>NC_134354.1:154886802-155486802 GCF_048569485.1 Anomaloglossus baeobatrachus | reverse complement strand
CCGTGGAACATCAGTGATGCCAGAAAAAAATGGACATGTCTCCGTGCGGCAAACACGCACACGCGGGTACGCCGCACGGAGACACGTGCAGTGAAAAATCACTGACGTGTGAGCAGACCCATTCATTAGAATGGGTCTGCGTATGTCAGTGATTCTGGTACGTTTAAAAAAAAGCACAAACGTACCAGAATCACTGACGTGTGAAAGGGGCCTTATACATAGTTTAAGAACCAGCTTAAATAGTCTTTTTAAGTAAATTTAAGATAAAAGGAAACAAATGGTATATTGAACATAACCCAAACCTGGATTTCAATTGTTCTCAACTTTCACTAGGACAAAAGCAAATGGGGTATAAGTAAAACTGAAACCACGACGGGGGCCTAACACACCAATATTAAGTCAAATATGAGAGGAAATATTATATTAATGCACAAGAACAGATCATATCATATTTTAAAGTAAAGTTGTAAATCATATGATATTATGACTGATCATAGTTGATTTATCAGGTCATGAATGTTGTAGACATGGACAAAGTATAAAAAAACTCAATAAAAATAAAGTGTAAAAACAACTAAAAAAATAAAACAGAAAATAGGAACTAGTTGCACAAGTATTTTTTAAAAGGGGTTGTCCAAAGTCTCTTTGGCAATTTTGATTTGAGTTGTGGTAAAATCTGTTGTTCATTGGGTTGCAGGGAGCCAAAACTAAGGGGACCAGCTCAACCTCATCACAGGTTAATTCTAAGAGTAAAAGACTTAGGTGGAAAAAAAAATCTCATGCTCACTAGGTTTTACAATCAATTATAGATCCCTTTCCAAATGAGTTACTTTGTGATATCTGGACTTCCTAAAGTTTAAATGTTGAGATTATCCAGCCATTAATTAACAAACCCTCTAAATTAATAAAATAAGTATTGCTCACTTTACCAATATCACGCTACTAGATATGAGCAAAACAATTAATGGAACCTTAGTCTTGCACCCAAGTCAGTACTCCACCTGGACTAGGGTCATGCAACTGTCTCAGCAGAAACTGAAATGTCACCATTCTGGGTGCCTATTCACTACGCCTTCCCCCACCCCAGCACAGTACAGACACGGAGGGCAGAGTAGAGTAGGTGTTATGCGATGGTATGGAGTTAATACCTTCTGTCAGCTGTTGTCGTTCACTCTCTGGGTCTCGTTCACTCCCATGGGCTAAGAAAAGAGTTGGACGCAGGGTACAACTTAAACGTTTTTTCTGCACAACAGTCCAACAGCGATTTTCCATTTTTTCAGTACATTAACATTGTCATTCTCCTTATCTTTCAGACATTTCAGTTCCAACAACCGTCTCAGCTTTGTGGAGATGGCCATGGTGGGTTGACTGACCCTTCCTCTTCAGACCCACTCTCCCAGCATGGTGGTGGGACACTCAGCTAACGGGCGGGTAGACCACTTGCCTTACCGCCGCAACTGCTTTTCCTCAGGTACCGGCAGATGATGTCACAGGTAGGAGCACCCCTGGACTTAGGTCCCACTGCAATGGAGCCTTTGCTATCACTATGCTCTTCTCTCCTTCTTTCTGCTTCTTTTCCTGTAGCAGGGACCAAGGGATGGTGAAGGTTTGGGCTTCCTTCTTTCCTTAGGTCTGTCCCTGTCACCGCCACCTTCCTGTGCTCCTCTCTGCACTTTTGTCCCATTTGGACTCTTTCTAGTTCCTCACTCATACACAGCGTTTCCCTATCTGCTGAACCAGGAAGTTCTTTCCCCTATATCTCCTCCTGTGCTGATTAGCCATCCTCACAATGAACTCCCTGCTGCTCTGTCACTCCCTATCCCTCCCCTCTCACTAAGGGCCCCGGGAACCAGTGACACCTGACCAGCTGGGCATATCACAGGAGAATACCATACATTAGAATACAACGCAATACAATAAGTCACAACATTAGGTAGGGCACTGGTAACCCTATTACAGCATCACAATATGCCTAATATCTCAACATTTTGCTTTAATATTTTGATTACCTTTTTTTATATCCAACACTATTCAGCTTGTAAACTGCTACCATTCCAGCATGATGGAGTAGAATCAGACTATCCATTCCCTTTTTTGAACATGCCAAATTATGGATGTAAAGGTTAGCAGAATGCTTGTTTGGTCTTATCTCTATACGTATACTTCTAATAGTAGAGACATCAGGATGGTAGAGTTCAAATGCTGGTAATGGAACTGTCTAGGATCTTAGTCCAGCTGCCATTGACAACTGACATGAACACTGAACCAGTATCCTGGTGTCATGATCCAGTCCTGTATCGGCTGCTGTGGTTTGATTATTTCCCTCAGCTCTTGCCTGGTCATGTCAGGGGTTAACTCCTGCCTGTCTTGCTCCGGTTTCCGGGACACTATATACTAGTGCTGCACCTTCCATTCAGTGCCAGTGATAGTTACTGGCTCCGATAAGCTACCTGATCTGTCCTGCCTCCCAGCTATCTTGATATGACCAGTACCCTCCTCAGTTCATCCTTCTGTCCTGGTCTGTGACAACCTGCTCCTGTTTTCTGTGTACCCTTCCCTGTCTGTCTTATCCCAATCCTAACCTGTTTGTTCTCCTCCCTTGTTTGTACTTGGACTTCCCAGCATCTGACCTGTATCCACGTTCCTGATTCCGGCCTCTGTCGCTCCCTTCTGCTATATCTGTGACTTCTAGGCTTCTGACCCATTGCTATCACCTGACCATGATTTGAATATCCCTGTACTATTGTCAAGACCTCCTGCTGCTGACCTGGTTTACTGACTACTCTACTGCCCTCTGGTGGTTTGTCTACTAACTGCATTCTGAAACTAGACTACTTGTAGCTTCAGTCTCTCCCTTAGCACAGTGTGACACCTGGAAATATTTTAGTTTGACTCCACCTGTCACTCTAGTTTTAGTGCTTCTTAGATCCTCATTCAGTCTATACCTTCTACTACAGTATATCTGTTGGCCTGTTGTATTGGCTGGAGTGGTCATACATTCATCTGGACTAAGTAGGTGGCACACAATTTGGCATGGAATCAGTAAGAAGAGTATTACACATTTTATTATTCTACAGAATTCTGAGAGGTTTTTATTATTTTTACTGGTTAGATTATAATTGCATACCAGCATGTACATGAATAAGTTGATTCATAACTCGTTTCTGTTGAACCAGTTACTCTACAAATATGGGAAATGAGACAAAAGACCCCAATTTTTATATCAGACTTTTTCAGTGAAACAGAGCACTCCACATCTTTTCATAGACTTCTGATTGTGACTTAGAAGCCTATAATATGTGCAGCCATTTACAATGTAAGCTTATTGCACTCTTTTATGTATTGTAAGACAATTAACTTAATTAAACTTCAAAGTGTTGAACAAGGAGCTAACATCAATTACATACATTTTTCTCAATTTACATGGTAAAATATTTAGATTTTATCACTTGGCTTTATTTAAACTGGCTATTTCTGCAGTGTGTGAACTGTTCAATCAAAGAAATTAGGTTTCAATATTCATCATACGGTTAAAACATACAACATTAGATACATTGCTGCAACCCTTTAAATGCAAAGTGAAATACATTATCATTTACTAAATTGCTAGCATAATGTCTTCTGCAGACTGAACATGAAAATGATTTTAATATTCCATATCCAGTATGATACTAGAGAGTCATTTCAAGGTCAGAGTCATCTTAGTTTTATTCCCATGGACATTTTAACACAAGTACAAATATTTACCCTACTACAGCAGCTTGATCAAAAGTTCGTTCTGCAATGAACAAACAATACATCCTTTAATTTAATTTAGATTTAATATCAATCAGTAATTTAGTGGAGGGAGATTAAGAGGTGAAATATAATATAAATAAATTAAATTGTTGTAATATTATTATAAATACTATTATCATAAATATTATTAGTAAAAATAATTAGTTGTTTTAATTTGTATCTATTCTAATGATACAGATGAGCGAATCAAGCAAAATTTGAATTTACCTATTTATGTAGTTTTCTATGGGAAAATCAGTTAATGAAGACGTTATTCTCAGCAAATTTATGGTCCTTAATTATGTTCTTGTGTCTGCCCAGAACCCATAGAAAAATAAATATTGTCAGTAAAAAATTGAAAAAAAATCACACTAACCCTCCGCTCACCTCTCTGGGCCTATCCGCTACCCACCACAACCTGACTGGTCGTCATTGCTTCTTCTGATACCCTTCCATTTGCATTGGATTCTTCAGTCTTTTCGAATGGTGCTGTACTTCTTAGTGTTATAGCAGCATAAAGGGTTCTGTGCAAGCATGAAAAAGTCAGTGGCATCATGACAACATGCAAAACATGCCATGGTGCCATGACACCCGGAAGTTGAACACAGTGCGAGAGTCCTGAAGATTCCATCAGAAGCAGCAGGGGATCAGAAGAAGTAGCTAGGATCAAACCGGCAGCGATGCGTAGTAGAAGGGCCACAAAGATGAACAGTGAAGTGAGGGTTTTTTTTTTTCTTTTGATGCCCATTCTGGTTCAGAAAACTTTGAATGTTAGAATTTCAGCATACTCGCTCAAAAATATGGAGATACTTAAATGTGAATGTTCAGCTCCAAACTAGAGTCCAGCCTCTGAAATTCTAATTACAAAGTACATCAAATTTTTCATGGTTAGTATTGGTTAGTAAATACTTGAATTTCTAGTAAAATAACAAGTTCTTCTACATTTGATAGTCACCATTGTCTGTCATATATATGTGCCCAATAGAGGTGAATGAATATGATTGACTGGATTTGAATTCTACTCTATTTTTAAAAAAATTCACCAAAACACCAATTTTATGTAATTCATCTTTAAGTAGAATAAAAATAGTAGTTTTTTTTTTAAACCATAATAGGCTATAAGAAAGAAAAATAAATACTTATATTGCCCTTACCAATCCCCTTTTCACTCCCTCTGCTCCTCACAATCACCCATCCACTCTTCACTGCATCTTCTTAAGCACTGAATCCTTGGGTCTCTTCACAATAGGTCTGGACTTCTGTCTGAGACATTTCAGCATGTGTGCAAGGTCACGGCGCTCGACTTAGCTTCATTATGTCCCGACATTACGTACTTTTGAGAGGGTTGTGTGAGGTGAGTATAATTTTTTTTATTTTTTTTACATATTATGTTTATAATGCATTGGGGTCCTTTGAGACTCCACAGCATAATAAGTGACAATAAATTTGTAGAGAATAGGCGTCTGTGTTAATTGAATTTCAAAGGAAAATCCATGCAAACAGATGAATTTGATTGACTGATTTCTTTACATATTATGCTATAGTCCTATCAGTACTGTGATTTTCAAAATGCGTACAAGCTCACCCAATTGGCAAGGGCCCTGTTGTTATTTCTATTTTTTTCCACAACTTTTTTTAAGCAAAAATAATATTAAGAGTTGGATTTTCACAGGAAATACATGATTGTACAAAATGACCATGTCAGGAATGACTAGACGTCCTTTTAAAAAGTAGTAGCCATCAAAAAACTTGAAGCACTTTATAAAAATTAAATTATGGTATCTCATGCTTCTCTATAACCAAGAAATAAACTTTCAATAATGAAATCATCTACTGCTAAACTAAAAATATACTCATTTATATTGTGATTGTAAAATTTGTATCTTTGCCCTTAACTGCTAAATTCTAAGCAAAAAGTCTATTTTGATCAAAGCAAATGCCAAAGGTTCTACCGCGCTATTTCTTAAATCTGCAATAGGATATTGCTTTCTAAAATGTTTAGGTTTTTTATGTTTTTAGAGAAAATCATGAACATAGTAGAATTTAGAAGTGGAACAACATACTTAACATTTGCACTCAGGAGATTTCTACTATAATTCATCTATGAGGCACACCTGCAAAATATGATGAATTGGGAACACAGTACTTCCTATCAGTTATATAAATAAGATTTCCCTTTATGGGATGAAATGTCTGTATCCAAATAAAAAGCCTAGAGGTCATACTAAGAAAACAGTTAAATCTATATATATATATATATAAAGCAGAAAATCTGTGTGTGGTAGGCCGTTGAATACAAAATCACAGTTTTCACGCGATTTTAGGGAAATTTTGCACTCCTGGTTATTTACACGGGACAAGAAAATCTGCAAATATAAAAACTCAAAATTTCCCCTTTCACGCGATTTTGGCCCTGAAGTTAGGCTCTATAAAAAAGGAGAAAATTTGTGTTTGTGTGTTGAATGCAAAAACCACAGTTTTTTCCCAAGGGGTCTTAAAAAATTAAAGCGACTGTGCTCAAATATTCGCTCTAAAAGAGGCAGCAACTATATAGTTACTAAGGCCCCCTTCACACATCCTTGTCTTTGGACATCCATTTTCACACGTACCGGACACATGGGCATACGTAGACCACTTAAAATCAATTTGTCTGCGCACATGTGTGTGTTTTCACATAGACCGTGTGTCCATGTAGGGCATACATGTGTCTGTGTGCTCCACATGTAGACATGTCCGTTTTTCTCTGGAAGCACAGGTGTCACACAGACCACACGGATGTGCTCCGTGTGACATCAGTGTGACACGTACTGGAGAAAGCCACGTTTCTGTGAAATATAATGTATTTCTACACTCACCTGTCTCCAGCATTGCTGTCTCTGTCGCTGCTGTCACTTGCTTCCATCCCCCACTCCTTATGCTCATCGCATATTCACTGCACTTCGAGGCCAGAAGAAGCTGTAGCGGGGAATCAGCAAGGCTGGAGACTGCAAAGCAGAAGACATCAGCACCACAGACAGCAGCGACCAGGACAGGTGAGCACAAAAGTCCTTCTCTCCATGTGTTATCATGGAGAACATTCTTGTGCCAAAATCACAGTACACGGAGGGCCATAGGCACCTTTTACACGTCCATACAAAACGCGCGTGTTTTTCATGGACGTGTGAAGAGGCCAAAGGGGGTGAATTCTGATAACTCACTCTAAAGTCTGTAAATATAGCAAAGGCTGTAAACAACCAGTGCACAAGTAACTGGGGCCTTATTTATGAGAATTACCTCACAGTAAGATACTAGTTGCCTTTAGTCAGTGCAGAAGTAACTGGGGCCTCATTTATGAGAATTTACTCACAGTAAAATTGTTCTGGCTGCATATAGCCACTGTAGAAATAACTGGGGCCTCATTTATGAAGATTGCTTCTCAGTAATAATGTTCTGGTTGCCTATTTCAACTATAGTTCTGCATTGAGCATTGAAGCTGCTCACACAGTTTTTGCCAAAAGGCTTTTAAAAAATTAAAACCAAGGCACCTAAAATGTTTCTCCTAAAAGGGCAGCTACCATATAGCTGCTAAGGGACGGCAACTTGAGAAGTCGCTCTAAGGTCTGCAATTATAGCAATGGCTGTAAGGAGTATCAGGGGCCTCAATTATGAGAATTGTCTAACAGTAAAAGTGCTCTGGTTGCCTATAGCCTCTTCAGAAGTAACTGGGGCCACATAGTAAGATTGTTCTGGTTTCTTATAGCAACCAGAGTGCAGCCGTCAGTATTGAAGTCGCTGAGGTAAAATGAAAGCTGAGCATTGGTTACTATGAACAACTAGAACAGTCTGACTATGGGGCAGTTTCTATGACTGAGATTTGAGATCCTTCAGGACACACATTTTCTGTTGTGTATATATAGATTCACCTATTAGATCTCTGATGAATGTGAGGTGATTACTAAGGGTCAAAATACTAAGGATGTTTTTGGACAATGCCCCCAAAAAGTGAAAATCTACTGGGCAAGTTAATTCAAACGCTAAGAAAGCAAAACTATCTCAAACAGCTGAGACAAGTGACAAGTGAGTCCTTGAGAGAGTAAATTTTAATATTTAATAAAAAATTGTACAAAAAGTAGTTGTTTTTCGCCTCAGTGTTATGACAAATGTGTTTAAATAAACAGCTGTTAATACCAAACTTACAAAAAAGAAGAGTTAAAAATAAAAAAATTTCAACTCCGAAGATGTCAACTTCATTGTGAAACTGAAAATCTCTAAAAAAGTGAATCAATCCTACTTACATTTGACACATCCATGGAAAGGGATTACTAAGTGGTAAAAAAGCAAAAGAATCAATACTCAACTCCACAGATTTCCCACTGATCCAGTTTAGTTCTCCTTAAGTCACCATAGCCTATTTCCAGGTGAAGCTTTATATACAGGAAATTTTATGAAATGCCTGACCAGCTATTTTATGGCCACAGTAGTGACCTCCCTTAGCCAATGGCTGGACCCTGAACAAGGCACAAGCACAGAACTGAGGAATACTGAAATTAGAGAAAAAGGGAGTCAAAGTTGGTCAGTCGTCCAGTTTAGCTCTGAACTCACCAGGTGTCATGGTGCCTTCTGACTCTTTTAACTCTGACACGCCACCTGGTGCTTTTGAGTTGCTCACTGTAAGCCGAATGTTGGCCTCTTGTGTGCTTACTAATGATTTGTATAGCAGGAGTTAATTTATGCTGCCCTGTGAGTTGCTGCTAGGGTCATGGGTTTCTGGAGACCTATTACGGCAGCCTCCACCCTTTAAAAGATGGTGGAATCTTTATCTCCATGCCAATAATAGCTTTTGCAATTTCAGTCTATGTGCATGGTCATCCAGCTCCTGCTGAGCTGCTGTATGCTATCTGATATGTTGTAGAAATATTCTATGATTATTTCCTTCCTTTTATTTCCTTCTGAGCACATTTTGTCTATACCTGTGTGATTGATTGCTGTGAGTTTGTGTTTGGTTTCCCCCAGTCTGTCTTTCTGTGTGGGATTTACCTCTTTAGTCCGGCCCTCTCCTGGTTTGGGGATGAGGGGGGTATTAGATCTAGGGCTAATTAAGAGTCAGGGCTATGCTGACCATCCTGACCTCTTCACCTTCAGAAATACATCTGGAATAAGGGACAGTTAGGGCAACTTGGCCTGAGGGCCAGTTTAGGAGCCACTGTTCCCAGTTACTATGTTACCCTCTTGTCATCACTATTGCTTTTGATTTTTACACAACACGGAGGCTTTTTTAAAGTAATTATGTTGTGAAAAAAGTTAAACAATGTGTTAATTATTTTTCTAAAATAACATTTTTTTAAAAAATTCAAAAAGTAATTTCAAATAAGATTATTCTAATTAAAATGAATAATGATGGGTGAACGCGCACTGTAAAAGTCCAGATCCGCACTGGTAACTTAATACCTGGCCGGAGTTCTCAGGGAACTCCAGGTAACTATTCGCATCAATTTCCAATGTAAAGAAAGGAAAAAGAAAGAAAATAAGAATAAAGAAGGAGCACTTATACTTACCAGTCTCCACACAGCTGTTACTCTACTTCCGGGCCGCTCACCAGAAGTAGTGTTACAGTCGTGAAGAGACTGGTAAGTATAACATGTCTGCTCTAATTCCTCTAGCTCTTTCTGCCACCACTTTAAAGAGCATAATTCGGGTCCCCATGGACTTATATAGGGATTGTCATCTCACCAGATATTGGTAATTAATTCCAGATATCTGCAGGTTCACCCATCAGTAAAAGTGAAATGTTCTGAAATAAAAAACCCTGCTTCTTATAAAGTTCTAACGGTACTGATACAAGCCTCTTTCTCAGAGTCCTGATTATGTCAGTGTCCAGACGGTTTGGATTTGCTGTATCGATGAATAACAGTGGACTCATCACCTTTTAGATGTCAGTGGTTCTGCGGTTGTTACCACCTTGTCATACCATTGTTCATACTGCCACTCCACAATCCAGCAGTCATGAATTCTAATGGCACTCATGGGACCGTTCATTATGTTATTCTAGAACACATTTTGACAAAATCTTTTATGGAGGTGTGATGTAATAGGCTATGAATTAATATTTAGTGGCAGCTAACACTAAGAGAGGTTATAATGACTTCATGTAAAGTAATACAGTATTTTTATTTAAGAAATCTTTTAGGTTATTCATAGTGAAACTCTAAAGTATACATACCATAAAGGAAGCTCACATGGCTGCTACTAACTTGCTGCCCCTGTAACTTGTTTTCATTATGGGGTTCTCATTTCCTTGACTACTTTGACATGCTAATAAGGAAATACTGGATCTGACAAGATCCAATTTCGAGAAATCATGCAGATTTCACATTTGATTTGCAGCAAAGTTACTTTTAACAAATTGAATGGTACTTGTATGGTATGCTCAGTACACAGAGCATAAAATATATAGCAACTAAAATAAAAAAAAAATTAATGAATGTTCAACTCACCTCTCTATTGGTCTTGTCATCCTCAAAGCCCACTGTCCGGTCTGCCACATCTCTTCTTTCCACGCATCCTCTTACATTTATCTATTTTACTCATCTATATAGTGTTATTAATTCTACAGTGCTTTACAGATTTGATCATCACTGTCCCCATTGGGGCTTACAATCTAAATTCTATATCAGTATGTCTTTGGAGAGTAGGCAGAAACTGGAGAAAACCTTCACAAACACAAGTTGAACATACAAACTCCTTGCAGATGATACCCTTGGTGGGATTGCAACCCAGGACCCCAGCACTGCAACACTACAATGCTAACTACTGTGTTCAGCCTCTTCATTCCCGGCCAACATTTCTGGCATGATAAGCCACTAATGTTAATGCACATTGTGTCATCACTGAAGTGGTGCATATCACAATGTGACAAAGTGCTATATGCACCACGACAGATGGCATGGAGAGATGTCAACAACTCAGTCATTCCAGAACTACTTAGTGAGCTCATACACACGGCACTTCTGGGGTGGTGCACAAGTAGAGTCCAAAACCATCTCAAGTAGATGTAGAAACTTGGCACTCAAGATCAATGTGAATAGGGGGTTTTATTGTGAAGAACTTGTAGGACCAGCAGAAGCACAGGTGTTTCGGTCAATGAACCTTCATCAGTGTGCATACAGAGGGTTCTCAGAATGTATAGTATCAGGGCAAATAGCATAACTGGGTATGACGTGGTGTCCACTGCTGTCTATGTGGCACTATCCAGTGTCCAGAGGTTTATTGACTGAAACATATGTGCTTGTGCTGGTCCTACAGGTTCTTCACAAAAATAACCACTATTCACATTGTTCTTAAGTGCCAAGTTACTTCATCTACTCCAGAAGTACTCGCTGGAGTAAAGAGGCTGAATAGGATGCATATGACAAGATTAAGAGGAAAAAAGGTGACAGAGAAAACTGGATGTCAAGCACAATGAGCGATGTATTATGGTTTTTTTTATGTCTTTGTCTGGCCCTCTATGGTGCTGCTCACCTTTTGCTTTTATTGACATGGCAGCAGCGGTGACGTCACTCCTAGTGATTGGCTGCAGTGGGTCACATACTACATGATATAATTGCAGCAGAAATGTCATAAAGACCAAAGTTGAGCAGCAAAGAATAAACAGACGGTCTATAATGATGCTTTTGGTATTTTTAAGGACAGAAAGCCATTCAGTATTAAAATATTAAAAGATAGAAACACAATAATTCTGGATATATTCAGAATAGGACACTGTGAGATTGTCTATTTTTGTAAAACTCAACTTGAGCTTGTATTTACAGTCCAATGTCTTGAAAAATGTGGTACATTTAATATAGTTTTAAAATGTCATGTCTGAACAGAGCTTGAGGGAAGTCAGTTACACATGTCTAGCCTGATATGTTTGTATGGTATTTTTTCATGAACTTCTAGGCATTCTACATTGTGTTTTTCTAGTAAAAATATTTTTACATGAGTCTTGTTCTTCATACTCTGGGTTATTGCTGTATCTCTTGTAAAATGCTACAAGCCATGTTATTGCATAGCAACCTGGCGTGCAACCTTGTATGTTGCTTTTTTTGGTAGAGCTAATTATAGGCATAGATGAACTATTACATACATATCCCACTAGTACTTCCGTCCCCTGAGCCAAGTTAAGATGCAAAAATACAATTGTTTGATGCATCAAATATTCATAGCCTACCCTATAATTACACACAGAACTGCAGTAGGAATTCATGCGACGGTTCAGCTTTTCAGTGTTTGTTGATCCTGAAAGAACTTCACACACACACACACACACACACACACACACACACACACACACATATATCTATAAAATATATATATATATATATAATCCATCTATCATTTATATACTATATATCTATTTATCTATCATGATAGCTATGTAACATAGATAGATAGACAGATAGAAAGATAGATGGATAGATATATGTAGATGATAGATAGATGGATGAATGGATGGACAGATAGATACGGTTGATACTAGAAGTTTGCATTCATTATCTATAAAAACACATATGCATGCTTTTCTCACTATCTGACATGAAATCAGAATAAACCTTTCCTGTTTCAGGTCAATTAGGATTACCAAAAGTATTTTTATTTGCAAATTAAAACAAGCTACAATACAACAACCACAGTGAGCAACTGACTAATGTGACGACAAGGGCCCCGAGCAAAGCGGGAACCATGTGTCAGGTAGCGGGATTGAGTCACACAGGAGCACTTTATCACTTCAAACGTCCATGTGGTTTATTTAAACCTGTCATAAACCGCTGTTACATTTCATTTAAACATATCCGCAAGGCTTCATACACAGTGTCCCCGTGCCAGCATCACAGCCTTTACTCACCAACCTCTCAGCTGTATCTGAGCGAAGATATATATGGCGGTCTGCACTTGCTGACACTCAGTCAGCCCACAACAACCCTCTTCTCCTGGGGTTGCTTATTCAGTAGTCTTAGCACACTCCCCACATGGTCTCACCATCTTTCCATCAGGTCCATTTCCTTCCAGGACCCTGGTAGACTCCCATGTGATCACAACCAGACACATAATATCCTCCCAGGCACACCCCTGGGTAGGAGGTATCTGGATGGTCAGTCCCGCCCATCGCTTTCTGGGACTATCCTATGCATCTAGCCCTGAAACATATTACCAAAAGACATGTGAAACTACAAGTCACAGTGAAGAATCCAGGTTCATGGATGAGGTTCTCTTCAACACATACCGGCCATTTCCAAGGTTACCGAGTGCCATCTTACACATCCTATATAAGGTTCTCTTGAAGTCCTAAGTATTCTATAGTTCAGATGTGTCACATTTGATGGTCATCTGAGGAAGGCTGTTATTCTTCAGATTTTCTGAATCAGTGGATAATAGTGTGCTTGAGAAGTATATATAATCTTCAGCATCTATCTATCTCATCTATCTATTATTTATGTATCTATCCACTGGCAAACACAGAGAGAAAAGGGCTTCCATGCAAGAACAGTATATGGGCCAATATCTCAACATAATACCCAATTCCTCCTGCTTTCGCATGTAGGATATTGTATTTGCGTACAAATCAAATATGCTCTTTTTTAGCTTTTAATATTTTTGCAGCCTTATAGAAAATAATATTTTTAAAGTCAGATGTTAGTCTTCAACTATGCAAAAATAAAATTTGACTAATTTTGTGCATCAGTTTGGTACTGCAGTAAAATTGCACAAGAAATTGCACCATTTTCATAGTATCATAGTATCATAGTTTTTAAGGTTGAAGGGAGACTCTAAGTCCATCTAGTTCAACCCGTAGCCTAACATGTTGATCCAGAGGAAGGCAAAAAAAACCCCAATGTGGCAAACAAGTTCCAATGGGGAAAAAATTTCCTTCCTGACTCCACATCCGGCAATCAGACTAGTTCCCTGGATCAATACCCTGTCATAAAATCTAATATACATAACTGGTAATATTAAATTTTTCAAGAAAGGCATCCAGGCTCTGCTTAAATGTTAGTAGTGAATCACTCATTACAACATCATGCGGCAGAGAGTTCCATAGTCTCACTGCTCGTACAGTAAAGAATCCTCGTCTGTGATTATGATTAAACCTTCTTTCCTCAAGACATAGCGGATGCCCTCGTGTTCCAGTCGCAGGCCTAGGTGTAAAAAGATCTTTGGAAAGGTCTCTGTACTGTCCCCTCATATATTTATACATTGTGATTAGATCCCCCCTAAGCCTTCGTTTTTCCAATCTAAATAACCCCAAGTTTAATAACCTGTCTTGGTATTGCAGCCCACCCATTCCTCTAATAATCTTGGTCGCTCTTCTCTGCACCCTCTCCAGTTCAGCTATGTCCTTCTTATATATCGGTGACCAGAATTGTACACAGTATTCTAAGTGCGGTTGCACTAGTGACTTGTACAGAGGTAGAACTATATTTTTTTCATGAACACTTATACCTCTTTTAATACATCCCATTATTTTATTAGCCCTGGCAGCAGCTGCCTGACACTGTCCACTAAAGTGAAGTTTACCATCCACCCATACACCCAAGTCTTTTTCTGTGTCTGTTTTACCCAGTGTTCTACAATTAAGTACATAATCATAAATGTTATTTCCTCTACCCAAGTGCATGACCTTACATTTATCTACATTAAACTTCAATTGCCACTTCTCAGCCCAATCCTCCAATTTACATAAATCTCCCTGTAATATAAAATTATCCTCCTCTGTATTGATTACCCTGCAGAGTTTAGTATCATCTGCAAATATTGAAATTCTACTCCGCATGCCCCCAACAAGGTCATTTATAAATATGTTGAAAAGAAGCGGGCCCAATACTGACCCCTGTGGTACCCCACTATGAACTGAGACCCAGTCCGAGTACGTACCATTAATAACCATCCTTTGTTTCCTATCACTGAGCCAGTTTTTAACCCAGTTACACATATTTTCCCCTATCCCCATTATTCTCATTTTATGTACCAACCTTTTGTGTGGCACCATATCAAAAGCTTTTGAAAAGTCCATATACACAACATCCACTGCATTTCCCTGGTCCAGGCATTTTGAACATTTTGAACATTTTGAAAAGTTGCATATAATGAACATCTTGAACATCTCAATCCATCTATTAGCAAACCAAAAATGAAACAGATGAACCCGAAAAAAGTTGAAAAAGATCCAAATAAAATAATCAGTAAGACGTAAATAAAAAAATTACCAATGGAAACCAGAAAAAAATGCGTAAAAATAATGTCCCTATTCATCAAGCTCAACCAAGTTGGACAAAGCTGCGGTGGGACATGGTGGGAATGCTGTAGTTTGTCATGAATTTCTGGTGTACTTGAGTGAAGTAAGATTTGTGGCGAGGCTCATATCACTTTTCAGATACTCCTGTTTCATTAAGAGTACGTGTGCCTCTTAATGAGTCCGGGGCCTCTTAAGAAGACCAGCGCTGTCAAGCAAGTCTTAATGAATTGACAAATAAACAGATGAACTCTGGGATGCTAAGGTATAAAAACATTGACTATAGGAAATTGGACATACTTTACTGCTAAGGAAATCAACTGAAAAATTAAGACGCTTAATGTATAAAAATATCCAGAAATTATAAAAAATTGTCTTAAGCTGATGGTAAAGAGTGCTCAGTCAGAAGGCATAATCCAAAATAAGAAAACTGACTGTATGTCCAGGTTCCTATACTCAATGTTTGCATACCTTAGCATCTCAGAGTGCAGCTGTTTATTTGTTAGTTTAGATTATGTTCAGTATGCACTTTTTCATACTTGTCTGTTGTCAATAGTTACAAAGAAATTAATTAGGGGCCTGAAATATCAGTAATTTATTTTACTTGCTGTATAGCACCATGTTCAGTATGCACCTATTCACACTTGTCTGTTAGGAAGAACCACCCGTTTTCTTATTTTGGATTATGCCTTCTGACTGAGCACTCTTTACCATTATTTCCTAGTAGCAAGTTCCTGCCAGCTCATAAAATTGTAAGCTGTCCAGTCCATGTAGAGGCATCACCCAGCATACAAGATACACCTTGATGCTGTCTGCTGGGTTTGCATAAAACTGGCCTTTTTTATATGCTAAGTATCTCAATTTTTTAATATATTTCCTTAGCAATAATGTGTATCCAAGTTCCTATTATCAATGTCTGCATACTATAATATTTCAGAGTGCAGCTGGTTATTTGTTAATTTAGTTTATATTCAGTATGCACCTTTTCACACTTGTCTGTTGTCAATAGTTACAAAGAAATTAATTAGGGGGCTGAAATACAGTAATTTATTTTACTTGCTATATAGCACCATCACATTTTCAAGGTGCTTTACAGACCTCATCAACATGGTCCTTATTCAGTCTCACAATTTTCCCTATAAATGTACCTGTCAAGCTTCCACGAGGGAAGGCCAGAGCTCAGCAGCAGAAGACACTACACGGAGCAACAAGAACAAGGAAGTAGTTACACCGTGTGTGCTCGTACACTGCCTCACAACACAGCTGGGGAGCAGAGCTGCGGGGCGTGCGTGGAATGGTCAGGCGGGCCGGGTCAAGCACAGTATGGGCAGAAGAAGGACCGGAGGAAAGAGCAGAAGCGGAGTCAAGGTTAGGCTGAGGTCAGTACCAGAGGAAGCCACTGAGTGGGGAGGTAGGAGAGGGGTCAGAGGAATGGGGGGGACGATGTTACGGGGGCTGTCGGATAATAAGGGAATGGAAGGCTATCCGACAGTCAGGGTCCACCGTGCAGAGCTCTGCTGCAGAGTATGGCAGAGGATAGGGGAAACCTGTACCACCAAAGCGGTTCTGACACTGTTGCGTCGCAGTGTCACCAAGACCAATGGCGGCGTATACTGTTTAAGTCACAGCGACTACCTTATTAGAATAACATAAGAGTGGAAATGCAAAAGAGTGAGGAATACAACATAAAAGTGCATAGAAGTCTCACAGTCTGTGAGCGTGAAGGCACCTGTCTTAGTTAACAGTCACAGAGACTAGGTGTAGTGTGTGCAATATGGCACCTACCTATGTCCGCTCAACTTGTGGTGCAAGGATACGGACAGCAGCAAGGCTACTAGCTTGAAACTCCTGCCTATGACCGCTCCCCTAGTGTGCGAGGATATGGACTGCTGCAGGAGGCAGCGTAGTGGAGCGTTACCCTAGAAGGCAACGACCACCTAACCTACCTATGTCCGCTCCACTAAGGTGCGAGGACACGGACAACAGTACGGCTGAAAGGTACAGGAGCGCTACCCTACCGATAGCGCTCACCTCAGAGTAGAACCACAAGGCCCAGTCAGACCATGTGCAGCAAGCACCTGCCTATGTCCGCTCCACTAAGGTGCGAGGATACAGACCACAGCATAAGCTGCAAGGTATAAGAGCGTTACCCTACCGATAACGCTCACCAAGATAGAATAGGTGCCGCAAGGGACATGCACAGAGTGTCTACTCCTATGCTGGAACCAAGAGGACTGAGCACCGAGCAGCGTGCGTCAGGGTCTTATATAGACTCTGTGCCTCATCCAAGATGGAGGACACCAGAGCCAATCCGCTGCCAGAACGACAGCCATGACGTCATGCTGGCCTATCACCGAGTAAGGCATCACAAGCACATGACCAGCGACCAGTCGGCTTAGAAGGTGTCAGAGACATGTGACCATGTGTCACAAGCACATGACCAGCAGCCAATCAGCTTAGAAGGTGTCAGAGACATGTGACCTCGTGTCAGTGATGATGTCACTCGCACATGTGCAATGGCTCCAAGATAGGACTTAGTCTCCAGCGCTCGCACATGTGCAGTAGCAAGAAATCCGAACATAGTCTCCAGTGCCACAGAAAAGGGAAAGGAGACACGCAGATACCCAGAACGGGAACAGTAACAGACGACTAGGGGACGCAACACAGCCAAGGCACGGGGGCACAGGCACAGATGGATCAGCATAACACTTACAAGACCAGCAATCACAGGCAAAGCAGCGCTAAGCTTATAGCCGGCGCTGGTTCACTGGAGATGTCAGTTTTTAAAGCATCCAAGCTCCGGAAGTGAGGCCCGGGAGAAGGCTCTGCGCCCTAGCCATGTGGACGGGGAAGCGGAACCATGACAGTGTGTTACGGGGGGCTGTCTGATAATAAACCCTAAAGGAATGTCAGACAGTCAGGGTCCACCGTGCAAAGACTCTGCTGCAGACTATGGCAGAGGATAAGGGGTATATAAGTGTGCCACTGTAAAAAATATTAGCACAAGTGCAGAGTGCAATACCTCTGTTAAACTCACAGAGGAATATAATTAGAAAATAAAGCAATTCCTCCCTTACTTGGAGGGTGTGTGGGATGGTCTCTGTTAAAGATCACAGAGACAAAAGCAGTGAGTGTGAAATGGCACCTACCTAGATCCGTTCCTCTAGTGGTGCCAGGAGACGGACAGCAGCGTAAGCCGCACAAAGCTCCTACCTGCGTTCGCTCCACTAGTGTGCGAGGACACGAACCACTAGATATGGCACCTGCCTAGGTCCGCTCCTCTAGTGGTGCAAAAGAGACGGACAGCAGCGTAAGCCGCACAAAGCTCCTACCTGCGTTTGCTCCACTAGTGTGCGAGGACACGAACCACTAGATATGGCACCTGCCTAGGTCTGCTCTTCTAGTGGTGCAAAAGAGATGGACAGCAGCATAAGCCGCACAAAGCTCCTACCTCTGTTCGCTCCCCTAGTGTGCGAGGATACAAACAACTGCCAGACGCAGTATAAGGAACGTTACCCTAGCGGCAACGTCCACTTACGAGTAGAATCACAAGGCCCAGCCGGACCATGTGCCTCAGGCACCTGCCTATGTCCGCTCCACTAAGAAGTAAAGATACGGACTGCAGCCGAAGCTGTAAGGTATAAGAATGCTACCCTGCCGGTAGCGCTCACCTAACATAGACAGAGAGATGCCTAGAGGGACGTGCACAGGGCGTCTACCCTCATGCATGAACCAAGAGGACTGAGCGCCGGGTGGCGTGCGTCAGGGTCTTATATAGACTCTGTGCCTCATCCAAGATGGAGGACACCAGAGCCAATCCGCTGCCAGAATGACAGCAATGACGTCACGCTGGCCTATCACCGAGCAAAGCGTCACAAGCACATGACCAGCGACCAATCAGCATAGAAGGTGTCAGAGACATGTGACCACGTGTCACAAGCACATGGTCAGTGGCCAATCAGCTTAGAAGGTGTCAGAGACATGTGACCTCGTGTCAGCGATGATGTCACCCGCACATGTGCAATGGCTCCAAGATAGGACTTAGTCTCCAGCGCTTGCACATGTGCAGTAGCAAGAAATCCGGACATAGTCTCCAGAGCCACAGCAACCGTAACACAGTGCCTTTGGAGTGTGGGAGGAAACGTCTTCAAAATGACACTTTTGGTAGTATTTGAACTTATTAGATCCAAACACTGTAGAATACAGTGTAAGATACCATTGTTCTGGCCATATAAAACAAACTAAGGTGTATTTACAAAATTATTTACCCCATAAGCTACACTATGGTGGCTCAGTGTGTTACGATGTAGAAAAGTCATATATTTGTTTTACATACCTTTATCTCAGACCCGATTTGTTTTATACTTTTTTGAAAATTACAATAAAATTTCTTACTATTAATCTGAAAATCAGGAGCTTCAAGTTCAGTTTCTACTTTCAAACAGCCCTTTTCTGCCTAAACACACATGAAATAACAATCCTGACAGGCATTCCTTTTTGTACATATGTTGTTATACGCTCCATTAGGCTGTGCAGCTTTTGTAACAGAATATTCCAACAGATTCCCGAGATGTTTGAATGCTCTAAGGCCTTGATGTTTCTATGACTCGGCAGTACTTTCACACAACTTTCTTATTTATCCTGAAATTATCTCTTCTTCTTTGTTAGACCTGAGATTTTGTTTCCATTTCTCTTCAATTTCCAATGCGTGCTTTGCTTTGAATTCCTGTTCTATCCTAAAAATCAATATAATATCAGTCTCATATGACAGGTTTTTGAATCTGCAATCATTTCCACGGTACAAAGTTAAAAAAAAAAGAATGAAATACCGTGTTTGTCACAGATGATAATACAGAGCGTCTATCTATGGCCAACTGAATTGTATTACTGATTTATACAACTGTCAGCTGCCAATTCCAGAATAGTTTGTCTTTACATAAAAACTGCAAATGTGAATGGTCATTTTTTAAACAGAATAAGGTCTTATACACACTATCCATTACAGATCTGTATTACCTCAGAGTTTAGAAGCATTGGAAAACACCCCTTATAGTTGTCTATATAGTCATTTGATACATACATGTCCATTCTGTCTTCAAATTTGTAGGGACTTCAATTTATCATGTCCAAATTCAATACAGACTGGTGATGTGTTTTAAAAACCTTAAAAGACTGCAAAATACATGTTAACCACAAGATGGCATAACCACACATTTACACATATATCTTATCCCTTTAAAGAAGTTACCCAGTCTAAAATGACAAGTCTGTGTCACTCTATGTAACTGCAGACTTGTGGATAAACAAGAACCATAGTCAGCTCACCCCTCTTCACTCCTGGACTCCAACCGATGCAGGGAACGCCCTGGCCCGGGCGGAAAGACAACTTCAAAAAAGGCAGAAATCCAGCATCAAGGAGAGCAGTGGATTAAAACTTGCTTTTATTGGAAAGGTAAAAACAAAAAGTGGTCCAGTGAGCACAGAGGCACAAGTATTATGCGTGTAAACCAACGCGTTTCGACCAGAGCGTCTTATTCATGGCATGTGAATTACCCCAAAACAGATTCCATATAAAGGAGGTATACATTATACGTCATTGGCAAGGCTGAGTGCTTAATTAAAATTAAAACAGGTGCAAGTCCCAGTGCAATATAGACATGTGGGACTGGAGTAAAAACATGTGAGTGGAAAACCGCAATTTGAAGAACAACATATAAATTAACATATAAATATAAAAATAAAACACAGATCAGAGATTATAATTTTCAGAGGATTAGATTGAAAGCAAAAAAGTGGGTGTACATATATACATATATATGCTTCATTTAAAGAAGTTGTAATGAAGCAATTGAAGGGGAAGAGAAATCATTTAGGCATATTGTAAGAATAGATCCTGCCGGACATTCAGACTGCGCAGTATTACTGCACCAGGTCCGAAAAACCAGCGGGATTTTTCATTCATGAATTTGCTCTGATGATTTCCTCCTCTTATTAAGATAGTGGCTTGGCCGATACCAATGAATGTGAATGAGTCCAAGAATTTACTATGGACATTCACAGAATGTTGTGAATCAGCTATAATTTTGTGGACACTGACAATCAAGGCATCCGGCAAAAGCCCCGCAAATATTGTTTGTAACAGACTCGTAATATATCATATATAATGAATCTAACATAAGGTGATTTCCTTTAGATGGATCACAGACCATAAGTAGCACTCAATACGATTTTAAATGTTATATATGAAACCTATGTAATTTTAACAAATTTACACCCTGTGCAATAATTATGTACACAGCGGAAAGTTCACTATATGGAAAAGCAAATTCTCATTATTTATCCACGTATTGAATTAAACCTGCAAATATTTCTGGCATATATGGCAAGAAATTGATTACATATTATTCTTATATATTAAAAAAAATTTTTGACATGTGAGAATGTAGGATATATTTTATAATAGTTTTAATAACATCATGACATTGAGAAAATGTATAATGCTAGAGGTAATTTTATTAACACTGGGTGCTTTGTGAATTATCATTGTTATTTTTAATTAATTACTTAGGAGTATTGCAAAATTAAATCCTGCCGGATGTTCAGACCGTGCGGTATTCTAGTACCAAGTCTGAAAATCCAGAAGGATTCTCTATTAAGGAGTTTTCTCCTGTGATCTCCTCCTCTTGCTGGCTTGATGACTTTTTCGATACCCATGAATGTAAATGAGTCCAAGCATCTGTTATGAATATTCACAAAGTGTCGTGAAACAGCTGAAATATTGGAGGCATTGACATTCAAGGTATCAGACAAGTGCCGCCTGATTCTTATTTTTAGCGGGCTCCCGGTACATCCAGTATATTGAATCTTACATAAAGTACATTCAATTATATAGATCACAAAGGATGAGTTGCAATTGATATAGTTTTCAATATTGTATGTGGAACTTGTGTGGGTGGATGTAATAGTTTTGCTAATTTTAGCATATTTGCAGGCTGTGCAATAATTATGGCCACAACGAAAAAATCCCTTACAGGAAAGCCAATTCTTGTTATTTGTCCTCGTATCAATGATCATGCTGGGAGATAAAATATTAGCAAGACTCATCGCACGTTTGGCAAGAAAATTAATTTCATATTGTTCTAGTATATTAAAAAGATTTTTATCTTGGTGAAGTAGTGGAAGATGTTTTTTGATAATTTTCACAATGTCATGATATTGAGGAGAATAGACAGTACTAAAAGTGATTTTATTGGAGCTGTCCTTTGTGTATTTGTTTTTATTTTTTAATAAATCGGCTCTGTCAATATTGTGAACGATTTTGCAGGCTCGTTCTAGGCTCCATTGAGAGTAACCCCGATTCTTTAATTTATTGACAGTTTTAATACATTCCCGTGGAAAGAGATCAGAACGTGAACAATTCCTTTTAATCCTGATTAATTCCCCCACGGGAATGTTTTTTATTGTATGGGCCGGATGACAGGAGCTGGCCAATAATAATGAGTTGCAGTCTGTATCTTTGCTGTATGGTATAGCGTCTATATGGTTCTGATTCCCCACCAGAGTGACATCGAGATAGTTGATTTTTTCAGAATTAGTATGATATGTGAATTTTAAATTGAAAGGATTATTGTTGATATACTCGATGAAATTGGGAATAGCCTGTGAGTCTCCCTTCCAAATTAACAGTAGGTCGTCTATGTATCTAGTGTAAAAAGTAATGTAATCAAAAAATGGATTATTAAGTAAATCAAAAATATAAACCTCTTCAAAGACCGCCACTACAATGTTAGCTAAAGAGGGGGAAAATTTTCCCCCCATACTAACTCCACAACGCTGTAAATAAAATTCCTTGTTAAAAGAAAAATAATTGTGTGTTAGTAGAAAATTAACTGCTGTCACAAGGTAATCTTGGATATTAAGTGGATACGAACTGTGTTTAGAAAGGAAAGACTCTAGGCACTCCAATGCTACGTGGTGGGGAATAGAAGGATACAAGCTCACTATGTCACAAGTGATCCAGGTATACTCGGGCTGCCAAGTATGGGAATCAAGATTATATAGAAGGGCTTTAGTGTCCCTCAGGAACCCCGGGAGATCTTTGACAAGGGGCTGTAGGAAGTAATCAACCCAGGATCCCAATTTTTCCCCCAATGATCCTATGCCCGAGATTATGGGCCTAAAGGGGGGGGGAAACTCCCTTATGGATTTTGGGTAAGGCATGGTAGATAGGGATCACTGGGAAGTCCACCTTTAAATAATCAAATATTTTCTGTGAAAAGATTCCCCTTGTGAGCCCATCCTCCAATAATCTATCAATCTTATTTTTAAATAAGAGAGTCGGATCTCCTTTGAGATGGATATAAGTGTTGGTATCCTGCAAGATTTCATTGTTCAATTTAATGTATAGTGGTAAATCCAAGACAACGATCCCCCCCCCCTTATCAGCTTCTCTGAAGACAAGATCGTTGTTGTCTCTCAGAGATTCTAATGCAATTTTTTCAGCTGATGTCATGTTATAAATTGTTGTTTTGCGAGCTTGGTCCAAATGTATTAGATCATGCTCAATCCTTTCCTGAAATACGTCCAATATTGGGGGACGAGATTGTAAAGGATAAAAATAGGGGTTAGACGTCTTGAAAGATGTATCCGGTAATTGATCTAATGTCCTAGATTCTGACTCTAATTTTCTCAAATCCGTAAGATGAACAAGTTCTTGAAAACTAGGTATTATATTGTTTTCTCTGGTGTCTATTTCTTGATGGGGATTGGTATCATGATTGGATTCCTGATCAAAATGACATTTGAGTGTTAAATTCCTGGCAAATTTATTAATGTCAAGGAGTGTAGAAAAAATGTCAAATTTCTTGGTAGGACAGAATTTCAAGCCTTTGGATAAAACAGATAATTGGTCACAAGTAAGAATTTGTGCAGATAAATTCCATACAGGGTATATCAGTATCTCTTCTTTTTCTTTCGGCGATCTGGATATCTGTTTCCTCCTATGCTTTCTGCCTCCTCTTCGTTGAAGTTTTTTGATGATTTTTTGGAGTTGTTGCTGGAGTTGAATGTCCTGCGGTTTGTATCAGGCTCAGCTGAGGAGTCCGAAGAATCATCCACAGAATAATTAGTGGAGATAGATGTAGTACTAATGTCTCCAAAGCTGACCCTCCTGGTACGATTAGTGTATGGTGGTTTATTTTGATATTTGAAATTGCCGCGGGTAAGATGGGAAGAGAGACGCCACGTGTAAACTTTGTTAAGTTTGTAGTCTTGGATGTCTCTTTCAAATTTCTTCTTTTTTCTATCAGCAATTATGTTTTCCAAGTCATTTAATCGTTTGTTTAAGTTAGTTTGCATACTAATAAAGTCTTTGTGATTATTGAAAGACTCCAAAGATTTTTCTGTTTCTAGTATGCGACTTTTCGTATTGTCCAGTTCTGATGCTTCATATTTGATGATGAGTTCCATCAATTTAATAGAACAACTCGATAAAATAGAGTTCCAATTAGACATGAAATCCTCTTTCATGTCTAATTGGAACTCTATTTTATCGAGTTGTTCTATTAAATTGATGGAACTCATCATCAAATATGAAGC
This sequence comes from Anomaloglossus baeobatrachus, assembly GCF_048569485.1. Taxonomy (NCBI): domain Eukaryota; kingdom Metazoa; phylum Chordata; class Amphibia; order Anura; family Aromobatidae; genus Anomaloglossus; species Anomaloglossus baeobatrachus. The sequence goes on along the minus strand of NC_134354.1, from coordinate 155,462,180 downwards.
ATCAGAACTGGACAATACGAAAAGTCGCATACTAGAAACAGAAAAATCTTTGGAGTCTTTCAATAATCACAAAGACTTTATTAGTATGCAAACTAACTTAAACAAACGATTAAATGACTTGGAAAACATAATTGCTGATAGAAAAAAGAAGAAATTTGAAAGAGACATCCAAGACTACAAACTTGACAAAGTTTACACGTGGCGTCTCTCTTCCCATCTTACCCGCGGCAATTTCAAATATCAAAATAAACCACCATACACTAATCGTACCAGGAGGGTCAGCTTTGGAGACATTAGTACTACATCTATCTCCACTAATTATTCTGTGGATGATTCTTCGGACTCCTCAGCTGAGCCTGATACAAACCGCAGGACATTCAACTCCAGCAACAACTCCAAAAAATCATCAAAAAACTTCAACGAAGAGGAGGCAGAAAGCATAGGAGGAAACAGATATCCAGATCGCCGAAAGAAAAAGAAGAGATACTGATATACCCTGTATGGAATTTATCTGCACAAATTCTTACTTGTGACCAATTATCTGTTTTATCCAAAGGCTTGAAATTCTGTCCTACCAAGAAATTTGACATTTTTTCTACACTCCTTGACATTAATAAATTTGCCAGGAATTTAACACTCAAATGTCATTTTGATCAGGAATCCAATCATGATACCAATCCCCATCAAGAAATAGACACCAGAGAAAACAATATAATACCTAGTTTTCAAGAACTTGTTCATCTTACGGATTTGAGAAAATTAGAGTCAGAATCTAGGACATTAGATCAATTACCGGATACATCTTTCAAGACGTCTAACCCCTATTTTTATCCTTTACAATCTCGTCCCCCAATATTGGACGTATTTCAGGAAAGGATTGAGCATGATCTAATACATTTGGACCAAGCTCGCAAAACAACAATTTATAACATGACATCAGCTGAAAAAATTGCATTAGAATCTCTGAGAGACAACAACGATCTTGTCTTCAGAGAAGCTGATAAGGGGGGGGGGGATCGTTGTCTTGGATTTACCACTATACATTAAATTGAACAATGAAATCTTGCAGGATACCAACACTTATATCCATCTCAAAGGAGATCCGACTCTCTTATTTAAAAATAAGATTGATAGATTATTGGAGGATGGGCTCACAAGGGGAATCTTTTCACAGAAAATATTTGATTATTTAAAGGTGGACTTCCCAGTGATCCCTATCTACCATGCCTTACCCAAAATCCATAAGGGAGTTTCCCCCCCCCCTTTAGGCCCATAATCTCGGGCATAGGATCATTGGGGGAAAAATTGGGATCCTGGGTTGATTACTTCCTACAGCCCCTTGTCAAAGATCTCCCGGGGTTCCTGAGGGACACTAAAGCCCTTCTATATAATCTTGATTCCCATACTTGGCAGCCCGAGTATACCTGGATCACTTGTGACATAGTGAGCTTGTATCCTTCTATTCCCCACCACGTAGCATTGGAGTGCCTAGAGTCTTTCCTTTCTAAACACAGTTCGTATCCACTTAATATCCAAGATTACCTTGTGACAGCAGTTAATTTTCTACTAACACACAATTATTTTTCTTTTAACAAGGAATTTTATTTACAGCGTTGTGGAGTTAGTATGGGGGGAAAATTTTCCCCCTCTTTAGCTAACATTGTAGTGGCGGTCTTTGAAGAGGTTTATATTTTTGATTTACTTAATAATCCATTTTTTGATTACATTACTTTTTACACTAGATACATAGACGACCTACTGTTAATTTGGAAGGGAGACTCACAGGCTATTCCCAATTTCATCGAGTATATCAACAATAATCCTTTCAATTTAAAATTCACATATCATACTAATTCTGAAAAAATCAACTATCTCGATGTCACTCTGGTGGGGAATCAGAACCATATAGACGCTATACCATACAGCAAAGATACAGACTGCAACTCATTATTATTGGCCAGCTCCTGTCATCCGGCCCATACAATAAAAAACATTCCCGTGGGGGAATTAATCAGGATTAAAAGGAATTGTTCACGTTCTGATCTCTTTCCACGGGAATGTATTAAAACTGTCAATAAATTAAAGAATCGGGGTTACTCTCAATGGAGCCTAGAACGAGCCTGCAAAATCGTTCACAATATTGACAGAGCCGATTTATTAAAAAATAAAAACAAATACACAAAGGACAGCTCCAATAAAATCACTTTTAGTACTGTCTATTCTCCTCAATATCATGACATTGTGAAAATTATCAAAAAACATCTTCCACTACTTCACCAAGATAAAAATCTTTTTAATATACTAGAACAATATGAAATTAATTTTCTTGCCAAACGTGCGATGAGTCTTGCTAATATTTTATCTCCCAGCATGATCATTGATACGAGGACAAATAACAAGAATTGGCTTTCCTGTAAGGGATTTTTTCGTTGTGGCCATAATTATTGCACAGCCTGCAAATATGCTAAAATTAGCAAAACTATTACATCCACCCACACAAGTTCCACATACAATATTGAAAACTATATCAATTGCAACTCATCCTTTGTGATCTATATAATTGAATGTACTTTATGTAAGATTCAATATACTGGATGTACCGGGAGCCCGCTAAAAATAAGAATCAGGCGGCACTTGTCTGATACCTTGAATGTCAATGCCTCCAATATTTCAGCTGTTTCACAACACTTTGTGAATATTCATAACAGATGCTTGGACTCATTTACATTCATGGGTATCGAAAAAGTCATCAAGCCAGCAAGAGGAGGAGATCACAGGAGAAAACTCCTTAATAGAGAATCCTTCTGGATTTTCAGACTTGGTACTAGAATACCGCACGGTCTGAACATCCGGCAGGATTTAATTTTGCAATACTCCTAAGTAATTAATTAAAAATAACAATGATAATTCACAAAGCACCCAGTGTTAATAAAATTACCTCTAGCATTATACATTTTCTCAATGTCATGATGTTATTAAAACTATTATAAAATATATCCTACATTCTCACATGTCAAAAAATTTTTTTAATATATAAGAATAATATGTAATCAATTTCTTGCCATATATGCCAGAAATATTTGCAGGTTTAATTCAATACGTGGATAAATAATGAGAATTTGCTTTTCCATATAGTGAACTTTCCGCTGTGTCCATAATTATTGCACAGGGTGTAAATTTGTTAAAATTACATAGGTTTCATATATAACATTTAAAATCGTATTGAGTGCTACTTATGGTCTGTGATCCATCTAAAGGAAATCACCTTATGTTAGATTCATTATATATGATATATTACGAGTCTGTTACAAACAATATTTGCGGGGCTTTTGCCGGATGCCTTGATTGTCAGTGTCCACAAAATTATAGCTGATTCACAACATTCTGTGAATGTCCATAGTAAATTCTTGGACTCATTCACATTCATTGGTATCGGCCAAGCCACTATCTTAATAAGAGGAGGAAATCATCAGAGCAAATTCATGAATGAAAAATCCCGCTGGTTTTTCGGACCTGGTGCAGTAATACTGCGCAGTCTGAATGTCCGGCAGGATCTATTCTTACAATATGCCTAAATGATTTCTCTTCCCCTTCAATTGCTTCATTACAACTTCTTTAAATGAAGCATATATATGTATATATGTACACCCACTTTTTTGCTTTCAATCTAATCCTCTGAAAATTATAATCTCTGATCTGTGTTTTATTTTTATATTTATATGTTAATTTATATGTTGTTCTTCAAATTGCGGTTTTCCACTCACATGTTTTTACTCCAGTCCCACATGTCTATATTGCACTGGGACTTGCACCTGTTTTAATTTTAATTAAGCACTCAGCCTTGCCAATGACGTATAATGTATACCTCCTTTATATGGAATCTGTTTTGGGGTAATTCACATGCCATGAATAAGACGCTCTGGTCGAAACGCGTTGGTTTACACGCATAATACTTGTGCCTCTGTGCTCACTGGACCACTTTTTGTTTTTACCTTTCCAATAAAAGCAAGTTTTAATCCACTGCTCTCCTTGATGCTGGATTTCTGCCTTTTTTGATGCAGACTTGTGGATCCCCACAATGTGACTAAAGGTTGCACTCATCTAGTTGGATTTTGGCCGCGAGTGTGCATATGACATACTTACAGCCACATGACTGCCATTTCAGACTCTGGCTCTGAGGACTTTTCAGGAGTCCTTAGCGCACAGTGCATCTAATGTGAGGATTCACAAGTCTGCAGTCTTATTGAGTGACTGCAGATTTGTTGTTTTAGACTGGACAACCCCTTAAGGACCAAAACAATTTTCAGTTTTTGCTTGTGATAAGTGAGCACTATCATGCTTGGATGCTCGATACTCAAAACGAGCAGGTTGTACATTTGGATGGGATCAAGTACCAAGTATAATGGACGTCAATATGAACCTTGAGCATCTTTTTAGATCTTCCGAAAAAATGGTTGAGTTTTCTATTGGCTACCATTATACTTGGTACACAAGTTGAGCTTGTCCAAGCGTCCAGCCTGCTCATTTCGAGTACTGTGCACTCAAGCACGGAAGTGCTTGCTCATCACTAGTCAGCCTTTTCTTCCTCCAATCTATTAGTTTCTCATGTTTACTCTCGTTTTCCTCTCCTTTTTCTGTCCCTCACTCCAGTAGACTGCTTGGAGGTCACAAATCAAATTTTCAAATGAAAAATTTGAATTTCAAAAGATTAGATCCCCTCTCGTAATAGTTCTTTCCTGTCTTCTCTATGAGGAGTCTGGCTGTGTCTGACAGCTGGCTCACTGATTTTGCAGCTGCATCTTGTCCAGCTTCAGAACTATGTAGCGATATTTTATAACATCATTGCAGCATACTATATAATGTGAACCGTCAAAGAGTTTAATGTTAATGGCCAATCTGGAGGTAGTTAAAATATAATACTACATTTTAGCGAATTTTCCTTAAGTTATTGGCCATAAACTATGTTTTTCAATTATCTGAAGACAGCGTCATATAATGTTACCCAGTGCTGCAAGCATGCTGCCCTTAAATGAATTGATCTATCATTGCCTATGCCTTATACCCTTTACCTGACAGTAAAATAAAATAATCAGTTCTACGCCATTAAAATTGTTCTGAAAGTATGTATTGTGCTTGACAAAGTTCCACATTCTGATCATTGCTATGGAAACACATGACACTGATGTTTCTTCACACGTTTTAGATGGGTCAGAGGGGATGCAGCATGGACATGCTCTGTGTCCTCCCTGCATTTCTTGTACAGATCATCTCTAGCACTGATTCACCTAATGGCCAGGTATTATTGCATAAGGAAATAGCACAGATAAAATTATCCATGACACCTTCAGACAAAAGAACGAAAGTTCATAAAACAATGCATTAAAATGGATGTAAGAAAAAAAACTAGAGCAGATTTCTAGAGCATACACATATGCCAATTACCAACTGGTGAGAAGATTTTCTTCTAAGAAAGATAGTTGCTATTAATTATTAAATTAAAGATAAAGTACACAAGTTGGGTATAGCTATGCACAGAATAACAGAATAAGAGGGATATAACCAGCAGCATAACTTTAAGCTTGTGGGCTCCAGTGCAAAATCGCCAACAAGGTTTCTTAATATCACGGGTCAGTAAGACTGTTTTCTCATTTAGGCCAAGAGGACCATTTGGGCCCCATACACTCTAAGGTCCAAGCTGCAACTGCAACCCCCACACCTACTATAATTACATCCCTGGACATAACTGCTCTATGCTCCCTACATGAAGATGTAAAAGATTCAGAAGTATATAGTGGGTATATAGTATAATCCAGCTCTCAAATAAAATAGTAATAATTTAGCTTTCAACATTTATTACAAAGGTTTAAAAATGCTAACACACAAATTGCAGAAAAAAACGTCCTGATAGATATTACTTTCTATTGATAAAGATGTAGCCATAAAATCCTTAATAATATTTAAAGTATCTTTAAAAATGAAAAATTTAGTATATACTCATACTTGAAACCATCACACTCTCTGAATCACTGGGATTCTTGATCTTGGGGCATTAGATTAAGCTGATCTATCACAGGTGTACAGTCATGGCCAAAAGTTTTGAGAATGACACCAAAATTATATTTTCACATGACCTGTTGCCCTCTGGTTTTTAATTGTGTTTGTCTGATGTTTTCATCACATACAGAAATATAATTGCAATCATATTATGAGTACAAAAAGGTTATATTGACAGTTAGAATGAGTTAATGCAGCAAGTCAATATTTGCAGTGTTGGCTCTTCTTCTTCAGGACCTCTGCAATTCTCCCTGGCATGCTCTCAATCAACTTCTGGACCAAATCCTGACTGATAGCTGTCCATTCTTGCATAAGCAATGCTTGCATTTTGCCAGAATTTGTTGGTTTTTGTTTGTCCACCCGTCTCTTGATGATTGCCTACAAGTTCTCAATGGGATTAAGATCTGGGGAGTTTCCAGACCATGGACCCAAAATCTCTATGTTTTGTTCCATGAGCCATTTAGTGATCACCTTTGCTTTATGGCAAGGTGCTCCATCATGCTGGAAAAGGCATTGTTGGGCGCCAAACTGCTCTTGGACAGTTGGGAGAAGTTGCTCTTGGAGGACATTCTGGTACCATTCTTTATTCATGGTTGTGTTTTTAGGCAAGACTGTGAATGAGCCGATTCCATTGGCTGAGAAGCAACCCCACACATGAATCGTTTCAGGATGCTTAACAGTTGGCATGAGACAAGACTGGTGGTAGCGCTCACCTCTTCTTCTCCTAATAAGCTGTTTTCCAGATGTCCCAAACAATCAAAAAGGAGATTCATCTGAGAAAATGACTTTACCCTAGTCCTCAGCAGTCCACTCCCTGTACATTTGGCAGAATATCAGTCAGTCCCTGATGTTTTTTCTGGAGAGAAGTTGCTTCTTTGCTGCCCTCCTTGAAACCAGGCCTTGCTCAAAGAGTCTCCGCCTCACAGTGTGTGCAGAAGCACTCACACCAGCTTGCTGCCATTGCTGAGCTAGCTCGGCACTGCTGGTAGTCCGATCCCGCAGCTGAAACAGTTTTAAGATACGGTCCTGGTGTTTGCTGGTCCTTCTTGGGCGCCCTGGAGCCTTTTTGGCAACAATGGAAGATCTCTCCTTGAAGTTCTTGATGATGCGATAGATTGTTGACTGAGGTGCAATCTTTGTAGCTGCGATACTCTTCCCTGTTAGGCCATTTTTGTGCAGAGCAATGATGGCTGCACGTGTTTCTTTAGAGATAACCATGGTTAACTGAAGAGAAACAATGATACCAAGCACCAGCCTCTTTTTAAAGTGTCCAGTGGTGTCATTCTTACTTAATCATGACTGATTGATCGCCAGCCCTGTCCTCTTCAACACCCACACCTGTGTTAATGGAACAATCACTAAAACAATGTTAGCTGCTCCTTTTAAGGCAGGAATGCAATGATGTTGAAATGTGTTTTTGGGGTTAAAGTTCATTTTCTTAGCCAATATTGACTTTGCAAATAATTGCTGTTAAGCTGATCACTCTTTCTGACATTCTGGAGTATATGAAAATTGTCATTAGAAAAACTTAAGCAGTAGACTTTGTAAAAATTAATATTTGTAGCATTCTCAAAACTTTTGGCCATGACTGTATTTCCATTATTATTATTATTGTTTATTTATAGAGCACCATTGATTCCATGGTGCTGTACATGAGGGGGTTACATACAGAATACATGTACACGTTACAATAGACAGACTAGCACAGGATGATTATATCACATTGATATTAACTTCTGTTTAGCTACTGAACATTAAACTGCTATTGTACTCTAAAGCTCACATAGCCTCAGATAAGTGACGTTCTCCTGCGCAAAATAGAAAAATCTGAAGAGTAATTAATTTATTATTAAAATTATTAATAATAATAACAAGAAGAAGAAGAAAAATTACACAGATACAACCAAATTTGTTTCTTAACTCAAAGGTTTTTTTTCTATAATTGATCTACATAATATGTCAATCACATTTGCTTAAAGAGTTAAATCAATCTGTCTTCAGTTGACAGGCAAGTTCTCACATTTGTATAATTCAATTGATTAGAGTTGAGCAAAATGGTTTGATGGACCTTAGTCTGGTGGTGTCGTCGTGGTGTCGTCAGTACTCTGTAGAAGCTAGACCAGAGCAATTCAAGCTTTGTATTACTTTCTGGCATCATGGGCAGCACATCTGAGTCGTAGGGACAAGACAAATCATTAGTGGCCTGGGCAGCCTCATACAGAGTGCAAAAACACCTGGGTCCTGTGAGTTGTTTTCTTAATTCTATTGTTAATATCCATGATCAGTAATCATTGTGATGCTAGTCATTACTTATGGATAGTATAGATGGAAGGGTAATCAGAGAAATCAGTGTCAGAAAACAGGAAGACATGACAGGACACAGGGAGTAAGCAAAAACACTGTCAACTCACAGGCCGAGGGTCAGAATTCCAGGAGAATATGTATTATATTCAAGGAGTAGACAGAGACATTGTCAGGTTAATGGTCCTAGGTCAGTAACCAGGAAGTAATGACAAGAGCAGGGAGAGGGCAGAGAGGACTCAATGAACGGTCTATGGTCAAGAAACTTGAATAAGAACACAAGCACAAACACAAGCCAAGAGCACAACTGCAGAGAGTTTGACTGGGGAGGTTCTGGGAGAGCATGCTCAGTAATGAAATAGAGCAATTACCAGGAAGGTGGAACACCTGACTAAAAGCACCTCCCAGAACCTGCATGGAATCCAGCGCTGTCAGACAATCTGTCAGCTAGTGCTCAAAGAAACACAGCAGCGTATCTCCAAATGCCAAATGCTCTGAACAAAGGAAACATGTCAATGCCGACTCTGTAGTCCAGGAAGTCGCGGCAAGATGCTGTGCACAAAGGAATGATGACAAATTCTATGGATATCTATCTATCTATCTATCTATCTACTTATCTATCTACCTGTTTATCTGTATGTCTGGCTATCTATTTATCTGTCTACTGACTTCTAGGGATGAGCAAACTGCTTGGTGCTCAGTACTTGTTTACTGAGTATAATGGAAGTCAATGGGAACTTGAGCATTTTTCTGGAATATTTTATGAGTACCAAACACCCAAGCACTGAGCAATTCGATTACCACTACTGACTATTATTCATTTTGCTATATAAATTGTCCCTTATTTGAGTCACAATATATAGCTCATTTATTGGGGTGACCCCAAAACACACTATAGTCCTGCGTATTCCCATGTTTCCTTGGTTATCTGGGCTATTTTTATATCACACATATTGTCTGCAACACATTTCTGTACTAGTAATTTTCATATTCATCTTAAGACAGCTCTCCTACAAAAATGTGTATTTTTACACCATTCATTATAAGAATTCCAGATTGCACCTCTTACACTTAATAATGTGTTTCTATAGTAACATGACGTGTGTTCTGTTACTAGTCAGTGGCACAAACTGCCGAGGGCCCACTAATAATACAGAAGTAAATAAATACAAATAAAAATGGTTTCATCTCGGCATATAAGATTCAGAATGCTGTGAATTCTTTATACAGTCAGACTGCAAGAAAGACGAGAAAATGAACACATTTCTATTGGGTAGTGTTGTGATGGAAGACGCGGGTAGCAGTAATAATAATAATAACAACGATATATCATGAAAGAAGTAATAAATAATGTAAGGGAAAGCCTTTGTGAGTTACTGTATATTAAGTAAGATGTCAACTTACCATTCAGTTCACATCATAGGAGTGCAAATCACATAAGGTTTTACATCTTATAAAAAGCTGCACATTCTTTTATTTGAGGCTGAGTGTATGAAAACCTACATTACTTTGCCGTGATGTTTTATAGACTATAAGGCACAATATGACAATCAAATTTATAGATACAGTATTGAATTTTGTTTACATGACAAACACTAGACAAAAAGGTTGCTGAGTATCATATCTATTCCTCGATTCTAGTCGGAGCCATTTTAGTAAAAAATCAATTATTGACTGAACTAATCATCTATTATTATTTATAATCCTCAATAGTTACAATTCTGTAATCGGAAGATTATAGTTTAAGAAGCATTACCAGTGACAAAATAAAAAATAATTACTGTAAAATATTTCAAAAATACTATTTTTTTATTGGTTTTTAATATGATTATTTTTTGTGACATAGCAAGAATATATAATTTATTAGAAATTAGCAAATTGCTTAAGTTGAATCAAATTTTTTCTCCAAATTAAAAAGAAACCCAAATTGTTTATATTCAATTGTTCTAAGCTAGGTAAAGTCATTCAAAACACATGGGAAGGAGGTTAAAAAGTAAAAATTGATACTTCTCAAACATAAATTTAAGCAGATTCACTCATCACTATCATTTACCAATCACTTATTTCTGGGGGATTCTTAAAATGTATTTTACATGACACTTAAGACGTGAACTAAGTTAAGGTATAGATATCTGGATGTACTTTTTGTTCTATGTTAAAATCTAGTTGACAATAAGTGGTCAGACAGTATCAGTAGTAGGGGTATAAGGCAGCCATACTGTATTTCAGTATTACTTAATAATATTTAGAGATGAGCGCACCTGTAAAAGTTTGGGTTTGGCTGATTCAGCCTGACTTTAAAAAACTGTTTGGTTTGGGAACTGGATTTGACCTGAACTTAACCCCAGACAATGAACCCCATATAAGTCAATGGGAACTTGAACTTCTCAGCTGTAAAATGGCTGTAAAATGGTCATAGGAAGGGCTAGGGGGCTGTAAAATGGAGGAAAATGGTGGAAAGATCAAGACAATTATACATTCCTTGTTTTCCTGAAGATAAGGCAACAGTCAGACTCTTTTCTGGCCTGCTCATTAAACTACATAAATATTCGCTGCTTCCCCTGCACACCCTCTGTGCCAGCATCTCTGACTAGTTTCTGTCAGACTACTAAACATGCCCCCTGCCACCCACCTTCTGTGATTGGTTGAAGTTAGTCATATTAGTGTAAACACAAATATTTAAATAATGAAAAAAATGACGATGAGCTCCCACCATATTTTTTCATAACAATGCACGGGTTAAACAGACAGCTACAGTCTAAAATCCCCAGCCGTATGCTTTACTTTGGATGGTTATTAAAAATAGAAGGGATTTAAATAGTTAAAAAAAGCACGGGATCCCTTTTATTAGTGATAGTCCTCCTGGTTTATCAAAAAACATGAACCACTGTGATGAACTGAGCACATTTTTTAGACAATCTGATCAAAGCTTGAAATATTTAACAATTAGACAAAATTAATAGGGATGAGTGATCCCAAACTGTAAAGTTCAGGGTTCTCACGGAACACCAGGACACGAATACGAATTTCAATTGTACGTCCGGTTCCTGTTCAGTTTTGTCATCCAACTGAAGCTTGTGGAAAGGCTGCAGAGCAGCTAATCAGTAAGCTTTTCTGGTGTTGACACTTCCGGCCCCATCACAGCCATGTCAAGTATTGGCATCGCGATATGGCTATGATTAGCAGGTGCACCACTTGAAAAATATAAATCAATAATAAAAAATAAATTACGTGGGTTGCCGCCTATTTTTGATAACATATTGTGGGTAAAACTGATAGGTGCATACAACAACCCCCAGCGACCTGCAAATCCTGATCTATAATTTGCATTTTTTTTGTGCTAAAAATAACAAAATTGCACATCCTATGTGATGGAATTGGCAAAAAAATAATTCTATTGCTCGATTTGCACCTTTTCCAATATGCTTTTAAATGTTGCATATTATTTTTTATCAAAAAACATTGACAAACGTTATACTCAGTTAGGGTACTATAGTACGATAGTGTATAATTATTTACTATTTCGAAAAGTAAAAAATAATTAGCCAAAAACATGTGTATAATGAAAACTACACTCACTTTGTAAAGCAAGCTAAAAAAAAATTATAAGGACAGAAATAAGTACCCCAAAAATTTTTTCTGAAGAAATAAGAATTGTAAAAACCCTTAATTTTATTGCCACAAAAACAATAACGAATTAGACCTTAGACATTAGGAGACACTTAGTGCATGTGAAGAATATCTAGTTTAAGTTTCCAGTCTAAGAACTGGATATTACTATTAATAAATGCCCTAATGACTTCTTAGGAAATTGTTGTGAAATATTCAAATCTGGAATATTTTTTATCCTCAGCCACTGAAGCAAAGATTAATTGACAAATATACATGATGTAGAATTCATCTGGAACAACAAGCAAAGCTACATTGTGTTCCTAATATACTCTTATTCCTGTCACCTGAGATAACTGCCGGCTGAATGACCTGCAAAATTTATTTGGCTAGCTTGTTCTGTAAAAGTAAAGGTTATGTCACGGTTTTACACTATTACATGAAATCTGCTTAGCAACACATATGCAGACCTTCCGCTGCTTACTAAATGGCAGATGCCATTATAGATGGACATCCTGGAAAAAGTTAGAAGGATATTTCAGTTTTACTTTTGGTCAAGGCCCATTGACAGTAAGCTTTTCTTTACGGAATTCTACTTTTTTAATAGTTACAAGAAATACTTTTTACTTTACTTTTACATTGTACATCATTTCCAGTTCCGTGAATGCATTCAGTAGAGGACTCACTGGATGTGTTCTTTCTAGTTGACAAGTCCAAAGGTATAGTCATATAAATAGAACATTTAATCCAAACTTAAAAAGAAATGTTGACATTTTTGCTTAGTATATAAGCTGGAAAGCTTGAATACAAAGCTTGTTATTAAAGGGAACCTGTCATGTGCAATATGCACCCAGAACCACGAGCAGTTCTTGGTGCATATTGCTAATCCCTGCCTATCCGTCCCTGTATACACTAGTATAGATAAAGGGATGTTTAGAAAAATCATTTCTAAAGATCATTTCTTATATGCTAATGAGGCCAGAGACTAGTCGCAAGGAAATGAATTCCCTTGGCTAGTCGGCCCCCTTAGCATGTTAGCACACCCCTGTGGGCGTACTAACATGCTAATGAATGCGCAGCTTCGCCATACATACCTCACTCTCTATGGCGGCCGGTGGAGGATGGATGCGCACTGCGCATGATCAAGAGTTCCTGGGACCTCAGATCATGCACACTAAATTGATGCTGGGTGTAAGCTTCCCAGCTTCAGTGAGGTATAATACACAAGACCGGAGGTCTCGGGGACTCCGGATCAGGCGCAGTGGGCATCCATCTACTGCCGGCTGCCATCAAGGCTGACCTATGTGCGGCGTCGAATCGCATTTATTAGCATGTTAGTGCCCACACGGGTGTGCTAACATGCTAAGGGGGGCGACTAGCATTTGGAATTCACGCCCTTGCAACTAATCCCTGGCCTCATTACCATATCATAAACAACCTTTAGAAATACTTTTTCTAAATATCTTTTTATCTATGCTACTAGATAAAGGGACAGTTAGGCAGGGATTAGCAATATGCACCCAGAACTGGTCGTGATTCTGGGTGCATATTAGATCTGACAGGTTCACTTTAAACTGAATTAAGATAACATAGTATAGATATTCTATGTTTCAAGATGATTTAGCCCCTTTTTGTTTTCGCATTTTTCTCCTCTTCTTGAAAAAGCCATAATTTCTTTATTTTACCATCAACATAGCGGTATGAGGGCTTGTTTTTTGCCAGACAAGTTGTACTTTTGAAATAAACTATTATTTTACCATGCACATGTATTGTACTAGAAAATAGGAAAAAAAATCAAAGTGCGGTGAAATTGCAAAATCCACAATTGTTACGGGGTTTTTTATTTACCATATTCCCTTTATTGGAAAACTGACCTGGCAATTTGAATCCCCAGGTAAGTACTAGTTCATCGATGCCAAACATGTAAAGTTTTTTTTATTTCATTTGTGAAAATAAATCTGAAATTTCTAAAAAAAAATGTGGCACTTTTGTTGCCATTTTCATTGGAGAACTGCAATGCTCTAATGTTTTGGAATCTGGGGCTAAGCGATGCCTTTCTTTTGCGTTCTGAGCTGACATTTTTACTGATAACATTTTTGGGTAAATACGATCTTTTGATAATCTCTTATCGCATTTTATTGCAATATAGCTGCAGCCCAAAAAATGTAATTATTAAGTTGTTTTTTTTCTCATTACCAATCAGATTAATTTATTTTTTATACCAAATATGTATTTTTTTAGTTTTATCTTCAATGGGGCAAAAAGTAGGTGCTTTGAACTTTTGTGCTTTTTTATTTTTTCATATTTTTTTAAACCATTTTTCTCACCTTTTACTAGATGTAATGGAACTTGAAGCTGCAATCAACCGATATTTTGTGCTTTATAGAGCAGTGCATCACTTTGTATAACACATTGTGTATATGTGGGTACTGTTAAGTGTTTATGTATATACTGTTTGTGTGTGTATATGTGTTGTGCAAGCTTTATATGATAATTTTTAGGACACGTCTATCTGCATCGTTATTACAATATTGCTAGGCGTTATCTATAGGGATCTGCTTCAATATAATCTTGACATATTTATATGAAGAACAATAATACGGTAGACGTCTGCTGAGATTTTGTCCTATTTATATCAGGTATGGTAATTGTACAGACATGCTCTTGTGTCATAGCAGTGTTGCCAATCTAATATTTACTAACTGGTCTGCAGCTGAATTCATGGTATATTCTTAGTTGATGCCTCAACTATGGATCATTTTTGCAAGAAACTTGATTTATAATGCAGATTTTCAAATGAACAAGTCAATTCCTTTTGTGGAATTCATCATAGACTCTTTTTTCATGCAATTCAGTAGGTGAAGTGATCTCTGTTGCCATTCTGCAACAAAATTCAGGGTAAGAAACAAAACTAACAGTTTTGCAGGAAATATTCAGAACTTCCCAATGACATCCATGCTGGATTTCTTTACAGCAGATTTTGAGTGCATGCAGAAATTGCACTTTCTTTGTATGTTTCCCTTCATTGTACTCATTTATATAAACATTCTGCATACACATAGTACACATCTTGCTCCATATACATTGTTTTGGTACATGCCCATGATCCTGACATGCTGCATCCTTAATGCAGTGTGTCTTCTCCTGTGTCATACCCATGATCAGAGTTTGGGGCGCTGTGGACTTTAGGTGGGTTATCCACGTGGAGAACACTCACATCTCTGCAAGCATAATCTGTCATACTGTGGCCCAGAAAGTCGCACCACAGGTCAGATTTCTCTAAATCTAATCCAGTGCTTCTACTGTACAATGCAGCATTTTGGATTCAGCAAAAAATACAGTTTGTCCAAAATGCTGCTATTCCTGATTGTGGGCACGCATCCTTAGACTTCATTTTACATTATTCCACTATCCGCAATATTTGTGAATTGTCTTATATTTTATATACGGTTGTGTTGATGAAGATATTCCATTGTGAATTATATATGTTCAGTAAGCCACAAGTGTAGGTCTGCTATATGGTTACCAATGCAGTCACAAAGACACACACCTAGATTTTCATTGGCTCAAGACGTTGGCACCTGACAAATTTCCTTATCCACTTAGCACACATAGCCACATTTAGAATTGCAATATGTGCTAAATATATATACTGTCACGATTCAGTTTTGGCTCTGCTCCTTGCAGAGCCATTAGGTTTTGTCTATTGCTCAGTTGTTTGTATCCCCGGGTCCTTGCCAGTGGGCAGGGCATGATTGGTGCCTGGTTCCGATAACTGCCTTGCTTTATTTGTGGGCTGTTTCCACCGGAACTTCACCAGTGATAGTTCCTGCTCTGCAGTGTGTGCTTCTGGTTCCCATGAGTTTGTTCTGATCCTCGTCCAGCTAACCCAACTCCTCTCCATGTCCTCCGCTCTGTTCATATTGTCAATGTTCCCTGACCACCTGACTCTCCGTTTGTCTGGTTCTCTCAGTCCCGCTTTCCCCCTTTTGTACTTACATTGCCCTTTGGCTTCTGAGCTCAGCTTGCTCTTTGACTACAGTTCTGCTCCCCATTTATACCTGACATTACCTCCCAGCTACCAACCTTAGGCTTCCCTGTGACTTTGGCTCCTCTTCCTCCTTTGAACTGACGTGACCTCCTGGCTCTGACTCTCAGCTTGTAAGACCATTCTGCTTCCTCCCCATCTAGATACTGGAGACTTCTAGTGGGAACACGCCCCATTACACCTAGGAGCTCTAGATGTCTCCTGTGTACCTGCGCCCCCTGATGGTAGCATTACATATACTTTATGTATAGGATTGGCAATATTTTCATTTGTCCGTTATTTGTGGTTGGTTATTTAAATAGTCTATGCCCCAATTTATTGAACTAAACTATATTTTTTTATATATATTTTTTTCTTCATCTGGTTTTTAATTTCTTTATTCTCTATTTCTTCTGCTCTGTTCATATATTTCAATATATTTCACAACAGTTTTGATAAATCAAGCCTCACACTGAACAAGCATTGGTTTTGTATAAATGGAATACGGGCCCCAAGAATCCATTTCCCTGGTGTGTCCAATATACCCTAGTCTGACACAGTGTGAGCATAATTTCACTTGCATGATTTTTATGTCTTGCAATAATGTATTCTAGGATAGTAGTAATATCTAAATGTTAAAAAAATATACATTTACTATTTCAGTATTGTATTGGTCTACCAATTTTAAGGGATTGGATAGAGGAACACATTTCAACCAAAGTACAATATTTACAGGATCTGATACTTTTACGCTACCCATGATCAAACTAATAGTAGAAGGCTACAAAATTCTACTGTATCCTAAACATCCCTTGCTTTTCCTCAATACCTAAAACATCAGCATAATTAATGCTTATAAAAAATAGTAGATGTGATTGTGAAAATACTATATTTACTAAATAGATCATCAATCATTATAATGTACACTAACGTTATAAGCATAAAATATTAAATAATTTCATAGAATATTTTAGAGGCTTTCACACAGCAGAAGTGCATAAATCCAAAACATTTCACTGCCCTTTACTATGCAAATGAAAAGCTAAGATCTCGCTGGACAAATTCTGAGTGCCATTATATACAAATGACATTACAAGACAAATGAGCTACCGGTAAGAAAAGGATAAAGGTATTTTAAATTGAAAAATGCTTTGGACTTAACATAGCCAACATTGATGTACAAAGGAAAAAACTAATTGTATTCACAATTAGGCACATTTGGCTTTTCTACTAATATAACAAAGGGAAAAAATAGGTTATTGTCTATTTCAGCCTGAAAGATATACCAAGATGGGGGTCATTTCCTTTACAGTATTATTCTGGGAAAGGAATTGGTTGTTTCAATAGAACAAGAATGTTCATTGCATAAGTAGAGCAGCCACAAATAACATCATGACGCACCATATTGCTCTATGCCCCCCAAAAATTCTTGAATACTTGATAAATTGGTGCTAAGCTAATATGTTTGTCATATATGTATATATATATATATATATATATATATATATTTATATATATATATATATATATACAAATATTAATTTTGATAAATCTGCTTCTAATTCTGACTTAGAAGTACAAAGGCTGAAAAGGCAAGTGCACACAATGTTGTCAAGCTCATAATCATAGATATAACCAACAAAAAAAAATACTGACTAAACATTTTAGAGGGGCTCATCCTTCTGTAATCCTTCAGTTGATGATCTGCAGAACTCACAGGGTACAGCTGTGGATTCCCGTGATAATTTCAGGTTTATGCAGAAATATGTATTGGAAATTGTTCTATCACATGAACAGACCCAGAGAGTTTACAGGTCTAAACTAGAAAGACTTAGATCATGCTTGCACCATCACCACTACGGCTGTTTCATGAGATAAAAAAAAAATCTATTTCCTCAATAAATCATTATTCTAAAGAGTGAACTAGGCTGCTTTCTTTTGGAAGGATGTTGCATTTTTCAATACTCTTAAAGAAAAGGATGAAAACTTAAAATGATCAAAATAAGCAAAAAGAATATAATTTTAGCTTCCATTAGGGGCATAGTAGCCTTAATGACTGACAAGTTCCTAGTTCCCTGAGGAAGTGGAGCTTCATGGGGGAATGCTGCATATGGACAGAATCGCCTTTCATGTGTTACTGAGAAAGTCGCATCAGCTGTTTCTGGGTATGTCAATGCCTTTGGAAGCATAATCTATGGACATGCTCAGGTGGGGTCACTTCAGCCACAAAAGCTGTCTTGTTTCCACTTGCTCAGCCACCTGTGAGACCCTCTAACCTCTCAGATCTGCCGCCCGCCTACTTGACCTATGTGGATGTCTTCTACAAGAAAGAGGCCGAGACTCTGTCACCACACAGACAGTACAACTGCCCAATTGACCTTCTCTCTGGGTCTACTCCTCTCGTATTTACCCTCTGTCTCAGGCTCAGATCCTAGCTATGTCTGAGTACATAACGGAGAACCTGGCAAGAGGTTTCATCCAAAATTAATCCTCACTGGCAGGTGCTGGATTCTTCTTTGTCAAGAAAAAGGACAGGTCTCTTCAGCCTTAAATTGACTTAATCAAATCATTAATCAAATCATAGTCAAGAACAAATATCCACTTCCATTTATAGCAGAATTGTTCGACCAACTCTGAGGTTCCAAGATTTTCTCCAAGCTCAACCTCCATAGTACATAATATCTGGTCCAGATATGGTCGGGAGACAAATGGAAGACGGCCTTCAACAACCATGACTACCTCTATGAGTATCAGGTAAGGCTATTTGGGCTCAGCAATCTACTGATGGTCTTTCAGAAATTCATCAATTATGTTTTCCAAAATCTGCTCTACACATCTGTGGTGCTATACCTGGACAACAATGTCATGTTCTCATTGGACCTGCCTACTCAAAGGATGAATTTTCCTCAGGTGCGGCGCAGGTTAAGGGAGAACTGTCTATATGCCAAATACGAGAAGTGTTTCTTTGTGCAGTTCTTTCTGCCTTTATTAGGCTACATTATCTCAGATACTAGCATAAGGATGGATTTGGCAAACTGTCAGCAGCACTGAAGTGGCCTCATCCTGATGGTCTAAAAGCGATCCAGCAGTTCCTTGCCTTCACCACTTGTTATAGGCAGTTCCTCTCATGATTCTCATCCCTGGTTCTACCCATCTCGACCTTGACCCGCAAAGGGGCCAACCTGGAAGTGTGGGCTTCAGAAGCAGAAAACATCTTTATCTCCCTTAAGCAGGCCTTCTCTTTGGCATCTGCACTCCATAGACCAGAGATTAGCAAGCATTTTATCCTGGAGGTGGATGCTTTATGGCTAAACTGGAAAATTACGTTTTAGCATTCTGTTCTATCAAACCCTTGGCCAGTTTCCGTTGCATTGATGACATTTTATTAATCTGCAATGGATTAACAAGAATGTCTAAAATTCATTGACAAGTTCAATACATTTCATTCCACCATAACCTTGACATTGGACCACAAAAGGATGCAAATCAACTTTTTGGATATCAACATAAAAATTAAAAATGGTTCATCTCAGACATTCGTGTATCAGAAACCAATTGACCATCACACGTACCTCAGATGGAACAGCTTCCACCCAAAAAACATTGAAAAGTCCATCATCTACAGCCAGGATCCTAGATATAATCATATCTATTCCAGTCCAATGGACAGGGATGAAAACTTAACCCATCTTAAAAAGTCATTTTTAAACAAAAGCTACCATCCCACCTCCATTGATGATCAGATCATTAGAGCAAGTATCACTAGAAGTCAATTACTTCAATACAGAGAAAAAGAGGACAATAATTGTATAACTCTGTGGGTGACCCCAAACTCACAGCTTAAGGTACTGAGGAAATACTGCTAAGAAACTTCACCATACCCTACCCAAGGATGACCGGCTAAAATAATATTCAAAGACCCTTCCTTGATATACTACAGGTAACCTCATGTTTAAGAAACATTATAATCCAAAGTTCAATGCCCTCAGATGCAGAAAGAAGAACTTATCATTGCAATAGAAAAAGCTGCAAATCCTGCACTCATGTAGAGACTACAGGCCCCGTCACACGGAGAGATAA
This sequence comes from Anomaloglossus baeobatrachus, assembly GCF_048569485.1. Taxonomy (NCBI): domain Eukaryota; kingdom Metazoa; phylum Chordata; class Amphibia; order Anura; family Aromobatidae; genus Anomaloglossus; species Anomaloglossus baeobatrachus. Next base: position 155,442,109 of record NC_134354.1, on the reverse strand, counting down.
ATTTTTGGTAGATCTGTGGTTGCAGTGAAATCATGGACATATTTTTCCATTTGTACACAGCCACAAACCTGGCACTGATTGTCCACAATTTCACTGCAACCACAGATCTGCCAATGATTTATCTCTGTGTGTGACGGGGCCTTAAGGACATGATACATATCCCCAACACTCAGCAGGACTACAAGATTCCTGGGATATTCACACGTTCCTCTTTCAATGTTGTTTATTTAATTCTGTGCACTATATGTCCTACTGGGTGTCTCTATGTTGAATAAACAGGACAGAAACTGAGAGCAAGGATGAGTCTCATTATATCACAATTACAGACTTAAAAACCATTTAAATGTGGCCAAACATATCTGTGGTTCAGGGCACAACATAAACAATATGAAAATTGTCATATTAAAACGCAACTTCAAATCACAAAAACATCAAAGGCTCTGGGAATACAAATTCATTACAGTCTTTGACTCTGTACACACAGGAATAGATCTGTCAGTAGGATTTATGATTCACCACAAAATCTGAGCAATCTGCTCCAGGGACACTGAGGGCACAAGGTCTGTAATCTTGCATGATTATTGGGACTACAAAACTTTCATACCATTAATCTAAGCTAATTAAAGATTCACTCTCTAAGCTCAGTGTTTGTTTGTTTATTTAAATGTCCATTTATTACACCGCCTTTGCTGTTTATGTATATATTTGTGTTTCTTCAGATACTTAGTTATATTGTGCCTGATGAAGAGACATAAGTAGAGCTGAGAGGACCTGTAAAAATTAAGTTCGATGGGGGTCAACCGAACTTTAAATTAAGTTTGGTTTGGGATCCAAACTTGACCTGAACTTTACTGGAACCCCAATGGAAGTCACTAACTGGCAGTTTGGGTCCTCATGCAGCCATCCATAAACAGATCCCTTTTGGGGGCAGGTGGTGGAGTTTTTCCATTTTTTTTGTGCACACTACATCTGATCATGCTTAAATTATCCCCCAGTGCGAGCCATTCATACAATGGAAGCGCATCACACTGGGCTATGCACCGAGCATTCCAGATCACAGCGATGCTCATGTGAGTGGTGTTCTTATGTAAAGTACCCAAACCTAAGCTCTCTTTTTTAATAAAAGTCTGAACACTGAACCTCAGGTTCGCTCATCTCTAGACATAAGTAGTCTCAAAAGCTTGCTTTGAAAAATAATTTGTTATGTTTGTTAGCCATTAAAGGGTATCAAAACTACAAGATTATTATTTTTTTCTCACTCAGAGCAATCAATCTTTATATATATACCGTGGGACAAATAAGTATTTGATACACTGCTGATTTTGCAAGTTTTTTCACCTGCAAAGAATGGAGAGGTCTGTAATTTTTATTGTAGATACACTTTAATAGTGGCAGACAAAATAAAAAAAAATCCAGAAAATCACATTGTATAACTTTTAAATAATGAATTTGCATTTTATTGCAAGGAATACGTATTTGATCACCTACCAACCAGCAAGAATTCTGGCTCTCACAAATCTGTTATTTTTTCTTTAAGAAGACCTCCTACTCTGCATTCATTCTCTGTATTAATTGCACCTGTTAAAACTCATTACCTGTTTGAAAGACACCTGTCCACATACTCAATAAATCAGATTTAAACTTCCCCACGGCTAAGACCAAAAAGCTGTCTAAGGATACAAGAGACAAAATTATAGACATGCACAAGGCTGGGATTGGCCAAGCAGCATGGTGAGAAGGCAACAACTGTTGGTGCAATTGCTAGAAAATTGAAGAAACACAAGATAACTGTCAATCTTTCATCATTTGTGGTTCCATGCAAGATCTTGCCTCATGGAGTAAGAATGATTCTGAGAGAGGTCAGGAATCAGCCCAGAACTACACAAGGAGAACCTGGTCAATGACCTGAAGATAGCTGGGATCACACTTTCAAAGATTACCATTAGTAAAACAGTACAGCATCATGGATTACAATCCTGCAGAGCACGCTAGGTCCCCCTGCTCATGCCAGCACATGTCAGGGCAAATTTGAAGTTTGTCAATGACCATCTGAATGATCCAGAGAAGGCATGGTAGAAGGTAATGTAGTCAGATGAGACCAAAATAGACCTTTTTTGTATCAGCTCAACATAATGTGTTTGGAGGAAAAAGAAAGATGAATACAATCCTAAGAACATTGTCCCAACTGTGAAGCATGGTGGTGGAATCATCATACTTTGGGAGTTGGGGGTACTTTTCTGCAAAGGGGGCAGGACAACTGCACTGTATTGAAAAGCTGATGGATGCACTAAATCTGCTTCTCTTGCCAAAAAGTATGTGGATATTGCGAGATTTTGTCAAACAACCTCCTTTCCTTAGTAACAGCATTGAAGATGGGTCATGGCAGGTCATTTCAGCATAACAATAACCAAAAACACACAGCCAGGAAAACTTAGGAGTGGCTGCATTATAAGCATTTCAAGGTTGTGGAGTGGTGTAGCCAGTCTCCAGACCTGAGCCCAACAGAAAATCTTGGGAAGGAGCTGAAACACAATGTTACCCAGTGACAGCCCTGAAATCAGAAAGATCTGGAGAAAATATGCACAAAGGAGTGGGTCAAAATCCCTGGTGCAGAGTGTGTAAACATGGTCAAGAACTATAGGTTTCTTTACCAAATATTAAGTTCTGGTTTTTTTTTTATTGTATTAAATACTTATTTCCTGAAATAAAATGCAAATTAATTATTTAAAAATCATAAAATATGAGAGATTCTGTCAATCACAATTGAAGTGTACATATGATAAAAATTACAGTCCTTTACATTCTTTGTAGGTGGGAAAAGTTACAAAATCGACAGTGTATCAAGTACTTATATTCTCCACTGTATATATCGCCAGAACTCAAAATGTCTTGATATTCTCATCACCAACATCACTGATCTTGCATGTTTCGGTAGCCCTACTCTTTTAGTAAAAACCCTCAAATACTAATAAGGTTGGCCATACAGATTGGATACAAGTCCATCTGTCTCATACTGAGTGTTCATCTTTGTTGTTAAGTCAGCAAAAATTACAGCACTTTTCACTAGTTCTCAAGTATCTATCCAGCATTGTCTGTAGAACTATAAAGCTCTGGATGTATTATTGATCATAAGCCCAAGAGGGAACCTTATCGTCCTCTACAAACCCAGGTATTGGCTAAATAGAGTTACTTAAACAGCAAAAACAGCAGATGGGTAAACTCTTCTCAGGAGAAAAAGATCAACTCATTCACCAGTAGATAAAACTCAATCTTTTAATGCGCACTTCTTAAAAAATAGCATTTTAGATATTTTTCTTTTCTTAAGAGCCATTTACACACTGCAACATCGCTAATAATATATCGTTGGGCTCACGGTGTTTGTGAGACACATCCGGCGTTGTTAGAAACATCGCAGCATGTGACAGACTGAAGCGACCTTAAACGATCGAAAAGAGCCAAAAATCGTTGGTATATGAGAGGTCGTTCATTTACCAAAAATTCTTGTCTGGTAAGTAGCGATGTTGTTCGTCGTTCCTGCGGCATCACACGTCGCTATGTGTGACACTGCAGGAACGACGAACATCTCCTTACCTCCGTCCACCGGCAATGAGGAAGAAAGGAGGTGTGCGGCATGTTCCGGCCGCTCATTTCCGTCCCTCCTCTGCTATTGGATGGCTGCCGTGTAACGTCGCTGTGAAGCCACACGAACCGCCCCCTTAGAAAGGAGGTGGCTTCGCCGGCCAGAGCGACGTCGCAGGGAAGGTAAGTCTGTGTGACGGGTGTTAGCGATGTTGTGCACCACAGGCAGCGATTTGCCCGTGACACACAACCGACGGGGGCGGGTACGCTCGCTAGAGATATCAGTACCAATATCACAGCGTGTAAAGTACCCTTTAGATTATTTTTTCATTGCAATAATCAATGAAGAACTGATGATTAAAAAAAAGCCGATATAATACCAATGACTGCAAACATAGTTAATATTAGATAAATATTTGTGCATGATGCAGAATTGGTAAAATTGTTCCACTATAGTCTTCTAGAATAACACATGGATCATGGTTTACTTAAAACTAAAATAAAACTATGCTCCTAGGGCTTTTACAAATACAGATGCTTACACAGGATATTTTATATATGTGAAAAAACGAGTAGAGTGAACATTAACAAGGATATGAATTTTTAACTGAGAATATTATTGCATCTTTAATGGTCCTAACAGACATATCTTGCTCAGGGACAACGTAAGCAGAAAACAAACAGATGTAATTCTGTTATTAATGTACTAATTTAACATTTCATACCTCAGCTGTACATTCTGCCACAGCTGCCAAGATCTGTAGTCTTTTACTTCTCTTCCCTGAATGTTTCCAACAAGCAGCTGTGCGCTGAACTAAATAATAATTGATGTCTGACTCTTGAAGTCTCTATGATGAGTTCATTTGGCCATGGTCACATACAGGAGAGTCTGTAATTTTTTTTTTCAATGTGAAACTTACATTTGTCCAGATCAGTGAAGAAAAATGTATAAACTTTAGGATTCTATGTTTTTTTTGTTTGTTATTCTTAGTTTATTTTGCTACTTGTGTTTTTTGTTCTTCTTTACTAGTCTACTACATACATTAGTATAATTTGAAACTTTAAATAGAAAATATGAACATATCTGATTTCTAGTTCTTTCATTTGTAATGTCTTGACAGCTTTGAAATTTAAAGGCTAAGATCAAGCCCATATTCCACCATGCATATGTATTAGGGCTCTTTTCCACTTGTGTACCGCTTCCGATGCGAGAGCATCGGAAGCAACATGCTAATGACCCTCTGCTGCGGGTGTCAGCCGAGGGTCATGTGACTGTGATGTGATCTTGAGATTGCATCATATCGCATCACAGCTTCGGAGAAGATGGAAGGAGCACTTTCTCCCATCTCCTCTGTTGTCTGTCTCTGCGTACATTGCACAGCCATTACATAACATGTGAGTGCAGTGCAATTTTACTCACGCGTGAGCCGAGACTCGGTGCAAAATGCAGCATGCTGTGATTCCCCCGAGAGCCTGATTCGTGTGGAGAAAAAACAGGACAGAGGAAACTGTCTCATTGATTAACACTCATGCGAGTGCAATCACATTTTTTTATTGGATCGCACTCGCACCAGGAAATCGCAAGTGGTAAAGAGCCCTAAAGCTGTGAATTGTGCTGTTGGTTTACTTAGAGTAGTTTCTTACACTATCTTTGCTCATGGTTTAACTTATCCCAAGATTTGATTTACAGAATGACCAGCTTTAAAAAAAAAACATCGTTTCATGATACTGTGTTGAGAGATGTTTCCACCACATGTGTCGATGTGTGACTCTCCAATGGCTGTCATGTTATTTACAGTCAGCTAATGGTGTTGAATTTAAATTTGTGAGAAACTGAAGTCATTCAACATATTTTTTGCAAAGGTAAGGGTGTACTGTATGGATTAAAGATGGTGAAATCCAAATTGAAGATATTGAGAAAATATAGCATTTATGCAACAAAATGAGTCTGCTGTGTTACAGTTTTTAGTTTTAGTTAGGTAAATAGGTGAGAAACTGAAAACTAATACAAACTAAGTTTTCATGCACTACCATGGTCAGGTGTTCAGTATTGGTAACAAGTAGTGATGGGTGGACCCACAGATACCTGGGATCAGCAGGTCCAACTGGGTAAAAAAAATACCTTTTCCTGCCTGGAATTGATTCTAGATATTTGCCTAGACACTGGTACACATATACGTCTATGGGGACCCAAATTTGGTGCATTAAAATGGTGGTAGAAGGGATAGGGGGACCAGAGCAGGCACATTATACTTACCAAACTCCAACGTGGCTGTAACTCTACTTCCGAGGCCACTCATTAACCTCATGCATATGCATTGCCTTTCCTGCCCACTGGCAGTCTTGGCATCTGTGATTGGTTGCAGTCAGACTTTGCCCGCACTTTGTGTGACAGCATGTCTAACTGCAACCAAACAAAGATGTTGTGTGTGTCCCTAAGATGGTGTAAAAATAAATAAATTAAATAAATTGGCATTGGGTCCCCCCACATTATGATATCCACCACAGATAAAACATATGGCTACACGCTACAGCCCCTCGTGGTTTGCTTACTCTGGCTGTGTATCAAAATAAGAAGGATCCTATACAGTTTTCATGTGCTTTTTTGCCAGAAGATGCTGATTTTGGTACAGGAATATGGTGTGCAAATTTCAGCATCAAACTTGCATGCCTTTGTCAAAAAAAATACAAAATAACGGTTTTGACTCCATGTTGGTGCATTTTTTTGCAATGAGGTGCAAATTTTGTACTAAAATCTAGTGCAGACATTTCAGCACCAAATTTGCACCTTCTGGCAGAAAATCGCACTAAAACGGCATCAAAATCGTTTCTGTATATTTTTTGGCCAAGAGGTGCAGATTTGGTGCTGACGTTTTTACACCATATTCCTGCACAAAATTTGCGTCTCTTGGCAAAACATTTTCATCACTATCGCATAAAAACCGCATTGTGTTTTGGTGCGATTTTTTTGCCAGAAGATGTAGATATGGTGTAGGAATATGGTGTATAAATTTCAGCACTAAATCTGCTTCTCTTGACAAAAAATATGTGGATTTATGCCAAGAGATGCAGGTTTATGAACTCAGTAATCTCCCCTCAGTTTAATGAGGTCAATTGAGGTCTGATTACTTGTGGTTACAGGTGGAGGACCATGGGAACCTTCCGCTGTGTCCGCAAATAAACTGAGTGATGTCTCCACTCTTTGCTTTGGCTCAGCCATTCTCTGCCTGAAGCCCACCGCTTATATACATGTTCTGTGCCCATGAGCTGTGCCTTCAGTATGTAGCAGAGCTGGAATTGATGTGGACCTCGTGTGGATAATGCTTGAACTGGGTGTTTTGGGGTTAATAAAGAGAGGAAAGAGGGTAGGCTTTTTTGTATTTTATTTTAAATGAAGGATTTTTTCTGTGTTTTGTGTTTCATTTCTTTTCACTTACAGATAAGTAATGGGGGGCTCATAGACACGTCCCATTACTAATCTAGGGTTTAGTTGCAAATGTGAACTGTAGTTAACCCCTTATTACCCAGATTGCCACTGCATCAGGGCATTCAGGACGAGTGGGGTAAAGTTCAGGGATTATCGTATATAATGGATGTGACAATCCTTGGCAGCTGCAGGCTGCTATTTTTAGGCTGAAGGGCCCAATAGCCATGGGTCTCCCCAGCCTTTGATAACCAGCTGCTAGCTGTCGGTTTTATCATAGCTGGGTATCAAAATTGCGGGGGACCACATGCCAGTTTTAAAAATTATTTATTTAAATGATTTACATTAAAAAAAGCCACATAGGGGCCCTCTTATTTTGATACACAGCCAAGATAAGGACATGGCTGGGGGCTGCAGCCTGTAGCCATATGCTTTATCTGTGTTTGATATCATAATATGGGGGGACCCTTCACTAATTTATTTATTTATTTATTTTTACACCACAATAGGGACATACATAGCACCTGTGTTTGAAAGCAGTCAGACACTGTCTGACTGCAACCAATCAGAAATGTCGAGACTGCAGATGGGCAGGAGAAGCAGTGCATATGCATGAGGGATAATGCCCTGGAAGTAGTATGAGTGCCCCATAATTAGTGTTAATGCACATGGGAATCTGGTAAGTATAAAGCGCCTGTTTTTGTCTTTTTTTCTTTATTTTTTCTTTATTTTTTTTCATTACCTGTGTTGCCGGATCTGGATAGTTTCCCAAAGTTCCCTTAATACTCTGGGCTTAGGGTCTGTGCACAGGGACTTTTGAACATGCGCAAATATGGACTTTTACAGTCCAGGTCTGCCCATCACTACTAACAAGCAGTCGGACATTCAGATGAGTTTGACTCCAGGAAACTTTAGCATTTTTCCAGAAGATCTTCCAGAAAAATTGTTGAATTCCCCATTGATTTCCATTATACTTGGTACATGAGTTGAGCCCATTGAAGCTTACAACTGCTTGTTTCAAACACCGAGCACCCCAGCATGGTAGTGCTTGTCCATCCCTACTGATGACTAAAAATACAATACATTTCGGACATGAAGCCTTTGTATGTGCACAGGAAGGATTCATATTCTGTTTGGTTCTGCAAATTACCTCTTATTCAAGAAAGAAAAATCTGTATACCTACATATGAAATCAGAAGCTTAGTAGTATAGAAATGAAAATTGGTACGGAGCTTTATTGTGATGTATTGCGAATACCAAACTGGAAAACCATATTAGGAAAATTCTTGATAAGTGTGTAGAAAAAAATGCCACTTAAAAATGTTTGCAAGAATTCACGAAATAAAAGGTTAATTTTGCAAGTCAAAAAAATGCTGCAAAATATATATATATATATATATATATATATATATATATATATATATATATATATATATATGTGATAGAAGCCTACAAGTGAACATTTGGCTTTTTATTTGAAAATAAAATCTTGAAATCAGAAATTTCCTTTAAGAAGAATGGTGTCAGTATTTGGAAATATCAAATTAAAGAATTTATGATAATTCAACTTTTCTAGGTAGTTTCATGCAGTCATTAGTGGTTGGTCTGAAACAGCAAATGCAGTCATTTTAAATTAGAGAATGTAGTGAGCCGTTGTGCTATGTATCATTAAGCAAAGTCCCAGAAAGTTCTCCATAAGGTATGACCTTAGTATGACATGTTAATAGTAGCTTCAAATCAAAGCAGCCACTTTTGCTTTGTCTGTGTCAGCAAATGTAATAGTTTTTGTCTATTTCATTCATACCAGTAACTTCCAGATATAATATATAAAATAGTAGACGGTAATACAATATTAGAACTAGTCTTAAACTTTTATTTCATAATCTGAGTTGTTTTATTAAAAAATGCTATGTGTAGTACATCGATTGCATATAACTCCTTAAAGATCCATGACGTACATTATTTTATTAATTAGTCACTAATGGCTGTGTGAAGCCAGCTTAGGACTATGCCTCATACACAGCAGATAGCGGCTTTGTTACATAGTCACCTTCTTCCTGTAACTGCAGTGATCAAAGTTTCCTCAAATTGCTGCAGATTAAACATTACAATGCCGCTGTCAATTGGCCCCTCAAGAAGTGATCAAGGGGACAGTGACTGAAGACCACTCAAACTGTAATCTATATCTTCTAGTGAAGCTGAGCCACAAGCTGGATTTCACAGAGGGACCACAATGTCATTACATACTGCAATATTGTGGTATTGAATTATTTACACTACTAACCATTAAAATTGCAACATCAAGAAGGAAAAGTTGTAGAATTATGGAAATCACAACATCGATACATGTTAATGATATGCCAATGATTAAGATATGAAAACAAATGTTCTATAACATCATTTTTTATTCAGTATCTAGTATTAGTATCATAAAATACATGTACGTACACGTCTTGAAATTCTATCAGTTGCGCTATTAATGGTGGTTTGATGAATAGTTTGACAAGCTAAGTGTACTTGTCCATGCAAATCATCAAGATCCGCTGCTGGCAGCTCACTTTGCAATTGCTGAATGACAACATCGATGGGAGAAAAGTCTGAAGACAATGCAGGCCATAGGCCTTACAGACTGCTCACACTGGTACAAACAACACTGGCACAAGCAACATGTGGTCTGATGTGTTGAAAAACAACTCCTGGTACAATCCGAATAAATGGCCTAATAACTACAGCCTTTGACATTGAATAGTCAAGAAACCCTGTTAAAATCCTTAGGCTAGAATCATGTGACTGCTGCAGCCAGTTATTAGCTGGTGAAAGACAATACGAATCTGGTGACACTTCTAGACGGATGTTATGGAAGACTGGTAGGAAGTGTAGTAGCGAGTGTGGAGGAGTGGGGCTGGTCTGAGAGATGAGCATGCTTTTAGTTTTCTTAAACTATTCTATGCCAATTGCTTAAGCAATGGTAAGTGATAAATGAGAGACCTTTCCTCACATTATACATACGTTTGTATTTGCAATAAACCCACCACATGTGAATATGGTCCAAGAATGAATCACCAACATAAACCCATACAGCCGTGTAGATGTAAGTAAAGCACTATTGACAAGACTCCATTTCCACATTATTCACGATCCATGTTTGGGAGTAAAATTTAATGTACAGTACTCTGCAACAAGGACCAAGATATTTGCTCTTCAATATGTATAGAGTAATATGTTTGGTTTTACATGGACTTTGGGAATCACAGCTGGGTCACATTACTGACTACATAAATTGATGTGATATAACTTGGCAGGTTGTCTGACATCTACAAACCTACCGTATTTTTATTGATTTATCTGTTCACAGTCAGAAATGCATTTCAGAAATACAGATATGAATTAAAGATTACTAGGTTTATGCAAAGATGACGGACGATATTACACAGATTCAAAGCAAACTAAGAAGAGGACCAGATATGATATTCATATCTACTGGGAACCAAAACTCTTCTGCGCAAAAATGGACTGTTGACAGGTATAAATTTTGTAAAGCAAATGTGATGTCAAAAATATGTATTCTAGAAAAAAAAAAAACCTTGTTCAAATTATGCACATAAATTACATTGATGCCATTTGTAATGCACCTTACTAGACCCATAATCCCATGTCATGTAACTGTATAAAATATGTTGCCTAAGAAATCAAAATAAAAACAAATATAAATGACTTAAAGATACTCAAAAGCTGAAACTAATGCAAGACTTTAAGTTGTACGATTTCATCAATACCTTAGATTTAATGATAGGACACTAATTAACTTTGCAATCAGCATTGATAATGTTATAGTCTATTAATTAAATATAAACCGTAGTAGAAACTATATACGTTTCTGTGAATTTTGCACAAAATTTGCACTCTTGGACTATCTTATGTGTATTGTCATGCTGCTGTAACTCATTTTGATGCATTCAATAAAAAAGGCTTTTATGAGTAAAACTACCTTTCATGTCAAGAGGTAAAGCAATAAATTGTCATTTATCTATCACAAAATAGGTACAAGCTATTACAGCTCTCCAGAAGCTAAATAAAGTCAGATTTCTGGCCCATATCTCAAGACATATGACAATATCAATATCAGCTTTCATCTTCTACTGTCATGTTCGCGGATAACACAGGCAGACTTCAGAAAGTTGTGTAGTTAGAACCATATGTTAGCCACACAATAAAACACTGGGGATTAAGCATTTTATTATTATTACTGGACTTCTACTGGAGTCGAATTGGCTCATCATCATACTTGAGGAACCAAGAACTCTAAAGTCCAGTAGAGGTAAGCCTTATTGGAGATGGCCTAGTATAATCTCTAAATTAGCTACTATTTGAGGCCTCTTTCACATGTCCATGTCTCCGGTACGTTTTTGGACCGTTTCCTTACATACTGGAGACACGGGCACACGTAGACCCATTAAAATCAATGGGTCTGCGCTCACGTGCATGTTCTGCCATGGATCGTGTGTACATGTGGAGCATACGTGTGTCCGTGTGCTCCACATGTCAATATGTCCGTTTTTCTCCGGCATCACGGGTGTCACACGGAACACAAACGGACCACATGGAGGTGTTCCGTGTGACACGCGCCGGTGAAAACATGTGTTTGAGAAAATAAAAAAAAATCTTTACTCACCTTCTCCAGCCCTGCAGTCTCTGCCGCTGCTGTCACTTGCTGCTGACCGCCGCTCATTATGCTCATTGAATATTCACTTCACTGCGGCCGGAAGCTGCAGCAGCAGGGAGTTGGCAGGACCGGAGACCGAAGATCAGAACCACGGACAGCGACGCCAGGGACAGGTGAGCATAAAGTTCCCGTTCTCCGTGTGTTATCATGGATAACACACGGAGAACACACGTAGGCCATAAACACGGCTCACGGGGGGCAAAACGCACCTCTGACACGTCCGTGAAAAACGTGCGTGGTTTTTCACGAACGTGTGAAAGAGGCCTTATAAGGAGTAATTAAATACTTTGTAAAATTTAGTTTAAGCAATGTCATATAAGGGGGTCTTCCTCAAAGTCCAATCTCTTTAGTCCATTTCATGCTTTTAGGAATACCACTCAGTAAAGTTACCATACAGACTTCCTTTATGTTGTTTCTCAGGGAACCTTTCACAATCACAAAAAGGAGAAGAAAGAGCTCAAGCTGAAAATTGCTGCTGCATAAAAGTTTCTACAATTTAGTTTATTGCCTTTTGCTAAAGAAGTCTCTTTCTCTCACAGCTGGAAATCAAGACGGATTTTGTACTTTAGGAATTTACCTGGATGAATATTTTATCGGGATTTGAAAATAAAAGCAAACAACTGTACGTGAGTTATTTCAGGTTGCAGATCTAGAAAAATGACATTTAAATAAATATTTCAGTGTCCAAATGTATGCATTTTTTGTATCTATTTCTTTTTCTATATATCGACAAGCAATTCTGCAGTTTTATTTAGAATCTCTGTTAATTTACCACACTTTCTGCTGTCAGTGGAAACAATTTTCAGAACAGCATTATATTATTTACCAGTGAAACAATAAGGACTAGAGCAGATCGATCTTTTGATTAAGTTTGAGTTGAATTTATTGAAATTCAAGGTTTTGAAATTCGATTTGTGGATTGTAAGAAAAAAACTTGCCAGACACCAGTTCCAACATTGCTGAGCCATCATAGAATAGGCTAATGTCATTTTGCATAATATCTTGCAGCTATGACATCTGACAGCATACAAATTTCTTGCAGATATTCTGAGATTTGAACCAAAGACCTGAGTGCTGCAAGACTATAGAGACAAGGCTATAGTGAAAAAAGAAGTGTTTCAGCTCACCACTAGAAGGTAAATTCCAGGAAAAGGGTCCGGACGGTGCTCGCTGGACAGGGAAGGCTGAGAACAATCAAACATAGGCGGGTCCTGGCACAAAATGTCCACAAATTTGTTAGAAGTATGAATAAAACCTCACATTTATTTTAAAGTTAAATAAATAAATTAAAAACAAACTCCTCCGATCAATGAGTTTCAGATGCGATCATCCTTAGTCGTGACTTAGTCATGACTAAGGACGATCGCGTCTTAAATGCGTTGTTTGGAGGAGTTTGTTTTAATTTATTTTTTAACTTTAAAATAAATGTGAAGTTTTATTCATACTTCTAACAAATTTGTGGACGTTTTGTGCCGGGTCCCGCCTATGTTTGACAAGACTATAGTGACAACCACAGCTACACAGTGTCTAAGTGCTGATCACTATAGCCTTGCAGCGCTTCATTCTTGGGTTCAGATGATCATACCTTATACAGTCGTTGGCTGTACCTGGACCATCAGTGGTTCCTGCAGGAGCATAGTGCATATGGCAGAGTCATTTTGCATCTCTGTAGTCCCTGGGTAAGTCTCTCTCATCTGTGGAGTGCAAGCGCTTATGATCAGCAGGATCCTTTCTCTGTCAGATAGAGTATAGTCTCTTTTGAATAGTGGGGTTCTCTATTTCTTCTCTCCACCATGTGTACTATCTGAGCAATTGCAAGTTTTCCAGTATTGAGATTTGTGCAAGTTTGTTTGCAACAAGTGAAATTTTGAGGGAAAATTTGGTGAATAACTGCTCATCTCTAATAAGGACATATGTTCTATGCCCTATGAAACCTCAAAATGGAAAATAAATTATGACTACAGAATAGACTACAGAATAACCACACTATGAGCTAATCAGTTGGCCTGAAAATGAGCTGCATGCTCTGATTCCTTTAAGGGTAATTCCATCAGTGTCTTTCATGGATGAGCTGACAGTAATATTTTAGGTCCTGATCACCAAAGACAGGCAGCCTACGCAACTACGTGATGTAATTTGGGCAACTTCCATTCAAATTAATGAGTTATTAAAAACAGAAAAGCACGACTTTTACAATATTTGAAAACTTGGGAGTTATGCTTTGCAGTGCTGTTTCTATAACTCTACTTCATTTCATAGTGAGTGACACAATGTTGATTGGCTGCACTCAGCTGTTTTTTCAAACCGACCTTTGGTGAACAAGATCGTAAAGCAGTTATTCCCACTGCTGACATTAAAGGCAAAGAAAAGACTAGCCCCTTAAAATCAGTAACTATTGCAAGAAAAAGGAATATCTTATCATTCTTAACTAAGTGAAATGCTGGATAGAACTCATCATGATGAAGAGCATAAGAAATGGACATTTTTTTTATCAATAGTCTGGAATTTTATGAGATTTTTAGAAAGCAGAATTTGCTAGAGATTTCAAGTTTTTGGAACTATGTACAAATTTCTGAAGAACTGTGTACATAGTATGTGTACCACATACTCAACTGAAACCACTACTTATACTATGATCCCATTGCATTTTAGTCTACTGTCAGGGGTTCCAATGCAGCTTATGCCTGAAGGCTTGAAAAACAGAATTTGTACGTTTGCGTTGATTGGGCCATTGACTTTAATGATACAGAGCTATTATATGCTTTTTTGGACAACATTTTGACTGTATCCATCTATTTGAGTTGGGCACCAAGGAGGGGTTGCTGCATTTTGCTGCCTACCTCAAATAGGTGAAATTGATTAAATTGATGTATGACAGAGAAAAACATGAGTCTGCATCATGAAAGGCAATGGTCCCTTCAGAGGCATATGACCAAATCTTATTTTTCTAGGCTTCAGATTTTAGCCTAGAGAGAGGGAAAAGAGGCAATAATAATTAAGCCTAATGAACCTATTTTTTTGGCAGAATAATCTTGCATTTTTCCCTGTCAAAGCTTTATACCTTAAAAATGTGGGCAGGCTGAGCATGAAGTAACGTTGAGATTGCCTGTCATAGCTGAGCCTGACTACCCTGCACATATATAAGCATGTTTTTCTTTATTATGCATAACTCCTCAGTAGTTATATCAACCAATATATAAGAGTGTAAAAAGAGACTTCTTTACTCAGAACTAAAGGCCCTCATACATATTAGATACATTTAGATTTTGCAGGAATGGTAGACCCTCTAATATGTTATGCAAACCTCCTTACTGTCCCCCAATAGATTATTTCAGTGGATACAGTAATCAAGAAAATTAACAGAATTAAATTGCCTAATTCTTTTTTTTGGCAGGAGATAGTACACAACTAAATGGTTCTGGAAACCGCTCTCACAGGAAATCTCCACCCTAACAAGTGGTCCTTTTATGGGGCAGTTAGAGGAGATAATGTTCATCCAAATTATCATTCTGCTAACAGTTATTCAATGTGTTTATCTATTATAAGGAAGCTGGGTTGCCAACATGAGTTTTTATTTTTTCTGGACAGCTTATCAAAAAATCATGGACAGACAACATTTTTTATGGACACCATAATAAATCATTATGATTATAAGTGATAGAAGTCAACAACCCATAATTCTGAAATACAAACATATGCTGAAATCACTGTAAACTGTACAATGATGATAATTACAGTCTAAATGAAATGTATGCCGCATTTTTTGGACTATAAGACGCATTTTTCCCCCCCAAATATTGGGGGAAAATGGGGCGTGCGTCTTATAGTCCAAATGTATACTACGGGGAATGAGGGTGCTGTGGTGGAGCGGGTCATCGGCGGCATTAGCAGTCTGTAGCAGCGCCTAGCGTAACTGACCATGTGGGCCCGCTCATTAGCCTTTTTTCATATGAACTGCATCATCCTGCCCATCATCTCTCAGCGCTGAAGCCGGCATTAACAGGTGGGTGGGATGATGTCCGGGGATGCATGCATAATTAACAGCCGGCCTGCGTGATCATCCTTGGCAACTATAGCCTGGAGTGATCATGTGTGGCTCTATTCACTGCCCCCAGCGCATCATCATCAGCACTGGGGGCAGTGAATAAGTATACTCACCGGCCACCGATCGCTGCAGCAACGCGATATCCTCCTGTTTGCCGGCCCGCTGATGTGTGTGGAGAGAGGTGCGCACAGCAATGACGTCATCGCTGTGTGCACGGCTCCACACAGGTCAGCAGCGCTGCTGCTGGCACAGACAGGAAGACGAGCAATGCTGTGTTGAGTGAGGAAAGGTGAATATATACGTTTATTATTTTGTGTGCCACAGGATGAGAGCCATATACCAAGATGGGGGTATATAGCAGGATGGGGGCACATATCAGGATGTGGGCATATACCTGGATGGGGGCATATACTGTACCTGGATGTGGGCACATACCTGGATGGTGGACATATATACAAAGATGGGGATCATATACAAGGCAGGAGGATCATTACCAGGATGGGGTACTTTAGTAGAGAATTTGGGGACATACCCCATAATCAGCAGCAGATCCTCGCCCCATAACAGTGTGTCATGACCACATTTTTTGCTTAAAATTTTATTTTCCTATTTTCCACCTCTAAAACCAGGGTGCGTCTTATGGTCCGGTGCGTCTTATAGTCCGAAAAATATGGTAAGTTTCTCAGCTTCAAAAAAATAATGGACATCGTAAACTTATTTTATATACAAGGCAAAAAGTGCCCTATTTTTATGGACTGTCCTGAAATTTCTATACAGGACATAAGGAAGACAGGACTACTAGAATGGGTGAAGTAGTATCAAGTTGTACTGTTTTCAGTACTTATATCATATATAAATATTGTTGAAACTAAAATTACCCCTCTGGTACTTTTAACAAAACACTGGAGACATTTTTAGATATACAATATAAATTAAAGAGATTGTACACTACTTTAAAATTGATGGCCTATCCTTAGGATAAGAGATAAGCAAACTCAAACTGTAAAAATCATAGTTTGTATGGAACACTTGGTGTACAGAGCTCTAACTGGAACATGGTGCTGTTCGTAAGCTAACCACTTGACCAAGCATCAGGGTGCTTGGGTATGATCAGTGCTCGGCCCAGTGAGAGCTGCTTGTAGTCTCTGAATGGCTCTAACTGGGGGTAAAAACAAAGTTTTTGCATGTATTCTGTCCATAAAAAACCTCAGCCCACCCTCGTCCAGAAATGCTTTGTTTATTCCAGGCTATATGTGGGCAGACAGCCAAACTGCCCAATCATTTAATTACATTACACTCGTTTCTCGAGTTGAGCCAGTTAGTTATGGTCCTTATTGACTTATATGGAGTTTAGGATCCGGAAACAAGTTTAGGGCAAGTCTGGGTCTCAAAACTTACTTTTAACTAAAGTCTGGCAAAACCCAATGAACGCAAACATCCATCAACAACTCATCTCTAGTTAGAATAATTTATCAATGTCTGATTTGCCAGGGTCCAACACCTTGCACCCCTGCCAATCAACTGTTCTCAGTTCCTGTGACGGCAGTCTGTGACCAGAAATGTTCAGTTACGAAGCTGCTCTGTCTTCTGATAGTGACCGCACTGCACATCCACCTTTTATTCAAATATATAAGAGGTATGGCAATTGTGCAGTACCTGGCTGGAGCCAATATCAGAAGAAGGAGCTGACCACCACCAGCACCAAAAACAACTGATCGGGGGAGCGTTGGGTGTTAGGCGTTGATGACCTATCTTAAGGATAGGCCATCAATGTTTAAGTAGAAAACAACCTCTTTAATGTTCTCTAAAGGCATATGTCATAATGGAAAGTCATAACCTTTTTATTATGACATGCATGCTTGTCTTGACTTTCCCTTGGAATCATTAATTCTGAGAGCATAACAAGACAATTTGTTATGTTCCTTGTGCCATCCTAATTACCACAGGAGAACCTGTTTTATAACCAATGCCTTCCCACGTTTGTTCTTAGTTGCTTAATGTCCTGAAACAAGTATTGAAGTAGGAAAGAAAAAAAAAGAAAATCTCTTTGTGTGCATAACAGAGGGCCTTGCTATATCCTACATTGTCTTGCCAAATTTTTATTCCTACTCTGTACTGAAATACCATACAATTTGATAACAGAATAGAACATCTGTTTGCATGGAAATCTCTGTTCCCAAGCTGCTATTATCTTGAGTGATGAATTTGTCATTGTGAATATACAGTAGGTACCCCCTTGAGACTCTTTCAATTAATTTTCTTTCTGTCAGTCAAATGGCAATATCAGTTTATTTAGATGTCCAACAACAACACAAGAGCGATTGACAGAGAATGTAGCTTCTTCCTAGAACTGTGGTGCCTTCTGGCACCCCATTTGATGTGACGTTACCCTTCTGACAGTCATTCAAACACTGTTTATAATCATTTTGAGACAAAATGTCAAAATAAATATAAGGATATAAAAAACATGGCATATATCTTGCTTTTTGTACATTATCTAAATCCCATTGTACCCAACAATGCAATATTTTATAACCAGGAGTCTTATACTGTTAATGATGTAGTGTTAGTTGATTCATCTAATACCATACCTAATGCAATATTTTAGGTATAATGCAATATTCTTTAGATATCCTTCAATTATATGGATTTTCTTGTAGGCTGTTGACAATATTCATCTACCCATCAAAAAAAAAAAGACTTAAATGGAAATTTGAGGCAATAAAGTAACATGAATGTGATTAGACCGCTATTGATAGCGTTCCATTATTCAAGGAGGGAAGAAGAGAGAATGAACAACAGAGATCTCTGTAACATCCACTTGAGTTCAGAAGAGATAAAGTAAAAAATGTATGATCATTTCTTTAATCGTCACACAAAAAGGTCTTGTCAATACAGAAAAATTAAAGGTATTTGCTATTTTCAACGTTGAGAAAAACGGAGAGAGTGGAATGCGATAAAAAATTGATACCACCCGCACCCATGTTACTCTATGGGGCAGCTCCATTGAGCAATTTTTTTCTTAGCCCTAATCGGACTGAGAAAACAATCGCAGCATGCTGTGGGTTGATTCCGATTTGTTTTCTCTCGCACCCATACAAGTCTATAGGTGCAAGAGAAACATCGTACTGCACTCACATTACAGCAGAGTGCACTGCAATATATGCATCAGCTGATAATGGTGGAGATGGAAAGATTAGTCCCTCCCTCTTATCTGCAGCGCACGCCCCCTCCTCTCCGGCTGTGCTGCAATCGTAGGATCGCATCCCAGTGGCATGACAGTCAACTTACACACAAGCAGAGTGGGAGATGAGTGTCATGTGATGCGATTGCATTAATGCTTGTGTGGCCCCAATCTTAAGCTGCAACCCTGCAGTCACTCATTGTGACTGCTGACTTGTGAATCCTCAGATCGTATGCATTGCATGCTGGGAGGACGGAAACAGTTTGTCGGCAGGTGACTGCATGTACAAATCACTTGCTTGTCATGTTCCCACTGATACTCGGTGCCAACCGACAGACTTGAAGCATAAGTCAAGAAAACCCATTTATGCATTCTAGCATTATACAAGACTACAAAAGTCACAAACACAACAGGAAACTTCACATCCTTATCTAAAATATGACCAAAGTATCAATTAATCTGCCACTTTAATTCAACACACACTACACTTCAATACTGTCCGTTATGAATTGGATAAACAGGAGTTATCCATGTTAGACAATCCCCTTCTATATATCCTATTAAACCATGGAGGCCCTAGGACTTCCCCACTTGGAATATCCTTTGTGATGCCAGAGCGGAGAGAGTCTTGGAATGGGAGTGGCTCCTTGTTTTGGCACATAGGAATGTCTGGTGCTGTAGATTGTCCTTTATAAGATACTTGTGTCTTTATAACACATATGGGCTTGTGCTGTCTACCATCATCACTCATAGAAAAGAAAACCTTATGGCAGTCTTAATTTAGACAACTCACAAAGTTTATACAAATAAATTATTAGAATTTATGTAATGTGCAAATTAAGCAATCTAAAGAGCACAAAAAGCAAACTTTTACTTAAAGGGAACCTGTCAGCAGAAATTTCGACTAAAACCTAACAGATTCCCCCTCTGCAGCTCCTGGGCTGCATTCTAGAAAGGTCCCTGTTATTATAGTGCCCCCTTTCTGACCCAAAAAAAAGAGTTTATATCGAGGTACCTTTTTGGCTTCTGATTCTCTAAATGTGTCACGGGGGCGGGCTGCCTGATGGCCATTATTCTGCCCCCTGGTCCTGTATGCCGCCCCCATCGCTGATTTCCATACTTCTGGACGCCACCCACTGCTCCAGCCATCCCCGCGCATGCCCAGTGCTCATCTCTCGTGGATGAGCACTGTGCCCAGTGTCACCGGTGGTGACGTGCGCGCAGGGTTTAGATTATGGGCGGTGCTGTGATGTTAATTACCAAGCAACCGCCCATAATCGCGGGACCGCGCATTCCCCCTCGGCCTGCTTTCTGCGCAAGCGCGCTGCAGCTGAACTCACGTCACCTCCTTCCCATCTTGCCCTGAGGCAGGAAATAGATGGGAGGAGCGCGGAGCAGTGACTACACCGATCAGGAGGAGTTCAGCTGCAGCGCGCTTGCGCAGAAAGAAGCAGGCCGAGGGGGAATGCGCGGTCCCGCGATTATATATATATTTACACACACACACACACACACACACACACACACACTATATAACTATATATACACACACACACACACACACATACACTATACAACTATATACACACACACACACACTATATAACTATATACACACACACACACTATATATAACTATATACACACACACACACTATATAACTATATACACACACACACTATATAACTATATACACACACACACACACACACACTATATATACATACACACACACCAGATTGGAGGATCACACATATAATGATGGAGAACATACATATTCCACGATGGGGGCCATATATACCTGGAAGGTACCCAGAATGGAGGATATGAGGACAGAATTTGGGGATATTATTACCTCAGTAACACTGTCAGCAGTAAAATAACAGTGTGTCATGACCACATTCTTTTACTTTAATTTTATTTTTTTTTCTATTTTTTCCTTCTCTAAAACAAGGGTGCGTCTTATAGTCCGGTGCGTCTTATAGTCCGAAAAATATGGTAATTTTTTATTTCTATTTTCTACTTGCTCATAGATGCACAATGTATTTCTAAACTAAGAAAACTTACTACTGTACATCTTCTAATGAAGATGAATTTTCCCTTTTGATTGTTACAAACTACATGTGATTTTTAATATTGTTTAAATTCCTGAGCCACAACATAATATAAATAATTAAAGGATATCAAAGTGGTAGATTTAGGTAGAGTAGGGAATATATAATAGAAACAAAACAAAAACATGAACCAGCAGAACTCTACTCTGACATTTTACTGTGCTTTTAATTATTAAACTGAGATTTTCATAGCATTAAAAGAACATATACTGCTCAGCCATATTTTATTATTACTATTATTATTATTATTATTAATAATAATATTAATAAAAAATCCACTGACATTCAACTGCAGCGAACAGTGTGCACAATTCAGTCCTGTAAATTCTGAGTAGCAATCTTGTTATACATGGAGCACTCGACTAGTGTTTTTCTTAAATTAAGTCAAAATGAGATAAATTATAGTTTTTTTCTCTGCATTATTAGAATATAAAATACCAGATGAGAATCCAAGTGCCAGTTCCGTGAATCCCCTGAGTATTTTGAATTGGTGATGTCGTGACCCTCTCCCACTCCCCGAGCCAGTCAGTCTATACCTCATGCCTTGCTTAATTCTCTCACACATCTCTTATCTCTCTTTACCCCCTTGACACTACACCTAACTTTCTTCTCCACTTTTCTTCCCCACGCAGCAGTCTTAAATATTGGTCACACTGGTTTAACTAACCACCCTGAAACCCACCCTTCCTTTTACTCCCCCAACCCCATGGTAGGCACGTTTTATAATTGTTCATTTATCTAATGTTGATCGTTAATAAAAGATTGTCATCTACATACTGATCGCATAGGTACAATCATCTATCTGAGTTATTTCCGACAAAGGAAGATAGATTATTGAGATCTTTGGGATTGAACTTTGGTTGTAATACCTTACTCTCAAGATATGAGTATTTCTTAAGTTTCCACTTGCCTTGCCCTGTGGTACATCCACTTGTGATTCTCACACTTATATAAAAAATGTTCTATTTTTTGGCCCACTTATGGAGGCTGTTTGCATATCCGTTGTATTAGCCATGAATATCTTAATAAGATATCCCCTCAACACTAGAATGTGATATCACAGAATAAAAAATATCTATATATTTTACAATCAGTGACGTAAACAGCTAATGGACCCCTCCACTCTGCACAATGAAAATCTTTACCAGTGCCCGAGCTCAATTGTACTTTGTTATTGTACCACTGCCCATGTAGGGTGCTCTAATCACTTAGCTGACTCACACATCATACATATACTGTATGAAATAAAGCAGTTGATGAAACCCTGCTTAGTTTCCAGGCAAATTCACAAAGTACTGTGCTGAAGTACAGGGAACATCACTGAGCATATAATGTGCCTTTTTAGTGTTATGCTGCTTCTGTTCAGCTGGATGTGAATCATGACCCCATTTCTATTTTTAATTCTTAATTAACAGACACTATGACCATATCGATAGTGCTGCACTGGACCTTATTATATTGTGCTGCTACTTCTGTGGATGGCCATGGGCTGGGTTGGGTCTCAATCTTGGCCTAGTCACAGTCGCACCTCCTGAGATCACAATTGTTCTTCTATTGTTTATAATATCTAACATGGATTAATGGGGGATGGATATATTCACAATCGATGGGTCCCATATAAAACAGATAGTTTTAGGTAGTATGATGGTTTGGATGACCATACAATTAGCAGATTTCTCTCCCGACTGCTGCATATAGATGAATGCTTAATCTATCCAGTTCAACTGTGTTCTCTATAAGAAAACCATTGCTAGACATCCCTGGTGGAGACTTATCTTGCTGAGGATTGGCCAAAATCAGACATAACGAATTCTTATTTTTCCTTACATCATGTGTTGAGGGGGTAGTTCGGGGACCTTCATACTTGTATAAAATTGTCAGATCCTGCTGATATCAGTATATTCAGCCAACATTAGTCTTATTTGTGTGGGGACCTCTAATAAGAACCTGCTATAATGCTGTAAGTGCAAGCGAAAATATCCACTGATTCTACATTCATAGACCTACAAGATAGCACAAAATAGAAAGAAGATTTACACATTATTAAAAACATTAATCTTTTCTCAATTTTTGCCTTAATATTCTGAATTTCAAAAACTCAAAAATATCAATCACCTCCTCAATGCTGAGAATTTATCTTTCTATATGTAATACTGTCACATTATTACAAAATAACTCTGCAATACAGAAAATACAAAGTAATCACATAGCCACAGTTAAATTAGACTAGTAATGAGTCATAACACATGTGGATGACTGTCAATAGCCTCTTGTGGGTGCTCTGGAGGTCTCTTGCTTCCTTCCAGTGTTACCATACCAATCTGTTGACATCTTGACTAAGTGTTTAGATTTTTTTAGGAAGTTGAGAAGCAGCATAATATGGGTAATTGGTATTGTTATTGATTTTCATGACTCATTACAAGATATTGAGCTATTATGAGTTTAGGAAAGTGAGATAATGCTTTTTTTCTTTATGGGATTAATCAGCCAATATGAAAATAGAACTGTATATTGTTGTTGTTATTTTGGTTGTTATAATTGTACATTTATAATATTTGTAGTATCAATGATAATCAGTCAAACTGAGGTCTAAAAATTATTGTAATTAGCATGACCCTTAGAATATTAGAATTCAGAATGAACAGCAGACCATGCACCAAACATCTGGACCATGTGCATTATACTCTGCAGTGATGTTCTAAACCATGCAGTAGTAGCTATGAAAGATTATGTTGTTGCATAAGCATGGAACCACCTGTCAGGCACAGCCTGACTCCCCATAGAGAAGTCAGATATGCTTTATCTTAGTGCTGAATAAGCTCTTACGGTGCTTCTTTCTCTGGACCCAATTAGCTTTGAAAATATTGCTCTCCACCAGCTGGGCATATGCTACAGAACTACTTTGTGGGCATGGCTATAGTGTGGCTGGCTTCAGAGTAGAAAAGCAAACACCCATGGAGAACCTCTGTCTAGCATATACATACTGTATATACTAGACAGAGGTTCTCCATGGGTGTTTGCTTTTCCACTCTGAAGCTTGCCAATCAAACTATATACAGTGGAACCTTGCTTAACGAATAACCCAGTTAGCGAGTAATTTGCTGAACGAGCAAAGCTTGCTGTAAATTTGTAACTCGACTTGTAACTTGTTTACAAGAAAGCTTTGCTGTACGAGCAAAATACACATCGCACACACTTCCGGTTCCGTACATCCACCGCGCTCTAACCTGCTCTTGCAGTCCACATAAACACACACAAGCATGCACATACACACACAGACAAACACGCACGCACGCACACACACATATTATGATCACCTTACCTTCCGTTCCCTCGCCGGCCTCATGGAACTTGTAGTTCGCCCGCATACACTGTGTATCGGGTAACTATCTCTGCCTTTGAGTAGCGTCTGGCAGGGGAAGGTCCACCCTCATCACGAGGCTTGCCGATACACAGCCTGTAGTGACGAGGGAGGAATTTCCCCTGTCAGACGCTATTCAAAGGCAGCACGCTGGCCAGAGGCAAGCGGCTCCTGCCTTTGACGTCAGCGCGCTTGGAGCGGAAGGTCCAGCATCGGTCGCATGGTTACCCGATACACAGCGTGTATGGGCGAACTGCAAGTTCCATGAGGCCGGCGAGGAAAAGGAAGGTAAGGTGAGCATAATATGTGTGTTTGTGTGTGTTTGTGCGTGTTTGTGTGTGTTTGTGTGTGTTTGTATGTGTGGAAAGGGACATTTAACAGGTTGTGGAACGAATTGTCTGCATTGCAATGATTTCCTATGGGAAATCTTGCTTTGCTGAACGATAACTTGGTTAACAAGCACACTCCGAGAACGGATTGTTCTCGTTAACCAAGGTTCCACTGTATGTATATATATATATATATATATATATATATATTGTATGTATATATATATATATATATATATATATATATATATATTTATTTATAGAAAATACATGTATAATCAAGCTAAATGGTAACGCTTCCAAATAGACACATTCAAAGTACATATATTTATCGATATATATTTCTTATGATAGACACCATATTATGATACAAATCAGTGTTTCCATTTATTTGGATGCATTAAATGTGAGTTTGATGGATATATAATTTTAAGCTTAAACCTACAAGTAGAAAAGTGTTATTTGTTGTGTATTATTATGTATAATTATAGGACACGGCCATATCTCACATTTATTTACAGCACAATCTGTATGTGAATGTTAAATATAAATGCATAGAATTAGGCTGCCTTTAATCACCATAGGCAGTTATGAGTTCATTAAGGAGGAAATCAAAAAAGTCAATTATTTTCTTTTGCACACAAATAAAGCCTACAGAGTTAATTTCTAAATCAATGCTCATTTACTGTAGTTTAGCTGGGAAACACATCCATATGAATGGATATTATCCTTCTGTATGCATAAAGTACAAATGAATTAGCTTCGGCACATTTAATGCATGTATCATGTGCTTTGTTTTACATTGCATCTTGAATACACATAGAATATTGTCGAAGCGCATCCATGACAAGTGTGAAAACTGATTTTTTGCTAATGGTTATATGTTTCAACTTTCTGCAGACATATATGACTGGAGATGAGCACAGCAGTGCAAGTTCAGTTCAGCTGCTCAAGCCAGACTTTCGATATAGTTAGGTTTGGAACCCGGACTTGACCTGAACCCCATTGGGAGTCACTAATTGGGCATTTTGAGTCTCCACCCAAATGCAGCTAGCTATAAACAGAACACTGCCAGTGGAGGATGGGCAGAGTTTCTCCATTTTTGTTGTGCACACTGCATCCAATAATTCGGTTGTTACCCCCCAGTGGGATGCTTTCAAACACTGCAAGCAGTTTGCATTTGGCTGAGCACTGAGTGTACTCCAGTACAGCAATGCTCATTTAAGTGGTCAGCATATGTAAAGGACCCGATCTCCAAACCCAAACTCTATTTATTTTGTAAAGTCTGTGTTCGGTATAATCACTGAACACTGAACTTTCAGTTCTCTCATCTCTAATAATGACTATATTATAGCACTATAAGTTCATTGGGAATAAAAAAAATATTAACAAACTTTTAAGCTCTTACTACACATTTTGTATAACATATGAATTTGTCAGCTCTTTTGACAAAACTGTTTTTTAAATCCTTGTATTCCCCATTAACAATTCTAGAGCAACTTTTCTATGTTGTTCTGTTTCTCTGTCATTCCCTCTAGTAATTTAATTACAAATTGACAAATGGTTGTTACAAGTTGGGGGTGACGAAGAACGGAAGAAGACAAGCAGAAACTTGAAGGCTTGATACAATAAAAATTAGAGCAAGACCCTGTTGGATCTAATTAAGGTTGCAAAAGATTTCTATTCCTACAGATCATTCATCCATCAACTTGCCATGGATTGGGATTGAGCAGAAGGCCATTAAAAAAAAAAAAGTTAGGGATGTGACCAATCACTCCCAACATTGTGTAGTAATTCATCCATTTGACAAAAAGAATTGTTACCCATTATAAGTTCTAAAACATTTTTGGAGAGGTACAATAAGACTCGGAGATAACCAGGATCAGCGGGTCTAACCAGATTAGAAAAAAATGTTCTGACCCAGAATTGATCAGGATATCTGGCCAGCCGCCGGTCCTCATATAATTATATGGGGGCCAGAATCTGGTGCTTAAAAATGGTAGCAAAAGTGATAGGGGGAATTGGAGCAAGTGTGCTATACTTACCTGTCTCCGCGCAGCTGTAACTGCTTCTGGGCCACTAATTATACTTTTGGGGCAGATCATTATCACTCATCCATGTGCACTGCTTCTTTGCCCACGAGCCGTCCTGGCGGCTGTGATTGGTTGCAATCAGGCATGCCCCCAGCCTTTGTGACAGCATGTCTGTCTACAACCAATCACAGACCTTGTCTGCAGCTCTATTGGGGTGTAAAAAAAATTAAATTTAAAAAAACTTGGCATAGGGTCCCCTCATATTATGACACTAAAACTATGTTGGACCTGGGTGTTTTGGGGGTAAATAAATTAGAGAAAGAGGGGTTTTTGTATTTTATTTCAAATAAAGGATTTTTTCGGTGTTTGTGTTTATTTCTTTTCACTTACAGATTAGTAATGTGGGGTCTCATAGACACCTTCCATTACTAATCTAGGGTAAAGTGACAACTTTGTGCTGTTATTAACCCTTTATTACCCTAATTGAAACTGCACCAGGGCAATCAGGATGAGCAAGGTAAATTCCGGAATTGTCACATCGAATGAATGCGACAATCCTAGGCAGCTGCAGAATGCTATTTTTAGGCTTTGCTGCCAAATAACCATGGTTTTCCCCAGCCTGAGAATACCAGCCCCAAGCTGCCGGCTTAATCATGGCTGGATATCAAAATTGAGGGGGATCGGACGCCGTTTTTTGTAAATGGTTTATTTAAATATTTTTTGTTTTAAAAGCCGCATGTGGTTCCTCTTATTTTGATACACAGACAAGATAAATACAAGGCTGAGGGTTGCAGCCTGTAGGCATATCTTTACCTGTCCTGGGTATCATATTATGGGGAGACCCGATGCCAATTTTTTTTTTTTATTATTCAGTTAGTTTTACACCATGATAGGAACTTGCAGATGGGGTCTTTGATTGGTTGCAGTCAGACATGCTGTCACACGTCTTACTGCAACTAATCCCAGATGCCAGGACTGCTGGTGGTCAGAGGAAGCAGTGAATATGGATGAGCAATAATGAGTGGCCCCAGAGGTAGAATGAGAGACCCAGAAGCAGTTATATCCATGCTGGGGACTGGTAAGTATAACACGCTTGATTCATTCTTATTTTCTTTATTTTTTCTTTATTTTTTATTGCCTGAGTTGCTGGATCCAGATCATTACCCAGATTTCACTGAGAACTCTGGGCTCGACACTTGGGTACCTTTGAAACCATTAAGATCTGGACTTTTACAGTCCAGGTCCGCTAATCACTAGTAGCAAGGGTACAGAGTATTTCAGCAAGAAGACTTCAAGTCAGGATTCACACAACAGGTACTTTGCCTAATGTGGTGAGCAACTTCGTGATTATTATCATTTTGATATAGTGCTATTATTTTACATTTAGGAGTAATTCTGTTAATAATGAATGGCAATTCCTAGAAGTGCAGCCATACTGGTTGTATTTGGATTAACTAATTACAAA
This sequence comes from Anomaloglossus baeobatrachus, assembly GCF_048569485.1. Lineage (NCBI taxonomy): Eukaryota > Metazoa > Chordata > Amphibia > Anura > Aromobatidae > Anomaloglossus > Anomaloglossus baeobatrachus. The sequence continues at coordinate 155,413,851 of NC_134354.1, read as the reverse complement.
AATTCATTTTCTCAGCCTGTTTAATAAATAGCAAATTAGCTATGTTAACATCAGTTGCTACAAAGCTGATGAAAATATGGCAACCGTTATGGACATCCCTGTCATTTTTGCAAAAATGATCATCACAGTGAAGCTGAAAAATGTCATCTTGTCAGTAAAATAAACATAATTATCACATATTGATAGCTTGTCTTTAAGCAATCCTCTTGTTGCCAAAACAATGACATTTTTGGAGTGCATTACCAATGTCAATTAAGTTCACATTATCTAAATACATACATGAATAAATAGGAAAATGATTTTAAAATATTAATGTTGTGTCCTGATAATCCTTTCACTGCAATCTATCTATTTTCAATAATCATATTTCCCATATAACAGGGTTGTCTACTTTGATTCTTCAGGCTCAAGTAGACGAGCAGATGATCGTTGGAGTGCTCATTAGGTGGTTAGTGGCAATAAATGAAAAAACAAGCAAAACCCTTAGTCATCCAGTGATTGAATAGCTCATGCTAGCAATAAACTCATGGTTTGTGGCAGAATCTGATAAGTATGATATTATATGTGCACAAGACTCTCGTAGTAATGATTGTTCTTTGCACATCAAATTTGAAACAACCTCTCCAGACAGGCCATCACTGTTGTGATCATTTATCATGGTCAGTGGTGTAAATGGACCCAGGGCAGCTTAATTATAAGGTTACCAAAATATGTCCCCTCTTAATACCTCCAGTCAGTAACTCTAGCAATGAGTACTCGATTTACTGTATCAACTTCCACAAGAGAAATTAAATAATATGCAGAGACCATTTAAATCAATAAATTACTTGTTCAATAGAGAACAGAACTGGTCCATCAGAACACACAGACACCGTGGCAGATTCATCAAATAGTTTACACCAAAATTCTAGCTTAAAGCTCCTTGCAATGTTGCCATATTTTAGCCCAACATGAAGATGTACAAACATTTTGTGACTTATGGTATTTTTATTCCAGCTCCGGTAAAATAGGTTTGAGGAGGAGCTGGGTTGGGACGATGCATGGAACCCCCTGAGTGACAAATTATTTAGAAGTTTACATTAGACCAAAAATATTACTTCAGTTCCAGACTAGAGTAACATTTTTGGAAAGCGCATGGAGGTGCACGCCACTGGTAAATGCACTGAATTCATTGAATGACGTGGGCCCCTTAATGAGTTAGGAACATTTTATTCCTGCATACCCAACACTTAGACAGGCAAAAGAAATACCAGCCCTATTTCACCTGGTGCCAAAGTCTTTAAATGTCCTATTGACTATTCAATGTAGAATGGGCTGCAACAGCTTTATGATGCCTACATTTCAGAAGTTATAGCGCTGATAGTTATGGTAATGCAAATTTATAACCTTTTAAAATAACATGGACCTGCTCTCTATAGATATTACTTAATAAATGTACTTTTTAATGTTAATGAAATTCCTTTCTTTAATTACCAATGGTTATTATGAAATATGTGCCATGACTCTGCTTAGTCTGCTGTATTTTGATAACGTGAAAAGTTTTTTAAGAACAGTAAAATTAGAAGCAGTAACTTTTTACAATGTGTTGAGGAGTTATGTGCTTCATTTATCAACCTGCGAAAAGGCTAGTAGTGTTCTACACTTGCTGCCATAGAAGTGCAGCATTAAAGTAACATATATACTGTAAGCTAGAAACTTCTGTTAAATGTAAGTTTAAATTAAATATTTGAGAAAAAATACTTTACTTCCAGTTGTGATACTATTGTGTTATAATTTTATACCATTCAAGGACATTCATAGTCTCAATCAGAAACCAAAAACACACAAGAATGTTTACATGTAATTCTGCCACTTCTCTTTGGTCCTTCCTGATTGCCCTGGTGTACTGGTGATTGGGGTAATGGTGGTTGGGGTTAATGTCAACTGTATAGTGTCAGCTGGCATCAAGTCCTGGCATTATTAGTCAAGTAAATAAGAAAAAAGATACAAAAAATAGTTTATTTGAAAAAAACTCCCCAACTTTTTTAATGTAGTCCACGAAATCCAACATAGTCCACAAATGGAAACTTGAAAACATTAAAAGAGAGAAAAAAATCAGGAGACAGTCCCTTGTTCACCAATTTATTAGAAAGCAAAGTTCCCACATATGTCCATTGTAGTCCAGTGCTTCCCATGATGTTCCCTGACATGGAACAAGGCTCCATAGGCTTTGAGAAGCAGCCACTCCTGGCTTACGCTGCACTGTGTGAGACTTGGTGCCTCTGACATCTTATCAGAGTGCTGAGTGGTACTATTGCTCATCACAGTTGCCGGGTATAATGCAGAACAGCAGGACCTGGAACTTGTTAAGAGCAGTAACATTACTGACATCACCGCTCATTAAAGGTGCTGGATCTCACAGAGCGCAGTCTGAACCAAGAGTGGCCACTGCGCAAGGCCTATAGAGCATCGTTATGAGGCACCATAGCTATTCTGATGCTCCACAGCACTGGATTATGACAGCCCTGCGTGGGAAGTTTGCATTCTAATAAATTGGTGAATGAGGGAGACAGTCTCTTGTTTTTATTTAGCTTTTATTATGTTTTTCAGGTTTTCGTCTGTGGACTACGTAGGATTTCTTTGACTGGAATTCCTGGATTACGTCGGACCAGCATGTTTTTTTTTGTTTTTCTTTATAAATTGGTGAAACTGGAAAAAAGAGTCCGGGAGTGTTTTTTTTTTTCAAATAAACTTTTTTGTATGTGTTTATTTCTTTTTACTTACTGGGTTACTAATTGGGCTATCTGTTAGACACCTCTCTAATTCTAACACCAAGGGTTGATGCCAGCAGACACTACACAACTGACATCAATCAGAACTACTATTACCTTGATTGCCAATTTACCAGGGCTTTAAGAAAGAACCAAAATGAAACACCAGAGTTGGAGCATGTAATGTGATGCACGACTTCTGGAGTGGCTATAGGCTTCTATTTTAGACTGGGGCAAGCCTTATAATCACACGGACCTTCGATGCCTGATATTATCAGTCGGTAGCTGTCTGCTTTACCTTTGGTGGTTATCAAAAATAGGGAGGACACCACACCATTTTTTAATTATTTATCACATTAAACTAGCCAAAACACCTTTTAGTGCCACTTGAAAGGCACTAAAGAGTCAAAGTTTATAATATTTAAGGGGGTTGTGACATGATATATTTACATGATATCTATGTATTTACCTAATATATTTCTATAATTTATCTATTTATATTTTTTATTTTTTTATTTTTTCCTTTGAGATGTGTGCATAAAAACCGGATGCCACACGGATGGTCGGTGTATTGTCCAATTTTTTTCCGTCCCCTATTGACTTGCATTGGCACGCCTCATCTGATATACATGCCATATGCAACATGCTGTGATTTATTTTCCTCAGGCCAATTTCAGCTGAGGAAAAACTCGCAATTGAATACTTCCTACTTGAATACATTGGTGTGAAATCAATGCACTTTTTTCTTGCAATGCACTTGCCATGTGTATATGCAAGTGGGAGCGAGGCCTTAAAGTTAACTTCTTTTCTCCACTTCTGAGCAGGGATGTGTAACACAGTTCCATGGAAACCAGCTATATACTATGAAATATAAAATCTCTTATTGCATAATGATAGCAGATAGAATAAGCAAGTCAACTGCAAACTTGCTTATTTTTATGCTGCATAACTAATTAAACCAAATGACTATTTTGAGATCACCACTTAAGGCAATCATCAACACTAGTGCTGAAAAGCAACCACCATCTCAGTTAATCAGTTCAATATACCCTTCCTACAGCTTTTAATATGTCCACATCAGTGGCAAAAGTATTACCGTGCTACGTCTAAACTATACCTCTCCTGCCTCTCCTGGGCTGTGGGATATAATAGGTAGAAGCATGGTTGGGCTGAAGGAATGGAATGATGATTTAAATGGAGAAGGCAGCCAGAGCAAACAGCATTCACCAAGTAAAGTGACTACAGTTAGGTCCAGAAATATTTGGACAGTGACACAAGTTTTGTTATTTTAGCTGTTTACAAAAACATGTTCAGAAATACAATTATATATATAATATGGGCTGAAAGTGCACACTCCCAGCTGCAATATGAGAGTTTTCACATCCAAATCGGAGAAAGGGTTTAGGAATCATAGCTCTGTAATGCATAGCCTCCTCTTTTTCAAGGGACCAAAAGTAATTGGACAAGGGACTCTAAGGGCTGCAATTAATTCTGAAGGCGTCTCCATCGTTAACCTGTAATCAATGAAGTAGTTAAAAGGTCTGGGGTTGATTACAGGTGTGTGGTTTTGCATTTGGAAGCTGTTGCTGTGACCAGACAACATGCGGTCTAAGGAACTCTCAATTGAGGTGAAGCAGAACATCCTGAGGCTGAAAAAAAAGAAAAAATCCATCAGAGAGATAGCAGACATGCTTGGAGTAGCAAAATCAACAGTGGGTACATTCTGAGAAAAAAGGAATTGACTGGTGAGCTTGGGAACTCAAAAAGGCCTGGGCGTCCACGGATGACAACAGTGGTAGATGATTGCCGCATACTTTCTTTGGTGAAGAAGAACCCGTTCACAACATCAACTAAAGTCCAGAACACTCTCAGTGAAGTAGGTGTATCTGTCTCTAAGTCAACAGTAAAGAGAAGACTCCATGAAAGTAAATACAAAGGGTTCACATCTAGATGCAAACCATTCATCAAATCCAAAAATAGACAGGCCAGAGTTAAATTTGCTGAAAAACACCTCATGAAGCCAGCTCAGTTCTGGAAAAGTATTCTATGGACAGATGAGACCAAGATCAACCTGTACCAGAATGATGGGAAGAAAAAAGTTTGGAAAAGAAAGGGAACGGCACATGATCCAAGGCACACCACATCCTCTGTAAAACATGGTGGAGGCAACGTGATGGCATGGGCATGCATGGCTTTCAATGGCACTGGGTCACTTGTGTTTATTGATGACATAACAGCAGACAAGAGTAGCCGGATGAATTCTGCAGTGTACCGGGATATACTTTCAGCCCAGATTCAGCCAAATGCCGCAAAGTTGATCGGACGGCGCTTCATTGTACAGATGGACAATGACCCCAAGCATACAGCCAATGCTACCCAGGAGTTTATGAGTGCAAAAAAGTGGAACATTCTGCAATGGCCAAGTCAATCACCAGATCTTAACCCAATTGAGCATGCATTTCACTTGCTCAAATCCAGACTTAAGACGGAAAGACCCACAAACAAGCAAGACCTGAAGGCTGCGGCTGTAAAGGCCTGGCAAAGCATTAAGAAGAAGGAAACCCAGCGTTTGGTGATGTCCTTGGGTTCCAGACTTAAGGCAGTGATTGCCTCCAAAGGATTTGCAACAAAATATTGAAAATAAAAAAAATTTTTTTTGGGTTTGGTTTATTTGTCCAATTACTTTTGACCTCCTAAAATGTGGAGTGTTTGTAAAGAAATGTGTACAATTCCTACAATTTCTATCAGATATTTTTGTTCAAACCTTCAAATTAAACGTTACAATCTGCACTTGATTTCTGTTGTAGAGGTTTCATTTCAAATCCAATGTGGTGGCATGCAGAGCCCAACTCGCGAAAATTGTGTCACTGTCCAAATATTTCTGGACCTAACTGTATATGTGAGAAATGTGTAATTGTTAGAGTTGGGTGAATTTATTAAGTGGAATTAAATTTTGGTAACATTTTAAAAAAAATCTGTATTCTTGAGAATGCACATTTTTGGCAATCTTTAGAGGTATACCAAAAGGTTAACAATTATAAAAATACTACTACTGACCTCACTGATTCTCTCTCCTGCCATTTCCACTGCTCACTCTCCCTATACTGTCCACAGTACTTCTTCTTACCACTGCTGAGCAGTCACCCTGAATCTAGTCAGAACAGCTGTCCCAGCCTAAAATGAAGATGCAGTGAGTGGTGTTAGTTAGAGTTGAGCGCGGTTCGTGGTTCGTGGTTCTCCAGTTCTAGGTTCGAGTGATTTTTGGGCTGTTCGAGATCGAACTAGAACTCGAGCTTTTTGCTAAAAGCTCGATAGTTCTAGATATGTTCGAGAACGGTTCTAGCAGCAAAAAGCAGGGCTTTTTACAGCTAGAGTGTGCAGGAGCCATCGCTGGCAGCCTGCCACAAGCTGGTAACCAAGATAAACATCGGGTATCCAAGCAAAGCGCTTTGGTTAGTAACCCGATGTTTATCTTAGTTACGTGCAGGAAGCCCACACTTTCCCGCTCAGCTCAAGCTCACTCCGCCCCCTCCTGCCTGCGGCATGTACACATACATACACACACACACACACACACACACATCCCCCTCCCCCCCGCTCGGCTTACCTGCGGTGATGAAGTCCCGCCATCCCGACCTCAGCGCTGTCACTGTCCTCCATGGCCGCCGCTTGTCACATCACCTCTCGCTTCCGACCCGAGACTGACTAGCGGTGACGTCACGGACCTCTCGCGATACTTGCTGTGAAGGCGCCGGTCATTGACCTCAGTGACAGGGGCTGTCAGTGTGCTGGAGATCAGCGCAGGTAATGTACCTCGCTGACAGCAGCACTTGTCATCCCCTGCAGTGACCTGGGCTGACCCATTGATGTTAGCTCAGGTCACTGCACTGCTCTCCCAGCCAATGGGGAACATCCTGCTCTTCATTGACTGGGACAGTGTGGATCGTCATGGCAACCCCTTGGATTACAGCAGACCTGGATTTGTTTTTCAATCTAATAAATTGGTTAAAGAGGGAATGTTTTGGGGAGTGTTTTTTCAAATAAAAATGTGTTTGTCGTCTATTTTTTTTTATTACTGACTGGGTTGGTGATGTCGGGTATCTGATAGACGCCTGACCTCACCAACCCCAGGGCTTGATGCCAGGTGACATTACACATCTGGTATTAACCCCATATATTACCCCGTTTGCCACCGCACCAGGGCGCGGGATGAGCTGGGGCGAAGCACCAGGATTGGCGCATCTAATGGATGCGCCACTTCTGGGGCGGCTGCGGCCTGCTATTTTTAGGCTGGAGAGATTCCAATAACCATGGACCTCCCTAGTCTGAGAATATCAGGCCCCAGCTGTCTGCTTTACCTTGGCTGGTGATCCAATTTTGGGGGACCCCTACGTGTTTTTTTTTTTAATTATTTATTTAATTTAAAATAACAGCGTGGGGTGCCCTCAGTTTTGGATTACCAGCCAAGGTGAGGTTGCCAGCTGTGGTCTGCAGGCTGCAGCCGTCTGCTTTACCCTAGCTGGTTACAAAACTAGGGGGAACCCTACGTCATTTTTTTTTCATTTTTTTGGCTAAATACAAAGCTAAGCACCCCTTAGTGCCACATGAAAGGTACCAAAGGGTGTTCCACTTTTTCTCCATTTTTTTCTCCACTTTTTCTCCACTTTTTCTCCACTTTTTCTCCATTTTTTTCTCCACTTATTCTCCACTTTTTCTCCTCTTCTTCTCCACTTTTTCTCCACTTTTTCTCCTCTTATTCTCCACTTTTTCTCCACTTTTTCTCCACTTTTTCTCCACTTTTTCTCCTCTTATGCTCCACTTTTTCTCCACTTTTTTCTCCACTTTTTCTCCTCTTATGCTCCACTTTTTCTCCACTTTTTCTCCTCTTATGCTCCACTTTTTCTCCACTTTTTCTCCTCTTATGCTCCACTTTTTCTCCACTTTTTCTCCTCTTAATCTCCACTTTTTCTCCACTTTTTCTCCACTTTTTCTCCACTTTTTCTCCTCTTATGCTCCACTTTTTCTCCTCTTATGCTCCACTTTTTCTCCACTTTTTTCTCCACTTTTTCTCCTCTTATGCTCCACTTTTTCTCCACTTTTTTCTCCACTTTTTCTCCTCTTATGCTCCACTTTTTCTCCACTTTTTCTCCACTTTTTCTCCACTTTTTCTCCTCTTATGCTCCACTTTTTCTCCACTTTTTTCTCCACTTTTTCTCCTCTTATGCTCCACTTTTTCTCCACTTTTTTCTCCACTTTTTCTCCTCTTATGCTCCACTTTTTCTCCACTTTTTCTCCACTTTTTCTCCACTTTTTCTCCTCTTATGCTCCACCTTTTCTCCACTTTTTCTCCTCTTATGCTCCACTTTTTCTCCACTTTTTCTCCACTTTTTTCTCCACTTTTTTCTCCACTTTTTCTCCACTTTTCTCCTCTTATGCTCCACTTTTTCTCCACTTTTTCTCCACTTTTTCTCCAGTTTTTCTCCACTTTTTTCTCCACTTTTTCTCCTCTTATGCTCCACTTTTTCTCCTCTTATGCTCCACTTTTTCTCTACTTTTTCTCCTCTTAATCTCCACTTTTTCTCCTCTTATGCTCCACTTTTTCTCCACTTTTTCTCCACTTTTTCTCCACTTTTTCTCCTCTTATGCTCCACTTTTTCTCCACTTTTTTCTCCACTTTTTCTCCACTTTTTCTCCTCTTATGCTCCACTTTTTCTCCTCTTATGCTCCACTTTTTCTCCACTTTTTCTCCTCTTAATCTCCACTTTTTCTCCTCTTATGCTCCACTTTTTCTCCACTTTTTCTCCACTTTTTCTCCACTTTTTCTCCACTTTTTTCTCCACTTTTTCTCCTCTTATGCTCCACTTTTTCTCCACTTTTTCTCCACTTTTTCTCCACTTTTTTCTCCACTTTTTTCTCCACTTTTTCTCCACTTTTTCTCCTCTTATGCTCCACTTTTTCTCCACTTTTTCTCCACTTTTTCTCCACTTTTTTCTCCACTTTTTCTCCAGTTTTTCTCCACTTTTTTCTCCACTTTTTCTCCTCTTATGCTCCACTTTTTCTCCTCTTATGCTCCACTTTTTCTCTACTTTTTCTCCTCTTAATCTCCACTTTTTCTCCTCTTATGCTCCACTTTTTCTCCACTTTTTCTCCACTTTTTCTCCACTTTTTCTCCTCTTATGCTCCACTTTTTCTCCACTTTTTTCTCCACTTTTTCTCCACTTTTTCTCCTCTTATGCTCCACTTTTTCTCCTCTTATGCTCCACTTTTTCTCCACTTTTTCTCCTCTTAATCTCCACTTTTTCTCCTCTTATGCTCCACTTTTTCTCCACTTTTTCTCCACTTTTTCTCCACTTTTTTCTCCACTTTTTCTCCTCTTATGCTCCACTTTTTCTCCACTTTTTCTCCACTTTTTCTCCACTTTTTTCTCCACTTTTTCTCCACTTTTTCTCCTCTTATGCTCCACTTTTTCTCCACTTTTTCTCCACTTTTTCTCCACTTTTTTCTCCACTTTTTCTCCAGTTTTTCTCCACTTTTTTCTCCACTTTTTCTCCTCCTATGCTCCACTTTTTCTCCTCTTATGCTCCACTTTTTCTCTACTTTTTCTCCTCTTAATCTCCACTTTTTCTCCTCTTATGCTCCACTTTTTCTCCACTTTTTCTCCACTTTTTCTCCACTTTTTCTCCTCTTACGCTCCACTTTTTCTCCACTTTTTTCTCCACTTTTTCTCCACTTTTTCTCCTCTTATGCTCCACTTTTTCTCCTCTTATGCTCCACTTTTTCTCCACTTTTTCTCCTCTTAATCTCCACTTTTTCTCCTCTTATGCTCCACTTTTTCTCCACTTTTTTTCCACTTTTTCTCCACTTTTTTCTCCACTTTTTCTCCTCTTATGCTCCACTTTTTCTCCACTTTTTCTCCACTTTTTCTCCACTTTTTTCTCCACTTTTTTCTCCACTTTTTCTCCACTTTTTCTCCTCTTATGCTCCACTTTTTCTCCACTTTTTCTCCACTTTTTCTCCACTTTTTTCTCCACTTTTTCTCCAGTTTTTCTCCACTTTTTTCTCCACTTTTTCTCCTCTTATGCTCCACTTTTTCTCCTCTTATGCTCCACTTTTTCTCTACTTTTTCTCCTCTTAATCTCCACTTTTTCTCCTCTTATGCTCCACTTTTTCTCCACTTTTTCTCCACTTTTTCTCCTCTTATGCTCCACTTTTTCTCCACTTTTTCTCCACTTTTTCTCCACTTTTTTCTCCACTTTTTCTCCTCTTATGCTCCACTTTTTCTCCACTTTTTCTCCACTTTTTCTCCACTTTTTTCTCCACTTTTTTCTCCACTTTTTCTCCACTTTTTCTCCTCTTATGCTCCACTTTTTCTCCACTTTTTCTCCACTTTTTCTCCACTTTTTTCTCCACTTTTTCTCCACTTTTTCTCCACTTTTTTCTCCACTTTTTCTCCTCTTATGCTCCACTTTTTCTCCACTTTTTTCTCCACTTTTTCTCCACTTTTTCTCCTCTTATGCTCCACTTTTTCTCCACTTTTTCTCCACTTTTTCTCCACTTTTTTTCTCCACTTTTTCTCCTCTTATGCTCCACTTTTTCTCCACTTTTTCTCCACTTTTTCTCCACTTTTTCTCCACTTTTTTCTCCACTTTTTTCTCCACTTTTTCTCCACTTTTTCTCCTCTTATGCTCCACTTTTTCTCCACTTTTTCTCCACTTTTTCTCCACTTTTTCTCCACTTTTTTCTCCACTTTTTCTCCTCTTATGCTCCACTTTTTCTCCACTTTTTCTCCACTTTTTCTCCACTTTTTTCTCCACTTTTTTCTCCACTTTTTCTCCACTTTTTCTCCTCTTATGCTCCACTTTTTCTCCACTTTTTCTCCACTTTTTCTCCACTTTTTCTCCACTTTTTCTCCACTTTTTTCTCCACTTTTTTCTCCACTTTTTGTCCACTTTTTCTCCTCTTATGCTCCACTTTTTCTCCACTTTTTCTCCACTTTTTCTCCGTTCTTTTTCTATGGTCAGTCTACCCATTAGCTCTGCCATGCATACTGTAGCTCTACACCTACTGCACATGTTACTTTATGATTGACATCTCTTTCGTACCAGAGCTGTCTAAGCCTACTCTGACCCCATATTTGTCATTACTATATTGTCCTTGTACTGTATTATGACATTTGTATCATGTGTTTCATTTCTTGCTGTGTTGCAATTTTTTTGCTGCATCCCAATTGTACCTCTACATTGTTCGAGTTTATGTTATTGTTCTCTCACTCTTATGTGATACTGATTATTGTCATTTTTCATGATTACATGCAGATAAGTCCAATCTGACGAAGGCTCAGGCCGAAACGTCATTTGTAACTTGTTTTGGACAAAAACATATATGCTTATGAAAAAAAAATTTTCTTAATACGGACCAATAAAGAGTGATTTTGCATTACTATCCATTGTGACTTACTGACTTAGTCTGGGAGATATAGAGTGCCGAGGTTACTCACTAATTTTATCTATTATTACCTCTGAGCACCTATATACCAGTGAGCAGAGCTTCCTCTACAGTAGTTCTCCTGATTAGGCATGCCCTTACCTCATGAGCAGGGCATTGCAGCTTTGGTAGCAACCATTACGACATGGACTCTGCTGCTGTGGACCCGGGGAGAGTGAGTGCAGATTCATTGCACCCACACTCCTCACATGAAGGGTCCGCACTCCTAGAAAATGGGGGATACGTTCCCTGAGTGTCTCCCCCCCATATTCTAGACGGTCCAGAGTCGTCGTGGGACCTCTTTATTTTTTTTCTTACAATAAATTGGTGAAAGAGGAAATGTTTTGGGGACTGTTTTTTCAAATAAATTTCTTTTGTCGATTTTTTGTTTTTGTTAGTACTGACAGTTTATGATGTTGGGTATCTAATAGACGCCATGACATCACAAACTGCTGGGCTTGATCTCAGGTGACTTTACAGCTAGTATCAACCCAATTTATTACCCCGTTTGCCACTGCACCAGGGCACGGGATGAGCTGGGGTGAAGCGCCAGGATTGGCGCATCTAGTGGATGCGCCACGTCTGGGGTGCCTGCGGCCTGCTATTTTTAGGCTGTGAAGGCCCAATAACTATGGACCTTCCCACCCTGAGAATACCAGACCACAGCTGTCCGCTTTACCTTGGCTGGTGATCCAATTTGGGGGGGACCCTACTTTTATTGTGTAATTATTAATATTTATAAAATAATTATAAAAAAGAGCCTGAGGGGACCTCCACATTGGATCCCCAACCACGGTAAAGCTGCCAGCTGTGGTTTTCAGGCTACAGCCGTCTGCTTTACCCTAGCTGGCTATCAAAAATGGGGGGACCCAACGTAATTTTTTTTTTTTAACTATTTTTTAAATAGAAAAAATTAATGGGCTTCCCTGTATTTTGATTGCCAACCAAGGTAACGGCAGGCAGATGGGGGTGGCAACCCATAGCTGTCTGCTTTATCTGCGCTGAGAATCAAAAATACCGCGGAGCGCTACGTCATTTTTTTAAAGATTTATTTTTACAGCACTGTGATGTCCAGCAATCAAAATACAGGGAAGCCCATTTTATTTTTAGTTATTTAAATAAATAATTAAAAAAAATATATATGGGCTCCCGCTGCATTTTTTGTATTGCTAGCTAAGGGTAATCCAAGCAGCTACTGGCTGCTAACCCCCACTGCTTGGTGTTACCTTCACTGGCAATGGAAAACCAGGGAAGCATTTTTTATTTTTTTTGCCAAAAAACTACAAAAAAAGGATGTGAGATTCGCCATATTTTTGTATGCTAGCCAGGTATAGCAGGCAGGTGCTGGAAGAGTTGGATACAGCGCCAGAAGATGGCGCTTCTATGAAAGTGCCATTTTCTGAGCCGGCTGCAGACTGCAATTCGCAGCAGTGGGGCCCAGAATGCTCAGGCCAACCGGTGGTGCGGATTCCAATCCCCAGCTGCCTAGTTGCACCTGGCTGGACACAAAAATGGGGCAAAGCCTACGTCATTTGTTTTCTAATTATTTCATGAAATTCATGAAATAATATAAAAAGGGCTTCCCTTTATTTTTGGTTCCCAGCCGGGTACAAATAGGCAACTGGGGGTTGGGGGCAGCCGTACCTGCCTGCTGTACCTGGCTAGCATACAAAAATATGGCGAAGCCCACATAATTTTTTCAGGGGGCAAAAAACTTCTGCATACAGTCCTGGATGGAGTATGCTGAGCCTTGTAGTTCTGCAGCTGCTGTCTGTCTGTATGGAGAAGAGCAGACAGCAGCTGCAGAACTACAAGGCTCAGCATACTCCATCCAGGACTGTATGCAGAAGTTTTTTGCCCACCAAAAAAATGACGTGGGCTTCGCCATATTTTTGTATGCTAGCCAGGTACAGCAGGCAGCCACGGGCTGCCTCCAACCCCCAGTTGCCTATTTGTACCCGGCTGGGAACCAAAAATATAGGGAAGCCCGTTTTTTTTTAATTATTTCACTTATTTCATGAAATAATTAAAAAACAAATGACGTGGGCTTCGCCCTATTTTTGTGTCCAGCCGGGTACAACTAGGCAGCTGGGGATTGGAATCCGCAGCACAGGTTAGCCCGAGGTTTGTGGGCGCCTCTGCTGCGGATTTCAGTCCGCAGCCGTCCCAGAAAATGGCGCTCTCATAGAAGCGCCATCATCTGGCGCTGTATCCAACTCTTCCAACAGCCCTGGAGCCGGGTGGCTTGTTGGGTAATCATGAGTTAATACTGGCTTTGTTTTACCAGCCAGTATTAAGCCAGAGATTCTTAATGTCAGGCACGTTTGACCCGGCCATTAAGAATCTCCAATAAAGGGTTAAAAAAAAGACACCACACAGAGAAAAAATACTTTAATAGAAATAAATACACAGACACATTAGAGACTCCATCTTTATTACCCCCTGTCAGCCCTCCACGACCCTGCTCTTCTGTCTGCTTTCTTTCTAGTGTAGTAGTAGTGACGATTGTAGTGAGGGGCATCACTTGGGGCTGGGGAACCTCCATCCTCACTACAATGCTCACTACAATCGTGCAGCCTTCACTCTGTGAGTGATCAGTGCTGGCTGCTAGCGGTAACGCTGACAGACGCGTTACCATAGCAACGGTGCTCTCGGAGCCGCGGTTAGCGGTGATGTCACCGCTAACTGCGTTGCTATGGCAACGGTGATCTCCGTTAATGACCGGCTGTGTCAGCCGGTCCCTAACGGAACGGGGAGTCGACCGTGTGCTAGAGCATGTCGCCGGTACACGGCGATACACATATGTGCACCGTGTACCGGAGAGATGCACTCGCAGGTCCTACATGACGTGTCATAGTCATGTGACCAGTCTGTAGCCAATGAGATAATAGCCACGTGACTGGTCACATGGCTATTTTGACGTCACAATAGGTCCTGCTTCTCTGCTGGCAGTGCAGGTCACCGGGAGGATTCAGCGATCATCGGATGGAATAGCGGCAGGAGACAGAGTGCAGAAGGGATCGCGAGGACCGGTAAGTGTTATGGCAATGTTTATTAACTGTTTGTGTACATTTATCATGCATTTTTATGTGTTTGTGATTGCCTCCCATTATAGCCTATACGTTCGAGTTCGGTTCGTCGAACGTTCGACGAACCGAACTCGAACGGGACCCCCGTTCGGCGAACCGACCTCGAGCCGAACCGCGACCGGTTCGCTCATCTCTAGTGTTAGTACAAAGATGTACCAAGGACTGTACGGTGAAGAATGAGCAGGGAAGGTTGGAGGTCGCAAGTGAGGTAAGAATTAGTTGCTTTTGTTTCCTTTATATTACATTCATTATGTCGTGGGGTTTCTCCACACCACAGTACATAATTCATTCACATTCAATTAGAGGAGAATAAATTTGCTGCAAATTAAAATTTCCTGTAAATTTCACAAGATTTGGCAAATTCAAATCTCATCCCATATGTTTATCTTTAGTGGTAAAGTTTCCATGTCAGGTTGAAGGGCTTGTTTTTGAAATCAGGTGATTTAGCTTCTGAAGCTGTGAAGGTTCACTAGATTTTTCATATTATCCCGGAGCCACACTTGCGAGTGACACACGTGTATTATACACGAATCTCGCAACACATCACCTGGCACAGCCTGCTGCGCTCGGCACAAGAGCGGGTCGGCTTTAGGTATTTCTATTTAACTGGGACGCTCCTGTCCCAAGAGCAGCAGGTAATGCCAGGTGATGCGATTGGATGCGATGCGAGACTCGCGCGTATTATACGTGAGTGGCTCGCAAGTGTGACTCTGGACTAATAATTATAACGCATCTGCTTTAAAATATGTTCTACATGTTTATCCTTGTCCTATCCATCTTGACCAAAAGTTCCCAGTTATCACCTCAGCTTGTGTAGCAATCAGACAAGCTCTACCATTCTCATATACCACAACAACCAGTTCATCAGGTTTTCAGTTGATGACAATAAGGGCCTGATGAGTCTTTGCCATAGCTAACTGACCATGAAAGTCTATACCTCAATGATGCAGTTCAGGGTGAGCTACAAATTACTTTTGATTTTGTGAAATGGTTAGCAAACAACTATACACCCTACTGAAATTAATTGATACATTAAAAAAGGGAATAATAAGATGACACTTATGTTCCATGACATAATTGTGCCACTTTATAAGAATTTTATACGAATTTGAATTAATTAGGTCATGAGACAAAAATGATTCTAGACAGGATATGGTTATAAGCTGGAAAAATTAAAAAACAAATTAAGTGAAGACAGTTAACACCGTTTTCAGCTGCGTGCATTGCAAAGTCAGTTTTATGAAGTTTATGTCTTCATTTTTGTGCCTGAGGCATAGAGAGACAATGCAACCTATGTAACCTCTACAAGGTTACATGAAGAGCTGACACTGAAATTCCAAATGAGTTCACCCAGTGAGGGCAGTATTCATATCATTAAGCTGCTCCTTCAAACATTTCAAGACTTCTCCATTTCCTTCCTTGGCTTCAGTGACTAATGTCAAGGTTTACCAGGAGACAAAATGTAAGAAAATACCAATCAGTGTTGAGGCTCCTCTTATAAAATATGTTATTTAAAATACCTTACAATATGTATTGTTGGTGTACTATAATTGGTGACAACTTATCTAGCCCTGTCATTACAACCTTTGAGAAATATTATGCATTTTATGAATAATAATTAATTATACCTGATTTCTTCAACAGTTGACATGAAAGGGTCACTTTCTTTTTACTAAAGATCCCCGAACCTACCTGTTATAGATCCTAACAGCAGATTTCTTTGACATTTTTTCACAGCAACAGGTATGAACTGGTCACCATACTGTGCAAATGCTTTTATCAGGCAGGGAAAAATGTTAGAATAAGGAATGTTTCCATGTTTGTAGTTTATTTGTATCTATTAACACAATTAGACATCTTGGAGAACTAGTAACCAAATGATGTAGGCTTGCCTAATCCTTCTGTCTTCTTATGTAATCCTAGACGTAGTTGAGGATATTGAGATAAAGAATCTGTGGGGCCATTGAATCACTTCCATGACTCACCGCTCTTTTTTTTCACTAAAGAATAGTTTTTGACCACATTGTTGTTATGTTTGGGGTCACTGTTCTGTTGTGAAATATAATTTGGAGCCAATCAGACGCCTCCCTGAAGGTACTGTGTAATAGTTTGCCTATATTTTTCCATAACAAATCTTCAATTTGCTGAAGTGTAGCCAAAAACTTGCAATGAACCTACATAATGCTTAATTGTTGCCCAAATACACTCATTATTATAGCTCTCTCTAGCCCTTAGGTTAACACATATAATCCAGAATAAAATATGGTTAGAAATACTACAGTAAGTAAATAAATAGTAAGACATCTAAAAAAACCAGGCCCCCAACTAATATTCAATTGATGATAAAAAGTGAAAAGCTAGAATACAAATCCAAGAAAAAAAAATTCCGGTACTCCTTAATATCCAATTTATTTTATATTCATAAGAACATCTTTACAGGTCAGGGAAAGCAGTCCATGTTGACGCATTTTGATCTGGCGATCTTAATCGTAACAATTAATCGTAATGATTAAGATTGCCAGATCGTAACGCGTCAACATGGACTGCTTTCCCTGACCAGTAAAGATGTTCTTATGAATATAAAATAAATGGGATTTTAAGGAGTATTGGAATCCTTTCTTTTTTTCTTAGATTTGTACTATTACCTAGCTGTGGTCGATGGGTGTCCGGCCTCCTAAACAAGATTCTGAGAGAGGTAATGAAGCAGCAAAATAGTGAGTTTTTCTCTGGACTATGTAAAAGCTATAATGCGGTAACTTAATCAGGATATCACCCCTTTCAAATATCTCACCTCCCTATGTGACAACAGGCCTCAAATAAAGGGAGGCAGAGCAGGATCTTGGCCTGACAGTGTCAAACTGGAACATTTAAAGCTGAATATATAAGAGTCACAGTACACACACTCAAATGCATTGAGTACAAGAAACTGAGGCAAAAACAAAAAAGGGCCAGCACATCAGTTAATATGTGCACATATACAAGGTAGCCATTACCAGATAAAGAGAACCTATAATAAAAACAATGAGCAGAAAGTAACTCAATAGTAACATTTGTAAAAAACACTGGGTACCCAGCAAACATTTCTGTAATAAAAAAAGCTATTTCACCACAATAGGGTGCACCCAATCGAGATTTTCCCCATCAACAGTCCTCAAAATGTGCCTTTAGATTCAGCCAACTATTTCAATTACACAACAAAAACGTATCATTGTCAAGCACCTGCTGCAATTTTTCTGCACCTCACTTTCTGTTTCCTTGCATTGATGAGTTGCTTGACCTTACAGTATTTCCATGTCAAAAGTATTTTTATTTGGCTGAAATTTTTTATGAAGCCTACTACTGGACAGACTTCTCGGAGCAATAGATGGGTCTAGCTGGGGTCCATAGGCAGCTAATAGTTCTGAGCTGATGGCACTGCTTCACATTTTCCAATTTTGAAAGGAAGAAAGCCTGATGTGTCATTCATTTGCTGCATTGTTTCCTTGGCCAACCTCTGTGCTTACGGTCTTCAACATTTTCATTCCTTTGTGTCCTTTGTGTTGAGAAATACAGGCTTATATTTATCCATCATGTGATTTCATCTGGGATGACATCTGATTGGCTTCAAATCAATATTATCAAACATCAGCCTTATGTAAACAGCAAAAAATGAAGTGACAACGTCAACTATTAAAACCAATATTTTATTGATATACAGTTAGGTCCAGAAATATTTGGACAGTGACACAAGTTTTGTTATTTTAGCTGTTTACAAAAACATGTTCAGAAATACAATTATATATATAATATGGGCTGAAAGTGCACACTCCCAGCTGCAATATGAGAGTTTTCACATCCAAATCGGAGAAAGGGTTTAGGAATCATAGCTCTGTAATGCATAGCCTCCTCTTTTTCAAGGGACCAAAAGTAATTGGACAAGGGACTCTAAGGGCTGCAATTAACTCTGAAGGCGTCTCCCTCGTTAACCTGTAATCAATGAAGTAGTTAAAAGGTCTGGGGTTGATTACAGGTGTGTGGTTTTGCATTTGGAAGCTGTTGCTGTGACCAGACAACATGCGGTCTAAGGAACTCTCAATTGAGGTGAAGCAGAACATCCTGAGGCTGAAAAAAAAGAAAAAATCCATCAGAGAGATAGCAGACATGCTTGGAGTAGCAAAATCAACAGTCGGGTACATTTTGAGAAAAAAGGAATTGACTGGTGAGCTTGGGAACTCAAAAAGGCCTGGGCGTCCACGGATGACAACAGTGGTGGATGATCGCCGCATACTTTCTTTGGTGAAGAAGAACCCGTTCACAACATCAACTGAAGTCCAGAACACTCTCAGTGAAGTAGGTGTATCTGTCTCTAAGTCACCAGTAAAGAGAAGACTCCATGAAAGTAAATACAAAGGGTTCACATCTAGATGCAAACCATTCATCAATTCCAAAAATAGACAGGCCAGAGTTAAATTTGCTGAAAAACACCTCATGAAGCCAGCTCAGTTCTGGAAAAGTATTCTATGGACAGATGAGACAAAGATCAACCTGTACCAGAATGATGGGAAGAAAAAAGTTTGGAGAAGAAAGGGAACGGCACATGATCCAAGGCACAATACATCATCTGTAAAACATGGTGGAGGCAACGTGATGGCATGGGCTTGCATGGCTTTCAATGGCACTGGGTTACTTGTGTTTATTGATGACATAACAGCAGACAAGAGTAGCCGGATGAATTCTGAAGTGTACCGGGATATACTTTCAGCCCAGATTCAGCCAAATGCCGCAAAGTTGATCGGACGGCGCTTCATAGTACAGATGGACAATGACCCCAAGCATACAGCCAAAGCTACCCAGGAGTTCATGAGTGCAAAAAAGTGGAACATTCTGCAATGGCCAAGTCAATCACCAGATCTTAACCCAATTGAGCATGCATTTCACTTGCTCAAATCCAGACTTAAAACGGAAAGACCCACAAACAAGCAAGACCTGAAGGCTGCGGCTGTAAAGGCCTGGCAAAGCATTAAGAAGGAGGAAACCCAGCGTTTGGTGATGTTCATGGGTTCCAGACTTAAGGCAGTGATTGCCTCCAAAGGATTCGCAACAAAATATTGAAAATAAAAATATTTTGTTTGGGTTTGGTTTATTTGTCCAATTACTTTTGATGTCAAAAAATGTGGAGTGTTTGTAAAGAAATGTGTACAATTCCTACAATTTCTATCAGATATTTTTGTTCAAACCTTCAAATTAAATGTTACAATCTGCACTTGAATTCTGTTGTAGAGATTTCATTTCAAATCCAATGTGGTGGCATGCAGAGCCCAACTCGCGAAAATTGTGTCACTGTCCAAATATTTCTGGACCTAACTGTATATTAAAAAATAGAATTAAAACAGCATAAAGTGCTATGTGTGGAATATTACATACAGAGTCACAGAGAGGGAAAATGTAAGAAATCCCATACAAAAAAATTTCATATATGGGATAGTAATGTCACCACCGTATAAAATTACACTAAACCAATCAGATAAAAATGGGCAGGCTGGATGACCAATTATACTACATTAGATGGACATCATAATATGACTCCACCCAGCTTAATAAATTAGCATTGATAAATATCACTAATACATAATGAGGTAGTTTGACTGATGAATTATAAAATATTCATATCATTCAATATTATACCAATCAATAAGTGGTAGTAAATATTAGAATATAACTAATACAAGTTAACTGTGCAAATAAATAAATAAATACAGATAATACCTTGCCCACATATATATCCGCTGCTGTGCACATGTGAACTGCAATGCAGGCTACACACACACTCAGATGGAAAAATTACTGGCATATAATACAAACATAAGTATTACCTAATAGCAAGGTGGTGATTCCTGTCCGTGACCCTTCACACCGACATGTGTTTTGCTCTAGCTTTATCAAGGAGCGTGGCTTCAAATCAAGCAGGGCAATGAGCCCAATCATACAGGGAATGTCGTAAAGAATTATTAAAGAACAATGGCTGCCATAAGTGACGGCATGACCCCAACAGCCCTGATGTTAAATATTACCTTATCTGTCTGGGACTAGATAAAAACAGAATCATTTCTGAAAAATTAAATCCTAAGAAAATCAGTGGTTAGTTCTTGAAGATGTTTAGAACAATTTCCCTGCAAGTTCTTTCAAAAACTGCATAAAAGTTTACCTAAAAAAATTGATGATTTGTTACTTTTTTGAAAGCAAATGTGAGTACATCAATTTACAATTTGTAAATTTTAATTTGTCAACACTTTTAGGCTATGTGTACCTGCTGAGTATTTGATTGTAGAAATTTCTGCACCAAATGTGTAATTCCTGGCAGATGAAAATGCACATTTTGGCAGCGTGCTTTGCTTGATTTTGCCATGTTTTCATATGTGGTTTTCTTCATTGTTTTTCATGAATTTGGAGTGGAAAAACTGGAAAAATCACTGAAAGAACTGACATGCTGCAGATTATTTTCTGCATCAAATCTGCAAGGGAAAAATAAGCAACATGTGCACGAAACTTCAGAATTCTCATAGACTTTGCTGATATAAGGAAAGGCAAGCAGTTTTGTGACAAAACTACACCCAAAATGCATCACAAAGTGCATTAACAACACGGTTTGTAAACATAGCCTTACTTTGTAAAGTGTTGCAAATTTACTGCAGTTGCATGTGTCCTTATAGTTAGCAAGCAGTTTTTATTTACTGTCTTTTAGATTGCCCAAGATGCGCTACATTTATAAAGAGTAGTATGGTATTTCAACTCACTGCAGTTTAAGATGGGCATAAGAAAGGCCAGTCCTGATAAATTTTCCTTTTAAAGTCCCTTTAAAACTAAATTCTAAAGCACTAGAATTATTATCCATATGAATTACTATCTGCATTCTTGGTAACTACGTAATAAGCCATTTTCAATTACAATATGAATTGTAAGCGTCTGGTGTTTTGTAATAAGTCTTAAAGCGTTCCTCAAGGGTAACTTAAAGTTTTGTAAGTTTTTTAAAACTGATGACTGGTGATACACTGGTTAAAGTCTTGAAAAAAAGGAAGAAAAATAGTTAAAAGAATTAGAACTTACAGGAACAATAATACAAAATATACTCGTATTTTCAAATTGCTACTGTAATTACCATTCTTTACTGCATCCATTATGCGGGCTATGCCATACATATACCCTTGTATCCTTCTAGCAGTCAGTCTAGTAAGTATTAAGCAAGTTAATTAATGAATTAATGAATTAATTACTGAAGCAAGAGAACCTTTTATCAAGTTCCTCTCACCCAATGTTTTCCTATCTAGGCTTTCTTTGCATGTTGTAGCGACATGTAGCATCTGCCTGCTATACAGCATGACTGTAATGAGTGTGAGACTTCTGTCTGACTACCCAAGGGGGTTGTCTACTGATTACACTGTAACAATGCTTGATCTCAGGCAGCTTCCCAGTGTTTCACTATGAGATGTTTAAAAGAAATTCTGTTAAAAGGATAGTAATGTTTTTGTTAGTCATTTCTGACCTATATTTTTAAAGGGTTGCTACATGAATACAGTTTATTTAAATCAATAGATCTAATAATAATAATTTCAATAACTGGATGTGTTTAAAAATAATCTTTGTGCTGAGATAATCTTATATATGTGTCCCTTCCAGGGGCATCACCCAATTCCAGGGCCCTTGGAAAAAGCCACAGAAAAATACGCATGAGATATTACAAGGTAATAGATCTTATATATCATGGTTTTTTAGACTACTGTATTTATTATGTATGTCTGAAATAGATAGTCTTAAGGCCGCTTTACACGCTGCAATATTGGGACCGATATCGCTAGCGTGAATACACGGCCACATCGGTTGTGTGACACCGGCAAATTGCTGCCCGTGATGCACAACATCGCGCGGACCTATCACACTACTTACCTGCCTAGCAACGTCTCTGTGACCGGCGAACTGTCTCCTTTCTAAGGGGGCGGTTCGTTTAGCGTGACAGCAACGTCACAGCAGCGTCACTGAGCCGCCACCCAATACAAGCGGAAGGGCACAGATGAGCGGGACGAACATCATGCCCACCTCCTTCCTTCCGCATTGCGGGCGGGACGCAGGTAAGGAGAAGTTCCTCGTTCCTGCGGTGTCACACGTACCGATGTGTGCTGCTGCAGGAACGACAAACTACATCGTTACTGCAGCCGCAACGATATTCAAGAATGGACCCCCATGTTTCCGATGAGCGATTTTGCACATTTTTGTGACGATGCAAAATCGCTCATAGGTGTCACACGCAACGGCATCGCTAAAGCGACCGGATGTGCGTCACAAATTCCGTGACCCCAACGAGATCACTTGAGTGATGTCGCAGCGTGTAAAGCGGCCTTTATAGTTTACATTCCTTATTCAATGGTATTGGCAACATGATATTAATCCCCATTACATAGCACTATGCTTATTTGAGACATCGGGACTTCTTTACACCTTTGCTTGCCTTAATATGATTTATTACATTATTCTCATTAGTACTTGTGTATGTGTAAATGTGATTTATCTAATCAACCATTTACTGTACCTCTTTGGGAATTCATGTATACAGATGGTACATTGTTTTACCTTTTTGTACAATCCCCTCTAATGATATCACCCTCCTCTTTTATTAGGTTATTTGTTTTTATGGTTGGATACAATAAAAACATTTTTTTTTAAATACACTTGTATATTTGTGGGGTTGATGTAAATATGAAAATATGAAACAAATAAAAATCATAGCATCTCAAATCCCCCTTATGACCCAATAAAAATGTAGATAATAAAAATTAAGAACATACACAGATGTGATATCGCCATATACAGAAAAGTTTCATCTATTAAAATATAAAAGTAATTCATTTGATCAGTAAACACAGTAAACAAAAAGAATTCAAGAACACCAAAATTACGTTTTTTTTAGTAGCTTAAATACCACAAAAACTGCTGTAACAGGCAATCATATCTATCCCAAAATGGTATCAATAAAAAAAATTGTTTCACCTCACAAAAATAAGCCATCGCATAGCTTCATCAACGGAAAAAACCCAAAACATTACAGATCTTGGAAAATTATAACACAACCCCCAATTTTTCTTTTTGCAAACTTTTGATTTTTTTCCCTCTAAAATAATAAAAAAATTGAAATAATTGGTATCACTATAATTGTACTGATGAGGAATATTAGATTGCAATGTACTCTCTACCATAATATGTTCACTGTCAGAAGAATTCCCTCCAAAAATGGCTGAATTGTGTTTTTTTTCACAATTTCTCCCTTTTGGAATTTTTTTAACACTTTCCATTAGACTATTTGGCAAAATGAATGGAGTCATTCAAAGTATAACTCATCCCACAAATAATAAGCGCTTATGTTTATGTGGACAGAAAAATAAAAAAGTTATGGCTCTGGGAAGAACAAAAACAAAAACAGAAATTGGTTCAATCATGAAGGGGTTAGTAATTTCCTATAAAAATGGGAATTGCACTTTCAACAAGCTTTTCATTAATCAATCGTACATGTAAATATAAAAAAAAACTTTTATATGTATCATATCAGAAAAATCTATGCCTTTATCCTCTCCTCCCCATGCCTCCTGATCTTGTAATTCACTTGCTGAAGACAAGACAGACAGCACTGTAAAGGCCACTCTACACACAGCAACATCGCTTGCGATGTCGCTGGTGAAAGCACCCACGCCGTCGGTTGTGCGTCACGGGCAAATCACTGCCCATGGCGCACAACATTGCTAGGACCCGTCACACGGACTTACCTGCCTAGCGACATTGCTGTGGCCGGCGAACTGCCTCCTTTCTAAGGGGGCGGTTCTTGCGGCATCACAGTGGTTTCACTAAGTGACCGCCCAATAGAAGTGGAGGGGCGGAGATGAGCATCCGTAACATCCCCTCCACCTCCTTCCTTCCTCATTGGCAGCGGCCGCAGGTATGGTGATGTTCCTCATTCCTGCGGTGTCACACGTAGCGATGTGTGCTGCCGCAGGAACGACGGACAACATCGTACCTGCAGCAGCAACGATATTTGAAATTAGAACGACGTGTCAATGATCAACGATATGGTGAGTATTTTTGATCGTTAACGGTCGTTCCTGCGTTTCACACTCAACAACGTCGCTAACGAGGCCGGATATGCGTCACGAATTCCAGGACCCCAACGACATCTTGTTAGAGATGTCATTGCATGTAAAGTGGCCTTAAGGTGTCATATAACCTAATCTGGTATACTCAATGGACAGGGAAAGGAGGAGTTGGAACAGTGTGAAAGAAAACAGAAGGAGACATAGAAAGATGGTACTACTGAGCTTTCTAACAAGTCTTGTACCACACCCTCAATTTACATCTACATTGCATATTGATGCTGTATTATTTCCTCCATGCTGTTTTTTTTGTTATGTTTTGGCAATTAACTAAGTAATGAAGAGGCATAATCCATTCCTATGTATTGTGAGTTGTATGGGAGACATTATCTACTAGGTCAAAGTCAATTTCTAACTAAGAGAAAAACATTTTAAGAGGGGAAATTGGTGAAATTGCAGAATAAAAGGTCATATAATGATCAAAGACAGTAGTATAACTCATGTACCCATATGTCAGCTTATTCTGAAAAGTTATTTGAAAGTATAGTTACCTATTAAATTCTAAAGTTTGCTAAAAGTCCTAAGTACTGCAAAAAAAATTTTAAGGCAAGTATGAACATTTATTTTTTATAGTATATGAGTAATGTAGAAGTAGAAATGGTGGAGGACAGAAAAGGATAAACAATCTACTGTCTATAGCTGTTAAATAAATATAATGAAGTTGAGAAAGTTAAAACTAGGTCCATGTAAAAAAAAATTATGGGAGACATTTTTCGGCACTTGATACAAACAGTGTAGTATAAAATGTTCTGTAATTAAATTATAACAAGGTACATATGTGCAGTAACATAGAATGAGAACAAGTTATCTTTGGGACTGTTTTCTTTACAAATGTTTTTGAAGTTCTACTTTTCATGGTGCCATATACTGTATCATTTCATTAATGTCTTCCCTCATAGGTCCCACAGCAATTCGACTTCATGATTAACAAATCTAAAAAGCTGTCTAGGTGCCAATTCTACATTAACAGTATAATGATGAAGGGGGTTGAGTTTTCATTAAATATACCTGTACAAAACACTGTAATTTAGCACATGCTTTATTATTTCTTTTCTCTAAGCTCTTGTAGAAATTTTAAGCAGGCATACTTGTGTTTTATGTTGAAACATCTAATTATTAAGCGAAAAACTCATTAATTGGGTAATTGATTTTACTTCTTAAGAATTGAGTGTAAACAAGATTCAGTTCTAATTTTAATTTATTTGATTATTATCATCATGAAGTATGCCACAATACATTTTGGAAAACCCCCTACAACAATATAAATTTGGTTTCTAAAAGGAAACGACCGATTTATTAATTCAAGGACACTAGATTGCTTTACTCTGGGGTTATTTATTATTATTATTATTATTATTATTATTATTATTTTACTATGTATGCCTTCATTTTATTTTTTTAAACACATTTGTTTAAAATCAAGGCTGTATAACTCCACCCTTAGATCAGGGGTGCATAATATCTTTTGGTCCAACGGCTGCATTGCCATACTGAACCCCAGTCCCAAGGGATACTTATATAGATACATCACCATACTGACCATCCGTACATTAATACATTACCACAGTCAATTTTCAGTATTTGAGGAGAGTTTGGAGAGAATATACTCAGTTTCTGCTACAAAAAAGTCAAGTGGGATCATACACTAACTTACACTGAGTCAGAATCTTACAAAATTTCATCATCTCAAAACTCTACGTTTTTAGGATTTTTAAGTTTTAACATAGCCATTAGCATGTTTTGAATTGCTACATGTCTACAAGATCACAACCATGTGAGCACATCAATGCAGTGCCAGAACAACCCTTGGTACATGAAAGCAGCACCATGAATGTCAGTACATGAACACAGTGCCAGAATCACCATCGGTATATAAATGCAGTGACAGAACCACTGGCGATACATGAATGCAATGACAAAACCACCTACAGTAAACTAATGCAGCCCCAGAACCACCATCAGTACATGAATGGAGCATCAGAACCACCATCAGTACATGAATGCAACTCCAGAACTATCACCAGTACATCAATGCAGTGCCAGGACTACTGTCGGTATATGAATGCAGTGTCAAACCATCATCAGTACATAAATGCAGTGCCAGAACCATAGTCAGTACTTTAATGTATCACAAGGCTTAGTACAGCAATCATTTGCAATGTCATGTCAGTTCCATGTACAGTTGTATTGCATGAGCTTACAACTCCTAGTATACCTTTAATAATAGTAAGGAGATACAGGGCGTTGTAATAAGTAATAATCAAACTGTGGACCATACAGGAACCACAGTACTGATGAGCCGCATGCAGGATCACAAATAAACATTTACATCCAGGTACACAAATACATTTGAACACAGGAAGGAGAGAGTAGAGTCTATAGGACCAGTCTGCGAACTGCAGAAAACCCTTTGGTGGATAGTATGTTGTTCAGGCCTGCCTTAGATAAAGTTCAGTAAGTAGTAATCGCAGTAATTTGGAAGCTATAGTATGCACAGTGACCATGTGCGCATGCCAATTAAGAATTTTTTTTTTACCACAATGGGCTACAATATAAAAAAGACAATGAACAACCCTTTTAAGCTTTAATTTACATTTTATAAATCAACTTATACATTTACCTAACACTTTGTTTCTTTACAGATGCTTCAGTCACCATTTATAAAACTACTCTGAAATAGTGATTATTTTCCTTTAGTTTTTACAATTAGAAATGACTGGGTTTCTGCATATAATGAGTTAGTTTGGTCTGACCTACTTTTCTATGTTTTTTTCTGGTAGTATAAACAAAAACTGTATTGTTAGCATTTCTATTACCCTCTTTTCTCCAATGCGATTTGTAGATATTGCGAAAAGAATAAGCAAATAGATGATATGCAGAAATATTAATGAATATTCATTTGCAGCACAAATCTTAATTTGCTCTCCTAAGTCTCTTGATTTCTTTTAAAAGATATTATCTTTTATGAAATATCTCTATTGTATACCTACCAGGATTTAGCTGCTTAACATAGATTTTACTCTTAAGCAATAAATACTAAAGGCATAATATTCATTATTTTGGGGATTAAGAAGATTTCCTTTATGATTCCTCTAATGTTAATGAAATATCATCATTCCTAGGTGGAACTTCCCAGGTCACAGTTGCTGAGGAAAGGAGGAGGGATGCAGCTTCAATGCACCCTGGCCTCCAGAGTATTATAAGATACTCAAGAGACATGAGGGTCATAAAACACACCATCTGCTTGTATCTATGTCAGTGGGATGGAATTAACAATCAACAAACTGTGTATAGACGTTAATCAAAACTGCCAACACTGGTTTGAGAGCATTATTATTATTATTATTATTATTATTATTATTTTACAATAAAAAGTGAACTTTCTTCTGCTCATAATATAAATTTGTTTTTTGTAAATATAGACAGTGGATACAAAAATTGACACTCATATTCAGAATTTATTCCCCAATATATATATATATATATATATATATATATATATATATATATATATATATATATATATATATATGTTGCAATTACAGTTCCTTAATAAAAACTTCCCCTGTCATTGAAAATACATATTTCCTATAGTTTGTCCATCTCTAATGAGTATTTTAGAAGCCCTAGTAGAAAATAGAACTTTTTTAATGTTATAAAAAGGAAATGCCAGTTTCTAAGCCAAAATAATGGCCTCATATAGCAGCAATCACAACAAAGAATAAGGGGTACTTTGCACGTTGCGACATCGCTAGCAAATGCTAGCAATGCCGAGCGCGATAGCCCCCACCCCGTCACACATGCGATATGTAGTGCGAGCTGCTGTAGCAAACATTATCGCTATGGCAGCATCACATGCATATACCTGGTCGGCGACGTCGCTGTGACTGCCGAAGAATCCCTCCTTCAAGGAGGCAGTGCGTTCAGCGTCACAGCAACATCACCGCAATGTCACTAAGCGGCCGGCCAATAGAAGCGGAGGGGCGGAGGTGAGCGGGATGTAAACACCCGCCCACCTTCTCCCTTCTGCATTGCCTGTGGACGGCGGGCGTAGGTAAGGAGATGTTTATCGGTCCTGCAGCTTCACACCCAGCGATGTGTGGTGCTGCAGGAATGACAAACAACATCGTACCTGCGGACGCACCGACATTATGAAATTGAACGACGTGACACAGATCAGTGATTTTTGACTGTTTCACGCTCGTTCATCTTCTCTCCTAGGATTTACATGTTGCGACGTTGTTACCGGTGCCGGATGTGCGTCACTTTCGATTTGACCCCGACAATATCGCAGTAGCAATGTCGCAACGTGCAAAGTACCCCTAAGACCTTAGCTGGTTCCTGATTGCACATAGACTTTTAACGGCCGGGTGCTCCTGCTCCTACTCTGCAGTGATATTCTAAATTGCCACAGCATAGGGTCGCACCTAGATGTGATGAAAAACATCTATAGTCCCCCATAAAGAAAGCAGAGATGGTTTATTACCACCATTATCGCTGTATAGAAAGGATTAAACAAGTGCTGTGTATGCAGTAATAGGAAGTGTTTATGGCGCCTCCTCCTCCATACACAACTGTCATAGGAGACACAAACCATTCTGCTATGCATCCATGTGCTGCATTTCCCTTGTAACTGGGGTTCATATGCCAGTCCCAGTTACAAGGGAAATAACATGAAAATAAAATGAGATGTCCTCTCATAGGTCCTTTATAACTTTATTGGAAGAACAATATGTAAAATAAATGAAAAAATAAATAAATAAAACATGTCAGGTCAGAAATAAATAGAATAAATAAAAATGGAACTGTTATTCAAAAATACTATTGCAATAATAATAATAATAATAATATAATATGTATTCACTTATATAGCGCTATTGATTCCGCAGCACTTTACATACATCAGCAACACTGTCCCCATTGGGGCTCACAATCGAAATTCCCTATCAGCATGTCTTTGGAGTGTGGGAGGAAACCAGAAAACCCGGAGGAAACCCACACAAACATGGGGAGAACATAGTCCAAAATATAGAAATAACTTACAGAATGTGGAACATTTATATGTATTTTAGTGGTCCATTGTAGTCATAAAAATATAATAAAATGAGAGAAATATACAATTATTTCCCTTATTTTTCCATTGACAGCACCCGATATCAACAAAAAAAGAGAGTAATAGTGACATAAACATAAAGCACCATGTATCACAAAAAAATGAAGCAAAATATTGTTTGAAAATAGGAATGAGAAAAAAAATACTGCTCTTTGGAAGACATGTACAAAAAATGAAAATGTACTTGCTTGAGAATGGCGCAAAAGGCCCGATAAGGACCTGTTAAGGATTAGTTCTATTTGTTTCGAAGATATCACAGTTGATCTGATATTTTACTACTTAAATATAAAAAGTCACAACTACTGTAAAAATCCTATTGATATAAAGAATGCTCTATTAAAAAAGTTTACAAAGGGTGATTTATCAAAAACAAAATGCGGCAGTTGAGCATAGCAAACAATGAAACTCCGCATCAAATGTTGATTTAATCATTTTGAATTTATGGTAAAACTAAACTTTGGGAGATTGAACATGCTGATAAAGCAATGTGACTGCAACTTCCTATTATCACTTTTACAAAGATGGCTATTGCACCAAAAATATAGTGGGAATATTTCTGTAAGTTCCCAAAACATAATAATTTTACTTTTCTTATCACTCTAAAGTGTATTTACTGACATTTGATTATTTAAAAATTAAGGATGGAAAGACTTTTTAAAAAAATATCTAGATCGATTGTTGGCATAACTTTGGAAGCTATATTTACAGATGTAGTCAATCTTATAACTCACAGAATTATATCACGGTTTAGAAAGTTAACTCTTTAAAGAGAACCAACCAGCAGAAGTTTCATATATAAAGTAAAGCCAAAATTTCTCTAAGCTTTACTTTGTATCCTGCCACAGAAACATATAACTTAACACATAACAATAGGAATTCAAAATTTACAGGGAACCAACCAGCAGGATTTTCATATATAAAGTAAAGCCAGTGCTATACTGGAGCTAGAATGCTGAATCTAATCATACCTTTTATTCAGAGATTGGATGCTTTATTTCAGAAATATGTGCAAGTAAAGTTAAATAAATGTTCTGCTATTTGATTGATAGGTGCAACAGGAAGGGAATATGTGAGTCAGGTCTTGATATCTATTCCCGCTCCTGTCTTTTTGTCTGGCCTTCCTTCCCCTGTTGCCGTCATAGACATTCATTCCGGGGTAGGCAATGGAGGGAATAGGTAGCAAGACCCGACCCACATATTGTCTTCCTGTTGCACCTGTCAATCAAACAGCAGGGCATTGCTGGAACTTTTCTTGCACATATTTCTGAAATAAAACTTCTAATCTCAGAACAAAAGCTATGCTTACATTCAGCATCCTAGCACCAGTATAGCCACTGGCTGTTACTTTCAATATGAAATTCCTGCTGGTTGGTTCCCTGTAAATTCTGAATTTCTATTGTTATGTATTACAGGTTTCTATGCCAGAATATCTTTCTGCACGGTTACAAAGTAAAGCTTCAAGAGATTCTGCAAAAGGATCCAAATAGTAATCTGTGCATATTGAAGTGCCCTCTTTAATACTGACATATATCAAGAAATAATTTCTGTCTACCTTGTAAAATAATTATATTACACTTTTATACTTTTTTCATTTTTATTCTTATTAATTTATTTTCACTTTTGTACTTCTACCTCTATACTTGGAAGATTTTTTTTCAGAATATGTAGTTAGTTACTGTATTTCCAAATATCTGCATGAGGCTGTTTGCAGCAGCCAAAAAAAAAAGCACAATTGGCTTTTGGCCTTTTTGCAGACAATCTGGCTACAGTTATGAGTCCAGTTAGCTTTTGGTGATGACAGTTTTGATAAATATCTGCCAAAAATCCAGTCTTTTGTATGCTTTTCACAGAATTCATAGGCAAATAGCTGTTCATTAGGAAAACGATCTCTAAGAATATTAATGAACATATGGATAGAAAAATAGAGATAGATAGATAGATAGATAGATAGATTTTAGAGCTAAATTTACAATTCTGAAATGTCAATAGAATTTTTCCAACATCCCCACTTTTTTTATGTATGCTTGCACTAGTGATCTGTTCTATGAAAAGTGCAGCTTTCACCAAACACAGTAACTGGGTTTAAGACAAATGTCAGCCTCACAGATTATTACCTGACAGTTTTTTGAGTAATCCAAAGCTCTTAATACCTAGGGCTGATGTAGGAATTAATATGCAATGTGATTTGTAAGCCAGATTAGTTTAGGGGTTTTTACTTTGTATGCTCCTGGTCTTCAGCAGTAAAGGTATTACCTGTTATTAACTGACAAGCAAAAGGGTAACAATGTTTTGGACTTCCAGGCTCCATATCTCACCATCCACTACAGCTTTGAGCATAGGACTATAATCATTTGAAAAAGAATCATCTTGGCTACCACATACATAAATTTGACTTGCCACCATTTAGCGTATAAATATGTAGATTATTATCATGTCAATGCATTGCTACTGTTTGGAATCTGGTAGTGGAAAAATCTTTTTCTTCCTGTATACTACAAATACAACTTGTTCTCACATTTCCTAAAAACTCAATGTGTTATTAGGTTGATTTCCAAATGAAAGGTCACTGATTTGAATGGAGAAGCAAAGATGCAGGAGCGAGGAACAACATCAGACAGTCGTGTCAGCGTAATTATGGAATTCGCCGACGCTACACCGATGATGCGATTACGACGCTTTTGCGCTTGATAATCTAGGATTTACACACTACGATGTCGAGTGCGACCCCGGATGTGCGTCACTTTCAATTTGACCCCACCGACATCGCACATGTCGTAGTGTGCAAAGCCCGCCTAAGTCTGTCCATTCAAAAGCCAAAAGATGGAGGTTGAAGTCAACATTTGGCTCATCACAAGGTCTCTCAGTTCTGGCACAGAAAAAAAAACATGGCAGTAACTGTTATTGGGAGAAGCACCTATATAGAAACACCTTGAGGGAAATTGATGTATATTGAGATCTAACCAAAACATTGGAAGTCTATTCAGGTGTTGGTGGGTCCCGCACAAACTACATTGGCTTACAGCAGAGTCTGTACACCCATATTGGATGTTTGAAATATGAGTCATGCCTATTGTAAATATGTTACCCCCTCCAAACTCCCCCCTGTCTACTCACTCCATGTACAATTGTTCTACTTGGAATATAAGTCTTCCCATTTAACTTTCCATGTCATAACAGTCTGCATGGAGCGAAGTTTACAGTCTTCTTATCTTTGTATGTATATATGTTTTTTCTGTATGTTATTTGAAAAACCAAACACAAACACAAACAGTGTTTAAAAAAAAAAACACGGCAGTGAACGTGACTCATATGCTTTGTAGTAGTGAGATTACAGACATATAAGAGATACAAGCATGGTGAGGTGCACATTGAACAAGTCTGAAATTGTGGCCCAAATAACGGTGAAGAAGCCTCCATTTCAATATTGTCAGAAGCATTGGCTCCAGTTTGCAAAAAAGTACAAAAGTGGACAGTATACGATTGGAATCGGGTGATTTGGAGTAATGTAATTAAAATCAATAGGCTAGTCTATAATGGGTGCAGATGGGTCTGGAAAAACATGGGAAAAGGGGCTAACGGATCAAGAAATTAAAGGAACTGTCAAGTTCTGTAGAAAAAACATGATGATTTGTGTTTTTTTCCACAGCCAAAAGCATTAAATACTTGGCCAGGTTCAATAGTATCCTCAATGCTGCATTACATGTGAGTATATTACAAGATGAGTTACTTCATACACTCAAATACCATGGATATAAAAAATACTTAAGGCCGCTTTACACGCAGCGACATCATTAACGAGATATCGCTGGGGTCATGGAATTCGTGACGCACATCCAGCCTTGTTAGCGACATTGTTGCGTATGCACTTACCAGCGACCGCTAACGTTCCAAAAAGTGCAAAAAATCGTTGGTTATTGACACGTCGTTCGTTTCCCAAAAATCGTTGCTCGTTTGGTACGCAGGTTGTTCGTCGTTCCTGAGGCAGCACACATCACTACGTGTGACACCCCGGAAACGACGAACAACAGCGTACCTGCATCCTCCGGCAACGAGGTGGGAGTGACATTAATGCGGCTGCTTTCCGCCCCTCCGCTTCTATTGGTGGCCCGCTGTGTGACGTCGCTGTGACACCGAACGAACTGTCCCCTTAAAAAAGAGTTTGTTCGGCGGCAACAACGACGTTGTTAGGAAGGTAAGTTGGTGTGACGCGTACCGACAATATTGTTCGCCACGGGCAGCGATTTGCCCATGATGCTGAACGACGGGGGCGGGTGCTAACGCTAGCAACATTGCTAGCGATTTCGCTGCGTGTAAAGCGGCCTTTAGTGTTCCAGCAGGGCAATGACCCAAAGCATATTTCAAGATTGACAAAGAAATGGTACAATAGAATTGGGGTTGCTAATGCAGGAAAATAAATATGATGTTATAGGCATTACTGAAACTTGGTGGGATAATACACTTGATTGGAATACAAAGCTAGAAGGATACAACTTATTTGCAAGAAACATGCTTACTAAACAGGGAGGATGTGTCACCTTGTATTTTAGAAAAGCATAAATCTCCACAGGGAGTGAAGCTTCATTGGGCGTTCCATAGAAGCTGTTTGGATAAGAATACAAGGAGAGAACAACGGTAAGGACAGAATTGTAGATGTTTATCACAGGCCGCCTGGGAAAGCTGATGATATGGATGAACTGTTTATGCATCAGATTGCCAAGTTCTCAAAAAAAATGACCTCGTAATCATGTGAGATTTCAAATATCCAGACATTAGTTGGAAATCTCTCTCAAGCAAAAGTAACAGG
Source organism: Anomaloglossus baeobatrachus (assembly GCF_048569485.1). NCBI lineage: Eukaryota > Metazoa > Chordata > Amphibia > Anura > Aromobatidae > Anomaloglossus > Anomaloglossus baeobatrachus. The sequence continues at coordinate 155,379,442 of NC_134354.1, read as the reverse complement.
TCCAGCAAACCTTTATCCTCTTTGCTGACAACTTTATCTTTCAAAAGGTAGAAGATAAAACAAGGGAATTTACTACTTTGGGTCTAATCATTATAAGCAGGGTGGAAATGATTGAGGATGTAATGGTGGCTGGGACCCTAGGAGGCATATCATAGAATTTTGGATAACTAGAGAAGGAAGACCTGTGAAGACTCAGATTTCAAGGTTGGATTTCAGAAAGGTAAATTTTAAGGGACTCAGAAAGAGGATAGGAAGGAATCAATGGCTGGATGTCCTTAACCTCTTCACCCCTGACCATTAAAACACCCTTATGACAGGGAATTTTTTTGCAATTTTGACTAGTGCCACTTTGACAGGTTATAACTTTGGAATGCTTCAACAGATCCTGGATATTCTGACATTGTTTTTTTTCATGACATATTGTACTTCATGATAGTGTTAAGTTAAGGCTGATATTTTTTGTGTTTATTTGTGAAAATTTTGTAAATTTGGTGAAAATTTTGAAAATTTGCAATTTTCAAACTTTTAAATTTTATGCCCATAAATCCAAGGGCAGGGCATAAATCAGATTAGATAAAGGTGATAATGAATTAAGTCTTGCAAAAGAGGTCAAAAGCAACAATAAGTGATTTTGTGGGTAAGTCAAAAGTAAAAGATAAGTAAAGGATGCTCTAGGATTTTTACAATGTGAAGGAGACTGAAAAGACAAAAGACGCTAATAAGGTACTAACGTTACAAATGTTCACAGTATAGATATCAGATGTGCTCATCTGATACAGTTGTGAAAATAGTCACAACTGCTATTGAAAGCGTGTAGGTTACGGCAGAAGCAGGCACAACGAGGAGTTAGTGTCAAAATTTCAAATAGAAGTATATTCCCGCACTGTCGTAAGAAGATGGTCAGCAGTAATGGTAAAACGTGATTTTACGCGTTTCAGAGATCACACCTCCTTCTTCAGATAAATTGTACATGAGTGATTTATCTGAGAAAGGAGATGTTATCGCTGAAACACTTAATAAAATCACATTTAACCATTACTGCTGACCATCTTCTTACGACAGCGCGAGAGTCCACTTCTATTTCAAAAATTCACGTTATGATTTTTACAGGAAGGAAATAGAAAAGTGTTAAAAATGTTGTAAAGAAGTCTGAACTCTTAAATTCCTATTTTGCTTCTGTTTTCTCTCAGAAAAGAGAGTGTATCATCAACTGATCTTTACTGTACTATTGAAGGAACAGAAGAATCTGGGCTATCGATAACCAGAGAGATAGTGAGGGAATACAGGTAACATAAATTAATTTAAGTTCCCAGGTCCAGATGAATTACACCCCAGAGTACTGAAGGAGATAGGAGAGGAAATTTCTGAATCACTCTCCATATTCTTTGGATCATATTTCGGTTGAGACATGCTTGAGTTTGATCGATAGCATGCATAGAAGGATTCAGGCAGTGTTGAAAGCCAAACCTGGATTTGCAAAATACTGCAAGCTCAAATCTAAATTAGTGACATGACCTTTGAAGTACAAGTACGCTAAAGGTTGTTAGGGGGTGATATAGAAGGGTTAATAGTTTCTCTATTTCTTCATTAAAGATTTATTGTTATTAGTAAGTATATCTGATGGTAGTTTATAGTCATGGAGCCTACGGAATAAGAGACAGTCTCAAGGATTATTATTGTCTCTAAATGTTCTTCTTGTCTTCTTCTTATCTCATATGCATGACTCTACATTTTTGTTTTGCTAAAACTTAAAGGTCATATGAGCAACTTGTAAAGTCCAGCTAAAAGCCTTATTTGCAAAATCACATTGATCTGTAAATGGTATAAATAAACTTTACTTTGGTTAAATAAACAGAAGAAATTGATCATGCCCATATGGATGCTGGTCTTTTCTCTCCGAGCGCTCGATCTTGATTAGGTCTGAAGAGGCCTAATTCAGAGGACCTCACTGGTGATCCCATAAGCTGACTTGTGACAAAACAGAACAGCTACAACAGGGGTTAATCATTTATATTGGAAAATGTGTCTATCCAATCCCTGTTCCATCACTAACAGAATTACCACTCATAATTATATCAACATGTAAGACAATAACACGATATCTTTGGATTTCTAACCTTAAAATATGCTCAGTATCTCCATACATTGCTACATCTAACATAACTATTCACTTGAAAGAAACGCATTTATTGCATTCATTAAAATTTGCAAAACATATTACTTACCAGTGGCAATTATAGAAATCTAAATATATTACAGTAGATGCCTGGAAACAATTTCATATAATGGTTTTGGGCCAATTTAGGTCTCAGACTTATTTTTTCTAGTTTTTAATTCCTACAATTGGATGTAGAAAAAAGTTAATTTCCAATATAAACATATTTAATCAAGAGTACAAATCACAACAGTAAAATTTAGAAAACAAGGAACAATATTTTTTAAATATAGTCTTTCTAGCTGTTGCTAATGAGTAGGGATGAGCGAGCCCGAACTTTAAAGTAAGAGTTCGTACTGACTGCTGGGTTGTCGGGGCTCGGATTCGGATACAGACTAAGGCCCCCTTCACATGTCCGTGAAAAAACACGTACGTGTGTTACGTCCGTTTTTCGGGTCCGTTTTCCGTTTTTGTGTCCTTTCTTTGTGTCCGTGTGCCATCTGTGTGAATGCCGTATGCTAGCTGTGTGTGCGTGGTGATTGTCCGTTTATGCGTGAGAGAAATAACTGACATGTGTATGTGTTGTCCGTGTGAATTTTTGCGTGTTTGTGATGCACAATGTCGTAGATACATACCCGCTGACAGCAGACAGAGTCGCGTGTAGAGAATGAACTGGGGTGAACTTCACCCGACTTCATTGTCATACTGCCGCTCTGTCTGTGTCGCGTCCTGATTAGCGGTCACCCGTGAAGGACTCACCGGTGACTGCTAATCACCAGAGTGACTGAATGGAGTACCCCTCTCGCATACTCACCGTTCCCCGATCTCCGGCGCGGCGCTGCACTGCTGTTCTCTAAACTCCGGTGGCTTTTCCTCTTTTGAAAAAGCCGGACGCTCATTAATCAATCTTGTATTCCCTGCTTTCCCCGCCCACCGGCAAATATGATTAGTTGCAGTGAGACACGCCCACACACTGAGTGACAGCTGTCTAACTGCAACCAATCGCAGCCGCCGGTGGGCGTGTCACTATGGAGCAGAGAAATAAATAAATAAATAATTAAAAAAAACGGCGTGCGGTCCCCCCCTCTATTTTAATACCAGCCAGATAAAGCCATATGGCTGCAGGCTGGTATTCTCAGGATGGGGAGCCCCATGTTATGGGGAGCCCCCCAGCCTAACAATATCAGCCAGCAGATGCCCAGAATTGCCGCATACATTAGATGCGACAGTTCTGGGACTCTACCCGGCTCTTCCCGATTTGCCCTGGTGCGTTGGCAATCGGGGTAATAAGGAGTTAATGGCAGCCCATAGCTGCCACTAAATCCTAGATTAATCTTGTCAAGCGTCTCCCCGAGATACCTTCCATGATTAATCTGTAAGTTACAGTTAAAAAACAGACACACCCGAAAAATCCTTTATTAGAAATAAAAAACACTAACAAATTCCCTCCTCACCAATTTATTAACCCCAACAAAGCCCTCCATGTCCGGCGTAATCCACGGACCTCCAGCGTCGCATCCAGCTCTGCTGCATGTAGGTGACAGGAGCAGCAGTATACACCGTCGCTCCTGTCAGCTCCACGCAGCAAATGAGGTGAGTAGCGCGATCAGCTGCTGTCAGTCAGGTAACTCACGGCCACCGCTGATCGCGCTACTCACCTCATTTGCTGCGTGGAGCTGAGCTGTCATTGAGGTTACCCGCGGCCACCGCTGGATCCAGCGGTGGCCGTGAGTTACCTCAGTGACAGCAGCTGATCGCGCTACTCACCTCATTTGCTGCGTGGAGCTGACAGGAGCGGCAGTGTATACTGCTGCTCCTGTCACCTTCATGCAACAGAGCTGGATGCGACGCTGGAGGTCCGTGGATTACGCCGGACATGGAGGGCTTTGTTGGGGTTAATAAATTGATGAGGAGGGAATTTGTTAGTGTTTTTTATTTCTAACAAAGGATTTTTCGGGTGTGTCTGTTTTTTAACTGTAACTTACAGATTAATCATGGAAGGTATCTCGGGGAGATGCCTGACATGATTAATCTTAGACTTAGTGGCAGCTATGGGCTGCCATTAACTCCTTATTACCCCGATTGCCAACGCACCAGGGCAAATCGGGAAGAGCCGGGTAGAGTCCCAGAACTGTCACATCTAATGTATGCGGCAATTCTGGGCGTCTGCTGGCTGATATTGTTAGGCTGGGGGGCTCCCCATAACATGGGGCTCCCCATCCTGAGAATACCAGCCTGCAGCCGTATGGCTTTATCTGGCTGGTATTAAAATAGAGGGGGGACCGCACGCTGTTTTTTTTTTATTATTTATTTATTTCTCTGCTCCATAGTGACATGCCCACCGGCGGCTGCGATTGGTTGCAGTTAGACAGCTGTCACTCAGCGTGTGGGCGTGTCTCACTGCAACCAATCATATTTGCCGGTGGGCGGGGAAAGCAGGGAATACCAGATTGATTAATGAGCGGCCGGATTTTTCAAAAGAGGAAAAGCCGCCGAGGCTTTTATAACAGCAGTGCAGCGCCGCATCGGAGATTGGGGAACGGTAAGTATGAGAGAGGGGGGGAACTGACCGACAGACAGCGAGAGGGACAGATAAGACAGAGAGACCGACAGACATAGAGAGAGACCGACAGACTGAGGGAGAGAACGAAACAGAAAAAGAAAAAAGACCGACATCACATGAAAAAAGCACAAAACGTACTGGGAGCATACAGAGATGCATCCGTGTCACTCGGACGTGCGCACGGACCCATTGACTTTCCTTGGGTCCGTGCTGCGTGTTGCGTGCTGAAAATGGACATGCTTTCGTGCAAAATGGAGACACAAACGTAGCACGCACACGGACACATGCACATTATCAAATAACGCACGTGTGTCCTCAAACATTGCATAACATTGGTGCACGTTTGGCCGTGTCTCCGGTATATACGGAAACGGACCAAACACGCACGTGTATCACGGACATGTGAAGGGGGCCTAAGAAAGAAATTCTGTGTCTGAGTTTGAAGTTGAGGTAATGTTCATATGTTAATAAAGTTTGTGAAAAGGCTGCACCGATAAACAACCTTTATTGCTTATTGAAGTTGCATGTCTGCTGCTGTGAACATTTAGTTGCCTGCTTTAGAGGGGATCACACGTTGTTTTTTTGTTTTTTTTACATTATTTAAATAAATATTTTTTTCTTATTTTTTTGATAACCAGCTAAGGTAAAGCAGACAGCTGAGGGCTGTATTATCAGGGTGGGAATGCTCATGGTTATTTGGGCCTTCCCAGCATAAAAATAGCTTGTAGCTGCCTCAGATATGGCACATCCATTAAGGCATCAGCTGACTGCTTCAAATCTTCCTAGATCTATGTAAAAATGTCTCTCCAGTAAAGGAGACAAACTCTAGCACAGCGCCACCTATTGGAAGTAGCGATCCTAAAAGTCACAAGTGGATTTTCAACAATCCTTTGCAATATGACTCAGGATATATAAGCCAGATCAGAATCCCAATTTGCAGACACGGTGTTTCGGGGTGCTTGCCCCTCGTCAGTGCAAAGTATGGGGGTGTCTGATCTGGCTCATGAGAAAGCTATGTGGGGACCACGGGGGAACACTATTCTCCTTAAGGAGACTTTGCAAGCCAGTCTGGCTGCCAGGTAAGGGGACTTATAGCTGCAATGCCCCTCTGGGAAATATTCAAATTGTCTCTCCAGTAAAGGAGACAAACTCTAGCACAGCGCCACCTATTGGAAGTAGCGATCCTAAAAGTCACAATTTTGATATAGTCACTAAATCTCTTTCAAAGAAGTAAGCACTCAAATAGATATGAAATAGAAGGACATTAATGTGCAATCCAAAGTGAGTGTTGGCTTTTGTAGACAGACGTGGATCAATCTATGATATATAGCTATAAAAGAAACATAGTAAGCCTCTGAAGTGGTGAGGGTGCTCTCACCACTGCGGACATCCTGTGTTTTCTCCTATAGTAATATATCACAGCTTGATCCACGTCTCTCTGCAAAAACCATCTGTGCACCTGATGAAAGACAGAATCAGTAACCTAAATGTTGTACACTCATTTTTGGATTGCAAATAAATTTCCTACTATCTAATATCTATGTGACTGCCTTGTCTTTTGGATCTACAGTATGCAAGGCTGCGCCCCTACTAGCACATTACTCTGTGATTTTCATGGAAACTGAATCTATTTCAGGCTGCTTCCTGTAAAGCTTTACAGCTATTACACACAAAACATTTTAACATGAATGCTGCTGTATTAAAATAGTCTGTATCTTTCTCTTCGGCCTATAGCTTTCGGTCACAAAATTTGTCAAAACATTCGGCATGTGACGGGTTCTAAGTCTAAAGTTTATGGAGGATCTTCCAATTCTCCATTAAGAGATTACATAAGGAAAAAAGAGAATAAGGGACAGGGAATGTTGATTTCCAAAATCCCCGTCTTATTGTTCTCTCGGGAGTTTAGGCAATTTCAGTGGATTTTTGAATTCGCTTACACCCCTTTTCACATTCTAAACCCATGCTCAGCCAGCTGAATGATGTGTATGAGAGACTTAGGAAAGAATGCTCTTGGACAAGAGTTCAGCCTGTTGGTCTAACAATTATGTAAAGTGTATGGGCACCTTTGGACCTTTATATGTGGCTCTGAAGCATGCAAATAATTTGGAATGATCCATATAACTGAAAGATTTTATCTGATTACAGCTCTCTATGTGAAGTGTAAGGCTAAGGCATTATGGTACAAACTCCATAGTTATTTGAACTAAGGACGGAAAAAATATTTCCATAATATTGATGCAATATGTTGACATTTTTCATGCTAGAGTTAGAGTTTCTATGGGGGGAGAACAATATGTATTGTTAAAATTGTTCCATGTGTCTGAATAAGATTTTTCTTAACATTGGGTTCCAAATGCAAATAGAAATGTAAACCTTCAAGGTTATAAATAGTGATGAGCGCGTGTGCTTGGCACTGCTCATTACTCGATTGGGCACTCGCGGAGCTCGGTCACATATCGCGGGTGCTTGGATGTTTCATCAATGAAACAATGACAACAATGCACAGGCTGGCTAAACTGCATGATGTCTACAGGCAGCCCAGGAGACTCATTAGCAGTCTCTGAATGGCTGTCGCTAGGGGTAAAGCAACGTTTTTGGATGTAGTGAGTCAAAAGAAAGAAAAAACGCCTTCTCTCCTCCTGGAAATGCTCTCTTTACAGCTGGGTGTATGTAGGCGGAGAGACAAATTGTCCATCATTCAATTCCATTTCACTCTTTACTTGAGTTGTGTACTTTCAGAGCATCTGACCTGCTCGGCTTGAGAATTGAGTACCTAAGAATTTTAGTGCTCACCCATCTCTATGTAGGTACCAAAAAAGAGACATAATCACAGGAAGAAAAAGGAAATAATAATAAGGATGGAAGTTAGTAAGCTCAAGTGAAACAATCTGAGCCCCTGCTGGCATCTACATGCTCTACATCAGAATGCACTATATGATGCCTTATATTGGGAACCCTTCCACCATGCTGTTTAATGCTTTTTTGAAGCTGCAACCTTATTCCCAAGTTGTTTCCAATGGCCGTCTTATCTCTGGAACAAGTTATGTTTGCAGTGATTGTTGAATTTGAATAATAGTATCTCCACCTAGCAATAAGTACAAGAGAGGTGCATAATCAAGTGGCTTCACACTAGGTGCTACAAGGTGCAATCCTTTGACCATATGAGATTTGCACATGATAGATTCAGACTGCGTGAAAGTTAATAAATTATCATTTATTTCTCTGAAAAGTTGCAACCATCCCCCAGCAATTCCTGTATGTAAAGTAATTTTAATAGAGTTTTAGACATTTTAAGAAGGAATCAAGAAGGCATCAACTTTAGTTACCATACAGTATTGTACAGTGGTAATGGCAAAAAAAATAACAAAATACTTTTTACTTGGAAAAAACACAAAATACAGTTAGGTTCAGAACTTACATACTAATAGATAACCTGAAAATTCCTCTCTTGACACTCTCTGCATTTTTCCAGAATTTAAGAAAAAAAATTAAATTCCATTACAGTGATAGATGCGTGGACGGCTTGTGAATGTAATTATGCTGCAGAAGAATTTGTCATCATCACTAGGACAAGTATATAGCAACCGCAAGGCACTTTCACTGGAAAATGCTGTTATTCATTACTGACTCAATGTCCTCTACATTTAACCCCTTTAGGATAAAATTTAGCCGGGGACAAAATTAAAACTATTTTCTTTATTTTCATTTTTATCTTCAAAATTGTTCACAGATTTTTTCGTTTTTCTTTTCTCATTTTATACAGTTGTACTATATATTGTTTAGATATTGAAATATTGAAATGCAGATTTGTATTTCTGTAAATACTGTACAGTTCTACATAAAAATTCCAACAAAGCAAAGTTTCTATACTTTTTTTTTGCTTTTTATATGGTAATATTTTTTAAATTTGTTCTTTATGGAGAATCATGTTGCTTGTCACATATCAGACAGGATTAATGGACAACCCTTCTATTGATTTGGATTGTGCTTTATATTTTAGTGTGGGAAATCGCAATTTACTTGTTCTCCTATGCAGATCAGTGTTCTGATGTCGTGCAACCGCTGCACTGAGATTCCCAGTGCTGGGAGGAAATGATCTTAATTATTAAGGGTACCAAGTACACCTGAAATGCGTTAAATAGACCAACCATGTGATTTTGAATAACAGAGCTAGACTTCTATCTTCTATCTTTTCCTCCAAATATTGCATTCACTATTTATATGTCTTTACAATGGTTGTTCCAATGCTTTTCAGATTCTCAGATATTTTTCCGTTCCTTTTCAGATACATCGCTAAGTCATATGATATTTGTCAGCCTGCAGACACCACTAGAGAAGGGTTTCTACATGCATATTTATATAAGTCCATGAACTCATTAAAGGACTTTTCTGTGACTTCTTTTTTTAATCAATTTAAAATCCACTTGAAAATATGATTAGAATGTACTTCTGTTTTAATAGACTTGGAAACGAGGAAACAGTCACATGATCAGCTTCTTCTTCTTCTGTGATGATCCATATAATGTGTTGAACCTCCAGTATGATCTTCGCTTGTTAGTTTTTTGCCCAATGTACATTATTCTCAACACACATTTGGTTCAGCTCTACTTACTGTACATATCTCATCAATACCTCCATTATAAATACATACCCCAATTGGGTATCAATTGAGGAGCCTGTCACATAACTCTTGACAGTCTTTGTCTGATGGCACTGGAGGCTTGGAGTCACCCAGGCTATTTTTGGTGGCTTCATGAGAATACAGCCCCAGTGTTTCCCTATTGCTTGGAGCAGAATGAGTTAAGTTAGAATTCTCCAGTGAGCTTGCTCTAACAGAAAAGTTGGTAACTCCTTTATTCTGTGTTCTTCTATAATCCTTTCTGATGATTTTTGACTACAATTCATCATTTCTTTTACAAAATTAGGTTTTAGTCCAGCCACATTAATCTTTAATACATTTTTGTCCTCTTTTGTGTGAATATCTAAGTCATCATAGTCATGAGAATTTTGGCAAAATTCTTGAAAAATTTAATAAAAAGAAAAGTACCACAGAAGAAGTATATATTGTGCTGGACTGTGACTCCACATAAGAGGGCACCTTGGCACTTATAATTTTAATGAAATACACAAAAAGAATCTAGATGATTTTTTTAAGAATTTGAGAATGTCTTATAAAGTCTTGTTGACTTCTTTAAGTCCTCTTGTTGAAGAGGAGTGTAAAATGAAAAAAGGTTCCATCTTTGCGAAATAACTATTAGTGGATTTTGGGTACAAAGCACAAATGGTTGTATCTAGTGATGAAGGCTGAATGGAAAAAAAGCGCAATAGGGTCTTACCCAATGTGCTATATATATTGGTGGATTTCCTGATGAAGAAGGGGGAGACACTTTGAAATGCGTTGAATAAAACCACCTTAATTCAGTTTTCTTGGATTTATGGCATATCTTCAGCAGCACAGTAACAGTTCCACATCAACTTTATTCCTAGTGATGAGCGAAGTACTACCATACTTGGGTGCTCGGTACTCATAACAAACAGTAAAATGTTTGGAGGGGATCGACTTGTCTACAAAGTATAATGGAACTCAATGGGAAACTTGCTCATTTTTCCAAAAGATCTTCAAAAAAATGCTTGAGTTTCCAATTGACTTCCACTATACGCCATACTTGAGTCAAGCCTGTACAAGTGTCTGACCTGCTTGTTTCGAGCAGTGAGAACTCGAGCATGGTTGTGCTCGCGCATCACCTATTGTGTCCTCTTAGTTAATTAGTACACATGTTTTGGTCCAGATTCAAATTTAATTCAGAATTAATTTGTATTTTGTTTCTCAACAGTTTATTTTACTTGCCATCAAAACATCCTATACCGAATTAAAACCTATGGCCTATATTGATGTGTTTTTACCTATTGATACTAAACCCTTCTGGCTGAAACATAGATTCCTTATCCTACGATACAAATTTTTTCATCTCTGTTTTGTGGAAGCCAATACTGTACAGTTATATATTCTGCTTGGAGACTCCAGTGTGTTATTTTGCCGTATATCATGTTAAACTATATTAGCCTCACGTTTTCTGTCTTGAAAGAATCCCAAATTATTATTTGGTTTAGTTGCCCTATGGAGTATTAAAACCTCTTGCAGATTCTTGTGTCAACTATAAGAAGGCATATAATATTTTTCTCTGCTGACCATTTGTAATGTCACTAATAAAGATGTAACTGAGTGCCGGCTCCATAACAGATTCCTTAGACACTCATGATTTTCCGGTAACTTTTCATAACATAAGCCAGAGGCGTTAGAACATCTGACAGCTTCAGTAATACAAAATAAAAATAATTTAAAAGAAAGGTCATTTATTTTTCCACTTTAAGATAAAAACATTTCACCGAAAGATGTCAGTGGTAAAACCTATCTGAAACATGTTTACAAATCAGCTGCATGGGACTTTACAACATCAAATGACTGGGTGGTATTTTAAAGAACATTGCGATAAATAAATAGGCTTCTAATAAATGTCAATCACTTTTTGTTGTGTGGGGCTACCTTAGGATTTGCAAAGGCACTGATGGTATAACTTTACAGATATCAGATTAATTTTTCCAGAAATGCAAAGAAACTATTTTTTTTTTCAATCTAGTTATTACATTAAAGAGAACCTGTCACCACTTTTCGGATTATCAGCTGCGGCCACCACCACCGGGCTCTTATATACAGCATTCTAACATGCTGTATATAAGAGCCCAGGCCGGGGGTATAACATAGAAAACACTTTATAATACTTACCTAATGGTCGCGCTGTGGGCCTTATGGGCGTTTCCGTTGTCCGGTGCCGGCGCCACCTCTTTTGGCCATCTTTGTTCTCCTTCTTCGCTAGCCGCGGTGCATGACGGGTCCGATGTCAAACACACTCACCGGCATTCAGGTCCTGAGCAGACGCACTTTGATCTGCCCTGAGCAGGGCAGATCAAAGTATTGTAGTGCACCTGCGCACGACCGGCGAGTGTGTATGACGTAGCTGTGTCATGCACCCAGGCTTCAGAAAGAGGACGAAGATGGCCAAAAGAGGAGGCGCCAGCACCGGACAATGGAGATGCCCAGAAGGCCCACCGCGTGACCGTTAGGTAAGTATTATAAAGTGTTTTGTATGTTATACCCCCGGCCTGGGCTCTTAGATACTAGTAGGAAGGGAAGCTCTGCGTCACTGATAAGTAGGTGCTCTAGGGTAAAATATAAACATAGAAAAAAGATAACCCCGGCACACTACAACTCCCAGAAAAAGGCAAGATGCAAAAAATGTATGCAAATATTTTTATTGATACAATAAACTCTTGAATGTTTTTTCAGAAAAAATGAATATGGTCCAACATACATGGACGTTTCGGCCACAGGCCTTCGTCAACATGGACTATTATCGTGCAAACTCAAATACATGTAGACATTCAACTTAAAAGGCTAGTAGTCATGGGAATGAATCAAATCTCATATGTATTTCACTGCGTAGGTTCGCATATCCCTAAATGAGGCAACATTAACCATCAGGGGTACTAAGTGTTAGCACAAGGATTCTGAGTTGAGTATATTGGTAAATGGTGCTATAAAGACAGACCCTATATGTATGACGCCAAAGAAGAACAGCGTGCACTGGGTCATATAGCACGAATGAGTAATCTTAAAGTAGCTCTTGGATTGAATCCTAACTCCAAACGGATGGAACTGCTGGGGTTTTCTGGGAGTTGTAGTGTGCCGGGGTTATCTTTTTTCTATGGGCTCTTAGATACAGCATGTTAGAATGCTGTATATAAGAGCCCGGTGGTGGTGGCTGAAGCTTATAGGCCAAAAAAGTGGTGACAGGTTCCATTTAACACATGTTGTCTATTTTGGATAATCCATAGATGTTAGAAGTAGTGATGAGCAAGCACTACCATGCTTGGGTGCTTGCTATTCATAATGAGCAGTTGAAGCTCAGAAGGGCTCGACTCGTGTACTGAGAATAATGTAATTCAATGGATATCTTCCAGAAAAATGCTTGCGTTCCCCATTGTCTTCCATTATATTTGGTAGAAGTGTCAAGCCTGTGAGAGCGACTGACTGCTCATTGTAAGTACCATTAATTTTCTAATTAACTGGCATGCACACACTTAAGGAGGCGAGGCGCGAGTGGAAGAGTAATGTTAAACCAAAATTCACTCTATTTGTAACTACTGCACAATCTTACTCCAGTCTTAAGGGGGATTTACACACTGCGTAATCATTAATGAATTATCGTCAGGGTCACAGTGTTTGTGATGCACATCCGACATCATTAACGATATTGCAGTGTGTGACAAGTACGAACGACCTTAAACGATTGCAAAAGCTGTCAAAATGGTTTGCCACGGAGAGGTCGTCCTGAAACTAAAAATCGTTCTCGATGTTGCTCGTCATTCCTGTGGCACCACACATTGCTGTGTGTGACACCGCAGGAGCGACGAACATCTGCTTACCTGCGTCCACCGGTAATGCGGAAGGAAGGAGGTGGGCGGGATGTTACGTCCCGCTCATCTCCGCCCCTCCGCTTCTATTGGACGCCTGCCGTGTGACGTCGCTATGACGCCGCACAAACCGCCCCCTTAGAAAGGAGGCGGATCGCCGGCCAGAGCGACGTCTCAGGGCAGGTAAGTGCGTGTGACGGGGGTAAGTGAGGTTAGGCAGCCCAGGCAGCAATTTGCCCATGTCGCACAACCAACAAGGGCGGGTACGATCGCTTGCAATCTCGCTAGTGAGATCGCAGAATGTAAAGTACCCTTTAATCTTGGAAGGTCTTGCACACGAGTCACCTGTAGCTACTACATGTTAGCCCCTATGATGGCATCACCTGAGGCACATTACTGCACATAGTGGAACCCATACAGACTTCTACCAGACTACTCTTGAGCAGGACTTTCCAGGTCAAAATGACGATACAGTCACCCACATACACGTAAAAGCTCTGAAATAAAGACTTTCTTTGCATCATAACTGGATTAAGAGTGTGCAGTGGTTACAAATAGAGTGCATTATGAATGCCAAGCACTTAAGTATTTTAGAAGTTAGAAGCAGATCCCGAAGTGTCTTCTTGATTAAATCCCATGATCATTGGAATTATGTAGGGAAAGCTATCAGCAGCATTTTATTTTCCGTGTAGCACCACCACTACATGGGAGCCTTGCTCAGATCTGCACAAAAGCAACTCTACTCTCACACACGTCCCCCTGCCGGCTGTAAGAGGAACTGACTCATGATAGCTACAGGAGTCATCACATGACCCTGTGCTACCATGGAAACCATCGGATCCAAGTGATCACATCACGTGACGGCCAATGGAGCTGGGTAAGTGAATGCTCACCGTGGTGTGCAGTTACATCGCAAATCCACTCGTGCCTGATAGTCGCACATGTCAGCTATTCAAATCAGTGCTAGTTTTGCTTCTGCAGCTTTTCTAAAGCAGTTCCTTGCTGAGTGATCAGCTGCATCCACTAAGTAGTCACGCCCTTCAACTTTAAATGCTGGTGTATCCCAGCATTCCCTGCTGAAGTTACAAACTCATTGGCCGCCTGTGATGAAGGCACTGCTTCTCTAGTTCCTGTTCTCAGGCAATATTCTTTTAGTTGTTATTTTTCCCCGTTTGTCTTTATTACTCCGATTTGTTGTTAGTGCAGTGGTGAGGTCTACTGTACTTCATCTGTCCCTCACTAGTCAGGGTTACTATAGGGCCCAGGTTTTTTAGGGTCCCAGGTTGCAGTTCGACTACAGTTGCGAAAACTGTATAGGAACTGGTGAGGAGAGAAGTGTCATTTGCAGGTGAGGTTAGGAGGTGCCCAACTACCCCTCTCACCAGTTCCAGGGCTTCCTGTTGTTTTTGTGATCCCAGTGTTCCTTTTTTGTGTTTTTGTTGTGCTTCAGACATGTATAGGACTGAACGCACCTCACCTAGCTTGCGACACCCAGCAAACGTGACAGCTAACCACACCCACACCACAGCTTTTTGTTTATATTGTATATTGACAGTAAGCACAAAACAATGCTGGGGATGAGGTTAAACCAGGATACATATGAAAGTCATCTACTGATAAAACACTCACTGCATTGTAACAACAGCACACTGCCTAATAAGTGACACGCCTTTGAAATCAATGTCTCAGCACCTAGCTTATGCTGCCCTAAGATTACATACTAAAAACCTTCTGACAGATTCCCCTTTGAATACTATGGATGGTCTGGAAGAGGTTAAAAAAGTATTTTCTTACAAGTAACTCAAGGAAAGAATTATCCCAAATGCTCTACTAGGGTATGTGCATAAAAAGACTGACGATATCTAATAGGTAGGATGGATATCCAATGATAAGGGGCGCTGTGTCAAGTATGACCCCTTTATTTACTAAATTGTGATCTTTCATTTATATTGGTGGCATGTCATAACACATTCCCATCCATCGATAACTGTAGGGAAATAGTAGGGTCAACCCCCTATGGATGACGGCTGATCTTCTGCAGATAGCTGCTGGAGTGTTTGTGATCACTCACAATGATCAGTTGATTTCTTGCAGAAATGTTCTTATACATTTCACACAAATTCTCCCATTTATTTAATCTAGAAGAACATTTCTTTAAGAGTTTCCACAAGTATTTCTATTTTTTCATCTAAAATAACAACTATTTGGACATTTGTTTCAATAAGCATCAACATTTCCCCTTTGTCTCAATGCCTTTTCTCTTCTTCCTTTCTACCGCTTATTTTCAACAAGCCATGATAGACCAAATTATAAACCTTTCTTAGGATTAAGCTTGACTCGGTCTTATCCTTCCAATTTGCTTAAGGCGAGAAATACTGTAATAGTATTTGAACTACATCTGATATTAATGATACATAACCATGATGTCTTTGTTTATGGGATTATAAAACAAGCGTGCTCGAATATCTCAAACATACCAATGACTTCAAGGAAGTAAATCACATATTCTGAGACAAGCATTTTGACTTTTCCATATGAAATATCGAGGGTATTTTTAATCTCATGAATATTACTTATTTATTAGGATGTGTAAATTATGAAAAGAAATATTGGAATACCTTACTGTCTTGCGCTTTTGTGTTTCCTACTTTTCCTCGTCTTCAAATGTACTGTATGCTCACTTTTATGTAAGCTTCAAAGGATGTAAAAAATAAAAATGTATGCAATATTTCAAAACTACATAATTTAATGGCTAGTATTTGTCCTTTGCTTTCTCCTATTTTATATTAGTTTTTCTTTAAGTCTCTCTAGAAGCATTTTTATATAACCTGTCCATTGGGATTTTTCAATGTAGATGATATTGCTAATATTTGATAAATTTATTGCACTATTTTGGGTCATGACCATATCTTCTGGTCGATGCGCAGTATGAGATCGAATCTTGGATTTTATAGAGTAAATGGACACTGGCAAGTTTCAGACTAAATAGAAGCAGACGTCGAGGTGGTATATAAAATGATATGTAATACAGCTCAAAAGATAAAATTTCATTCACAGCTTTCTTCTCTGCTTCTGGTTATTGGAAACAGATGACAATCGTGTTGGTAGTACCGTATCAATAAACTAACCTGAACCACTATAATGCAGTGGGATGTTTCAGAGTTTAGAGGATGGTGCCTGGTGTGAAGAATAAATTTATGCTAAGGGGCCTTTCACATTGCGTTCTGGTCTCCGCTCAGTGGTCCTGTCGGGGCTTCTGTCCAAAACCACCGCAAAACGAGTTTCAGATGAATGACTCAATGGGACCATTGACTATAATGGTGCAGATGGAGTCACCGTGTGCACCACTGATCTGGTGACAATCAAAAGCAGCATCAGAGAAGCCGAAAAGCAAGAGATTTGCTAACCTCCCATCCAGCCGCAGGGTACCACTGATCTGGTGCTGGACCAGAGACCCAAGAATCAACATGCTCAACTCTACGCCCAACCATCTTGGATACCACAGACAGTCCTGGATTTGAGTCTACACCTTGCAGACTTAGGCGTCAGCTGAATGGCCCTCACTGTCACAGCCCCACTGATATCTCCTCCGGCCAGGGTAAAATAAAATGAAAAATGGGTGTGGCTTGGGGTGACTAGGGGCGTCATCTAAATTTCCCATAACACAATATGCGCACTGCATAATGTCTCCCTCTTACTGTTTCACAAAAGTTGGCAGGTATGTAAATGTACTATTTTCTGGAAAGATTACTCAGAAACTGCCTCAGATCAGATGTTACCAGCATCTGTAATAGCTGACTTAAGAGCTCAACTCCACTGTGTTTAAAAGGAAGCTGTCAGCAGATTATTACTATGTAATCTGAGGACCGCATGAGGTAGGGGCTGAGACATATATATCAGGGATGTGTCAATAATTACACTGTGTGCTGTTATTTCTATGCAAAGTATGTTTTATTACCCCGACATTCTCACTGGCTGGACAATATAGCATGTGAGCTCTGGTCTGACCATGCTCTCTCCTCTCAGAAGAGTCTAACCATTGTACACATAAAGCGGTGGTGTGGTCAGTGTCAGCGTTCTTAGCTCTGTGGCATGCTACATTGGCAGCACCCAGTAAACTAAGTAATACATCAATGGAATCAGGGTGTCTGTCTCTACATTATGCTGCTCTCAGATGAGGTAGCAGAAACCTGGTGAGAGAATAGCTTTAATGGCAAACAGAATAGTTCACAATCAACAAAATATAGACAGATACATAGCAAGAGACAGAAAGAGAGAGAGAGAAAAAGAGTGTGATGATAAATAAATGATAGATAGACAGAGATAGATAGAGATAGATAAATGGATAGATAGATAGATAGATAGATAGAGATAGATAAGAGATATAGATAGATAGATAAATAGATAGAAATAGATAAGAGATATAGATAGATAGATAATAGATAGATAGATAGATAGAGATAGATAAGAGATATAGATAGATAGATAAATAGATAGAAATAGATAAGAGATATAGATAGATAGATAGACAGATAGATAGATAGAAAGATAGATAGAGATAGATAAGAGATATAGATAGATAGATAAATAGATAGAGATAGATAAGAGATATAGATAGATAGAGATAGATAAGAGATATAGATAGATAGATAGACAGATAGATAGATAGATAGATAGATAGATAGAAAGATAGATAGATAGATACATAGATAAATAGATAGATAGATAGACAGGTATGTTAATATGTAAAGATAGGAAATGGCATGCTGTCTATGTAACTGTGTGCATTTGTTATTCTAGTGCACATTGTCTAAATTAATTGGTATTCACACCTGGGAATATATTCTGAATATAATCCACATTTACTCAGATCCTAGTAAACACAGACTGCAGAATGAGCCCAGACGCTGCCCGTTTGCGGCTCTTAGCTGCCCCACATTCTGCGGCCTAGTAAAGGATTCCCTTTACACTGACTTATCTATTATGGTATGTTACACCTGACATGGCAACATGTATGTTTTATAGCATCACTGCAAAATCAGTAGAATAAGTTATTGCATCTTTACAATTACTATTGTAATATAATAATGAAATCTACTTATATACAGTGCCTACAAGTAGTATTCAACCCCCTGCAGATTTAGCAGGTTTACACATTCGGAATTAACTTGGCATTGTGACATTTGGACTGTAGATCAGCCTGGAAGTGTGAAATGCACTGCAGCAAAAAAGAATGTTTTTTCTTTTTTATTTTTTTTTTAAATTGTGAAAA
Source organism: Anomaloglossus baeobatrachus (assembly GCF_048569485.1). Classification (NCBI taxonomy): domain Eukaryota; kingdom Metazoa; phylum Chordata; class Amphibia; order Anura; family Aromobatidae; genus Anomaloglossus; species Anomaloglossus baeobatrachus. Next base: position 155,360,980 of record NC_134354.1, on the reverse strand, counting down.
GTTTATTCAGAGGGTCATTTATTATTCAACCCCTCAAACCACAAGAATTCTGTTTGGTTCCCCTAAAGTATTAAGACGTATTTCAGGCACAAAGAACAATGAGCTTCACATGCTTGGATTAATTATCTCTTTTTCCAGCCTTTTCTGACTAATTAAGACCCTCCCCAAACTTGTAAACAGCACTCATACTTGGTCAACATGGGAAAGACAAAGGAGCATTCCAAGGCCATCAGAGACAAGATCGTGGAGGGTCACAAGGCTGGCAAGGGGTACAAAACCCTTTCCAAGGAGTTGGGCCTACCTGTCTCCACTGTTGGGAGCATCATCCGGAAGTGGAAGGCTTATGGAACTACTGTTAGCCTTCCAAGGCCTGGACAGCCTTTGAAAGTTTCCACCCGTGCCGAGGCCAGGCTTGTCCGAAGAGTCAAGGCTAACCCAAGGACAACAGGGAAGGAGCTCCGGGAAGATCTCATGGCAGTGGGGACATTGGTTTCAGTCAATAACATAAGTAATGTACTCCACCGCAATGGTCTCCGTTCCAGACGAGCCCGTAAGGTACCTTTACTTTCAAAGCGTCATGTCAAGGCTCGTCTACAGTTTGCTCATGATCACTTGGAGGACTCTGAGACAGACTGGTTCAAGGTTCTCTGGTTTGATGAGACCAAGATCGAGATCTTTGGTGCCAACCACACACGTGACGTTTGGAGACTGGATGGCACTGCATACGACCCCAAGAATACCATCCCTACAGTCAAGCATGGTGGTGGCAGCATCATGCTGTGGGGCTGTTTCTCAGCCAAGGGGCCTGGCCATCTGGTCCGCATCCATGGGAAGATGGATAGCACGGCCTACCTGGAGATTTTGGCCAAGAACCTCCGCTCCTCCATCAAGGATCTTAAGATGGGTCATCATTTCATCTTCCAACAAGACAACGACCCAAAGCACACAGCCAAGAAAACCAAGGCCTGGTTCAAGAGGGAAAAAATCAAGGTGTTGCAGTGGCCTAGTCAGTCTCCTGACCTTAACCCAATTGAAAACTTGTGGAAGGAGCTCAAGATTCAAGTCCACATGAGACACCCAAAGAACCTAGATAACTTGGAGAAGATCTGCATGGAGGAGTGGGCCAAGATAACTCCAGAGACCTGTGCCGGCCTGATCAGGTCTTATAAAAGACAATTATTAGCTGTAATTGCAAACAAGGGTTATTCCACAAAATATTAAACCTAGGGGTTAAATAATAATTGACCCACACTTTTATGTTGAAAATTTATTAAAATTTACCTGAGCAACATAACTTGTTGGTTTGTAAGATTTATGCATCTGTTAATAAATCCTGCTCTTGTTTGAAGTTTGCAGGCTCTAACTTATTTGCATCTTATCAAACCTGCTAAATCTGCAGGGGGTTGAATACTACTTGTAGGCACCTTATGACCATTATTAGAGCAAGAACTATGTGTACAGAGTATAAACAAAATCTGTGATGCTCTCTGCCGCCTATATTGATACAAGGTCAAAAACTACTTAAACTGCACAGTATTTGCCATACGCTTTGTTTTGTTTAGTGGATATTTTATCACCTACCATGTAATTGACAATATATACTCTATGTCATTTGTACTGAATGTGAAAAAATGAATAATTTTCATTAATTTCAATTTCAACTAAGTATATATTTAAATAGTCACTTTTAAAGGGAATATGTCACCAGGTTTTCGCTCTCCCATCTGAGAGAAGCATAACATAGAGACAGAGACCCTGATTCCAGCGATGTGTCACTTACTGAGCTGTAAGCTGTTATTTTGATAGAATCAATATTTTCTCTGCTTCAGATCTAGCAGTTATACAGAGCTCATGAATATGCTGGACTACCTGCAGTAGGACAAGTAGTTGTGCAATGATAATCTACTGCTGATTAAACAGTAATTTTATTTCAACTACACTAAGCCCCCCAGTAAGTTACACATTGCTGGAATCAGGATCTCTGCCCCTACGATATGTTGGTCTCAGATTAGATGGCAAACATCTGGTAACAGATTCCCTTTAAAGAGTATTTATTTTCATTGGCTTAATCATTCAATTTTCATGTATATATCTGTCCTATTGACTGAATATTAATGCATGCCTTACAAAACAATTTTCTTTTGTGGTCCAACAATCATTGTCATAAAGTTCAGAAAAAACCCAAGCATGGTTCATGGCTCAGTTAATCTGAACTCTGTACTCCCTTCTTAGAATGATGGAATTGTGAATGCCTGCCGTCACCACTAGAGGGTGCATGAGAGCTTACTGGATACTATGATCTTATAGTGTATTCTATTTCAGTCGGTTTCACCAGGATTGAAAAATGAAAAGTGCAGATCTTTTAAAAATAAGTAGACGTGGCATGAGCATAAGTTATATTTCTCAAAGAAATCATTCAGGTATATTGTATAAAGTGATACAATAGTTGTTATGTCTGTGGAAGACGGCTTGATAGAAAACGTACAGCTGCGCTGAAATCTGTGCAGTTTTATAGTGAGCCGATAAGAACGACAGTCAAAATCTAATTTTGATTTACCACTTGTGTATGTAAAAGTGAATTGTATCAGGGAGCATCGCCATTCAATAGCATATAACAACAAGTATCCGCTGATGGAGCTGCCGAAAGCTGAAGGATTCGCACCTTGAGTTTCAGCATTATGTTGGTTTAACCCGGCTTGACTCCACTGTATCCCCTCTTCAGTAATTGCCGAATTGAAGGCGCGAAGTGTAAAAGAAAATTTATACATCAGCCAGATACATACAATGAAACAGTGTGTACCTGGTAATATGAAATTAAGGTTTACAATTGTCTTAATAGAAATCATTGTTCATAAACACATTGTGAATTGCATGGATCATACTGTGAGGTCTATTAATACAGTCACCTATTGTATACCGTATGGAACGGAAGTGACTTCTATTTTTATGACACTTATATCTGAAGGTAGTGTTTACCTGATTTCTTTGTCCATAGGTTGTCCACATCTATTGAATAATCCCCTCTCGAAACCCGAGTGCCTCCATAATTATACCATTTCTAGTAGACAATGAATACGTACCTGTGCTGAAATGAAACATTTAATGATGGTAATATGTCAAATATTATAATACTATAAATAAATGGTACAAATTGTGCAATAAATCATATCCAGCCAGAATAATGATGCAACTTTGCAAAGATACATACATTATTTTAGCTTTATTTAATAGTATTTCTTAAAAGTATAGCAGAGATTTATATAAAAAGTTATACAATTTGATATTTTTTAACTTTCAAAACTGTCCTACACTGTATCAGCAGAATTGTTATTGTTACCATCGCTTATCGGGGCAAGAAAGATAATCTAAATTACAGCTGTAACTGATTTTCTGATTGTATTGATTCCCCCTGTTACTACGTGTTGGACAACTCACCTGCAATGTGTAACACTTTACAGATAAAAAATGAATGGACTGTGATTACAGAGAGCGGTGTGAGGGCAAGAGATTGAAAGTCATCAGCATCTGGGCACGCTATTACTTGCAAAAACTTGAACTTGATAGACAGATGACTGGAGATAGACAGAGAGATAGAGAATAATGAACAGATATATACATAGATAAAGGCATAGATAGATATATAGATGGATGGATGGATGGATGGATAGATAGATAGATACAGTGCTGGCCAAAAGTATTGGCACCCCTACAATTCTGTCAGATAATACTAAGTTTCTTCTTGAAAATGATTGCAATCACAAATTCTTTGGTATTATCTTCATTTAATTTGTCTTCAATGAAAAAAAAAATTGTCATAAAGCCAAATTGGATATAATTCCACACCAAACATAAAAAAGGGGGTGGACAAAAGTATTGGCACTGTTTGAAAAATCATGTGATGCTTCTCTAATTTGTGTAATTAAAAGCCCCTGTAACTTACCTGTGGCACCCAACAGGTGTTAGCAATAACTAAATCACACTTGCAGCCAGTTGACATGGATTAAAGTTGACTCAACCTCTGTCCTGTGTCCTTGTGTGTACCAGATTGAGCATGGAGAAAAGAAAGAAGACCAAAGAACTGTCTGAGGACTTGAGAATCCAAATTGTGAGGAAGTATGAGCAATCTCAAGGCTACAAGTCCATCTCCAAAGACCTGAAAGTTCCTGTGTCTACGGTGCGTAGTGTCATCAAGAAGTTTAAAGCCCATGGCACTGTGGCTAACCTCCCTAGATGTGGAAGGAAAAGAAAAATTGACGAGAGATTTCAACGCAAGATTGTGCGGATGGTGGATAAAGAACCTCGACTAACATCCAAACAAGTTCAAGCTGCCCTGCGGTCCGAGGGTACAACAGTGTCAACCCGTACTATCCGTCGGCGTCTGAATGAAAAGGGACTCTATGGTAGGATACCCAGGAAGACCGCACTTCGAACACGGTCCCTACAGTCAAACATGGCGGAGGTTCCCTGATGTTTTGCGGTTGCTTTGCTGCCTCTGGCACTGGACTGCTTGACCGTGTGCATGGCATTATGAAGTCTGAAGACTACCAACAAATTTTTCAGCATAATGTAGGACCCAGTGTGAGAAAGCTGGGTCTCCCTCAGAGGTCATGGGTCTTCCAGCAGGACAATGACTCAAAACACACTTCAAAAGAACTAGAAAATGGTTTGATAGAAAGCACTGGAGACTACTGAAGTGGCCAGCAATGAGTCCAGACCTGAATCCCATAGAACACCTGTGGAGAGATTTAAAAATGGCAGTTTGGAGAAGGCACCCTTCAGATCTCAGGGACCTGGAGCAGTTTTCCAAAGAAGAATGGTCTAAAATTCTAGCAGAGCATTGTAAGAAACTCATTGATGGTTACCGGAAGCGGTTGTTTGCAGTTATTTTGGCTAAAGGTTGTGCAACCAAGTATTAAGCGGGCTTTACACGCTACGACATTGCTAATGCGAAGTCGTTGGGGTCACGGAATTTGTGACGCACATCCGGCCGCATTAGCGATGACAAAAACGTGCAAAATCGCTCATCGGTGACATGGGGGTCCATTCTCAAATATCGTTACTGCAGCAGCGATTTGCCCGTGTCGTACAACCGATGGGGGCGGGAACGCACGCTAGCGATATTGGTATCGATATCGCAGCGTGTAAAGCGGCCTTTAGGCTAAGGGTGCCAATACTTTTGTCTAGCTCATTTTTGGAGTTTTGTGTGAAATGATCAATGATTTGATTTTTGTTTCAATCTCTTTTGTGTTTTTTCATTGCAAGGAAAATAAATGGAGATAATAATTCCAAAGAATTTGTGATTGCAATCATTTTCAAGAAGAAACTATTATCTGACAGAATTGCAGGGGTGCCAATACTTTTGGCCAACACTGCAGATAGATAGATAGATAGAGGGATAGATAGAGGGTTAGATAGATAGATGGATAATATATAGATAGATACATAGATAGATAGATAGATGGATGAATGGATTGATAGATAGATAGATAATAGATAGATAGATAGATAGATAGATAGATAGATGGATGAATGGATTGATATATAGATATAGATAGATAGATAGATAGATAGATAGATAGATAGAGATAGATAATAGATATATAGATATCCAAAAATTGAAAAAAAGTTCACCTTTTCTCACTAAAATGCTTGAGTGTTGCCTTTATTTTTCTATTTTTTGATATATACCGTATTTTTCGCTTTATAAGACGCACTTTTTTTACCCCAAAATTGTGGGGAAAATAGGGGTGCGTCTTACAAAGTGAATGTAACTTACCGGGCAGTGATGCAGCGGTGGAGTGAGTCACAGGAGGCTGGTGCTGGTGCTGCCGCTGGAGCGGAGGCGGCCGCCATGGATCCCGCGGCAATCGGCTGCGGTGGCGGCCGCCATGGATCCCCCGGCAATCGGCTGCGGTGGCGGTGGCGGCCGCCATGGATCCCCCGGCAATCGCTGCGGTGGCGGCCGCCATGGATCCCGCGGCAATCGGCTGCGGTGGCGGCCGCCATGGATCCCCCGGCAATCGGCTGCGGTGGCGGTGGCGGCCGCCATGGATCCCCCGGCAATCGCTGCGGTGGCGGCCGCCATAGCCGAAATCTTTATCTGCGCCTGCGCTGCCTCCAACGCGACTTCCGGAAAATGGCGGAGGTGACGCAGGCGCAGATGGAGATCTCAGAGAAGCGAGATCTCCATCTGCGCATGCGCTGCCTTCCGTAGCCATTTTCCTGAAGTCCATCGTGTCGGAGGCTACGCAGGTGCAGATAGAGATCGCGATCTGCGCATGCGCGGGCTCCATTTTAGATCTCCGCAGCAGACGGAGACTATCATAAGAAAGAGGAGAGAGAGAAGAACGATTCTCCCTCTCCTCGCTAGGGCTGGATGCTGATTGGTGGAGACAACTTCTGCAGAGCTGCCTCCACCAATCAGTGATCTGAGCCTGACAAAGTGTTGTCAGTTGAACGAAGGGTCCTAATAGGTGAGCAAAAAACACTGAAGGGGAACACAACCCCCATCATCAGCCTTCAGAATATACTGTATCAATCGGTGTATTCTGAAGGATGATGGGGGCTGTAGTCCTTTATTGTAAACACTCCAGGGAGGGACAAATGTAGTGGCCAAAGTGTAAATGTAACTACAACCCCCCTCATCTTTCAGAATACAGCCATGTATGGTATACAGTACATGGGTCTATTCCTAAGGATGAGGGGGGTGGTAGTCCCAGATCCCCATAAAAGTGCATCATGCAGGTCCCCCATAGCCGTGTCATCCACGGATCCCACATAACAGTGCATCATCCACAGGTCCCCCATAATAGTGCGTCATCCACAGGTCCCCCATAATAGTGCGTCATCCACATGTCCCCCATAGCAGTGCGTCATCCACATGTCCCCCATAATAGTGAGTCATCCACATGTCCCCCATAATAGTGCGTCATCCACAGGTCCCCCATAATAGTGCGTCATCCACATGTCCCCCATAGCAGTGCGTCATCCACATGTCCCCCATAATAGTGAGTCATCCACATGTCCCCCATAATAGTGTGTCATCCACAGGTCCCCCATAGCAGTGAGTCATCCACAGGTCCCCCATAGCAGTGCGTGATCCACAGGTCCCCCATAATAGTGCGTCACCCACATGTCCCCCATAATAGTGCTGCTATTGACTCCTGTTGAGTCTAAATTGTTAAAATAATGTTATTTTAATTTTATTAAAATGTTCTAGCACACTATTTGGCTCAATTTTTTTTTTTTTAATTTTCCTCCTCCAAAACCTAGGTGCGTCTTATAATCAGGTGCGTCTTATAAAGCGAAAAATACGGTAATACAACTTGTGGAAGGTTGCGGTAAGGCCTGGCACCCAGTAGCTGCAATAGTGGTGCTTTTTTATGACTATATTTTCTTAGATAGATAGATAGATAGATAGATAGATACATAGATAGATAGATAGATAGATAGATACATAGATAGATAGATACATGATAGATAGATAGATAGATAGAATGGAAGCAACACACCAATTAGAAAATAAGAAAAGAGAGTGACTTTTAATAGCCCATAATTGGGATGTTTCAGTTCACGATGAGAACCTTTCTTAAGCCAAACAAATTATGAACCAAAATATCACCATTATGGGCAAATAAAAGTCACTTTTTTTTCTAATTTTCATTTGTGTGTTGCTTCCATTTTTTTATATATATTTAAAGGATTTCTCTTTACTCTTAATTCTTTGCTGGTGTTGCATCTATGTTTTTAGTTTTAGATAAATAGATAGATACCAACTTCTCCAACATTAAAAGGGTATTCTTAAGTTCTTACATTGCTTTAGTTAAACAGCATGAAAACAAGCAAGTTTGCAATTGACTTACTTTTTATATATGTCATCATTATTCTGCATTGAGACATTATCTTCTTTAGTGTAAAGCTGGTTTCCATAGAGCCTGGCCTCTAATGCCTTGACGAGTGTGTGCAGGAGAATGGTTAACTTTTAACGTTCCAGTCACCTCTCTCATACCTATTAATTTCTATACAACACTTAGATGCTCAAATCCCTCCCCTACCTTATCATCTTCTGAAGAGATATAGGTATAAATCTTTAGTAGCTTTCAAAGAAAGTTTCCTAATCACAGCTCTCTGCTCTCACTCTCCGGAGCTCTATGCTTGTTCTATTGTCCTGTTGTCTCCATGTGAAAATACAGTGATAGCAGTGTAGACTCCTGAACAAACCACTGATATCTGAAAGTGTTAGGGTACCTTCACACTTTAGCGATGCAGCAGCGATCCGACCAGCGATCTGACCTGGTCAGGATCGCTGCTGCATCGCTACATGGTCGCTGGTGAGCTGTCAAACAGGCAGATCGCACCAGCGACCAGTGAACAGCCCCCAGCCAGCAGCGACGTGCAAGCGACGCTGCGCTTGCACGGAGCTGCCGTCTGGAAGCTGCGGAGACTGGTAACTAAGGTAAACATCGGGTATGGTTACCCGATGTTTACATTAGTTACCAGCGCACACCGCTTAGCTGTGTGTGCAGGGAGCAGGGAGCCGCGCACACTGAGCGCTGGCTCCTTGCTCTCCTAGCTGCTGTACACATCGGGTTAATTAACCCAATGTGTACAGCAGCTACATGTGCAGAGAGCCGGAGCCGGCAGCACAGGCAGCGTGAGAGCTGCAGAGGCTGGTAACTAAGGTAAATATCGGGTAACCACCTTGGTTACCCGATGTTTATCTTGGTTACAAGCTTACCTCAGCTGTCAGACGCCGGCTCCTGCTCCCTGCTCGCTTCATTTGTCGCTCTCTCGCTGTCACACACAGCGATCTGTGTGTCACAGTGGGAGAGCGCCTTTGAAGAAAACGAACCAGGGCTGTGTGTAACGAGCAGCAATCTCGCAGCAGGGGCCAGATCACTGCTCAGTGTCACACACAGCAAGATTGCTAATGAGGTCACTGCTGCGTCACAAAAAGCGTGACTCAGCAGCGATCTCGGCAGTGAGCTCGCTGTGTGTGAAGCACCCCTTATAGTAGACCTTGTACCAAGCTTTATCCTTCTAATACTACATTTATACTTCTCACGGTGGGGTGGCATGGTGGCTCAGTGGTTACCACTCTTGCTTTCAGCGTTGGAGTTCTGGGTTCTAATCCCACCAAGGACAACATCTGCAAGGAGTTTACATGTTCTTCCCATGTGCATGGGTTTCCTTTGGTTTTCTCCCACACTACTGTTGCACCCCTGAGGCTTCAGTCGCCACAGAGAATTGCAGCTCATTTAAGCTGCAGTATTCAACTCGGGTAAGGAGGGGGTTAATCACTGGTGTTCCACATTCACACTTTACATAAAGCACAGGAACCTTCTCTCTGGGGATTTGTGCTAAGGTAGGCAGGGGGTTGGCCATCACTAAGCATGGGAATTCTCCAGTCACTAGGAAAAACACCTGGGGGACGGGTTCCACTTGGGGTAGAAAAGGAGCACACTCACACAATCACTGGTCAGTCTACCCGGGACATCAGTTCTGGGACACGACACCACCTCTTTCTTCTCTTCACAGGGACTGGGGCTTGGAGCTGAGCGCTCAGCCCAGGTGCCTCACAGCGGGAAGGGCAACTCTGAAAAAGGACTTTCTTCTTCTTTTCAACACCAGTGGCTTCTCTAACTTATTCGGGGTTGACGGAGCCCATTACAGCAAGTGACCGGTATTACCCGGGCGAGCGGCACAAACTGTGAGTAAAGACATCTGGAACCGCAGCAGCAGACTTGGACTCTTTATTACTCACACCGCCACCCCGCACCTCAGCGCCAAACGCCATCACTAGTCCTCTCATCATCCTCCCCGGGGCCCGCTCCACCTGTGGGGAGCGATACCACCCCAGGCTGCTACTACCATCTGCCCCGGAGTACACCGACAGCAGCGGCGGCTATTCCCTGGCCACATACCACAGGTGGCATCACGACATTCATCCTACTACTACCCCCATCATCTTCACTCCTGATTGGTGTACACCTCGGGGCACGAAACCGGGAGGCCGCTGTTACTTTCAAGACCATCACACCAGCCCAGTGACGAGTAACGCAGGTATGAGATCCCCAGTGCCTGAAAACCCCTGCCCCCTGGGTGCTACACTACAAAGACATGCTGATAGGGAATTTAGATTGTGAGCCTCAATGGGGACAGTGTTGTCAATATATGTAAAGTGCTGTGGAATGAATGGTGATATATAAGTAAATAAATATTATTATTTATTTTTATTAATACTCAGCAGAACTGTTATTCAAAAAAGAGAGACCTCCCTGCCTGAAATTAGAGAGAAAACTAAGGAGAATGCATTGCTCTGAACTGCGCAAAAGACACCTTGAGACTACTCCTTTAATGTGATGTTATCTCTCAATTTTTGTTCTTCTCTCTCTCTGACATATATGATTGGTCACTGCAGCCTGAAGTTTTTTCTGTCAGATTTCTAGTCCAATTGATGCAAGATGACATTTTATTCACTCAGATTTCACAGCTTTCCATATTTAAATGATTCAAGAAACTTTCATGTCATGTACTGAACTAGAGAATGATAAACCCTACTGACATAACTGTTATTCTATCTTTACATTTATCCATAGGACAGGTCATAACTTCCAGATAGATGGAGGTCCAGTGTCCAGGACCTTCACCAATCCTAAAAATGGGGATCTGCAGTGCCTAATCTCAGTAGAGTATTGGTCGGACATGCACATTATTGTTTCACTCACTGTCTATTAGACTGCAGGTAAGCCACTCTGTTACTACAAATTAGTATTGCCGTAGCCGCAAGCATCCTGCTACAGTTTCTGCTATGCCCTGGCGCCGCTGCTATTTTTGGCTGTGCTGTGGGTCATCCAGCTTGCTGCTTCTTCCTGCATGTCTAAGCATGGTGAAGCGGCTAGGGTGCATGCACGTGCCGATTTACCCCAGCCAGAGCCTATGTTCAGTATTTCGCCTAATGAGCAAGCTCAGCCTGTAAGTTCCATTCCTGAGGCTAAGTCCTCAGTTCAGGCTACTGAGCATGCTCACACACTTTGTGCGAAAAGCCTCTATGCTCAGGTACTTGGATTTTGTTCTGTATCCAAGTCCTGTGTTGTGCCTACTGAGCATGCACAGGCACTTAGTGCATCAGAGGCTAAGTCCGTTAAGGACTTCCCTGGGCTTGTCCGTGAGGTGGCAGGTCCTGATAGGCTGGATAGCGTCAGGTGTCCTGATGATGTGGCCACTCCGGACTGGCTCGCGGAGGCTCACCCCTATGACCAGGCACCCCATCATTGGTCATCAGACGTTGACTGGTAAGGTGTTTTTGGGTGGTGTTGCCTTTGTGTCATCAGTGATAGGCCACTGGGGACGTCACTCAAGATGTGGCACTCCACTATTGGCCCCTGAAGGTGCAATTGTGGCTCACACTGAGTTTGGGGTGGCCCCTAGGTGTTAAAAGGGCCTGGAGATGGCACCATGGTGCGCAGTCTTCTCATGTGCACTTGCTCTTATGCACATGATAGAGCCACACTGCGGTCTCAACCACTAGTTATGGAAGTGGTATGTAGGGTTAGGCGTCTGGTGCCTGTCACGCCAAGATTTGTGACTTGGCACGTTATGGTAAGGCACCGCGTTTCCTCTCCTATCACTCCAGTCCTGTTGTAGCAGCCCAGTGGAGTTAACTGAGCTGCGGCTGCTGCACAGACTGTCCCGGTGTGCCCCCTACGCACACGTATAGTGTATCCCAGGACCCCTATGGTACTAACATGGCAGTTCCTGTTACTGTCCACCAGCTCCTTTACCATCTTGGAGCATGGTGGACCCTGACTGGCGATTGAGATATATACCACCTTTATCCTAATCTGTCAGTCTCTTCGTAACACACTCCATTTGAGAGTATGTCCAGCCACCACTCCATTATGATGGGACTCTGCAGATGGATATCTGATTATTTTTAATAGGTTAACAGGCACTTAGTGCATCAGAGGATAAGTCCCTTAAGGACTTCCCTGGGCTTGTCCGTGAGGTGGTAGGTCCTGATAGGCTGGATAGCGTCAGGTGTCCTGATGATGTGGCCACTCCGGACTGTCTCGCGGAGGCTCACCCCTATGACCAGGCACCCCATCATTGGTCATCAGACGTTGACTGGTAAGGTGTTTTTGGGTGGTGTTGCCTTTGTGTCATCAGTGATAGGCCACTGGGGACGTCACTCATGATGTGGCACTCCACTATTGGCCCCTGAAGGTGCAATTGTGGCTCACACTGAGTTTGGGGTGGCCCCTAGGTGTTAAAAGGGCCTGGAGACGGCACCATGGTGCGCAGTCTTCTCATGTGCACTTGCTCTTATGCACATGATAGAGCCACACTGCGGTCTCAACCACTAGTTCTGGAAGTGGTATGTAGGGTTAGGCGTCTGGTGCCTGTCACCCCAAGATTTGTGACTTGGCACGTTATGGTAAGGCACCGCGTTTCCTCTCCTATCACTCCAGTCCTGTTGTAGCAGCCCAGTGAAATGAGATGACAGAGTTAACTGAGCTGCGGCTGCTGCACCAACTGTCCCGGTGTGCCCCCTACGCACATGGACAGTGTACCCCAGGACCCCTATGGTACTAACATGGCAGTTCCTGTTTCTGTCCACCAGCTCCTTTACCATCTTGGAGCATGGTGGACCCCGACTGGTGATTGATATATATACCACCTTTATCCTAATCTGTCAGTCTCTTCGTAACACACTCCATTTGAGAGTATGTCCAGCCACCACTCCATTATGATGGGACTCTGCAGATGGATATCTGATTATTTTTAATAGGTAAATGTTAGATAACTTATAAAGGTGGGACTAAGGGTGGCTTTACACTCTGCGACATCTCTAGCATCGGCTAGCAATGTCGAGTGCGATAGCACCTGCCCCCGTCATACGTGCGATAATGTGTGATCACTGCCGTAGTGAACATTATCGCTACGGCAGCGTCACATGCACATACCTGCTCTGCGACGTTGCTCTGGCCGGCGAACCGCCTCCTTTCTAAGGGGGTGGTTCGTTCAGCGTCACAGCGACATCACAGCAGCGTCACTGAACCACCGCCCAATAGAAAAGGAGGGGAGGAGATGAGCGGCCGGAAGATGCCGCCCACCTCCTTACTTCCTCCTTTTCCAGTGGAGGCAGGTAAGGAGATGTTTGTTGCTCCAGTGGTGTCACACACAGCGATGTGTGATGCCGCTGGAACGACAAACAACATCATACCTGTCGCTGCAGCGATATTAAGGAAATGAGTGACGTGTCAACGAGCAACGATTTTTCACGTTTTTGTGCTCGTTGATCGTCGCTCATTTGTGTTACACGCTGCGATGTCGGTAACGACGCCGGATGTGCGTCACTACCGACGTGACCCCGACGATATATCGTTACCAATATCGCAGCATGTAAAGCACCCTTAATACTTAAAATGTTGTTATTACATTTTTAAACTGTTTTTGCTGTTAAAAAGAAAAGAAAGTATAAACCTCGCTGCAACGACCTACTAGAACAGAAAATATGAACAGAGAGTGAAAGAGCTACCTTCCCTAGAAGCATTGCACATCTTCATGATATGGATCAGTACAGAGGGGTCAGATCAGATATCAGCACATGGATTCCTTCATCTGTGTACTGTGGATATATTGTTATTATTTTTTAATGATGGTATATGTATTCCTTTATAACTTGCATTTTTCATTATATGTATCGTTTGGCGTATGGTTATGTTTCATTACTATAATTCTTTAATACTGCTTGGGGCACTGTTATAAAAGTGCAAGTCCAAAGACATAATGTGGACCATGACCATGTTGCATCATCATTTCTGAGAGGAGTATATGAACAGTGACTGTTTAGTGACACAGCTTGCGCATACAGTGTGTAGTGGCTTAGTCCATTTGTGGATGTTGCAAATGAAGGGAGTACAGAGACGACCAGAAATTGAGTAGCCCAAGAAAATAGCTGGATGAGAAGGAAAGACAGTGAGCACAGTGCCAAGCAAGGTGCCAGCCGCTAATATTGAGGGCCTGAGGAATCCCTAAACACAGAGATATGCTAGAAAATGCAATACATGCCAATCTGAGATATGGCAGAGAGTAAGCAAGGTAAGCACGGTGCCAGGTTGCTCTCTCAGAATGCAGTAAACCTATTGCAGATGAGCATACCAACTCTTCCACCACCAAGGCTTACTGAGGATACATTGCTAAAGTTTACTGAACTTTTCTGCCAACTGTTTTTATAACTTTTGTGCCCAGTTTTGAAGTAACCTCCATGCTCAGAGCATCCTTATTGGGTTAGAGGTTATGTTAACATTACGTTTACCTTTATATTCAGTGGCTTCATTGGGGCTTATGCCCAAACCCCTACAAAACAGGATTTGGGTTTATGCACTGACAGAGCAATTGACTATAATGATGCAGACAGAGTCAAAGTGAGCTCTGTCATGCATCATTTTTATGCAAAACTATGGATAGAAGCGCAGATATAGTCTTACCAGGAAAAAGAAGTGAAGAAATCAAGGCAAACACACTCACCAATTAGGATTGTGCCAGTCACAACCCCTACGAACGCTTCAGAAATGTGGCTGCCGCAGCCCCTGGTATGTTAAATTCAGTGCTAGAGTAGAGAAAATAGGTATATGCCGCGCTTTCATCAGAATGCCCAGATGTTGACTATTTTAATATTTTAAAGTTCTTTTATTCAGGTCAATGCGTTTCAGAGAGCTCAGTCTCCTTCATCAGGACACTCAAGAAAAATCAATGATTTTTGATTGTCCTGATGAAGGAGACAGAGCTCTCTGAAATGTGTTAACCTGAATACAAGAACTTTAAAATATTAAAATGATCAACATCTGGACATTCTGGTAGCAGTGAGGCATACACCTAGTTTCTGCTCTCTAGCACTGAATGCATCATTTCTAGCTATATACGCCTATTGGAGGTGGGCAGAATGCTATAGTCAAATACATCTTGCTGTCCACCTCCAAGTAGGCATATACAAACAGAAATGATGCACGACAGAGCACATTGAGGCTTATTCTGCATCATTATAGTCGGCACATATGCCCAAATTTCATTTTTCAAGGGTTTAGACGTAAACCTCAATGGAGCCACTGAACGTAGGAGCAAATATGATGTGTACCTATCCTAATACTTCTCGGCTGCCACCATCTGTAAACTCTAATTATGTACCAGATTTCTAACCACCAAATCACGTTCATGTAAACTGTACCATATGTGTCTTTATCCTTCCTGTCATATTTATAAGGCTGGTGATGAGATTTCGAAACATGGAGTGCATACAATATGATCATGATTATGAGCCATATAACCCTTTCTTAATTGAAAGGGTGAATTGTATAATTAGGCAGTAACACGCAAAGTAAAAAGTTGTTACTGTGAAGACGTAAAAATTGACAATAGCAAAGTCTAATCCCAGTGATCATTATCTTACTATTAGCAGCCTAATGTTCCAAACAAATCATTAATGGTTTAAAGATATTAAATAATATTTTCTTTTATATATAAAATTATAAGACAAATGCAAAAAAGATTACACAACGTTTCCCTAGTTTATTGATGAGGGTTGAACACATGGGACGGGACATAAGTGAAGTGAATTCCCATGCAAGGCATGTGAATGACACTTTAACATCTCTCTTGTGAGAAATATTTTACTTTCCAATAGTGTTGCGTGAGTAGTTAACTATTCGTACTCGCTAGTACTGTCCGCTACTCGCATATTCGCTACAAGTAGTGGGCGCAATGTAAGTCAATGGGAAATACTCGCTAAGTAGCGAGTAACCTGAAAGCCGTACTATTCGTGTGAGTAGCGAAAAGTATGGCTTTCGGGTTACTTGCTACATAGTGAGTATTTCCCATTGACTAACATTGCGCACGCTATTCGTAACGAATATGCGAGTAGCAGACAGTACTCGCTAACCGCATAGCGAGTTCGAATAGATAACTACTCGCTCAACACTACTTTCCAACTATCCAAACATACAAAGAGGGACAAAGTATGCAAAATATTGTGCTGTGTCCAAAACCACACCCCTAGCCACACCCATTTTGAATTTCACTCTAACCTGATCCCCTAAAGAGAATGGTAGAAAGTGATGGACAATCCCTTTAAGGCTATATTCACACTAATAGTAAGTCCCCACATTGCTCTGTACTATTATAAGAACAATGAAAAGAAGACTGGGGATGGATTCTTCATTTCATGCCCATACTAGTGGAGGCCAACTGTTCCAACTGACTATAATGAGCCCTGCCATCTTTTTTCAAGATTCTCAGATTCCAAACATATTTCAAACCTACATTCTTTGCACACAGGCCAAAACACATGACAAGTTAGTTCTGAAGGCAGAGCGAAATCTGCAAAACCTTCCTCTGCTTCCTGTGGCTCACAGAAAAATCTATTGCCTGCCATGCTGAAGGTTGTGAGTTCCAATCCCAGTAACGACTTTGTGAAAAGAGATTTATTCAATTGAAATTATGTACATATTGTACGTTCAGTACACAGGCAGGTGCTGGGGCCTTTCCCCTAAAGCAGAAGCTGGATGAGCTTGAACAATCACATTGGTACCCTGAGTAACACAAAAGTAACAACTGCGTGAGATACTGCAGAATTTGGTCATAACCATGACCAAAGAGCCAAATCTAAAGGCGGCATTACACGCTATGATTTTTCTGACAATATGTCGGCTGGGTCACGGTTTCCTCCGTGACGCACATCCGGCATTGTTAGCGACATTGTTGCGTGGGACACCTACGTGCGACTCCGAACGATTGCAAATAGGTTGAAAAGCGTTGATCGTTGACACGTCGTCCATTTTCAAAATATTGTTCGTCGTGTGGATTGCAGCAGACATATTGGTACGTTTGACACCCTGCAAACGACGAACAACATCAAAACGACCGCCTTGGTCAAACAATATATCGGTGAACGATTTTGCGTTGCTTGTGCGATCGTTACGTGTGACCGGTAATAAACGACCTATGAGCAATCTCGGCAAATCGTAACTACGATCTGAGCGTGTCACATCGCTACTGAGATCATCAGATAAATCGATGATATCCCCTTATTACAAGCCCCAGGGTCCTGCACAAAGTTAAAAAAAAAACTCCATACTTTTTTTCATAGACCAGCAACATTCCTTTCATCTCAGACCTGTATCACCTTTAATAAACAATGTCATGTGACCACAGCAGCCAATCAGCATCTGTTCAACACTGTTCTTCTGCAAGGTAAAAACTGTGAAGGGTCTAGTCTGTGCTGCACCCTGGGGTTATTAACACCTGTGTTGTCCAGTTCTGATTAACTTATTTAAAGTATTATATAAATTCATACACAGAAATCTATTCATTTATTTAGTTAATGACATTATACTGTACAGTTATTTTGTCATTAAAGAGGTTGGCTACTACTTTAACATTGATGGATTATCCTTAGGATAGGTCATCAATGTCTGACACTCCACACCCCTGCTGATCAGCTGTTCTCAGTGCTGCCGCCAGCAGCAGGCAGCCGGAAATGCTCAGTTCCGCAGCTGCCCCGTCTTCTTATTGTGGTGGCGGCCGGGTACTGTACATCTGCTTCCTATTGATTTGAATGAGAGGGGGATGTGCAGTACCCAGTTGCAGTCGCTATCAGAAGACAGAGCAGCTCCGGAACTGAGTGTTTCTGGCTGCTTGCTGCCGACAAGTCCAAGAATAGCTGATTGGTGGGGGTGCCGGGTGTTGTACTATGGCTAATCAGACAATGACGACTTATCCTAAGGATAGGCCATTAGTGTAAAAGTAGTGGATAATCCCTTTAAAAGAAAAGGAAAATGGATCAAGTGACTGGAAATTCTGCAGTGGAAAAGTTATACATATTAAGGCAACTTCAGATACTGCGGCAAGCTTATTAAAGGGTTGTCAAGAACTGGAAAAAAAAGTCCTTTTAAATCTTTTTTTATTTTATTTTTTTTTATAAAAAAAGCACTGAGTACCCAATGTGACATATCAGGAACTATATTCAATGTGGCAACCATGGAAGCCAAGCAGCTGTCTACCCTGTGCCACCTTTGCTATATTCATGTCCTGATGAATAAGTGGGTGGACACTTGTGTTATCAGACCTGGCATTATTGACTACTTTATTATCACAATGTGCAGCATAGTACCTGGTCCAAAGCTGTAACTACTTTGTCAGACACATTTCTACAGTCAGAATATAGTGCCTTCATATAATAACGTACGGCCTCTACAGATGCATAGCAGAAATATAACATCAGTAGAAAACACAAAGGTAAAAGGTTATAAATCTGTATAGATGTTGTCTGACGGATCATAACATTATTATTATTATTATTATTATTATTACTAAGCACTGGCTTACACATCATTTTCATCTTTCCGCACAGACTGGTAATTCTGTGCCTGCTCCATCTTGCTGCCCTAGATGTGGTGTCACACTGCCTGCTTCATTATGATTCATTCCTGCTATCTAAAATGATCCTGGATTATTTCTTGTGACAAATCACCGAATCTGAAAACATTGACTTTTAATCTGATGCCTTACACCTTCAAGATATAAATATCAAATTGTAAGAATTGTGTACAGCTGTAAATATAACTGCCATCTGTCTCATTAATAACGAGTGCAGGCTTCTGTATATAATGACCTCACAAGGAAATTATTTTGAGGCTAACGTGCTTAACAATAAAAATGTTCTTTGACATTTCACTATACCTTGCTCCCCGTCCACCATCATCACAGCATTGTGACATAGTAGGCTTCATGTGAAGCTGGTTTCAGGTGTAGCATGCCTTAAATTACTGGATATATTCCCTGTGTAATGTGAAGCCACGATGCCATACAGGCCTTTGTTCTTGAGCTATAAAGGTATAAATGTTGCAGTACAATTGGATACATATATATACATACAACAAATACCTCCAATTACAAATATACAATAGTTTTATTGATATAGCCAAGTCTCTTACCTCATGTGCAGGGCATTGCAGCTTAGCTATCCAGGGTTACGACGACTCATATAGTGACATTTAGATGCTTCTGGTCATAACCATGGATACCTAAAGGGAACTTGTCAGATGTAATATGCACCCAGCACCACGAGCAGTTCTGGGGGTATATTGCTACTCCCTACCTAACCATCCCTGTATACACTAGTATAGATAAAGAGAGCTTTAGAAAAAGTATTTCTAAAGATCTTTTACCGTATGCAAATGAGCGCGGGGACTAGCCCCCACGGCGTTAGTTCCCCTGGCCAGTCACCCTCATTAGCATGTTTGTACGACTCTGTGGGCATGCTAATAAATACGCAGCGTCACAGGATGATCTCACCCACCTCTCCGCAGCCATTGCATCCGTCGGGAGATTTTGGCTCAGTGCGCATGACCCCAAAGTTTGGGTCAGGCGCACTATGAAGCCGGGTGTACGTGTCCTCGCTTCAAACTGAAGTAGTGCGCATGACCCAAACTCTGGGGTCATGCGCACTGAGTCGAAATCCAGCATCAGAGGTGATGGCAGCGGAGAGGTGAGTGAGATCATTCTCTGACGCTACACATTCATTTGCATGATAGCTTGCCCACAGGGGTGTACTAACATGCTAATTGAGCCGACTAGCCAGGGGAACTAACGCCCAGGGGACTAGTCCCCTCGCTCCTTAGCATACGATAAAAGATCTTTACAAATACTTTTCTAAAGATCTCTTTATCTATGCTAGTGTATACAGGGACAGTTAGACAGGGATTAGCAATATACACTCAGAACTGCTCGTGGTGCTGGGTGCATATTGGACCTGACAGGTTCCATTTAAGCTACAATGCCCTGCACATGAGGTAAGAGACATGGCTATATCAATAGAACTATTTCATATTTCTAATCGGAGGTTTTTGCTAGTATTATTATTATTACACCTACTACATATTAGGATAGGATGTTGGAGATTATGGTAAATAAAGTAAGTCCTCAGACCGTTTAGCATAAAAAGTACGGATTTTGTTGTGTGTGTGTGTATATATATATATATATATATATATATATATATATATATATACATATATATATATATATGTACACATATATATATATATATATATATATATATATATATATATATATATATATATATATATATATATATATACATACACACATTTGTGTGTTGTATCTATCATCAACTATCCAGTCCAGTTCTAATTGAACTGCAATATTTCTAGCTCAAGAACAAAAGCCTATATTGCATCATGGCTATACTATATTTCTAAATGGCGGTATTTGCTAATATTATTATTATACCTGCTACATATTGGGATTGGATCTTGGAGATGTCAATAACCCTTTAAGAATTTTATTACACACAATAAGACCCATTCATTACGGTGTTTTTTGCCGGATAATTCAGTGAAAAATGTGTATAAAAGTGTTGTGAATTTTGGTGTTTTCGTGACAATTTTGGCACGGTCATTAAGATGGGAGGAGCTGATATGGGGCAGCACATGGTTAATTCCTGCTCATGTAATCCAGTACATTTCACTTTACTTTAGTGGCATGAATTTTCCTAGAAATCTACTTCAGTCCCTAATCAGAGTTTATTTGTGTTGGAGGTACACAGCCCTTGTAAGATGAGCTTACTTCACTAAAAGCCCCCTCCAGTAATTATTATTATTGCACCATAGGAGTGGGGCATTTCATGTAAGACCCCTGCCCCCTGTCTTATACTCACCTGCCACCGTCTTCATCTTTTTCCATCGTTGTTGCAGTCAGTCTCCAGTGATTTGTGACCTTCTGGCTGCTCCAGTGTTTACTAGAGCGCACCGGAGGTCTCAAATTAATGTAACTCTATGAGAGCCTTGTTCTGGCTCTAATACAGGGACATTGAGACCTTGATGTGACGTAACGTTTGAGTTCCGTCCATTCAGAAGTTACAGATACAAGATGGCGCAGTGGAACTGGATCAGCACTGAAAAATGATGAAGCCGCCGGAAGGTAAGTATATGACAGGGGCAGGGGGCTTAGAATTAAAGTGCCTCTGTCGCGCTGAAAAAAATATGCAGGAGTGGTGTATGCCTCGTAATGAATTAGGAGCATCTTACGCCCCAATATGCCAACTTCTGTAAGACTGGCATGTGGAACACAACTTTTAAATTTAGATTGTTAGTCACATGTACAAACTAAAAGTGTCCATTGAGCAATATTGTCCCTATGGAGATAAAAGAAGGGTAATAGACAGGGATGATCGAATACCTCAAATATTCGGCTTTGTAAATATCTGACGAATAGGTCACCACTATGCGAATATTCGATGCGCAATGTAAGTCTATGGGAAGCCCGAATAGTTCCGAATAGTTGTTATTCGTGTTTCTCATAGACTTACATTGCGCATCGAATAGTCACGAATAGTCGAATAGCGGCGACGTATTCAGCAAATATTCGCGAAGCCGAACATTTGAGGTATTCGATCATCCCTAGTAATAGACTACAGTATGTTTATACAGTATCTTCTAGAAAGGGGGTCCAGTGGGCAATATTATCCTTATAGAGTTATAGAGATAAAAGAAGGTTACAGTATCTTCTAGAAAGGAATCTGTTAGTCAGATGTTATTTTAGTCTCAATACTGTAAATCTGCTATGTTTTTGTTGAAGCGACATATCATTAGTATTTCAATAGCTCTTTATGATGTATCCATTCAAAGGATCCTAATATAGTTTATGGGTGACAGATTCATTAAAGAAATTATGTCAGCAAAAAACAACTGTTCAGACCAAGTCCAGGCATTCCTTCCCATCTGCTTGTTTTCCCACTATCTCCTCCCTCTCCTTTATTTGACTGACACCTCCAGAATTTTAGAAATAGAGAAGGACAGAGATAGAGGGAGAACAAGCAGGTGGGAAGGTGGGAAGGTGCACTTAAATATTTGGCCGCGCCACGATTCACCGAGTACCGATACTTGACTTGAATAGTCGTTCTGTGCTAACAGAGTCCGTTTACACAGGTTCCAATCCATGACATTCATAAAAATTGGCTATATGGGAATCTGCATTGAGATTTCTTGGGAGTTGTGTGTCCCAGTGACTTGTTGGTTCCGTTGACAAAACACTGGATATCACAATGCCACGATTTATGACCACCGTGGTCCATTTTTTGTCTGTGCATTGTGTGTTGCAACCAAAGTCAACATGTAGCTCCAAAATGAATAGATATGCGACATAGCCATTAAACAGATGAGTGAGGTATACCACTATTAAGCATCCACCAAAGCCTCAATTCAATGTAAACATGTAGAGCTCTCCATGACACATAACTAAAATGGAGGCCATTTATACAACGTGAACAATGTGCCTAAATGATTTGGATTAAATACAAAATTCATTAAATTCAAATATGGTACATTTATTCAATGCTTATATCAAATGCAATGCTGCACCACTTATTTGTTTTTACATTTTTATAACAAAATGTTTGTGTGCTAAAATTGGTGTATTAGGCCACATTCCCACAATCAGAATCCATTGAGTTTTTGACGCTGCAGAATTTTTGCACCATCTCCGCACCTTAGTTGACGTGCATTTTTTCAATGCGTGCTGCGTTTTTTCTCTCTGTTTGATGGGTCGGACTTTAAATAAAGCTGTTATGTTTTTTTAAACTTCCTAGTATTGACATTGTTATGTGCACATTACAAGGGTTTTTTATGCATTTAGCCCCGTAAACGACCCGAAAACGCAAGTGTGGGTTTTTTTACCTGTGGAAATTCTGTATCTAATGCAGGTCTAGGGGAAATTACTAGGGATGATCGAATACCTCAAATATTTGGCTTCGCGAATATTTGCCGAATAGGTAGCCGCTATTCGACTATTCACGAATATTCAATGCGCATTGTAAGTTTATGGGAAGCCCGAATAACAACTATTCGGAACTATTCGGGCTTCCCATAGACTTACATTGCACATCGAATATTCGCATAGCGGAGACCTATTCGTCGGATATTCACGAACCCGAATATTTGAGGTATTCGATCATCCCTAGAAATTACACATAGAAAACTCAGCATACCCACAAGGTAAATTGAGGTGCTGCGGCTTGGAGAAATGCAACACAGGTTAGTTTATGCAGCATTAAAAAGAAGCGCGGGGACAGGAGACTTCTATAAATCCCATCCACTTTGCTTGTACTGAAAATACACAGCGTCAAAAAAGATAAGAAAGACTTCCTTGACCTTAATATTCCTTATTTTAATATACAGCTTGCACATACACATCTGGGCCTTCTATATGATTTCTGTGAATTACAATTCTTGCCTATGGGTAGAATGTTAAATGAATAAGATGCTGCTTTGTCAGTACATATTAAATGGAGTGTATTTTGCCAACTACTTATGGGCTGGCCCACTCCTGTCATTTTTAGTCTATGTATCTTTTTTTTTAAATATTTTATTATATCTTTTCATGGAACAACACTGAAGGTATGACACTTTGATACAATGTAAAGTAGTCAGTGTACGGCTTGTATAACAGTGTAAATTTGGTGCCCTCTAAATAACTCAGAAAACAGCCAATAATGTCAAAATCGCTGGGAAAAAAGGTGAGTGCACCCCTAGGTGAAAATGCCCAAATTGTACCCAAAGGATCAATATTATGTGTGGCCACCATTAGTTTGAAGGACTGCCTTACTTCTTGGGCATGGAGTTTACTAGCGTTTCACAGGAGCCATTGGAATTCTCTTTCATCCTCCACGATGACATCACGGAGGTGGTAGATGTTAGAGACCGTGCGCTTCTCCACTTTCCATTTGAGGATGCCCCACAGATATTCAATAGGATTTGAGACATGTTTGACTAGTCCAGCACCTATACCCTCAGTTTCTTTAGCAAGGCAGAGGTCATCTTGGAGGTGTTTTTGGGATTGTTACCCTTTTGGAATACTGCCCTGCAGCCCAGTATGGGGATCATGCTCTGCTGGAGTATGTCACAGTACATGTTGACATTCATGGTTCCCTCAATTACCTCTAGCTGCCCACAGCCGGCAGCACTCATGCAGCCCCAAACCATTACACTCCCAACACCATGCTTTACTGTAGGCAAGGCATATTTGTCTCTGTATTCCACACATGCTTGCTGCCACACACACTTGACACCATCTGAACCAAATAAGTTTATTTTGATCTCATCAGACCACAGGACATGATTCCAGTAATCCGAATCCTTAGTTTGCTTGTCTTCAGCAAACTGCAGGCTTTCTGGTGCATCATCTTTAGAAGAGGCTTCCTTCTGGGATGATAGCCATGCAGACCAACTTGATACAGTGTGTGGTGTATGATCTGAGCAGTGTCAGGCTGATCCTCTACAGCTATAACATCTGCCGCACTGCTGACAGCACTTGTACATCTACTTTGAAAAGATAACCTCTGGAGATGACGCGGAGCATGTGCATTCCACTTCTTTGGTCGAAAATGGAGAGCCTGTTTTGAGTGGAACCTGTATTGCTAAACCACTGTTTCGTCTTGGCCACCATGCTGCAGCTCAGTGTCAGGGTGTTGGCAATTTTATTATAGCCAAGGCCATCTTTACATAGAGTAGGAATTCTTTTTTTCAATTTTTCTGAGAATTATTTGCTACGAGGAGCCATGTTGAACTTCCAGTGACCAGTATAAGAGAGTATGTGAGTGATAACACCAAATGTAACACCCCTGCTCCCCATTGACACATCAAACCTTGTAACAGTAATGAGTCACATGACACAGGGGTGGAAAAATGGCTACTTGGGCACAATTTGGCCACTTTTCACCTTAGAGGGTACTCACTTTTGGTGTCAGATGTCAATGGGTGTGTGTTGAGTTATTTAGAGGGCACTCCAAACTTACACTGTTATACAAGCTGTACACTGACTACTTTAAATTGTATCAAAGTGTCATACTTCAGTGTCCCATGAAAAGATGTAATAAAATCTTTACAAAAATGTGACAGGTGTATTTACTTTTGTGATATACTGTATGTATACATACTGTAAATACTGTATATACATACATACATATAATGATTACATTATTATACATATTATTACATAACATTACTGTCAAAGAAGTCATTCACATTCCATGTTGGATCGGTTATAAATATGGGACAGCTTACAGACATGTCAGGAAGTGATAGGTGAGGAGGAAGTCCATGTAATGCATGGATTGGAGAGTAAATTGGAAATATTGCATTTCATCACGCAATGTGGCAAACAGCCCAGATCAACTTCCTGCAAGAAAAGCATCTTTATGTATCTCTATATCTAGATTACCTGGAGGGCGATTATGTGGCCTCCTATAATTACTCACAGTTTTTCAGCCCATGGCTTCCATCTATGGTTTAGGCCTCTTTGCCACATGCATAGCATAGCTATCGTTTGTAAGTCCCTCTGAAGAAGTAGTGAAATACTAGAAGAAAATTTATGGCAGAACTGATCTAGTAGATTTCTATGGGATCATTCCCAGACATCCATCACATCAGCTGATGCACAGGTGAGCAAAGGGCAAAAAAGTGTGGTCATTTGTGTCTGACTTAGGAATGAAGCAATTGATATAGGGAATGTAAACTGGAAAGATAACGTGCAATTCCAGTTAGAAATTACTTGTAAATCCAGGGAAAAGTCAAAGAACATTCTAGATAAATGCCCATGAATGAATATTTGCTATAACTTCTATTATTATTAGTACTAGTAGTAGCAGAAATAGTTATTACTGTAACTTTATATTGGACATGAACTAGTTAAAAACCTATTTGTCTCAAATGTCTTTTTCTATTTTTATAACAATGAAAAATGGCCCCCAAAACTGTCCAAACCAATATAATTAGACATTATCTTAGGTATCATTTGTGATGTGAGAACTCAAAAGAAGAATGGAAATGCCATCCTGAATCTAGGAACGTAAGTCTCCAAGCTACAGGCCATTACTGAGACAACGTACACACTGTGGGCTCGGAAAATACATCTTGGTGTCATTTATTATGTTACTCTGCCTCTTGTTTTATCATTCCTTTGTATGCTCAAGGTTGCTCATATTATATCAGTGAAGGAATGTAGATACTATAGAGTGTTGTACATAAATGCTAATAGATGAACAGGGCGTTACTGTATTGTAACAGGAATCCGAGATACGCAAGTACAGTACTGCAGCCATAGTGCTATTCTGACCCCTGAAGGATGGAGGCATGAGAAAAGCTCCATACCGTCATAGACGACAAGCAACACATTGCAGATGGAAAGGAATTGCATTATAGAGGAATGATGGGAAGCGGGATAAAAGAAACAGACAGATAGATAGATAGATAGATAGATAGATAGATAGATAGATAGATGGATAGATAGATAGATAGATAGATAGATAGATGATAGATAGATAGATGGATAGATAGATGGATAGATAGATAGATGGATGGATAGTTAATAGATGGATAGATAGATGGATAGATAGATGGATAGATAGATAGATGGATACATAGATGGATAAATAAAAACTGATTATTTTATCCCTATAGATTAATGTCCTATCCTTCTACTCCAGGGTCTTACATTGCCCATATACCTATAGTACATTATATTTATCTTTTACTCTAGGGTCTTACATTGCCCATATACATACAGTACATTGTATTTACCTT
Organism: Anomaloglossus baeobatrachus; assembly: GCF_048569485.1. Classification (NCBI taxonomy): domain Eukaryota; kingdom Metazoa; phylum Chordata; class Amphibia; order Anura; family Aromobatidae; genus Anomaloglossus; species Anomaloglossus baeobatrachus. The sequence goes on along the minus strand of NC_134354.1, from coordinate 155,334,323 downwards.
CTACTCTAGGGTCTTACATTGCCCATATACATACCGTACCTAGTTTTTACTTTTTACTCTAGAGTCTTACATTGCCCATATACATACACTACATTGTTTTTACCTTTTACTCTAGGGTCTTACATTGCCCATATACATACACTACATTGTATTTCCCTTCTACTCTAGGGTCTTACATTGCCCATATACCTATAGTACATAATATTTATTTTCTACTCTAGGGCCTTACATTGCCCATATACATACAGTACATTGTTTTTATACAGGAGGCCTAGACGGCTATATACGCCAATCCATAACATTCCAGCACATGCAAAGTATTCCATCGCTGTGAAACAATTAAAGAGGTTTTCCCACAAAGAAAGTTAATTTTAAAGTTCATTTTAATAAATAGATCTAGAAATAATAATAAGTTCCCCAATTGGACATGATTAAAAAAAATGTTCCCATGTTGAGCTAATTTTATAAGTGCGCACCTATGTACTGTGTAATGGCCGTGTCTGACCATACAGTTACATGGTCTGATAATTTCCCAGCTCCTGAGCAGGGGAGGATGCAAAAAAGAGTCTACAGAGAGCACAGCATGGGATCGTATCTGATTCTTTTTGAGAGGTAAAACATTTTCCTTTCTGTGAGGTAAAACTTTTTCCTGCCTGTTTTTAAGCAATGTTTTACCTCACACAAAAATTATTTGTGATCCTGTGCTGTCCTGTCTGTATACTCTTTTGCGTCGTCCCCAGCTTAGGCGATGTGATACGATCAGACCATGTCCCTGTATAGTCAGACACGGCCATTACACAGTACACAGCAGGGGCATATATATACTGTAAGATTATCTCAGCACAGGGACATTTTTTGTAAACACATCCAATTGTAGAACTTTTTATTATTCCAAGATATATTCATTAAAATTAACTTTGTTCGTGAGAAAACCCCTTTAGTGTGTAGTGTGTGACTACAGAGAACTCCATAATAAAGTACAGTAAAGTCTGCTCCATCTGTATCGTGTCAGAGTACACATTGCATTTTTGCCAGCATGAAGACCTAACAGTAAAATTGCAGCCTGTATAAGCTCGTTCCTCTCACTTACAAAGCAGAAGCTGCCATGCTTTGTAATGTGCTGGGGTAGCACAGGTTAGCAGGGAGATCATCTCTTCAGGAGGTCCCCAGAACAATACAATTGTGCCTTCCACATTCTGAATGGTGATAACATACTATCACTTAAGGAATTGTCTACCTATTCTGAGGAGCTGCTTTGCTGGTATTTCTGAGATCTTGGAGACGCAATTAATCATGTATGGTTATCACTTGTACAATGGAATATGAGACAAATGGCTTTTCTAACACATCCATCTTCCTGGCCTCAACATAATTATACCATGCTGCAAAGGATGCTAAACAACTTAGATCCTGCCTCTCCTCTTCACCCATGGACCGGTTTGCTCTTTGGTGGCTTATTAGCCATCTTCTTCCCTATACAACACAGATTGCCTGCATTTCTGTATTTAGAAACAATATATGTCCAATAATTATATATTATATAATATATATATATATATATATATATATATATATATATATATATATATATATATATATATATATATATATATATATATATAATTTTATTTGTAATTAACCGAAGAATAAATATAAGCAGCAATTATCTCCTGGTAAAAAAAAAGTTTATTAATATTTTTCCTAGTATTAGCCATTTTTAAGCAAGATAATTCTCCTTGGTGTCATTCTGTGTTATTTTCATCATCATTAACCCTTGCCAACTTGGAAAAATGTCACCCCATCTTTTATCGATGCTGATGTAGTATTAAACCAAATGGTTTAATGGTTAATTGCAATCAATGGTAATGATTGGGTAGTTTTTCTATCCGATTGCCGGACTTGGCCAGAGATTTGGTGGCTAGCTGCTTCCCTTAGCATTGGACGGATAAACACACAAGAAAACTAGTTGTATTCCAGTCCCATGCAGTTGGTGCTATTCACAATCCCTTTCTGGACCTCCCTAACCCCACTTCATTGTTAGCAAACATTGTACCAAAGCCCTGGCCTCAACACTGACCTTGACTAAGACTGCAGGCTGATCTTGTCAATGGGACCATTGTTAAGTGCTACACTTGCTATATTCTGGAGTTGTGAATAAAGTGGGGTGCCAACCTAGCGGCTTTGATTAGCCGTCCACTGACCCATGGAATACCTCTACTGTGGGAAAGCTGGTGCCAACTGCATGGCTGACAATTTTAGAATTGCAGCAAAATCTCATCTTCTCCAGATCCTCGCCTCCCTCCTTACTCCCACTCTCCCTGTCAATTCATCTCCAGTCTTCTGGTGACAGGAGAAGTTAGAGCAAGTTATTTATATAATCCTATGGGTGGGGTAGTCTATATTCTTCTGCATACCTGGCTTTTTCAAGGGATACTCCTAACTTACTGCATGCCAGGTGCCCTATCACCTTTTCTGATGTAGTTCCCATCAGACTGAACTTTAGATGTATGAAGACCCACTTTTCCCCCAATATAGACATTTTTGAGAACTTTTGAAGTCCAGAGACCTTCTTCACCTATAGAGATTGTAGCCCAGACTCGGGTTTCGCCTATGCCCTCACTGCTCGCTGCATACAGTATAGGAATCCTTTTGATGGGATCTATGTGCTTTAATTGACAGCAATGCTGTAGTGACTGTGACAGACCGGGGATTGTGCTTGAAACTGATTCTGCCAGCCCAGGCATTGTGCTGCTCGATTTTTCCTCCAACAGCTTGCAGCTATATTATTCTCCTGCAGAATCTGCAGAAATAATTGCATACCAATCCATACCAATACACTTAATGTCATTTAACCTCCTGCTGAAAAGGAAAATAATGGCAGTGGTGGAAATCTATGTAACCATGCAGGGTGCTGCTGCAGCCTGTGAGATCAATGCACCAGACACTACTGTCCTTATCATATACAATGTGGAAAAAGCTTTTATATCTGATTTATGCTACCACTGCATTAACCCTTTACCTGGCTCTGGATTCTGTATAATGCAGATGCATATGATAAATGGCAGAATGGTATAACCCACCATCATCACAAGTGTTATCTGCAGTTCTAGATTTCCCAATGTAGAGGAATAGTCTGCAGCAGCATCCAGGGAGTCCCCTTATTCCTCAGCACCCAAGTTTCAGTAGTTATAGACCACTGCATGCTTTCTGGAAAGGAAAATCATCTTACCCAGCACGATCTTCCAAAATACTCTGCTGTCGGGATCAGTCAGCAAGGTGAGAGCTGGGCATCACAATGCTTAGTCAGCAGATCCAGGCTTTTTATGATGATTATTTCCTTGAGATGTGGATAGAAATATAAAGATGTATTTTTTCTTCTGCTAGCAAGCAGCATAAGAATCCCCATTCACAAGTGCCAAGTTCCCCACCATACAGGATAATTCCATCTAGCAGACCCTGCTCCAGCTCTCAAAGTAGCCAGTTCTGTTCAGTGTACAAGATCCAATCCAGGTGTGAATCAAAAGGATAAAAAAGAACAGAAATTAAAAAAAAAAGAACCATAGAAGTCTGTTATCAACAGGGAGAATAAAAGCCTCCTGTGTGCCTGCAGCCTCAGAGCAAAGCCCCCCTATACATGGAAGAGCTCTCCATATTCAAGATGCAGAAGAAGAAACAGAAGAAGAAGAAGCAGTGCATGTATATTTCACAAGTATCCTGCAATAACAGATCCAATGGGGTTTTCCTTGCACTGTACTGCTATGTGAAAGAACTGCTGGGAAGGGCTTCTCCTGGGTCCTAACACTCCAAAACCAGGCTGAAGACGGAGGGAAAAGGGATCAAAATCAGTTGTCTGTGAGCTCCGGAATGAAGCTAATCCCCAATGAAGATGAGCACCATGTAATAATGCAACTTGATGAGCAGCCACCATCCAGAAAGACAGGCACACAGGGAGGGAGGTGATGGAGAGACACAGATAGGCACAAACTGCAATGCATAAATGAAGCCAGTGTTTCAATAAGATCTCCTCATTTGATTGAATGCATTCTCCAGCCTGCTGCAACTGCAAGGCACAAACACGATACTGTTACTGCCACCCAATGGAGAATGCAGTCCTAGCCAATCCTCAGCTCCTCGCCACCCTCCAGCTCACAAGCCTGAATTAAAACAGGAAAGCCTTACAAGGAAAGAAGAAAAAGTCTAATGGATGAGCTCCTGCTGCCTGAGATAACAAGTGCCTCCATTGTGCACCCTGCTGCATGCCCTGGAGGATGGCAGCAGTGCCCCACTGCAGCAGTGCCAGGGCACAGCCATCTACAGGGAAGCCTCACCACTCACTTCCATACTACACCGTTGCTATGGGATCTCTTCTTTGTTCCAAGTGTCTGAACTGTGTGGGAACATTTTATCTTCACTCAATCCTCTTACTAAATATTCGGGATCTGCTATATATCAATGTAACTGTGTCGCCAGCAGACACTATGGCGTGCCTTACCCCGGGACAGCGCAAGGTGCATCATGTCATTACAATGTCCAACCATTCCTGAAAAAAAAAAAAAATCAATTAATTTGTTCATATTTACAAAGGTTTTTACTATGCAGCCTGAAATGGATAGGATCAGCTAATTAACCCTTTACGGCGTCAGTGCTTTGGCACCTTGAGTCATGGGTCACTCTCCAATATAAATTAAAAAAAAAATCTTTATTTTTATATAGCGCTAACATATTTCGCAGCACTTAAATAAATAAAATAAATAAATAAATCTTTATTTCTATATAGCACTAACTTATTCCGCAGCGCTTTACATACATCAGGAACACTGTCCCCATTGGGGCTCACAATCTAATTTCCCTATCAGTATGTCATTGGAGTGTGGGAGGAATCCCACGCAAACACGGGGAGAACATACAAACTCCTTGCAGATGGTGTCCATAGTGGGATTCAAACCCATTTGAGTGGGATTTTGCCACCTAATTTGAGATCAGCATGACATAGGGGCAGAGATCCTGATTCCAGTGATGTGTCACTTACTGGGCTGCTTAGTATAGATTTGATAAAAATCACTGTTTAATCAGCAGTAGATTATCCTTACATGACTACTTGGCATACTGCCAGCATAATAATGAGCTTTGTATAACTGCTAGATCTGCAGCAGAGAAGACACTGATTTTATCAAAATGACAGCAAACAGCTCAGTAAGTGACACATCGCTGGAATCAGGATATTTGCCCCTACGTTATGCTGCTCTCAGATGAGGGAGGAAAAACCTGGTGACAGATTCCCTTTAAAGGGAACCTGTCATTTGATTTGTGGTGTCCAAACCATTGGCAGCATGTACCAGGCACAGGCTGTATAATAATGGCCAGGTATATTTCACTCTCAGACACTGCGACGTTTGGGAGAAAAACTTATTTTTTGTGGCCCCCTGGGACACTATTCATACAAATGGGTCCCTGGCGGCTTCTCCCGGCTGACAGTGACTGACAGGTCTCTGACTATGTGAACAGAGAGGCTTCAGGTGAGCTGGCTCTGCTACCATTGTAGTCATATTACAGCTTGTACGTTTTACTTTTGAATGACCCCATTAATTTAACTCCATAATTTATTATAAAATAAGAAAAAAATACACTATATTCTATTCAACAAGGGTTTTTGTCTGACTAATGTAACTGTCTGGGGGGTGGGTGTGTGTGTGTGTGTTTTGTCTGTGGCTACCTGGCTAGTCCAGGGTGCCACATTCCCCCTTGGTAAAATGCAGACCGTCCGCGGGCTGCCCGTCCATCACCGGTTTTATTTTTCAAACTGTAGAAATATAAATAACATGGGAAAAACGGTAAAACATGAAACATAAGCATATTTTAGGTCCTCTTAAACGTTACAACACACATAAACATTTTTAATAATGGACGGACGGATGTCTTCCGCTCTCCCACCCAAGCAACCTAGCCCTGATGCTTCCCCTAAGAAGTGGGCAACACCCCTTTGCCCCAGTCCAGGTTCAGGCTGCCCGAGCGAGAACAGGTACGGTAATTCGCACCGACTGTCACTTCAGGGGACCCCATGTCCCACCCAAGCAACCTAGCCCTGATGCTTCCCCTAAGAAGTGGGCAGCACCCCTTTGCCCCAGTCCAGGTTCAGGCTGCCCGAGAGAGAACAGGTATGGTAAGTCGCACCCGACTGTCACTTCAGGGGACCCCATGTCCAAGGGGGAACCCCTGACCCCCGGAGGATCGCCACCGGTTACGGTAGTGGCGGGCCTGGGCCATCACTTTCCTCCAGGCCCATCCTCCAAATCAGCCTCTCCGGAGGCGGCAATGGTATCCATCCCACAATATTATTTACAAGCCCACAAGTTCGTGAGTGGCCTGCAAGTTGTCGGCCATGTCCATGAGCAGTTTCTCATGTGGGTATGGGGAGTAACTTAACAAAAGGGGCAACTCCAGTCCCAACGGGGATGGTTCTCTTCTCGGACGGGAATCTGGTGATTTTTCGGTTTGATTAATTTTCATTCACTCACATCAGTAACAGTGCTAAAGGTCCCAACGGGGACAACAGGGTGCAACGGTGGACCGCTGCCTTTATTTTAGGTCGACTTCTTCATAGACCTTCTCCACCTCGACATCCTGACAGCAAGGTGGGGGAGAGGACTGGGACTTCGCCTGGAAACTGCGGCCCTCCCTCACCTTCACATCGAGGGCATACCAGCCTCTCTCCCCGCAGTGTCGAGTGTAAACCACTAGGTCTCCCGGCAGCAGGTCACGGCCCGGGTGGCCCGTCGGCAGATGGGCATGTACATCCCGGCGGGCTACAAACACTTCGGCCTCCAGGCCCGGTTCGTATATAAAGCCGTAACCCCGGTGAGGGTCAAATCTCCGGACCTGCCCCTCATACACCGGGCCCCATACCCGGAAGGTGGCATTTTGGAGGTGGTCCTTCTCACAGATGGTATGGGCCCCCATCTCAGCCCTCTGGCGCTCTCTCTCAGCAATTTCACGGCCCAGCGGGTTCGGCTCCCTGACCCAGTAAGGGGCATCTGTATTCCCCCACGCACGGGCCGGGCCCCGCGGGACTTCCTTCACGCTGCCCACAACTGGCACCCTTTTTGGAAGGTCCCGCGGTGACGTGGCCTGGGGTGCTGCCTCGCAGCGGCGACCCGGCGCAGCCTCAGCCGAGGTTTGGGGTTTGGGAACAGGAATCCTCACCGGCTGGACCTCCTTCTGGACCGGACGGACTACTGGAGCCGGGACAGTCTTGGATGCGGCCACTTCCGGTGCCGATGGCTCCTCTTCGCGGATGGGCACCTCCCGCTGGATCTTCCATGGCAGCGATGCGGGTCGTCTGCAGACATCGCTTCCAGGCTGGCCCTCCAGGGCAGATGGGCGGAGCTCCGCTACTGGTATTAGGGATAGAGGGCCTAGTGGCGGGGTAGCAGCAACCGATACGGGTAACGGGGGAGGCAGCAGGGTGAGCAGATGCAGACCGGTCCCCTCGGCCGCAGCGACCGGTCCTTCTGGGACACGGGCGTGGGTCGCTTACCCGCTCCTCCAACGTTGCCTCCATCTCATATCTCCGCACGGCCGCCGCCACTTCTGCCATGTCATCCACCCATCCTTCCAAGAAGAACTGCACTTGGGCCTGCAGGCGGCTGCACATTTGTGCGGTCTGGACCTCCACCCACGCCGCTGTTCCTGGCATGGGCTCTGGGGTTTCAGCAGTGCCGGACGGACGGGACATCTTGTGCAGCAGTGTTCCAGGAACTGTATGGCTTGTAGAGTCCTGGCATCTCTGCCTTTATGGCCTCGGTTACATTAGGCAGACTCTCACCCGCCCCCACTTGGTTCTTTCTAGCACTTCTGCTTGTTGGGGGCGGGTCTTCGCTTTCGCGCCTTCCCTGCTTGGGGAAGATGCTCAAGCGGGAAATCTTCGCGCCAAAGATGGTGGCGCTTCAAATTTTTCAGCCGGACGCCGCCAGCGGGGACTGCAAGGTGCACCTATACCGGTAGGTTGACTGGTTCTATCCTGTTCAAGACGCCAAGTTGTCGCGGGCGTCGGGCCGCTGCGCTCGCTAATGCTCGGGTACGACGCTGCGGCTGCTGCTTGGTGGCTAGAGCGGTGGGCCGGATCCGGGGACTCGAGCGGCGCTCCTCGCCCGTGAGTGAAAAGGGGGTGGTTTGTTTGGGGATTTAGTCTGTGACGCCACCCACGGGTTGTGGTGAAGATGGGCACCACCGCTGCTGGTGACGGGGATCACGGAAGCGATGGTAGGGAGTAGCTGGGATGTTGTTTTCCCCCTCCGTGGGTAGGGGTTGGTGGTCCCGGGGCCTGGTGGTGTGACGGGGAGGCAGGGTTGGTGAGGTGCAGGGTTGCAGGGACAGCGCGGCGCGGTGCCGGGTGGCACTGGTGTACTCACTCAGCAACAAATGCACAAAGTCTCCGGTAAACCAAATGGCTGGATGGATGGGTCCCGCAGCCGGCTGCAGTGTCTCTCCCCGGACAGGTGATGGCGGCGTCTTTCCCTGCACCTTTGTGTACTGTGTTGACTCTGCAGGCTTCCCAACGGTAGTCTGCTCCCCGACGTATAGGTGCCGGAGGAGCCCGTTTTGCCCGCAGGCGCTGGCCCTTGAATCTCTAGCCGGTTGCGGTGGCTGTATATCCTCACGGTGCGGACGGTTGCCTTCAATCGGGACTTGGTTGATAGGAAACCCCTGGGGTTCCTGTCACACTCGGATTTGACTATTGTCGGCGGCTCCAAGCCTGGTCGGGGTCCGATGGCCCTGCCTGTGTGTGCTTAGCTTCCCTCCGCTCCCCGGTTCGGTACCGGTGGGCCACCGCCCAGCCCCGGTCCTTACGGCTTTGCAGAGTTCCACCAACTCCTGCCGACGGCCACCACTGTCTGCCGACCTTCCTGTCAGTGCCTGGGCCCCTACCCAGACACTCGCAGTACGTGACCTCTCACTTTCACCTCCTAGACTCAACTTGCTGCTTTCCCGCCTCCAGGCCTGTGAACTCCTCGGTGGGTGGGGCCAACCGCCTGGCTCCGCCCCACCTGGTGTGGACATCAGACCCTGGAGGAAGGCAACAAGGGTTTTTGTCTGACTAATGTAACTGTCTGGGGGGTGGGTGTGTGTGTGTGTTATGTCTGTGGCTACCTGGCTAGTCCAGGGCGCCACATATCCAATAAAGTCTAAGCGGAGTGTGATACCTTCACGCTGTGTTGTCTGTGAAGTGTTATGTCCATGGGGAAGGAGTATGGGCATTCAGTGGGATGAGCCCTGGTCCATGCGGCTTTTCTAAATACAGCCAAGCCAGCAGATGCGAGTACCCCAGACCCTCATGTCTTCACAGCTGCGACCAAAAATCCCCCAAAATTCTGACTTTTTGATTCTTTTTTATTTAAGTATTTTTTTTATTAGTAATATTATTCACTATTAATGGTGGAAAAGAGATTTGATTCTTTTTGTTATCTATATAAACAATGCAACCATATTACAATATATTGTAAAATTACATACAGTAAAGAAAAGATATTTGATACACTCCGGATTTTGCAAGTTTTCCTACCCACAAACAATGGAGAGGTCTATAATTTTTATCGTATGTACACTTCGACTGTGACTGATAGAATTTAAAAAAATCCTGACAATCCTTCCTCTTCCTTCAAACACAGAGAGTGATACCAAAACATTGTATTTTGGTTTCCTCTGCCAACATGACCTTCTCCCATGACTTCTCTGGATCATACAGATGGTGATTGGTGAACTTTTAATGCCCTATACATGTGCTGGCATGAGCAGTGGGTTCTTGCACGACCTACAGGATTTTAACCCCTGTAGAACCAAGGATGTACTGGTACGTTCTTCGTCGCCTCCCTCCAGTTATCGTGTGCTCAAGTGGTGAGCCTGTAATAATCCCCGCATATATCTGCTGATCGGATCAGCAGACGTGTGGGTAAAAGGTGCAGGTGGATCGGACATCCACCCATTCCTGTTAACCCCTTAGATTGCGCTGTCAAATACTGAAAGCACTATTAAATGGCCGTGGCAGGAATAATGTTGTTCCCCACCACCATCGGCAGCCCCATGATGCAATCACAGGGCACCTTGATCTTGTCATGGTAGCGCGGGGTCAGCTGATGACCCCTGATGCTGCCATGACTCACTTCTTGTGAGAGCCAACAGAGTGCTTGCACTCACAGGAGATCAAGTTGAACCATACCCTAAGGCGGGCTTTGCACGTTGCAACATCGGTAACAATGTGTTACCGATGCTGCAGCGATAGTCCCGCCCCCGTCGCACGTTCGATATATAGTGAAAGCTGCCGTAGCGATTATTATCGCTACGGCAGCTTTACACGCACATACCTGCCGTGCGACGTCCCTCTGGCCGGCGACCCGCCTCCTTCCTTAGGGGGCAGGTCGTGCGGCGTCACAGTGACGTCACACGGCAGGCGGCCAATTGAAGTGGAGGGGCGGAGATGAGCAGGATGTAAACATCCCGCCCACCTCCATCCTTCTCATTGCAGCCGGGAGGCAGGTAAGGTGAAGTTCCTCGCTCCTGCGGCTTCACACACAGCGATGTGTGGTGCCGCAGGAGCGAGGAACAACATCGCACCTGTCGCTCCCCCGGCATTATGGAAATGTCGGAGGCTGCAGCGATGATACGATGACGACGATTTTGCGCTCGTTCATCGTATCATCTAGGATTTACACACTACGACATCGCAAGTGACGCCGGATGTGCGTCACTTTCGATTTGACCCCACCGACATCGCACCTGCGATGTCGTAGTGTGCAAAGCCCGCCTAACTGCTAGATCTGCAGCAGAGAAAACATTGATTTTATCAAAATGACAGCAAACAGCTCAGTAAGTGACACATCGCTGGAATCAAGGTCTCTGTCTCTACATTATGCTGCTCTCAGATAGGGTAGGAAAAACTTGATGACAGATTCCCTTTAACCACTTTACGAAAAAGGAGATACCTGTATATCCGAGGTCGCCTCTCTCCGGTTACCGTGGGCTCCGGTGGCAAACTTGCAGTAATCCATGCACATATCTGCTGATCATGAACAGCAGACATGTGTTGATAACAGGCGCAGGTGGATCAGAGATCCACCTGAACCTGTTAACCACTTAGATCATGCTGTCAAATACTGACAGCACAATTTAAATGGCTGCGGCAGGAATAATGCAATTCCCCACCGCCATCGGCACCCCATGACGCAATCAATGTGTTTCATGGTAGCGCAGGATCACTAGATGACCCTTGACGCTGCTATGACTCACCTTCTGTGAGAGCTGATAGAGCGCAGCACTCACTGAAGATGAAAGTTTCGGCTGATCAGAGCGATGCTGCTATGGTCAGCAGAAATGAACAGGCAATTGGACTGTGCAGGCAAGCCTCCTAGGAGGACTAGTAAAATAAATCAAAAATAAGTTTTAAAAAATATGAAAATACTGTATGAAAAAATAAAAAAAACTATACATTCAAATCACTCCCCTTTGTTCCATTGAAAATAAAGCAGTAAAAAAAAAATAAAAAAACTCCACATATTTGGTATCCCGACATTCAGAATTGCCCGATCTATACATATAAAAAAAATATAAAATCAACTAATCTGATCAGTGTGGCGAGAAAAAAAAATCCAAACTCCAAAATTGTTTTCTGGTCACCACAACATTTCTTTAAAATGCAATAGCAGGCAATCAAAACAGTGCATATGCACAAAAATGGTGTAGTTAAAAATATTATCTCAAAACGAAAAAATAAGCCAGTACTGATCCCCACATCTCAAAAAATGAGAAGGTTATGGGTCTCGTAAAATAGAGACAAAAGTGTTTATCTTTTTTTGGACCAACTTCTGAATTTTTACCCCTTAGATAAACGTACTGTCACGCTTCCTGGGCCCTGACCCCGTCACCCACTCACCGCTCCGTTCCCTCAGCCCGCTGCTGCACAGCCTGCTCCTTCTCTGCGTCCCCCATGCTCTCTGCTCTCCGCTCCCGGCGTTCCTCTGTCACCCAGGACACACACACGGGCTCCCCTGCATCCTCTGCACCGCTTCCTGCACTGGTCTCCCGCACTCGGGCATCGCGCATGCGCAATAGGGCACGCGCGGTCACTAACCTCCTCTTAAAGGACCAGCGTCCGGAAACAGGATATTGCTTAAATCAGGTGTAGGGTATATAGGGATCTTCCTGCCATGGGGGCGTTGCCTGTTCATCGAGTTCTGCAAGCTAGGAGTCCAGGTCCCCATGTGCCGTGCATGTACTAACTTTGTCTCTTCCATAGAGTCTGCTCTGCCTCCGTAACCGGCTCCTGAATCCGGGATTGCCAAGAGGTCCTCCGGTGTCACTCGGCGGGGAATCCCACCACCGTTACATCAGCCTGCACCCGTCTGTGATACCCGACTTCATCCGGCTGCCTCACCGTCACACCCAGCTAACCCGGACCCCGCCTGAGCTTCCTAACCGGCACCCGTACCGGACTCCAGTAATTGTCTCTAAGAACTCTGTGGCTCCAAAGACTCCATTCTACCCGTTCCCTGAGGGACGCTACCATGGTCCCGCTAGTACTCCAGCTACAGTGTACCTAGGCCCCCTGGTGGGGTGACTGGACAGTCCCTGTATTGGGGTTAGCTCCAGGTTGCTTCACTGTAGGAGTCCGGTGCACGGCCCAGAGGATCCACCATCACACGGACTTAACACGTACACATGTTTGGTATCTATTAACTTGTACTGACATGAGGCATCATAATGACATGTCAATTTTACCATCTTGTGAACATAGTGAATAAACTCATCCAAACTATCGTGCAATTGCACTTTTTTTTTTACTATTTTTCCACATTTGGAATTTTGTTCTTGCTTTCAAGTACATTACAAGTGCATCTCAATAAATTAGAATATCATTAAAAAGTTCATTTATTTCAGTAATTCAATACAAAAAGGGAAACACATATATTATATAGAGTCATAATTAGAGATGAGCGAACCGGTCGCGGTTCGGCTCGAGGTTGGTTCGCCGAACGGACCTCCCGTTCGAGTTCGGTTCGTCGAACGTTCGACGAACCGAACTCGAACTGCATAGGAAACAATGGCAGGCAATCACAAACACAGAAAAACACCTAGAAAACACCCTCAAAGGTGTCCAAAAGGTCACAAACAACTCACAACACATGGGAAAGTGACAAGGACATATACTCATGCGAAAACAAAAGAGCTGGACAAGGAAAAAGAGGAGGACACACAGATATATGAGTATATGCAAGGAAACATGCCATTATTGTGCAACTTGAGCCCTGCTCATTCTTGGCTTCCAATCTTGATAAATTGCCTGAGCTCGCCACGTACGTCTTGGGGATCTTGTCGTGTCCTGCAGCCAGCGTTCTCTCTGAACCTGTCTTCAGTGCTGCTGTGGGTCTGCTGGCAGATAAGCACATGTGTCTGTCCACTGACAATGTGGACATGGCTCTCAGAGGACTTTTCTTCCCCGGGGTCAGCCAGGGGACGGGAAAGGCACGCGTATTTTTGAGAGTGCTTCATGCAAAGCATCTTTTTCTTTTTCAAAAGGGGGCTCAACCGATGCCAGTCAAGTGGGGTGTGTGTGGCCCAGTGAGTGGCAACGAGGGAGACTGTGGTTGGAGTCCCCTCGCTGTGTTTCTAAAAGAACCAAGATGAACAAGTCATGGCTCTCAGAGGACTTTTCTTCCCCGGGGTCAGCCAGGGGACGGGAAAGGCACGCGTATTTTTGAGAGTGCTTCATGCAAAGCATCTTTTTCTTTTTCAAAAGGGGGCTCAACCGATGCCAGTCAAGTGGGGTGTGTGTGGCCCAGTGAGTGGCAACGAGGGAGACTGTGGTTGGAGTCCCCTCGCTGTGTTTCTAAAAGAACCAAGATGAACAAGTCATGGCTCTCAGAGGACTTTTCTTCCCCGGGGTCAGCCAGGGGACGGGAAAGGCACGCGTATTTTTGAGAGTGCTTCATGCAAAGCATCTTTTTCTTTTTCAAAAGGGGGCTCAACCGATGCCAGTCAAGTGGGGTGTGTGTGGCCCAGTGAGTGGCAACGAGGGAGACTGTGGTTGGAGTCCCCTCGCTGTGTTTCTAAAAGAACCAAGATGAACAAGTCATGGCTCTCAGAGGACTTTTCTTCCCCGGGGTCAGCCAGGGGACGGGAAAGGCACGCGTATTTTTGAGAGTGCTTCATGCAAAGCATCTTTTTCTTTTTCAAAAGGGGGCTCAACCGATGCCAGTCAAGTGGGGTGTGTGGCCCAGTGAGTGGCAACGAGGGAGACTGTGGTTGGAGTCCCCTCGCTGTGTTTCTAAAAGAACCAAGATGAACAAGTCATGGCTCTCAGAGGACTTTTCTTCCCCGGGGTCAGCCAGGGGACAGGAAAGGCACGCGTATTTTTGAGAGTGCTTCATGCAAAGCATCTTTTTCTTTTTCAAAAGGGGGCTCAACCGATGCCAGTCAAGTGGGGTGTGTGTGGCCCAGTGAGTGGCAACGAGGGAGACTGTGGTTGGAGTCCCCTCGCTGTGTTTCTAAAAGAACCAAGATGAACAAGTCATGGCTCTCAGAGGACTTTTCTTCCCCGGGGTCAGCCAGGGGACGAGAAAGGCACGCGTATTTTTGAGAGTGCTTCATGCAAAGCATCTTTTTCTTTTTCAAAAGGGGGCTCAACCGATGCCAGTCAAGTGGGGTGTGTGTGGCCCAGTGAGTGGCAACGAGGGAGACTGTGGTTGGAGTCCCCTCGCTGTGTTTCTAAAAGAACCAAGATGAACAAGTCATGGCTCTCAGAGGACTTTTCTTCCCCGGGGTCAGCCAGGGGACGGGAAAGGCACGCGTATTTTTGAGAGTGCTTCATGCAAAGCATCTTTTTCTTTTTCAAAAGGGGGCTCAACCGATGCCAGTCAAGTGGGGTGTGTGTGGCCCAGTGAGTGGCAACGAGGGAGACTGTGGTTGGAGTCCCCTCGCTGTGTTTCTAAAAGAACCAAGATGAACAAGTCATGGCTCTCAGAGGACTTTTCTTCCCCGGGGTCAGCCAGGGGACGAGAAAGGCACGCGTATTTTTGAGAGTGCTTCATGCAAAGCATCTTTTTCTTTTTCAAAAGGGGGCTCAACCGATGCCAGTCAAGTGGGGTGTGTGTGGCCCAGTGAGTGGCAACGAGGGAGACTGTGGTTGGAGTCCCCTCGCTGTGTTTCTAAAAGAACCAAGATGAACAAGTCATGGCTCTCAGAGGACTTTTCTTCCCCGGGGTCAGCCAGGGGACGGGAAAGGCACGCGTATTTTAGAGAGTGCTTCATGCAAAGCATCTTTTTCTTTTTCAAAAGGGGGCTCAACCGATGCCAGTCAAGTGGGGTGTGTGTGGCCCAGTGAGTGGCAACGAGGGAGACTGTGGTTGGAGTCCCCTCGCTGTGTTTCTAAAAGAACCAAGATGAACAAGTCATGGCTCTCAGAGGACTTTTCTTCCCCGGGGTCAGCCAGGGGACGGGAAAGGCACGCGTATTTTTGAGAGTGCTTCATGCAAAGCATCTTTTTCTTTTTCAAAAGGGGGCTCAACCGATGCCAGTCAAGTGGGGTGTGTGTGGCCCAGTGAGTGGCAACGAGGGAGACTGTGGTTGGAGTCCCCTCGCTGTGTTTCTAAAAGAACCAAGATGAACAAGTCATGGCTCTCAGAGGACTTTTCTTCCCCGGGGTCAGCCAGGGGACGGGAAAGGCACGCGTATTTTTGAGAGTGCTTCATGCAAAGCATCTTTTTCTTTTTCAAAAGGGGGCTCAACCGATGCCAGTCAAGTGGGGTGTGTGTGGCCCAGTGAGTGGCAACGAGGGAGACTGTGGTTGGAGTCCCCTCGCTGTGTTTCTAAAAGAACCAAGATGAACAAGTCATGGCTCTCAGAGGACTTTTCTTCCCCGGGGTCAGCCAGGGGACGGGAAAGGCACGCGTATTTTTGAGAGTGCTTCATGCAAAGCATCTTTTTCTTTTTCAAAAGGGGGCTCAACCGATGCCAGTCAAGTGGGGTGTGTGTGGCCCAGTGAGTGGCAACGAGGGAGACTGTGGTTGGAGTCCCCTCGCTGTGTTTCTAAAAGAACCAAGATGAACAAGTCATGGCTCTCAGAGGACTTTTCTTCCCCGGGGTCAGCCAGGGGACGAGAAAGGCACGCGTATTTTTGAGAGTGCTTCATGCAAAGCATCTTTTTCTTTTTCAAAAGGGGGCTCAACCGATGCCAGTCAAGTGGGGTGTGTGTGGCCCAGTGAGTGGCAACGAGGGAGACTGTGGTTGGAGTCCCCTCGCTGTGTTTCTAAAAGAACCAAGATGAACAAGTCATGGCTCTCAGAGGACTTTTCTTCCCCGGGGTCAGCCAGGGGACGGGAAAGGCACGCGTATTTTTGAGAGTGCTTCATGCAAAGCATCTTTTTCTTTTTCAAAAGGGGGCTCAACCGATGCCAGTCAAGTGGGGTGTGTGTGGCCCAGTGAGTGGCAACGAGGGAGACTGTGGTTGGAGTCCCCTCGCTGTGTTTCCAAAAGAACCAAGATGAACAAGTCATGGCTCTCAGAGGACTTTTCTTCCCCGGGGTCAGCCAGGGGACGAGAAAGGCACGCGTATTTTTGAGAGTGCTTCATGCAAAGCATCTTTTTCTTTTTCAAAAGGGGGCTCAACCGATGCCAGTCAAGTGGGGTGTGTGTGGCCCAGTGAATGGCAACGAGGGAGACTGTGGTTGGAGTCCCCTCGCTGTGTTTCTAAAAGAACCAAGATGAACAAGTCATGGCTCTCAGAGGACTTTTCTTCCCCGGGGTCAGCCAGGGGACGGGAAAGGCACGAGTATTTTTGAGAGTGCTTCATGCAAAGCATCTTTTTCTTTTTCAAAAGGGGGCTCAACCGATGCCAGTCAAGTGGGGTGTGTGTGGCCCAGTGAGTGGCAACGAGGGAGACTGTGGTTGGAGTCCCCTCGCTGTGTTTCTAAAAGAACCAAGATGAACAAGTCATGGCTCTCAGAGGACTTTTCTTCCCCGGGGTCAGCCAGGGGACGGGAAAGGCATGCGTATTTTTGAGAGTGCTTCATGCAAAGCATCTTTTTCTTTTTCAAAAGGGGGCTCAACCGATGCCAGTCAAGTGGGGTGTGTGTGGCCCAGTGAGTGGCAACGAGGGAGACTGTGGTTGGAGTCCCCTCGCTGTGTTTCTAAAAGAACCAAGATGAACAAGTCATGGCTCTCAGAGGACTTTTCTTCCCCGGGGTCAGCCAGGGGACGGGAAAGGCACGCGTATTTTTGAGAGTGCTTCATGCAAAGCATCTTTTTCTTTTTCAAAAGGGGGCTCAACCGATGCCAGTCAAGTGGGGTGTGTGTGGCCCAGTGAGTGGCAACGAGGGAGACTGTGGTTGGAGTCCCCTCGCTGTGTTTCTAAAAGAACCAAGATGAACAAGTCATGGCTCTCAGAGGACTTTTCTTCCCCGGGGTCAGCCAGGGGACGGGAAAGGCACGCGTATTTTTGAGAGTGCTTCATGCAAAGCGTCTTTTTCTTTTTCAAAAGGGGGCTCAACCGATGCCAGTCAAGTGGGGTGTGTGTGGCCCAGTGAGTGGCAACGAGGGAGACTGTGGTTGGAGTCCCCTCGCTGTGTTTCTAAAAGAACCAAGATGAACAAGTCATGGCTCTCAGAGGACTTTTCTTCCCCGGGGTCAGCCAGGGGACGGGAAAGGCACGCGTATTTTTGAGAGTGCTTCATGCAAAGCATCTTTTTCTTTTTCAAAAGGGGGCTCAACCGATGCCAGTCAAGTGGGGTGTGTGTGGCCCAGTGAGTGGCAACGAGGGAGACTGTGGTTGGAGTCCCCTCGCTGTGTTTCTAAAAGAACCAAGATGAACAAGTCATGGCTCTCAGAGGACTTTTCTTCCCCGGGGTCAGCCAGGGGACGGGAAAGGCACGCGTATTTTTGAGAGTGCTTCATGCAAAGCATCTTTTTCTTTTTCAAAAGGGGGCTCAACCGATGCCAGTCAAGTGGGGTGTGTGTGGCCCAGTGAGTGGCAACGAGGGAGACTGTGGTTGGAGTCCCCTCGCTGTGTTTCTAAAAGAACCAAGATGAACAAGTCATGGCTCTCAGAGGACTTTTCTTCCCCGGGGTCAGCCAGGGGACGGGAAAGGCACGCGTATTTTTGAGAGTGCTTCATGCAAAGCATCTTTTTCTTTTTCAAAAGGGGGCTCAACCGATGCCAGTCAAGTGGGGTGTGTGTGGCCCAGTGAGTGGCAACGAGGGAGACTGTGGTTGGAGTCCCCTCGCTGTGTTATACATGCTTTTAGAAGGGCATGACATGGCTTGGAGGTTGACTTTCATAAAATGCAAACTGTTGGCTACCAAAATGCTGCCTTTCCAACAACTGTGGTTATAGGCAATGAGGAACATACTGATGAAGATGAGACGCAGATACCCGATTGGGATGACAACTTAAATATTCGGTCAGGGCAAGAAGAAACTCGGTCTGAGGGGGAGGGGAGTGCAAACACAACAATTGATGATGAAGTTCTAGATCCCACCTACTGTCAACCCACAGTCAGACACTCGAGGAGGTCAATAGAGGCGGTGGAGGAGGATGCAACCGACGTCGAAGTAACCTGGCGCCTTACTGGACACAGTCGGAGCACTGGTAGCACGTCTACAACTGCATCCTCAGCCACCACTCTGCCTCTGAGCATTATTCGGGGTGGATCAACAGGTCGCATGGCCTCTAAGCCTTGCCTAGCCTGGTCCTTTTTTGACATAAAAAAAGATCGGCCAAATTATGTGATCTGTAACATTTGCCATGGTTATCTTAGTAGAGGTCAAAACCTCAGCAGTTTGACAACTTCTTCCATGAATCGTCACATGAATAAATATCATATGGCCTGGTGGGAAGCTCACCGTGCTGCAATGCGGCCTAGTGGAGCCAACCATCCACCGCCTGCCCCTTCCAGGGCATCCGCGCGCTCGTCATCTTCTAGGACTGTGGGGACAGCTGTCACACCTGTTTTTCCACCCACAACTTCCACCACTGTAACCGCAACAGGCAGTTTGCTTGGTAGGTCGTCAGTTGGTTTGGAAGGGGAAACAAGTGAGTGTGTACAGCTCTCTCAGACATCGATAGCACCAACTTTGGATGAAGGCAACATCATGTCTCCGCCTGCACTTTCCTCCCAAAGCTGCATTTTTCCAGGGACACCCTACTCAACACCGTCTACACACAGCAGCCAGATCTCTGTCCCTCAGATGTGGTCAAATAAAAGGCCACTTCCTTCGACCCATGACAAAGCGAAGAGGTTGACTCTATCCCTCTGTAAGCTGTTGGCTACAGAAATGCTGCCTTTCCGCCTAGTGGACACACAGGATTTTAGAGACCTTATATCTGTCGCTGTGCCCCAGTACCAGATGCCTAGTCGCCACTACTTCTCTAAGAAAGGTGTGCCCGCGCTACACCAGCATGTCGCACACAATATCACCGCTTCCTTGAGAAACTCTGTGTGTGAACGGGTGAATTTCAGCACCGATACTTGGACCAGTAAGCATGGACAGGGACGTTACATGTCGCTGACTGGGCACTGGGTAACTATGGTGATAGATGGTGAAGGGTCTGCTGCACAAGTCTTGCCGTCCCCACGACTTGTGTGTCAATCCTCTGTCTGTCCAAGTTCCGCCACTGCTTCTGCATCCTCCACCTCATCTGGGTCCTCCACCTCCGCCCCAAGCCTGCCTGGTCAGGCCACCAGCGTTCTCACTGCGCAGAAGGAATCACGCACCCCTCATTACTATGCTGGCAGCAGAGCGCAACGGCATCAGGCGGTCTTTAGCTTGACATGTCTTGGGAATAAGAGTCACACAGCTGAGGAGTTGTGGTCAGCTCTGCGGTCCGAGTTTAATAAATGGTTGTCTCCACTCAACCTGCAGCCTGGTAAGGCCGTGTGCGACAATGCTGCAAACCTGGGTGCGGCCCTTCGCCTGGGCAAGGTGACACACGTGCCTTGTATGGCTCACGTGTTGAACCTTGTTGTCCAGCAATTTTTAACACACTATCCCGGCCTAGATGGCCTTCTGACCAGGGCACGGAAACTGTCTGCAGTGCTCACTTCCGCTGTTCAAGCGCCGCAGCTGAGCGACTTGCATCGCTCCAGAAGTCTTTCGGCCTGCCGGTTCATTGCCTGAAATGCGATGTGGCGACACGCTGGAATTCAACTCTCCACATGTTACAGCGACTGTGGCAGCACCGCAGAGCCCTGGTGCAATACGTCATGACGTATAGCCTGGGCCAACGAGATGCAGAGGTGGGGCAGATCACCCTGATGGAGTGATCTCAGATCACGGACCTATGCACCCTTCTGCACAGTTTCGACATGGCGACGAATATGTTTAGCGCTGACAATGCCATTATCAGCATGACGATTACAGTCATTTACATGCTGGAGCACACGCTGAACACTATTCGGAGTCAGGGGGTGGGACAACAGGAAGGGGAGGAACTACAGGAGGATTCATATGTGCAAGACACAACAACATCACCAAGGTCCAGACGTTCATCATCACCAACGCGGCAGGCATGGGACCATGGGGGACAGGGATCAACAAGGGCGCATGGTAGCAGGCGAGATGTTGAGGAAGGTGCAGGAGGACATGAAGATATGGAGGACGAACTGTCCATGGACATGGAAGACTCAGCTGATGAGGGGGACCTTGGTCAAATTTAAGTTGAAAGAGGTTGGGGGGAGATGACAGAGGAAGAAAGAACGGTTAGCACCTCTATGCCACAAACACAGCGTGGACTTGGTCCGCATGGCTGCGCAAGACACATGAGTGCCTTCTTGTTGCACTACCTCCAACATGACCCTCGTATTGTCAAAATTAGAAGTGATGATGACTACTGGCTTGCCACACTATTAGATCCCCGGGACAAGTCCAAATTTTGTGACATAATTCCACCCATAGAAAGGGACGCACGTATGCAGGAGTATCAGCAGAAGCTGTTACTCGATCTTAGCTCGGCTTTTCCACCAAACAACCGTGCAGGTGAAGGGAGTGATTCTCCCAGTTGTAACTTGACAAACATGGGACGGCCTCGTCATCTTCAACAGTCTACCCGTACCAGTAGGACCGTATCTGGTGCTGGTAACAGCAATTTTATGGAATCTTTTCATAATTTTTTTAGACCCTCCTTTGCAAGGCCACCAGAGACATCAAGTGTGTCACATAGTCAACGGATGGAGAGGATGATACAGGAGTATCTCCAAATGAACATCGATGCAATGACTTTGCAAATGGAGCCTTGCTCCTTTTGTGCTTCAAATCTAGAAAAATGTCAAGAGCTCTCCAGTTACGCCTTGAAGATTTTGTCGTGTCCAGCTGCCAGCGTTGTCTCTGAACGTGTCTTCAGTGCTGCTGGGTGTGTGCTGACAGATAAGCGCACGCGTCTGTCCAGTGACAATGTGGACAGACTGACGTTCATCAAAATGAACAAGTCATGGATCCAGAAGGAATTTACTACCCCTGTGTCATCCTGGGGAGAGTAAATGCTTGTGGATTTGGAATGTGCTTGATGCAAATCAAAACATCCTGTTTGCAACTAGGGCACAAGTCCTGCCACTGATGGGGTGTCTGTGTGCCCAATTTGGGGAAAAAAGGTAGACTCCGCTTGGAGTAACCCTTGCTTGCTGTGTTTTTTAAAAATGATACAAGATGAACAGATCTGAAGGCAAGATGAAGGCAACATCATGTCTCCGCCTGCACTTTTCTCACAAACCTGCATTTTTCCAGGGACACCCTACTCAACACCGTCTACAGACAGCAGCCAGATCTCTGTCCCTCAGATGTGGTCAAATAAAAGGCCACTTACTGCGACCCATGACAAAGCTAAGTGGTTGACTCTATCCCTCTGTAAGCTGTTGGCTACCGAAATGCTGCCTTTACGCGTAGTGGACACACAGGATTTTACAGACCTTATGTCTGTCGCTGTGCCCCAGTACCAGATGCCCAATCACCACTGCTTCTCCAAGAAAAGCATGCCCGCGCTACACCAGCATGTCGCACACAACATCACCACTTCCTTGAGAAAATCTGTGTGCGACAGGGTGCATTTCAACACAGATACTTGGACCAGTAAGCATAGACAGGGTCATTACATGTCACTGACTGGGCACTGGCAAACTATGGTGAGAGATGGAGAAGGGTCTGCTGTACAAGTCTTGCCGTCCCCACGAGTTGTTTCAATCCTTGTTCTGTATGTAGAAGTTAATACACTGCTTCTGCCTCTTCAACCTCGTGTGGGTCCTCTACCTTGGCGCAAACCCTGTGTGGTCAGGCCACCCTTCCTTGCAACTGCGCACAAGGACTACCACACACCTCCTTACTATGCTGGCAGCAGAGCTCAATGCCATCAGGCGGTCAAAGTTTTACTTTGAAATGTATGGGAAATGTGAGTCACACCGCTATTACAGAGAATAGTAGTCAGGCAGGGTCAAAACATTAATTGAGGAACAGGAACAGAATGGGACGGCCAGGAAAGAATCAGAAAACAAGCAGAGGTGAAATGCGTATCGGCCAACAAGGTACATAAACAGCAAGCAGGAAAAGTAGTCAGGTAACAAGCACACAAAATCATAAAACTGAACTGGGGGTAAAATTAACCAGAGGTTCATAGCTATGTCTGGCAGTGGTCTGCAGACAGGATGGGCATAAAAAAGGGTGTGGTGTCTTCCCATTGGTTGTAGCTGAATGATGGTATTTCATCTGTGAGATACCCACCAGCTACATTCAGCCAGAGATTCTGCATCTGTCAAGGTAATGCAGCCCAGTGGGTGAGCCTAACCTGCGTCCACCTGCGCCGCTGGCATCGACTACTCTCCCATCATCAGCACTATTCATGAAAGGAACACGTTGTCACCTGGCGACCGGAGTACAAATTGACGGAGCGGACTCCGTTGGTGACTTAACAGCCGTGTGCGGCAATGATGCAAACCTGGCTGCGGGCCATCCTCAGGGCAATGTGACACACGTGCCTTTTAGGGCTCACGTGTTGAACCGAATTCGCCAGCAATTTTTAAAACACCATCACGGCCTACATGGCCTTGTGCAGTGGGCACGCTCGCTATGTGCTCACTTCCATCGTGCGCACACAGCAGCTCAACAACTTTCATCACTCCGGAAGTCTTAGGGTCTGGCAGTTAAACGCCGTAAATGCGATGTTTCGACACGCAGGAATTGGAATCTGCACATGTTGCAGCGTGTGTGGCAGCACCGCAGAGCCCTGCTGAAATACGGTAAGACATATAGCCTGGGATAACTTGATCCAGAGGTGGTGCAGATCACGCTGCTGGAGTGGTGTCAGATCAAGGACCTATGCACCCTGCTACACAGTTTTGAAATGTCGACGAAGATGTTTAGCACTGGCAATGTCATTCTCAGCGTGACAATTCTGGTCATCTACATGATGGAGCACACTGTAATTATTATTCGGAGTCAGGTGTTGGGACAAGAGGAAGGGGAGGAAGTACAGGAGGAGTCATATGCGGAAGGGATAACAAGATCTACGAGGTCCAGATGGTCAGCGGCACCTATGCGGCAGTCATGGTGAGGGAGAGGGATTAACAAGGGCGCATAGTATCAGCAAAAAGTGTTGATGAAAGTGCAGGAGCCCATGAAGAAATGGAGGACGAACTGGCGATGGGCATGGAAGACTCAGCAGATGAGTGAGAGCTTGCTCACATTTCGGTTGTGCGAGGTTGGGGGGAGAGGGCAGAGGAAGGATGCACGATTCTCACCTCTCTGCCACCAACACACCAAGGACTTGGTCCTCCTGGATGCACAAGACACATGAGCGCCTTCTTGCTGCACTACCTACATGACCCTCGGATTGTATGAATTTGAACTAATCCTGAATACTGGGTTGCCACACTGTTAGATCCCCGGTACAAGACAAAATTTGGCGAACTAATTCCTGCCATAGAAATAGACGCACGTATACAGGAGTATCTGCAGAATGTGGTACGCAATCTTAGATCTACTTGTCCACTAAACACCAGTGCTGCACAGAGTGAATCTCAACGCTTTGTCATGGATAGGAGGAAATGGTCTTTTACTTGTCCACATCGGAGGGACCGAGGGATGGCTGCTGTGCTGAGATGGCGTTGAGTACGGTGTCCCTGCACAGTTGCACTTTTGGTCATATCCCAAAATGAGTTGAAAAAGGACAGATGCTGTTGGAAAGGGGAACAGGTGTGTTGGAAAGGGGAAAAAAGTTTTGGTCCGTGGATTTGGTGGTTAAGCAACTGTAACATTTGCTGAAGAAACAACATCTGTTACAGTGGGACTGGCAGATTTGGATAAAGTGGTATATAATCTGTGACCGCTATATAACGAAAATTAATAAGAAAAGAAAGAGAAAGGTATATATCCCCATCAGCAGTCAGTGTCCACCGTGCTCCCAGTTGGAAAAGGAGAGGTTGGCAACTTGAAGGTTTGGTGGAGGATACAGAGCTGTGTGGCTATGAAACTAATAGTAGCCTGAACCGAGTTAGACGCCATTCGGATCTGGAGACTGTGAGCCCTGTTAGCGTCACAGGGTCCACATGCCCACCCAGCCCAGGAACTCCCTGTTAACAACACAGGGGCCATTGAGTACGCTGACCGTGTGCGTAGGGGCCACACCTGTGGACAGCAGGCGCATCAGCAGCAGCAGGCCTGTTAATGCCACTGGGCTGCACAAGCAGGACTGTTAGGACAGGAGCTGGTCTTAACCGTTCTGCGTTACCAACTGTGGTGGTGGCCTGCATCCACCACCCGATCCCTGCCTACCTCTGGCCTAAAGCCGCAATGGGTTCAACACATGGAGGTGTGCTCTTTCGGAGCATAATAGAAGACTGCGCACCTCCTTGTTGGCTCCAGCCGCTTTTATAACCTGGGTCCGCCCCAAACCAGGGTGAACCACAATGCACCTCCTGGAGACAAAAGTAGAGTGACACGTCATGAGTGGCATAACTAGCGTCCTATTTGGAAACGCAACTTCAATGATGACCTCATGGCTGCCATGACCGAAACACCTCACCAGTCATCGTCTGAGCATCAATAATGCGGTGACAAGTCATAGGTGTGGGCCTCTGCAAGCCATTTGGGAGGACACCTGATGCCCTGTGGTCTATATGGGACCCCCACATCAGGGCCAGGGCCAAAGAGTTCATTACCGGACCTAGTCTCTGATGCAGGAAGTGCCTGAGCATGCTCAGTAGCATGAAATACAGTCTCTGAAAAAAGACTATCAGCTTTAGCATGGTGTCTATGCCCAAAACAGGACTTATACCCGGCACGGAATGCAAGCACCTGTGCAAAGAGGCTTTTCACACTTAGTGTGGGAGCATGCGCTGTATCCCGAAATGAAAACTTAGCGTCAGGAATGGCACAGTCAGGCTGAGCATACTCACTAGGCGAAACACTGTAATTATGCTGCAGCTGGGGTACATCGGCACACGCATGCGCACTAGCTGCCTCTCCACACTTAGACGTGGAGGGGAAATTTGTCTTGGAGATGCTGTCTATGAACAGAAGGAAAAGCTAAAGGAAGCCTGACTTTCTATCCCTCCGAATTATGAAATGCAGCAATGAATTCCATGAGTTTGCTATAACATTAGCGTAGCAAAATGTGCATGAGGGTGTGATGTAGAGGTGCTAGAAATAGCTTGTCACCAGTGGGGCACTAATGGAATACAACAGCCAGTTCTATGATGCCACAAAATGGCAGTATTTTGTGCTATCATTATAGCTTATTAAAAACAGAGCACGAGGTTGTCATGCAGAGGTGCTGCACATAGATTTGCAGTAGTGTGAATTGACAAAAGTACAATAGCCACGTTTAGGATACAACTAGGTACAGTGAGTGTTTGCTAGTATAATGGCTGAGTTTAAAAAAGTTTGAGTGTGCAATGCAGGCAGATGTCCTGCAAATAACGTTCCAATACTGTGAATTGACAAAAGTACAATAGCCACGTTTAGGATACAACTAGGTACAGTGAGTGTTTGCTAGTATAATGGCTGAGTTTAAAAAAGTTTGAGTGTGCAAGGCAGGCAGATGTCCTGCAAATAACGTTCCAATACTGTGAATTGACAAAAGTACAATAGCCACGTTTAGGATACAACTAGGTACAGTGAGTGTTTGCTAGTATAATGGCTGAGTTTAAAAAAGTTTGAGTGTGCAAGGCAGGCAGATGTCCTGCAAATAACGTTCCAATACTGTGAATTGACAAAAGTACAATAGCCACGTTTAGGATACAACTAGGTACAGTGAGTGTTTGCTAGTATAATGGCTGAGTTTAAAAAAGTTTGAGTGTGCAATGCAGGCAGACGTGCTGCAAATAACGTTCCAATACTGTGAATTGACAAAAGTACAATAGCCACGTTTAGGATACAACTAGGTACAGTGAGTGTTTGCTAGTATAATGGCTGAGTTTAAAAAAGTTTGAGTGTGCAAGGCAGGCAGATGTCCTGCAAATAACGTTCCAATACTGTGAATTGACAAAAGTACAATAGCCACGTTTAGGATACAACTAGGTACAGTGAGTGTTTGCTAGTATAATGGCTGAGTTTAAAAAAGTTTGAGTGTGCAGTGCAGGCAGACGTGCTGCTAATAACGTTCCAATACTGTGAATTGACAAAAGTACAATAGCCACGTTTAGGATACAACTAGGTACAGTGAGTGTTTGCTAGTATAATGGCTGAGTTTAAAAAAGTTTGAGTGTGCAATGCAGGCAGACGTCCTGCAAATAACGTTCCAATACTGTGAATTGACAAAAGTACAATAGCCACGTTTAGGATACAACTAGGTACAGTGAGTGTTTGCTAGTATAATGGCTGAGTTTAAAAAAGTTTGAGTGTGCAATGCAGGCAGACGTGCTGCAAATAACGTTCCAATACTGTGAATTGACAAAAGTACAATAGCCACGTTTAGGATACAACTAGGTACAGTGAGTGTTTGCTAGTATAATGGCTGAGTTTAAAAAAGTTTGAGTGTGCAATGCAGGCAGATGTCCTGCAAATAACGTTCCAATACTGTGAATTGACAAAAGTACAATAGCCACGTTTAGGATACAACTAGGTACAGTGAGTGTTTGCTAGTATAATGGCTGAGTTTAAAAAAGTTTGAGTGTGCAAGGCAGGCAGATGTCCTGCAAATAACGTTCCAATACTGTGAATTGACAAAAGTACAATAGCCACGTTTAGGATACAACTAGGTACAGTGAGTGTTTGCTAGTATAATGGCTGAGTTTAAAAAAGTTTGAGTGTGCAATGCAGGCAGACGTGCTGCAAATAACGTTCCAATACTGTGAATTGACAAAAGTACAATAGCCACGTTTAGGATACAACTTGGTACAGTGAGTGTTTGCTAGTATAATGGCTGAGTTTAAAAAAGTTTGAGTGTGCAAGGCAGGCAGATGTCCTGCAAATAACGTTCCAATACTGTGAATTGACAAAAGTACAATAGCCACGTTTAGGATACAACTAGGTACAGTGAGTGTTTGCTAGTATAATGGCTGAGTTTAAAAAAGTTTGAGTGTGCAATGCAGGCAGACGTGCTGCTAATAACGTTCCAATACTGTGAATTGACAAAAGTACAATAGCCACGTTTAGGATACAACTAGGTACAGTGAGTGTTTGCTAGTATAATGGCTGAGTTTAAAAAAGTTTGAGTGTGCAATGCAGGCAGACGTCCTGCAAATAACGTTCCAATACTGTGAATTGACAAAAGTACAATAGCCACGTTTAGGATACAACTAGGTACAGTGAGTGTTTGCTAGTATAATGGCTGAGTTTAAAAAAGTTTGAGTGTGCAATGCAGGCAGACGTGCTGCAAATAACGTTCCAATACTGTGAATTGACAAAAGTACAATAGCCACGTTTAGGATACAACTAGGTACAGTGAGTGTTTGCTAGTATAATGGCTGAGTTTAAAAAAGTTTGAGTGTGCAATGCAGGCAGACGTGCTGCAAATAACGTTCCAATACTGTGAATTGACAAAAGTACAATAGCCACGTTTAGGATACAACTAGGTACAGTGAGTGTTTGCTAGTATAATGGCTGAGTTTAAAAAAGTTTGAGTGTGCAATGCAGGCAGACGTCCTGCAAATAACGTTCCAATACTGTGAATTGACAAAAGTACAATAGCCACGTTTAGGATACAACTAGGTACAGTGAGTGTTTGCTAGTATAATGGCTGAGTTTAAAAAAGTTTGAGTGTGCAATGCAGGCAGACGTGCTGCAAATAACGTTCCAATACTGTGAATTGACAAAAGTACAATAGCCACGTTTAGGATACAACTAGGTACAGTGAGTGTTTGCTAGTATAATGGCTGAGTTTAAAAAAGTTTGAGTGTGCAATGCAGGCAGACGTCCTGCAAATAACGTTCCAATACTGTGAATTGACAAAAGTACAATAGCCACGTTTAGGATACAACTAGGTACAGTGAGTGTTTGCTAGTATAATGGCTGAGTTTAAAAAAGTTTGAGTGTGCAATGCAGGCAGACGTGCTGCAAATAACGTTCCAATACTGTGAATTGACAAAAGTACAATAGCCACGTTTAGGATACAACTAGGTACAGTGAGTGTTTGCTAGTATAATGGCTGAGTTTAAAAAAGTTTGAGTGTGCAATGCAGGCAGACGTCCTGCAAATAACGTTCCAATACTGTGAATTGACAAAAGTACAATAGCCACGTTTAGGATACAACTAGGTACAGTGAGTGTTTGCTAGTATAATGGCTGAGTTTAAAAAAGTTTGAGTGTGCAATGCAGGCAGACGTGCTGCAAATAACGTTCCAATACTGTGAATTGACAAAAGTACAATAGCCACGTTTAGGATACAACTAGGTACAGTGAGTGTTTGCTAGTATAATGGCTGAGTTTAAAAAAGTTTGAGTGTGCAATGCAGGCAGACGTCCTGCAAATAACGTTCCAATACTGTGAATTGACAAAAGTACAATAGCCACGTTTAGGATACAACTAGGTACAGTGAGTGTTTGCTAGTATAATGGCTGAGTTTAAAAAAGTTTGAGTGTGCAAGGCAGGCAGATGTCCTGCAAATAACGTTCCAATACTGTGAATTGACAAAAGTACAATAGCCACGTTTAGGATACAACTAGGTACAGTGAGTGTTTGCTAGTATAATGGCTGAGTTTAAAAAAGTTAGAGTGTGCAATGCAGGCAGATGTCATGCAAATAACGTTCCAATACTGTGAATTGACAAAAGTCCAATAGCCACGTATAGGATGCCACTAGGTACACTGAGTGTTTGCTAGTATAATGGCTTCGTTATAATTAGTTGGAGTGTGCAACGCAGGCAGATGCGCTCTGCAAATGTCTTGGCACTAGTGGGACTATAGCAAAGTCCAATAGCCACGTATAGGATGCCACTAGGTACACTGAGTGTTTGCTAGTAAAATTGCTTAGTTTAAAAAAGTTGTAGTGTGCAATGCAGGCAGACGTGCTCTGCAAATGTCTTTGCACTAGTGGGACTATAGCAAAGTCCAATAGCCACGTATAGGATGCCACTAGGTACACTGAGTGTTTGCTAGTAAAATTGCTTAGTTTAAAAAAGTTGTAGTGTGCAATGCAGGCAGACGTGCTCTGCAAATGTCTTTGCACTAGTGGGACTATAGCAAAGTCCAATAGCCACGTATAGGATGCCACTAGGTACACTGAGTGTTTGCTAGTAAAATTGCTTAGTTTAAAAAACTTGGAGTGTGCAATGCAGGCAGATGTGCTCTGCTAATGTCTTTGCACTAGTGGGACTATAGCAAAGTCCAATAGCCACGTTTAGGATGCCACTAGGTACACTGAGTGTTTGCTAGTAAAATTGATTAGTTTAAAAAAGTTGTAGTGTGCAATGCAGGCAGACGTGCTCTGCAAATGTCTTTGCACTAGTGGGACTATAGCAAAGTCCAATAGCCACGTATAGGATGCCACT
This sequence comes from Anomaloglossus baeobatrachus, assembly GCF_048569485.1. Taxonomy (NCBI): domain Eukaryota; kingdom Metazoa; phylum Chordata; class Amphibia; order Anura; family Aromobatidae; genus Anomaloglossus; species Anomaloglossus baeobatrachus. The sequence goes on along the minus strand of NC_134354.1, from coordinate 155,304,371 downwards.
AGGTACACTGAGTGTTTGCTAGTAAAATTGCTTAGTTTAAAAAAGTTGTAGTGTGCAATGCAGGCAGACGTGCTCTGCAAATGTCTTTGCACTAGTGGGACTATAGCAAAGTCCAATAGCCACGTATAGGATGCCACTAGGTACACTGAGTGTTTGCTAGTAAAATTGCTTAGTTTAAAAAACTTGGAGTGTGCAATGCAGGCAGATGTGCTCTGCTAATGTCTTTGCACTAGTGGGACTATAGCAAAGTCCAATAGCCACGTATAGGATGCCACTAGGTACACTGAGTGTTTGCTAGTATAATGGCTTCGTTATAATTAGTTGGAGTGTGCAACGCAGGCAGATGCGCTCTGCAAATGTCTTGGCACTAGTGGGACTATAGCAAAGTCCAATAGCCACGTATAGGATGCCACTAGGTACACTGAGTGTTTGCTAGTATAATGGCTGAGTTTAAAAAAGTTTGAGTGTGCAATGCAGGCAGATGTCCTGCAAATAACGTTCCAATACTGTGAATTGACAAAAGTACAATAGCCACGTTTAGGATACAACTAGGTACAGTGAGTGTTTGCTAGTATAATGGCTGAGTTTAAAAAAGTTTGAGTGTGCAAGGCAGGCAGATGTCCTGCAAATAACGTTCCAATACTGTGAATTGACAAAAGTACAATAGCCACGTTTAGGATACAACTAGGTACAGTGAGTGTTTGCTAGTATAATGGCTGAGTTTAAAAAAGTTTGAGTGTGCAATGCAGGCAGACGTGCTGCAAATAACGTTCCAATACTGTGAATTGACAAAAGTACAATAGCCACGTTTAGGATACAACTAGGTACAGTGAGTGTTTGCTAGTATAATGGCTGAGTTTAAAAAAGTTTGAGTGTGCAAGGCAGGCAGATGTCCTGCAAATAACGTTCCAATACTGTGAATTGACAAAAGTACAATAGCCACGTTTAGGATACAACTAGGTACAGTGAGTGTTTGCTAGTATAATGGCTGAGTTTAAAAAAGTTTGAGTGTGCAATGCAGGCAGACGTGCTGCTAATAACGTTCCAATACTGTGAATTGACAAAAGTACAATAGCCACGTTTAGGATACAACTAGGTACAGTGAGTGTTTGCTAGTATAATGGCTGAGTTTAAAAAAGTTTGAGTGTGCAATGCAGGCAGACGTACTGCAAATAACATTCCAATACTGTGAATTGACAAAAGTACAATAGCCACGTTTAGGATACAACTAGGTACAGTGAGTGTTTGCTAGTATAATGGCTGAGTTTAAAAAAGTTTGAGTGTGCAATGCAGGCAGACGTGCTGCAAATAACGTTCCAATACTGTGAATTGACAAAAGTACAATAGCCACGTTTAGGATACAACTAGGTACAGTGAGTGTTTGCTAGTATAATGGCTGAGTTTAAAAAAGTTTGAGTGTGCAATGCAGGCAGACGTGCTGCAAATAACGTTCCAATACTGTGAATTGACAAAAGTACAATAGCCACGTTTAGGATACAACTAGGTACAGTGAGTGTTTGCTAGTATAATGGCTGAGTTTAAAAAAGTTTGAGTGTGCAATGCAGGCAGACGTCCTGCAAATAACGTTCCAATACTGTGAATTGACAAAAGTACAATAGCCACGTTTAGGATACAACTAGGTACAGTGAGTGTTTGCTAGTATAATGGCTGAGTTTAAAAAAGTTTGAGTGTGCAATGCAGGCAGACGTGCTGCAAATAACGTTCCAATACTGTGAATTGACAAAAGTACAATAGCCACGTTTAGGATACAACTAGGTACAGTGAGTGTTTGCTAGTATAATGGCTGAGTTTAAAAAAGTTTGAGTGTGCAATGCAGGCAGACGTCCTGCAAATAACGTTCCAATACTGTGAATTGACAAAAGTACAATAGCCACGTTTAGGATACAACTAGGTACAGTGAGTGTTTGCTAGTATAATGGCTGAGTTTAAAAAAGTTTGAGTGTGCAATGCAGGCAGACGTGCTGCAAATAACGTTCCAATACTGTGAATTGACAAAAGTACAATAGCCACGTTTAGGATACAACTAGGTACAGTGAGTGTTTGCTAGTATAATGGCTGAGTTTAAAAAAGTTTGAGTGTGCAATGCAGGCAGACGTGCTGCAAATAACGTTCCAATACTGTGAATTGACAAAAGTACAATAGCCACGTTTAGGATACAACTAGGTACAGTGAGTGTTTGCTAGTATAATTTCTGAGTTTAAAAAAGTTTGAGTGTGCAATGCAGGCAGACGTCCTGCAAATAACGTTCCAATACTGTGAATTGACAAAAGTACAATAGCCACGTTTAGGATACAACTAGGTACAGTGAGTGTTTGCTAGTATAATGGCTGAGTTTAAAAAAGTTTGAGTGTGCAATGCAGGCAGACGTGCTGCAAATAACGTTCCAATACTGTGAATTGACAAAAGTACAATAGCCACGTTTAGGATACAACTAGGTACAGTGAGTGTTTGCTAGTATAATGGCTGAGTTTAAAAAAGTTTGAGTGTGCAATGCAGGCAGACGTCCTGCAAATAACGTTCCAATACTGTGAATTGACAAAAGTACAATAGCCACGTTTAGGATACAACTAGGTACAGTGAGTGTTTGCTAGTATAATGGCTGAGTTTAAAAAAGTTTGAGTGTGCAATGCAGGCAGACGTGCTGCAAATAACGTTCCAATACTGTGAATTGACAAAAGTACAATAGCCACGTTTAGGATACAACTAGGTACAGTGAGTGTTTGCTAGTATAATGGCTGAGTTTAAAAAAGTTTGAGTGTGCAATGCAGGCAGATGTCCTGCAAATAACGTTCCAATACTGTGAATTGACAAAAGTACAATAGCCACGTTTAGGATACAACTAGGTACAGTGAGTGTTTGCTAGTATAATGGCTGAGTTTAAAAAAGTTTGAGTGTGCAAGGCAGGCAGATGTCCTGCAAATAACGTTCCAATACTGTGAATTGACAAAAGTACAATAGCCACGTTTAGGATACAACTAGGTACAGTGAGTGTTTGCTAGTATAATGGCTGAGTTTAAAAAAGTTTGAGTGTGCAATGCAGGCAGACGTGCTGCAAATAACGTTCCAATACTGTGAATTGACAAAAGTACAATAGCCACGTTTAGGATACAACTAGGTACAGTGAGTGTTTGCTAGTATAATGGCTGAGTTTAAAAAAGTTTGAGTGTGCAAGGCAGGCAGATGTCCTGCAAATAACGTTCCAATACTGTGAATTGACAAAAGTACAATAGCCACGTTTAGGATACAACTAGGTACAGTGAGTGTTTGCTAGTATAATGGCTGAGTTTAAAAAAGTTTGAGTGTGCAATGCAGGCAGACGTGCTGCTAATAACGTTCCAATACTGTGAATTGACAAAAGTACAATAGCCACGTTTAGGATACAACTAGGTACAGTGAGTGTTTGCTAGTATAATGGCTGAGTTTAAAAAAGTTTGAGTGTGCAATGCAGGCAGACGTACTGCAAATAACATTCCAATACTGTGAATTGACAAAAGTACAATAGCCACGTTTAGGATACAACTAGGTACAGTGAGTGTTTGCTAGTATAATGGCTGAGTTTAAAAAAGTTTGAGTGTGCAATGCAGGCAGACGTGCTGCAAATAACGTTCCAATACTGTGAATTGACAAAAGTACAATAGCCACGTTTAGGATACAACTAGGTACAGTGAGTGTTTGCTAGTATAATGGCTGAGTTTAAAAAAGTTTGAGTGTGCAATGCAGGCAGACGTGCTGCAAATAACGTTCCAATACTGTGAATTGACAAAAGTACAATAGCCACGTTTAGGATACAACTAGGTACAGTGAGTGTTTGCTAGTATAATGGCTGAGTTTAAAAAAGTTTGAGTGTGCAATGCAGGCAGACGTCCTGCAAATAACGTTCCAATACTGTGAATTGACAAAAGTACAATAGCCACGTTTAGGATACAACTAGGTACAGTGAGTGTTTGCTAGTATAATGGCTGAGTTTAAAAAAGTTTGAGTGTGCAATGCAGGCAGACGTGCTGCAAATAACGTTCCAATACTGTGAATTGACAAAAGTACAATAGCCACGTTTAGGATACAACTAGGTACAGTGAGTGTTTGCTAGTATAATGGCTGAGTTTAAAAAAGTTTGAGTGTGCAATGCAGGCAGACGTCCTGCAAATAACGTTCCAATACTGTGAATTGACAAAAGTACAATAGCCACGTTTAGGATACAACTAGGTACAGTGAGTGTTTGCTAGTATAATGGCTGAGTTTAAAAAAGTTTGAGTGTGCAATGCAGGCAGACGTGCTGCAAATAACGTTCCAATACTGTGAATTGACAAAAGTACAATAGCCACGTTTAGGATACAACTAGGTACAGTGAGTGTTTGCTAGTATAATGGCTGAGTTTAAAAAAGTTTGAGTGTGCAATGCAGGCAGACGTGCTGCAAATAACGTTCCAATACTGTGAATTGACAAAAGTACAATAGCCACGTTTAGGATACAACTAGGTACAGTGAGTGTTTGCTAGTATAATTTCTGAGTTTAAAAAAGTTTGAGTGTGCAATGCAGGCAGACGTCCTGCAAATAACGTTCCAATACTGTGAATTGACAAAAGTACAATAGCCACGTTTAGGATACAACTAGGTACAGTGAGTGTTTGCTAGTATAATGGCTGAGTTTAAAAAAGTTTGAGTGTGCAATGCAGGCAGACGTGCTGCAAATAACGTTCCAATACTGTGAATTGACAAAAGTACAATAGCCACGTTTAGGATACAACTAGGTACAGTGAGTGTTTGCTAGTATAATGGCTGAGTTTAAAAAAGTTTGAGTGTGCAATGCAGGCAGACGTCCTGCAAATAACGTTCCAATACTGTGAATTGACAAAAGTACAATAGCCACGTTTAGGATACAACTAGGTACAGTGAGTGTTTGCTAGTATAATGGCTGAGTTTAAAAAAGTTTGAGTGTGCAATGCAGGCAGACGTGCTGCAAATAACGTTCCAATACTGTGAATTGACAAAAGTACAATAGCCACGTTTAGGATACAACTAGGTACAGTGAGTGTTTGCTAGTATAATGGCTGAGTTTAAAAAAGTTGGAGTGTGCAATGCAGGCAGACGTCCTGCAAATAACGTTCCAATACTGTGAATTGACAAAAGTACAATAGCCACGTTTAGGATACAACTAGGTACAGTGAGTGTTTGCTAGTATAATGGCTGAGTTTAAAAAAGTTAGAGTGTGCAATGCAGGCAGATGTCATGCAAATAACGTTCCAATACTGTGAATTGACAAAAGTCCAATAGCCACGTATAGGATGCCACTAGGTACACTGAGTGTTTGCTAGTATAATGGCTTCGTTATAATTAGTTGGAGTGTGCAACGCAGGCAGATGCGCTCTGCAAATGTCTTGGCACTAGTGGGACTATAGCAAAGTCCAATAGCCACGTATAGGATGCCACTAGGTACACTGAGTGTTTGCTAGTAAAATTGCTTAGTTTAAAAAAGTTGTAGTGTGCAATGCAGGCAGACGTGCTCTGCAAATGTCTTTGCACTAGTGGGACTATAGCAAAGTCCAATAGCCACGTATAGGATGCCACTAGGTACACTGAGTGTTTGCTAGTAAAATTGCTTAGTTTAAAAAAGTTGTAGTGTGCAATGCAGGCAGACGTGCTCTGCAAATGTCTTTGCACTAGTGGGACTATAGCAAAGTCCAATAGCCACGTATAGGATGCCACTAGGTACACTGAGTGTTTGCTAGTAAAATTGCTTAGTTTAAAAAAGTTGTAGTGTGCAATGCAGGCAGACGTGCTCTGCAAATGTCTTTGCACTAGTGGGACTATAGCAAAGTCCAATAGCCACGTATAGGATGCCACTAGGTACACTGAGTGTTTGCTAGTAAAATTGCTTAGTTTAAAAAACTTGGAGTGTGCAATGCAGGCAGATGTGCTCTGCTAATGTCTTTGCACTAGTGGGACTATAGCAAAGTCCAATAGCCACGTTTAGGATGCCACTAGGTACACTGAGTGTTTGCTAGTAAAATTGATTAGTTTAAAAAAGTTGTAGTGTGCAATGCAGGCAGACGTGCTCTGCAAATGTCTTTGCACTAGTGGGACTATAGCAAAGTCCAATAGCCACGTATAGGATGCCACTAGGTACACTGAGTGTTTGCTAGTAAAATTGCTTAGTTTAAAAAAGTTGTAGTGTGCAATGCAGGCAGACGTGCTCTGCAAATGTCTTTGCACTAGTGGGACTATAGCAAAGTCCAATAGCCACGTATAGGATGCCACTAGGTACACTGAGTGTTTGCTAGTAAAATTGCTTAGTTTAAAAAACTTGGAGTGTGCAATGCAGGCAGATGTGCTCTGCTAATGTCTTTGCACTAGTGGGACTATAGCAAAGTCCAATAGCCACGTATAGGATGCCACTAGGTACACTGAGTGTTTGCTAGTATAATGGCTTCGTTATAATTAGTTGGAGTGTGCAACGCAGGCAGATGCGCTCTGCAAATGTCTTGGCACTAGTGGGACTATAGCAAAGTCCAATAGCCACGTATAGGATGCCACTAGGTACACTGAGTGTTTGCTAGTAAAATTGCTTAGTTTAAAAAAGTTGTAGTGTGCAATGCAGGCAGACGTGCTCTGCAAATGTCTTTGCACTAGTGGGGCTATAGCAAAGTCCAATAGCCACGTATAGGATGCCACTAGGTACACTGAGTGTTTGCTAGTAAAATTGCTTAGTTTAAAAAAGTTGTAGTGTGCAATGCAGGCAGACGTGCTCTGCAAATGTATTTGCACTAGTGGGACTATAGCAAAGTCCAATAGCCACGTATAGGATGCCACTAGGTACACTGAGTGTTTGCTAGTAAAATTGCTTAGTTTAAAAAAGTTGGAGTGTGCAATGCAGGCAGATGTGCTCTGCTAATGTCTTTGCACTAGTGGGACTATAGCAAAGTCCAATAGCCACGTTTAGGATGCCACTAGGTACACTGAGTGTTTGCTAGTATAATGGCTTACTTAGAATGAGTTGGAGTGTGCAGAGGACAAGAGGGTACAGTGGCAGGATTGTGGTGCTCTGGGTAGAGGAATGGAAGCCTGCCTTTCTATTCCCTCCTAATGGTGAAATGCAGGGAGGAAATCCCTGACCTGGGCTACACAGACGCTGTTGCTGTTTGCAGGACCTGTCACTTATGGCTCTCTGACCCTGCCGCTTTGAGCCCTTAAAAGGACTGCTAGAATGTGCTCTCCCTAAGCTGTCTAACGCTGTGTATGCAGCGCATACAGCTGTATCGGCTATAGGACTCAGGAGGACGGAGCTGCGACACTGATGTCTGACACCAAAGACGCAGAAGGCAGATAATGGCGTTCGTGAAGAAAATGTCCGGTTTTATAATGCAGGGACATGTGACATGCAGATCCTATCACACATGCCGTTGCTTCTCTGGCTCAAAGTCCACTTAGGTGTGTGTGTGTCTGTGATTGGCTGACATGCTGGCCCGCCCCACAAGACGCGCACGCTTAGGGAAGGAAGACAAGAAAAAAAAAAAAAAAAATGGCGATTGCCATTATAGAAACAGCAGTGATCTGAAGGCGCTGTTCACGCACACTATACACTGAAATGTGATAATAGTTTGATTCACAGAGTGACTTACACTATTACAGCAGAAACCAAGCTAGGATTTAGCTGTTTTTTGGCTGCTAGAACCGTTCTCGAACGTTTCTAGAACTATCGAGCTTTTGCAAAAAGCTCGAGTTCTAGTTCGATCTAGAACATGCCCCAAAATCACTCGAGCCGCGAACTGGAGAACCACGAACCACGAACCGCGCTCAACTCTAGTCATAATACACAGAGTGATCTATTTCAAGTCTATTTCTGTTAATATTGATGATTATGACTTACAGCCAATGAAAACCAAAAAAGTCATCTCAGAAAATTTGAATATTATATAAGAGCAACTGAAAAAATGATTTTAAACTCAGAAATGTTGGCGCCTACTGAAAGGTCTGTACAGTAAATGCACTCAATACTTGGTCGGGGCTCCTTTTGCATGAATTACTGCATCACTGCAGCGTGGCATGGAGGCGATCAGCCTGTGGCACTGCTGAGGAGATATGGAAGCCCAGGTTGCTTTGATAGCAGCCTTCAGCTCATCTGCATTGTTGGGTCTGGTGTCTCTCATCTTCATCTTGACAATACCCCCTAGATTCTTAAGGGGATTAGGTCAGGTGAGTTTGCTGGCCAATCAAACATAGTGAAACTGTGGTTATTAAACCAGGTAATGGTACTTTTGGCAGTGTGGACAGAGGCCAAGCCCTGCTGGAAAATGAAATTTCCATCTCCAAAAAGCTTGTTGGCTCTAAAATTTCCTGGTAGACGGCTGTGCTGACTTTGGTCTTGATAAAACACAGTGTACCTACACCAGCAGATGACATGGCTCCCCAAACCATCACTGATTGTGAAAACCTCACACTAGACGTCAAGCAGCTTGGATTGTGGCCTCTCCACTCTTCCTCCAGAATCTTGGACCTTGATTTACAAATAAAATGCAAAATTTACTTTCATCTGAAAACAACACCTTGGACCACTGAGCAACAGTCCAGTTCTTTATCTTCTTGGCCCAGGTAAGACACTTGGGGCGCTGTCTATTGGTCATGAGTGACTTGACACAAGGAATGCGACAGTTGTAGCCCATGTTCTGCATATATCTGTGTGTGGTGGCTCTTGAAGCACCCACTCCAGCAGCTGTCTACTCCTTTCGAATCTCCCCCAAATTTTTGAATGGCCTTTCCTTAACAATCCTATTAAGGCTCCGTTTTTCCTGGTTGCTTGTGCACCTTTTTCTACCACACTTTTTCCTTCCACTCAGCTTTCCATTAATATACTTGGCTACACCACTCTGTGAACAGCCAGCTGCTTAAGCAAAGACCTTTTGTGGCTTACCCTCCTTTGGAGTGTGTCACTGACTGCCTTCTGGACATCTGTCAAGTCAGCAGTCTTCCCCACAATTGTGTAGCCTACTGAACCAGACTAAAGGGGGCTTTACACTCTGCGACATTGCTAGCGATGTCGCTAGCTATCACACCCGCCCTCATCGTTTATGCGTCATGGGCAAATCGCTGCCCGTGGCGAACAATATCGCTTGTACGTGTCACACATACTTACCTTTCTAACGACGTCGCTGTGGCCGGTGAACAACCTCTTTTCTAAAGGGACGGTTTGTGCAACGTCACAGCGAAGTCACACAGCAGGCCACCAATAGAAGTAGATGGGCGGAGAGCAGCCGCATGAAGGACACTCCCACCTCATTGCCAGAGGACGCAGGAACGCAGCTGTTCGTCGTTCCCGGGGTGTCAGATGTAGTGATGTGTGCTGCCTCAGGAAGGACGAACAACCTGTGTCCAGAACCAGCAACGATATTTGGAAATGAACAACGTGTCAACAATCAACGATTTGGTGAGTATTTTGGATCGTTAACGTTCACTCGTATGTGTCACACGCAAAGACGTTGCTAAGGAGGTCAGATGTGCGTCACAAATTCCGTGACCCCAGCGATATATCTTTAGCAATGTCGTTGCATGTAACGGGGCCTTTAAGGGACCATTTTAAGGAAGCCTTTGCAGGTGTTTTGTGGTAATTATTTAGTTTTCTGAGATAAAGACTTTTGAGGTTTCATTGGCTGTAAGCCATAATCATCAACATTAACAGAAATAAACACTTGAAATAGATCATTTATAATGACGCTATATAATATATGTGTTTGCCTTTTTGTATTGAATTACTGAAATAAATTAACTTTTTAATGATATTCTAATTTATTGAGATGCACTTGTATATGGTAAAACTAATGGTTTTGTTCAAAAGTACAACTTGTTCTGCAGAAAATAAGCCTTCATAGGGTAATATTAAGGGAAAAGTAAAAAAGATATTGCTCTTGGAAGAAGGAGAGGAAAAAATGAAAATAAAAAATGGAAAATCACCTGGGAAAAAGGGTTAATAAATAATGGCGTTGTGTGCTACTAACGGTAATCTTTGAGACTGTGGTCACAGCTTTCTTCAGGTCATTAACCAGGTCCTCCTTGTGTAGTTCTGGGCTGATTACTGACCTTTCTCAGAATCATCCTTACCCCACAAGGCGAGATCGTACGGAGCCCCAGAATATGTAAGCTTGACAGTCATCTTGTGCTTCTTCCATTGTCTAATAATTGCACCAACAGTTGTTGCCTTCTCACCAAGCTGCTTGCCTATTGTCCTGTAACCCATCCCAGCCTTGTGCAGTTCTACAATTTTGTCCCTGGTGCCCTTAGACAGCTCTTTGGTCTTGGTCATGGTGGAGAGGTTGGAGTATGATTGATTGATTGTGTGGACAGGTGTCTTTTATACAGTTGAAGAGTTCAAACTGGTGTAATGAGTGCAGAGTAGGAACTTCTTATAGAGAAAATAAAAGGACTGTGGGAGCCAGAATTCTTGTTGGTAAGTGATCAAATACTTATTTCATGCAATAAAATGCAAAATAATTATTTAAAAATCATACAATGATTATCTGGTTTTTTTTTGGGGGGGGGGATTCTGTCTGTCACAGTAGAAGTGTACCTACGATAAAAATTACAGACCTCTCCATTCCTTGTATGTTGTAAAACTTGAAAAATCGTCAGTGTATCAAATACTTATTTTCCTCACTGTACTACTATGAAGCCCAGTCACAAGCTGGACTTAACAGGAAAGCAAAAATGGCAGCCATGGGGGTCTTCATAAGGCCTTTGGCTGCCATGACAACCCATCACCCCACCATGATAGCATCTATTAAGGACCAACGGACACCTGTGCCAAAGTCAGTAAATTTAATTGCCACAGTCAGTGAATGACAACAGCATTTAAAAGGTTATTTAAGATTGATAAAAAAAACTGAGCACATTTGCCATTCAGGAGACTTGGAAAGCTGAGTGACAGACTCTAATGGAAACTACTGAAGTTTCTATATTTTAATTTGCCTGAAGAAAAGAACTCATTGGCTTTTAATGGAAAGTTATGAACATGGACATAGATGTGTCTTCATGTAATGTAAGTGATTGGTAATGTTCTAGTGAAGAGGGCTTATTTATGAAAAATAGCGCAAAGTAAAAGAAGTGTTCCCATAGCAACCAATCAGGTCAATGCTGCAGGATAAGTACCAACTCTATGCAAGGAGTTCCTAAGGAGAGATGTGCATATTTTAAATGCATTAGTAAAAGTGCATTAGTAAAAGTGTTTTTCTATTGTTTTTTTTTCATGCTAATTATAATTTTGGATTAATATTAACCAATTAAACTATTGGCAAGTAAATTGGGAGATCTGATCACAAGATTGTGAGGGCATGTATATTATTATTATTATTATTATAATTTATTTATAGACCACCATTGATTTCATGGTGCTGTACATGAGAAGAGATTTCATACAAAATACAGATATAGATTATAATGAACAATCTTACAGAGAGGAGAGGTCCGTCTTATTGGGTTTACAATCTGATGGAGCCAGTAGTTTGGTGGAGTTGCAGCAGCTCCGGTGGTGGTAGAGGTGACATCCGGGTTATTGTAATCTATAAGCATTCTTGAAGATTTAGGTTTCCAATTCCTGTCTGAAGGCTCCAGATGTTGTAGAAACTTGGAAGTGTCAGGCATGGATTCCACAGTATAGGAATCCTCAGAAAAAGTCTTGAAACAGATTGGTTGAGGAACTTACGAGGGTGGAGGAGAGAAGGAGGTCTTGTTAGGATTCCATAATTGCTCTACAGAAGGATCTTCTGGAGCTCTTGGAACAACTGCACCTCCATAATATGGGTTCTTGGGTACTATGTCATCCCACTTATGCTGTTTTATAAACATATGTATTATGGGGGTATTCTTCATGTTCCTCATTATGACATGTGAGGCATTTTCAAATCCCACAAACCCCATAAAAGAAATGCTTGCCTGTATTTGGCTGTTCAACTATAGTTTCCATGTCAGAAAAATAATTATTCACACACAATTCAGGGCCAGGGACAGGTGAGTAGCCAGGCATCCATCGTATATTAAGACAGTGTTACGGGGGGCTGTCTGATAATAAAACCTAAAGGAATATCAGACAGTCAGGGTCCACCGTGCAAAGACTCTACTGCAGACTATGGCAGAGTGCAATACCTCTGTTAATCTCACAGAGGAATATAATTAGTAAATAAGGCAATTCCTCCCTTACTTGGAGGGTGTGTGGAATGGTCTCTTTTATTGATCACAGAGACAAAAGCAGTGAGTGGGAAATGGCACCTACCTAGATCCGTTCCTCTAGTGATGCCAGGAGACGGACAGCAGCGTAAGCCACACAAAGCTCCTACCTGCGTTCGCTCCACTAGTGTGCGAGGACACGAACCACTAGATATGGCACCTGTCTAGGTCCGCTCTTCTAGTGGTGCAAAAGAGACAGACAGCAGCATAAGCCGCACAAAGCTCCTACCTGCGTTCGTTCCACTAGTGTGCAAGGACAAGAACCACTAGATATGGCACCTGCCTAGGTCCGCTCTTCTAGTGGTGGAAAAGAGACAGACAGCAGCATAAGCCGCACAAAGCTCCTACCTCTGTTCGCTCCCCTAGTGTGCGAGGATACGAACAACTGCCAGACGCAGTATAAGGAACATTACCCTAGCGGCAACGTCCACCTACAAGTAGAATCACAAGGCCCAGCCGGACTATGTGCCTCAGGCACCTGCCTATGTCCACTCCACTAAGAAGTAAGGATACTGACTGCAGCCGAAGCTGTAAGGTATAAGAACGCTACCCTGCCGGTAGCGCTCACCTAACATAGACAGAGAGATGCCTAGAGGGACGTGCACATGGCGTCTACCCTCATGCATGAACCAAGAGGACTGAGCGCTGGGCGGTGTGCGTCAGGGTCTTATATAGACTCTGTGCCTCATCCAAGATGGAGGACACCAGAGCCAATCCGCTGCAAGAATGACAGCAATGATGTCACGCTGGCCTATCACCGAGCAAAACGTCACAAGCACATGACCAGCGACCAATCGGCATGGAAGGTGTCAGAGACATGGGACCACGTGTCACAAGCACATGACCAGAGGCCAATCAGCTTAGAAGGTGTCAGAGACATGTGACCTCGTGTCAGCGATGATGTCACCCGCACATGTGCAATGACTCCAAGATAGGACTTAGTCTCCAGCGCTTGCACATGTGCAGTAGCAAGAAATCCGGACATAGTCTCCAGAGCCACAGCAACCGTAACAGACAGGGTGTTCTCGAACCCTATTGGCACTCAAGAATAGAACAGTTATGTTAGAGGTGGACATCTTACATATCTGTCTTTCTTCAATAAAGTTTATCGGAGTTTTGAAATGCTAGTTTGCTACTATAAAATGTTTAATCTGAAATTGAGATTATCAACGGCATACATTGTCTGGCTGTTATAAATCGGCGCCGCCATAGCTTCAAGTAGCCTGCTGCGGTTCCAGTTGCACCCAGGTGCTGACTGACATTTTTGGCCATGCCTCGGATCATCCAGCTGGCTGCTTCTTCCTCCATGTCTAAGTGTGTAGAGGCGGCTAGTGCACATACGCGCACCGATTTACCCCAGCCAGAGCCAAAGTCCAGTGTTTCGCCTAGTGAGCATACTCAGCCTGATTGTGTCATTTCTGTGGCTAAGTCCTTAGTTCGGGCTTCTGAGCATGCTCCCACACTTAGTGCAAAAAGCCTCTTTGCACAGGTACTTAGACTTCATGTTGTGTCTAAGTCCTGTATTGTGCCTACTGAGCATGCTCAGGCTGATAGTCTGATTTCTGAGACAGTTGTTAAAGCTATTGAGCATGCTCAGGCACTTAATGCATCAGAGGCTAGGTTCGGTAAGGACCTCACTGGCCATGTCCATGAGGTGGCAGGCCCTGATAGGCCAGCACACATCAAGTGTCCTGATGATATGTCCACTCCGGACTGGCTCGCAGAGGACCGCCCCTATGACTTGGCACCTCATCATTGGTCGTCAGATGATGACTGGTGAGGTGTTTGGGGCGTGGCTGCCATAAGGTCATGAGTGATGTGGCAATTCCGGATAGGCCGCTGGTGATGTCATTGATGACATAGCACTCTGCTATTGGCTCCTGGAGGTGCCATTGTGGTCCACCCTGGGTTTGGGGTTGGACCTAGGTTATAAAAGGGGATGGAGACAACATGGAGGCGCACAGCCTTCACGTATGCTAAGAAAGAGCACACCTCCATTTTAGAGCCTCATTGCGGGATAAGCCTTTAGATTGGAAGCGGTAGGCAGGGTTAGGCATCCAGTGCTTGTCACGTCAAGACACCAATGGCTCAGCACATTAGGGTCAGGCGCCGGGCTTTCACCTCCTACCGTCCAATGCTGCTAGTGCAGCCCAGTGGAGTCAACTGGGCTACGGTTGCTGCGCCACCTGTCCGGTTGAGCCCCTACGCACATGGACAAAGTACCTCAGGACCCCTCGGCTGGGTGAGTGGACCCTGTGACGCTAACCGGGTTCACAGTCTCCTGATCCAAGTGCTATTTAATTGTATCAGGCCCCTATTATTTCAGAGCCACCCAGCTCTGTATTCTCTGCCTAATTTTCAGGTTGCCAGCAGCTCCTTTGTCATCTGGAGCACGGTGGGCCCCGACTGGCAATTGGGATATATACCACCTTATCCTAATCTGCCAGTCCCCCCATAACACTGGCCCTCTCTTGAATGATGACTGATGGAAAAGAGGATCCTCATTTTTCTTACACATGGAAGTTTTGAATGTGAACCTTCAGCTAGCAGACATGTATGCTATATACTATTCAAATAGCAATAGCCTTTTAAAATGACTACTTGAGGGTGGTCAAATATGACATGTGGATGTGGTACCCACACCAGAGGTTGGACAAATCGGTTATTTTTTCATTATTTCAGTATTGAGTGTTTTTTTTTATCCCAGTATCGATGTTTATATGTTATAACTAGAGACTAGCGGACCCATGGAAGTTCAGGATCTGCACGTTCAGCTGGACTTTACACCTCTTTCACACGTCCTTGAAAAACCACACACGTTTTTCACGGACGTGTCAAAGGTGCGTTTTGCCCTCCGTGAGCCGTGTTTATGGCACATGTGTGTTCTCAGTGTATTATCCGTGATAAAACACAGAGAATGGGAACGTTCCACTCACCTGTCCCTGGCTTTGCTGTCTGTGGTTCTGATCTACGGTCTCTAGTCCTGCCGACTCCCCGCTGCTGTTTCTTCCGGCCACAGTGAAATGAATATGCAAGGAGCATAATGAGCGGCGGTCAGAAGCAAGTGACAGCAGCAGCAGTGACTGCAGGACTGGAGAAGGTGAGTAAAGTTTTTTTATTATTTTCTCAGACACGTGTGTTTTCTCTGGCGCGTGTCACACGGAACACATCCGTGTGGTCCGATTGCGTTCCGTGTGACACCCGTGATGCCGGAGAAAAACTGACATGTCTACATGTGGAGCACACGGGCACACATATGCTCCACACGTACACATGGTCCATGGCAGAACACCCACGTGAGCGCACCCATTGATTTTAATGGGTCTACGTGTGCCCGAGTCTCCGGTACGTGAGAAAACAGACCAAACACATACCGGAGACACGGACGTGTGAAAGAGGCCTTAGATAAAGTTCCGTTTTGGATCTGACCTTTACCTCAACCTCATTAGAAGTCACTGATTGAGCAGTGGAGCTCTCTGCCCACATACCGCTAGCCATAAACAGAATACTTTCTTTTGTACACACTACACCCGATAATACGGTTGTTACCACCATTGAGAGCCATTCAGACAGTGCAAGTGGCTCACATTGGGCCAAGCACCAAACATACCCAAGCACAGCGCTGCTCGCACGAGTGGTCAGCATAAGTAGGGCACCCGAACTCCAAACTCGAACACTGATTTTTTTTGTAAAGTCTATGTTTGGTGCGACATCATACTTTAAATTTTAGGTATCCTCATCTCTAATTATAACTACAAGAAAAAGGGTTTTTCACTTTATTTTTTTAATTTATCATTGTGTTATATGATATAGGCTGCAGCTACAGTGAAGTCATATTTCTTGGTTGTCAGAATATTATTCAGATTTGTTCTTAAAGGAGTTATCCGGCTTATTTTGACTTTTTTTTATTATTATTTCCCTATTGGACTACATTGGGGCAGGTAAGTAGATAGTGAGCACTTACCTGCCCTGCTGTCAGCCCCTCTCCCCCGGCTCAGAGTGGTCATGTGACCGCTCCTGTCGCAATCTTGCTGCTTTCGGTCATTTCATGTCAACATGGGCAGGACCATGTTGACATGCAAATCTGGAACCGCATGTTGCCGCCCTGCTGGGCAGGTACAGTGTGCGGAGTCTCCGCCCCCTTCCCTGCACCCTCCCACACATTCCCCCGCACCCCGTACTCTCCCCACAACCTCCCCCTGTACTGCTGTGGGGTCCGTTACCTGGGGGAGGGGCCTGGCAGCGGCTGCCACGGTGTCAGCTCTAGCACCAGGCCCCCTGCTCAGGATCACACATTCAAATGTACCGGCATCACAGATGCCGATACATTTGAAAGCGCTGATGAGAGGGAGCGCAGCACTGCTTCTCATCACTGCCCCGCTGTCTGTGCTCTCTTCAGCACAGCGGTGATGTCACTACTGTGCTGATATGTCCAGAGCACAGACAGCGTGCAAACGTGCAGGAGCGGCGGGGACCGAGGACGGGTGAGTATGTACTCCCTACATGTGTTCCCTATGGGTGCAGGGGGGGTCGGTACAGAGCGCCGTGTGTGCGTACGGTGCAGAGCCATATGTGTGTGTGTGTGCAGTGCAGAGCCATATGTGTATGTGTGTGTGTGCGGTGCAGAGCCATATGTGTGTGTGTGCGGTGCAGAGCCATATGTGTGTGTGCGGTGCAAAGCCATATGTGTGTGTGCGGTGCAAAGCCATATGTGTGTGTGCGGTGCAGAGCCATATGTGTGTGTGCGGTGCAGAGCCATATGTGTGTGTGCGGTGCAGAGCCATATGTGTGTGTGCGGTGCAGTGCCATATGTGTGTGTGCGGTGCAGAGCACGATGTAAGGCTGTTAACGGTTTGAGAATTACAGTACCTAAGGAGGGCATAAAACAGCCCATATAAGAAATCTTCTCAAATTTGATCTTGTTCTAGCTCCAAATAAATATTATTTTCATGTGGAGTGATTCTTGTAGTAAAATTAACACAATCTAGATTTACAGTAATCCTGCTTGAAAAATAAAATATATATATATATATATATATATATATATATATATATATATATATATATATAAAAATATATATATTTTTTTTATTTACACACACATGCAGTATGTGTTTAAGAATATTATTATTGTGGCATACTTGAAATTGTCAGGTAAAATCAAACTACTTATTCAAAAGTCTCTATCTTAAAAAGAGAGTCTTACTTCTGGTTACTGTCCCATAGTTTGCAGACTTTTCAATGCTGCCCTGGCAGAAATGCCAGTGCATCTGCCACCTGACAGCTGGTACATTCTCATTTTTCGGATGCTAATCTTTAACAGCACAAATAGATGTAAGAATAAATAGATACACCTTTGCAGTCTAGCTTTTAGTACAGTCATGGCCAAAAGTGTTGGCACCCTTGAAATTGTTTAAAAAAAAAAGTATTTCCCCAAAATATTATTGCAATGACACGTTTTGTGATACACGTTTATTTCCTTTGTGTTATTAAAGAAAACGGGGAGCCAACACTGCCAATGAATGGCATGCAACAAATAAAAAGTGTAAAATTCACAAATTCAATCATATTGTACTATAATGCAAAATGAGATTTTTAGTAAATAATTGATCAATAATTTGAGCCACCCCTGCCACATCAGGAAAATCTCAATCTCAATAGTCCTACTCTATATTAAATAATTTATCATTGTGCCATACGGCCTCCTAAATATTTTAATAAGCAGAACCATATAAAAGCAACACCTATACTTGTGACATCTCAGAACCGCTCCCGTGTTGCAAAGACAGATAACGGCGAATAAAGGCAGTCCAGATGCCAGCATATGCAGCAAGGCCACACACACCATCACAATGACAGAACTGGCCCTCACAGTGTCTGACCAGCAGTCATGGATAAAGACGGAGCAGGCCCAAGTAAATGGTGTTCAATTAATGATGCCTGTGGAACAGGGTGAGATAGTTGAATGTGAACAGACTGCAACATTAGTTTTGATAGCAGCAGAAAGAATTTGGAAACCACACTGGGTGTGCACGGCATAGTGGGGGTCAGCCACCAGACCAATAAATCATTAAAGGGAGGCTGGAGCCAGAACTGCCTATGAGTGGCATGCAACAATATAGTACAGTTGGAATATTTGTGAATTTACACAAAAGCATTTTTTTTTCCATGCCCTTCTCAGGCAGTCCTGGCTCCCACCCTCTTTGTTATTTCCTTTGTGTGTATTTGAACAACAGAAAAAAAACAGAGGAAAAAAAAGCAAATTGGTCATAATTTCACACAAAACCCCAAAAATGGGCAGACAAAATTGTTGGTACCTTCAATTTAATATTTGTTGGCCACTTCAAAACTTTCCAGTACTCTGTTTCCATCCATTTCTGGGGTCTTCTTGAAGTATGTTTGGTGTCATTGTCCTGCTGGAAGACCCATGGCCTAGGATGGACACCCAGCTTTCTAATACTGGGCACTACATAGCAACCATATATCGTTTGGTAATCTTCAGATGTCATGATGTCTTGCTCATAGTCCAGGCACCCAGTGCCAGAGGCAGAAAGGGAACCCCAAAACATCTTTCAACCGCCACTATATTTGACTGTAGTTACTGTGTTCTTTTCTTTGTATGCCTCATTTCATTTCTGGTAAACAGTAGAATGATGTGCTTTACCTAAAAGCTCTATCTTCATCTCATCTGTCCACAAGAAGCTTTACCACAAGGTTTTTGGCTTACTCACAAATATTTTGGCAAACTGTATTCTAGCTTTTTATGTCTCTGTGTCAACAGTGGGATCCTTCTTGGTCTCCTGCCAGTTTCCACTAACACTGATGCACCCTGAACTTGCAGAACAGCATGGATGTCTTTGGAACTTGATTTGGGTCTGCTTTTTCATCATCCAAACTATCCTGTATGGCAACCTTTTATCAATTTTTCTCTGCTGTCTACGTCCAGGGAGATTAGCAACAGTGCCATGGATTGTAAACTTCTTAATTATGTTACGCATTGTGGAGAATGGAACATGAAGATCTCTGGAGATGGAAATGTTGTCTTCAGATTTTTTATATTTTTGAACAAATCTGGTTCTCAAGTCTTCAGACAGTTCTCCTCTGCTCTCCATGCTTAGTGTGGCACATAGACACACAATGCAAAATTGGAGTCAACCTCTCTCCTTTTTAACCTGTTTTAGGTGTGATTTTCATATTGCCCACACCTGTTACTTGCCACAAGTGAGTTTGAACGAGCATCACAAAGTTTTGGATAGTTGCCAACATTTTTGTCTTGCCCATTTTGGGGGTTGTGTGAAATTATGTCCAATTTTCTTTTCTTCCCTGTTTTTCTTGCTCCAATACTCACAAAGGAAAACTATATGCATCAGGAGCCCCACTTATCCTCCTATATACATTATGAGCCCCACATAGCCTCACTGACGAGCAAAAGGGTAAAAATATTTTTTTACTTTTGACTCTCAGGCTCTATGCCTCATCATCCACTACAGCTTTCAGCTTCAGACTACTTTCATTTTACAGACATTCATCTTGGCTATCTCATACATAAATGATATAAATTTATTTGCATTTTGTAGAGAGAAATAACTATTTGATCCCTTTGGCAAACAAGACTTAATACTTTGTGGCAAAAGCCGTCAGACATTTTTTGTAGTTGATGATGAGGTTTGTGCACATGTCAGGAGGAATATTGGTCCACTCTTCTTTGCAGATCATCTCTAAATCATTATGATTTTGAGGCTGTCGCTTGGGAACTCGGAGCTTCAGCTCCCTCTGTAAGTTTTCTATGGTATTAATGTCTGGAGACTGGCTAGGCCACTCCATGACCTTAATGTGCTTCTTATTGAGCCACTCCTTTGTTGATTTTTCTGTATGTTTTGGATAATTTTCATCTTGGAAGATCCAGCCATGACCCATTTTAATGTCCTGGCGGAGGGAAGGAGGTTGTTACTCAGGATTTTACGGTACATGGCTCAATCCATTGTCCCATTGATGCAGTGAAGTTGTCCTGTGCCCTTAGCAAAGAAACACCCTTAAAACATAATGTTTCCACCTCCATGTTTGACAGTGGGGATGGTGTTCTTTGGGTCATAGGCAGCACATATCTTCCTCCAAACACGACTAGTTGAGTTAATGCAAAAGAGCTTAATTTTTGTCTCATCTGACCACAGCAAATTCTACCAATCACTCCCAGAATCATCCAAGTGTTCATTGGCAAACTTCAGATGGGCCTGCACATTTGCTTTCTTGAGCAGTGGGACTTTGGGGGCACTGCAGGATTTTATCCATTATGATGTAATGTGTTACCAATGGTTTTCTTGGTAACAGTGTTCTCAGCTACTTTGAGATCATTAACAAGTTCCACCCGTGTAGTTTTAGGCTGATTTCTCCCCTGCCTCATGATCTTGGTTGCCCCACGAGGTATGATTTTGCATAAAGCCCCAGACCGATGTCGATTGACACTCATTTTGTATTTCTTCCATTTTCTTACTATTGCAACAGTTGTCTCCTTCTCATACAGCATCTTACTTATAGTTTTGTAGCCCATCCCAGCCTTGTGCAGGTCTATGATCTTGTCCCTGACATCCTTAGAAAGCTCTTGGTCTTGCCCATGTTGTAGAGGTTAGAGTCTGACTGATTAATTGAGTCTGTTGACAGGAGTCTTTTATACAGGTGACAATTTAACGCAGGTAATGAGTTAATTAGGTTTGTATAACTGGTCTGTAGGAGCCAGAACTCTTAATGGTTGTTAGGGGAACAAATATCTATGTCTCTCTGTAAAATGCTAATAAATGTATCTAATTTTACATTGTGATTTTCTGAATATTCACTGTTAAAATTTACCTACTCTTAAAATTGTAGACTGTTCATGCCTTTGTCAATGGGCAAAATTACAAAATCAGCAAGGGATCAAATACTTACTTCCCCCACTGTAGCCTCATATATAAATTTCTAAGCCCCCTTATAGCCTCTTATATACAATTCTGAGCCCCCACATAGCCTCGTATATACATTACGAGCCCTCCATATAGCCTCTTAAATAAATGTCTGACCTTCCAAAGCCTCCTATATACTGTACATTTCTGAGCCCTCACATAGCCTGCTATGAACATTTTCAAGCCCCCACATAACCTCCTATATACATTATGGGCCCTACTTAGCTTTTTATATACAGCATGAGCCTCCACATAGCCTCCAATATACATTATACTCTAATATATACAGTATAAGCCTTCACATACCCTCCTATATACATTTTGAAGTCCCAAAAAGCCTGTTATATACTGTAAATTATGAGCTCCACATAGCCTCTTATATAGATTATGAGCCTTACCTAGCCACCTGTATAAATTATGAGCCCCACATAGCCTCATTAATACACAGTATTAGCCTCACTATAGCATCCTCTATACAGTTTGAGCCCCCACATAGCCTCCTATTTACATTATGAGCCCACATTTCCCCATATATATAATATCAGCTCCCGCATAGCCTCATATATACAGTATGAGCCCCCACATAGCATCTTATATACATTATGAACCCCCAATAACATACCATATAATAACCCTTATATATAGCCTCTTATACACAATGTGAGTTAGTATGAGCCCCACATAGCCTCTTATATACAGTATAAGCCCCATATAGCCTCCTTAATACAGTATTAGCCCCAATAACCTCCTATATACATTATAGCCTTTGTAAATTTCTGAGCCGCCATATAGCCTCTTATATGCAGTATGAGCCCCTTTTATCCTTATGTATACAGTATGAACACTACACAACCTCCTGTATACATTATGAGCCCTGCATAACCTCCTATATACAGCATGAGCTTGCACATAGCCTCCTATTTTAGTAGAGTCACCACATAGCCTCATATACATTTCTGAGCTCCCATATAGCCTCTCGTATACATTTCTGGGGTCCCGCATAGCCTCCTATATACATTTATGAGCCTAGTCATAGCATTCTAAAGACATTACTGAGCCCTCACATAGCCTCCTATATACATTTCTGAGCCCACACATAGCTTCTTATATACATTTATAAGCCTTTACATAAGCCTGCTATATGCATATCTGAGTCACCAGATAGCCTCCTATTCACATTTCTGAGCCCTTACCTAGCCTCATATATACTTCGATGAGCCACCACAAAGCCTTCTATATACTTTTCAGAGTGCTTACATAGCTTCCTATATACAGTACATTTCTTAGATCCCCTTTGCTTCCTATATACATTTCTGAGTACACACACATAGCCTCCTATATTTCATTTCTGAGCCCAAATAAGGCCCCTATATACATTATGAGCCCTCACACATCCTTCTGCAAACATGCAAACACACAGCTTCCTAGAAACATGCAAACATTTTGTACACTTGGAAAAAACCCCCAAAAAAACACATACTTCTGCTCTATGGCTTCCCTTCCAGCACTCTTGCACCCTTACAATCCATCCAAAACTTCTCTCAATCTATCCTAAACCTTGCCACTCTGTCAATCCCTTCACTGGCTTACCAATGCCGAAAGACTCCAGTTCAAAACACTAAACATGACTTACAAAGCCATCCACAACCTGTCTCCTCAGATCCTCACAAGACCTATGTCATGGTTCGCCTCCCCGTCCGCATGGCTAGGGGGCGGGGCCTTATCCCGGGCCTCACTTCCGGAGCCTGAATGCCTTAAAAGCTGACATTTCCAGTGAACCAGCGCCGGCTATAAGCTTAGCACTGCTTTGCCTGTGATTGCTGGTCCTGTGATTGATATCCTGATCTGTCTGTTCCTGTACCCCCGTGTCCTTGTCTGTGTTCCGTCCCCTGGTCATCCCTCCTGTCCTCTGTCCCCTCTCCTACTTCCCCACTTGGTTTCTTTCTCTGGTACTGATCTTGACCTGACTTTGACTCCGCTTCTGCTCGTTCCTCCGGTCCTGCTTCTGCCCGTACTGTGTTTGACCCAGCCTGCCTGACTATTCCTTGCATGCCCTGCAGCTCTGCTTCTCAGCTGTGCTGTGAGGCAGTGTATGAGAACACTGTGTATTTACTTCCTGGTTCTCCTTGCTCTGTGTAGTGTCTTCTGCTGCAGAGCTCTGGCTCCCCCTGGTGGCAGCTTGACAACCTTCTCTACTCTTCTCTTATCTACTCTTCCCACAATCACGTACAAGATTTCTCCCATGCCTCCCTATATTCTGGAACGTTCTTTCCCAGCATAGCAGACTCTCACCTACAGTGGAAAGCTTCAAAAGAAACCTGAAGACCCACCTCTTCCGACAAGTCTACAACCTACAATAACCCCCACACCAGTACACCACTGTGCAACCAGCTCTGTCCTCACCTACTGTACCCTCACCCATCCAGGGTAGATTGTGAGGCCTCGCGGGCAGGGCCCTCTCTCCTCCTGTACTAGTCTATTTTTGTAATGATGATGATTATTGTACTTGTTTTTTATGTATACCCTTTTCACTTGTATAGTGCAATGGAATAAATGGCGCTTTAATAATAATAATAATAATAATAATAATAATATTCACCTTGCTCCCAATTCCCCAGCACTATCCTCCAACTTCAAGTGCACATCAATGTTTTCACGGCTATCTGTATCCTGTGGATGAAGACAGCAGTGACCATCAGGCAGGTGTGCAGCAGCAGATGGGTGGCGGGAGAGGGCAGGTGCAACCCGTGGTCCACTGATTTTAGCCCTTCGGCTGTCTCGGTCTTGGGCCACACTGGACAGACAGAGGGCCCAATGTGGCCCTCGAGCTGCACTTTGCCCAGTGAAGTTCTAAGAGATAAATAATTTTCACATTATGATCTCTAACATATTCTAAACTGTTCTATTGTATTCAAATTAGTGGATTTAATGTAAGAGGTACACATTTAACTTCTTTATAATGTTTAAGTAATAACATTTACTGATCTAATCCAAATAGAAATAGCTATACATACTTTATTTGCTTTATTCCACTTTGTTAGTTGTCTAATCTCTTTTTACGTTTTGAAAAAAAAAAACCCAAAAACAAATACCTTTAGTTAACAGGCACCTGTCGGAATTAACTCTCCTAAGCTGTTTATATATGGACAATCATATGATATCCTTTATATCTGTAATCTGATTAATGGTTTCTGAGAAAGCCACATTTTTCAAATATGTAAATTAGGTGGCAAAATCTCTGGAGGCAGACTCTGGGGAAGCTCGCACTATGGAAAAGAGATCCTTTTTTCTCATTTACTGTACATATTTGAAAAACGGGGATTTCTCAGGAACTAGGCGTATTGTTTTTGAAAGCTATGGATCTTGGAAGAAGAGCTGAAAAAAATCAAAATCTGCATGGTCTTGAAAGGGTTAATCAGACAATTTACCCAAGAAACAGACCTAGATGATTGCCAGTGTGTTTATACAGACCAATGACACTGTTATGCAGCAAAATTTGTTCGGAGACAAGCACAAATGAACCCAACTAATTTTGAAGTGCTGAAAACAAATATGATGCATACATTTACTGATTGGCTCTAATTTTCAAGATCCAGAGGTGGTTGTAATTACTTATGACATCGTTCGTGCATGCTAATAGAATAATTGTGTCTTTATTATTTCATCATCATTATCGCATTGTTAGTACCTAGTCTATTACAGTACTTATTTAGTCTATTGAGCCTTCAATAGTCTATCATTTTAGGGTGACCAATTAAAAAATGCCAACTCAGCTCCTATTACATAATCTGCATTAGGCCTGTTTCATGTGTCAGTGATTCTGAAACGTATGTGCTAGTTTTTATACGTTCCAGAATCACTGACATATGCAGACCCCTTATGTGTCCGTGTTTGCCACATGGAGACGTGTTCATTTTTTCTGGCATCACTGATGTCCCACGGACCACACAGCGGTGTGATCCATGTAACACGTACCAGAAAAAAACGTACATTGAAAATAAAAAGCATTTTCACCTCACCATCTCCAGAGATGCTCTGTTCGGCAGCTGCTCTCTGCTTCTTCCTGGCCGGTTCATTGCTGCTTGCATATTCATGTATGCAACCTGGAAGTAGCTGCAGAGGTAAGAGACACAGCAGCCGGATGCTGCAGAGCCAGAGATTCAACACCACGGACAACAAGAATGGAGACAGGTGAGTTTATCGCCATGTGCAATCGCGCAGTATGGATCATTTATTATGAATTGCACATGGACAACCCATGTGTGCCATGAATCACAGCACATGGAGGGACATATGCATTTTTAACACGTCAGTGAAAATGAAAAATGTCTATGTTTTTCACTGATGTGTGAAACAGGCCTTATACTTATGCATCATCTACTTTTATAAATGCCCTCTGTGTAAGGTGTACAGTTTTAGGATGTCTTAGCTTACTACCTTTTGTGTTGGCAAGGCTTTGTAAGCAGCAGAAGTTAAGGCCACTTTACACGATAGTGATATCGGTACCGATATCGCTAGCGTGTGTACCCACCCCCATCGTTTGTGCGACACGGGCATATCGCTGCCCGTCGCACACAAAATCGCGCACCCCTGTCACACGGCTTACCTGCCTTGCGACGTCGCTCTGGCCAGCAATCTGCCTCCTTCCTAAGGGAGAGAGGGGAGCCAGCACAATCTGAAAATGGCATGCATCATATAAAAAGAGCAAATACACAGATTTATTCAAACTGTACTGTAATATAAATGAGATTTTTAGCAAATAATTGATCAATTCTTTGAGCCACCCCTGCCAACGTAACGGCAAATCTCAATAGGGGGGTCCTACTCTACATTCTGTATTTCATGTGCCATGCGGCCTCCTAGACAAAGTTAAAAGCAGAACCATAATGGAGCACACATACCTGTAACCTGTATATATAACCGCTTCTATGTTGAAAAAGAGGCAATTGTGGATAGAGGCCAGCCCAGGTCCAGCATGTGGAGCAAGCTCTACACATACCAGGACTATATCAGAACTGACCCTCCCAGTGCCAGACAGCAACCATTGATAAAGGCGGACCAGATCCAAGTATGGTGCTTAACTAGCAATGCCTGTGGAAAGGGTGAGGCAACTGAATGTGTACAGCTACCAACAGGAGGAATATATTGCAAACCAAGATCAGGCGTGCATAGCATGGTGGTGACCAGCCACCAGACATTTGTAGCATAACTACAACCAAACAGAGAGAGAGGGGAGCCAGCACGATCTGAAAATGGCATGCATCATATAAAAAGAGCAAATACACAGATTTATTACCTCACCCCTTTTCACAGGCAATGCTAATTAAGCACCATTCTTGGATCTGGTCCACCTTTATCAATGGTTGCTGTCTGGCACTGGGAGGGTCAGTTCTGATATAGTCCTGGTATGTGTAGAGCTTGCTCCACATGCTGGGACCTGGTCTGGTCTCTATCCACAATTGCCTTTTTTGCAACATGGAAGCGGCTATATACAGGTTACAGGTATGTGTGCTCCATTATGGTTCTGCTTTTAACTTTATCTAGGAGGCCGCATGGCACATGAAATACAGAATATAGAGTAGGACCCCCCATTGAGATTTGCCGTGACGTTGGCAGGGGTGGCTCAAAGAATTGATCAATTATTTGCTAAAAATCTCATTTTTTTTTATTATAGTACAGTTGGAATAAATCTGTGAATTTTCACTTTTTATATGATTCATGCCAATTTCAGATTGTGCTGGCTCCTTTTTCTCTGTTATGACTGTAGTTATGCTTCAATTTCTGGTGACTGACCATCACCATACCATGCACACCTGATTTTGGTTTGCAATGTATTCCTCCTGTTGGTAGCTGTTCAGATTCAGTTACCTCACCCCTTTCCACAGGCAATGCTAATTAAGCACCATTCTTGGATCTGGTCCGCCTTTATCAATGGTTGCTGTCTGGCACTGGGAGGGTCAGTTCTGATATAGTCCTGGTATGTGTAGAGCTTGCTCCACATGCTGGGACCTGGGCTGGTCTCTATCCACAATTGCCTTTTTTGCAACATGGAAGCGGCTATATACAGGTTACAGGTATGTGTGCTCCATTATGGTTCTGCTTTTAACTTTATCTAGGAGGCCGCATGGCACATGAAATACAGAATATAGAGTAGGACCCCCCTATTGAGATTTGCCGTTACGTTGGCAGGGGTGGCTCAAAGAATTGATCAATTATTTGCTAAAAATCTCATTTTTTTTTATTATAGTACAGTTGGAATAAATCTGTGAATTTTCACTTTTTATATGATGCATGCCAATTTCAGATCGTGCTGGCTCCTTTTTCTCTGTTATGACTGTAGTTATGCTACAATTTCTGGTGACTGACCATCACCATACCATGCACGCCTGATTTTGGTTTGCAATGTATTCCTCCTGTTGGTAGCTGTTCAGATTCAGTTACCTCACCCCTTTCCACAGGCAATGCTAATTAAGCACCATTCTTGGATCTGGTCCGCCTTTATCAATGGTTGCTGTCTGGCACTGGGAGGGTCAGTTCTGATATAGTCCTGGTATGTGTAGAGCTTGCTCCACATGCTGGGACCTGGGCTGGTCTCTATCCACAATTGCCTTTGTTCCAACATGGAAGCAGCTATATACAGGTTACAGGTATGTGTGCTCCATTATGGTTCTGCTTTTAACTTTATCTAGGAGGCCGCATGGCACATGAAATACAGAATATAGAGTAGGACCCCCCTATTGAGATTTGCCGTGACGTTGGCAAGGGTGGCTCAAAGAATTGATCAATTATTTGCTAAAAATCTCATTTTTTTTATTATAGTACAGTTGGAATAAATCTGTGAATTTTCACTTTTTATATGATGCATGCCAATTTCAGATCGTGCTGGCTCCTTTTTCTCCTTCCTAAGGGGCCGGGTCGTGCGGCGTCACAGCGAGATCACACTGCAGGCGTCCAATAGAAGCGGAGGGGCGGAGATGAGCGGGATGTAAACATCCCGCCCATCTGCTTCTTTCCGCATTGCCGGTGGAGGCAGGTAAGGAGATGTTCATCGCTCCTGCGGTGTCACACACAGCGATGTGTGCTGCCGCAAGAACGAGGAACGACATCGCTAATGAGAGGTAAACGATGTTTTGTTTTAGGACAACCTCTCCGTGGCAAACGATTTTGGCGTCAGTGTCACACGCTGCAATATCGTTAATGACGCCTCATGTGCATCACTAACGACGTGACCCCGACGATAAAACATTAACGGTATCGTAGCCCCCTTTAGTAATTGAATATTAGCTATAACATGCCTGTCGGGATTCCAATCAGCCTTCGTACATAACAATCAACAATTGGGCAAAAATGTCTGAAATTTGTTTGGTTCTCCAAAACTAATAGGAATTAACCAAGATGATGAAGAGCGACAATGTCATAATTAGTGTAACCATCCCACTTCTGTGTCTACTCAAATATTTGCTGTTCACAGTTACAGAGAAAGCTTTGCAAGCACACAAGGTGGATATAAGGATAAAAAATGATTTATGACAGCTCACAGCTGTCACTAAGCCCAAGATTAGCAGGGGGATGCATCTATGAGACCCCCATTACTATTTCGTAAGTGAAAAGAAATAAACAGAAACACTAAAAAAATCCTTTAATTTAAATGTAATGCAAAAAACCCACCTTCTTTCACCCTTTTATTAACCCCCAAAACAATCAGGTCTGACGTAATCCACACAAGGTCCCACAACGATTACAACTCTGCTACATCTGAAGTGACAGCGCGTGGGCATATGAATATGCACGCCCACTGTGATATTCAGGCAGAGACTGAGCCACAAAGATGAGCAATGACATCACTCAGGTTATGTGCAGTCACAGCTGGAGGTTCCCACTGTCCTCCACCTGTGATTACAGTTAACTTGACCTCAGGTGATCTCATTGAGCTGAGTGACCTCACTTTATTTGTTTTCACTTATATATTAGTAATGGGGTTTCATAGATGCCTCTCATTGCTAATCTAGGGCTTAGTGGCAGTTGTGAACTGTCATTAACCCCTTATTACCCCCATTGCCATCACATTAGGGAAAACGGGATGATCCGGGTAAGGTTCCAGGATTGTTGTATTTAATGGTTTTCATCTGATCTCTCCAATCTGAGCTAGGGATGGTGATGCTGCCATTGCCTTGCTCCAGTCTATGATAAATTCTGTTATAGCACCATATAGCATTATACCTGGACTTCCATGTTTTAGGCAAATATTTTGCTAAAACATTGAAATATTTGTGATTGGTTGTTTAAAATTGAACAACTAACCACAGTAATTGTAGTTGAATGGGGGGGGCGACAAAACGGATGCCAGGATGTACCAATATGTATTGAGTCGGGTACCCCTTCCCAAATAGGACGTATAGGTATGACAAAGGTCATGAAAGGGTTAATAACTTATTAAAACATTTCAAAATTACTTAGCATTTTATAAACAATTTGTTGACTAATTTATGCTAATTATTGTAATGACTGTAAAAATTCAAACCTGGATGTTTTCAACTAGCTGCAACAAATTATACAAATTTTTAAATTATTTTTACATTGCATGTGGTAGTAAAGAAAAAAGGAAGAAAGAAAGAAAGTTCACCATAAAAAAAATCCATCAATTCAATAGATAAAGAAAAAATCTCTGGAGCTCATATCTTCTTTCCTTCTCACTGTCTTGTATGTGGACTTAAGACAACTGTCTGCAGAAGACTCCCTGCCGTGTCAATCCTGCAGGACACTAAAGGCCACTTCAAACATAATGAGATTGCTAACGACATTGTTGCTATGTCACAGTTTCTGTGACGAAACAACGACTTCACCAGCGATCTTGTTATGTTTGACACGTATCAACGATCCGCCCCCTGCTGTGAGATCGTTGGTCGTTGCTGAATGTCCTGGGCCATTTTGGGCTTGTTGGAGTCTTGCTGGGCAGGATGGATCTGTATGTTTGACACCTACCAACGATCTCGTTAATGACCTAGATGAGAACTTAAAGTGTGACACGTAGGCATGTAGTTCCGTCACCTTTTCCGCACCCCCTCTGCAGCAATTGGTTGGCGCTGAGAACAGTAAGCAAACACTCGGGAACAAAGGAGGGATGAATCCTGGTGCAGATGCAGCTTCAATCTGAAAAGCAAGCAAGCAACCGGGAACAAAGTACGAATTAATCCGGGCGGAGTCACAGGTTCTATCCTCAAAGCAAGGCTCAAAAAGGGACAAAGGATGAAGCAATACAAAGTTGCCTTCTAGGCCGGCGGCCTAATCAGAATGCAGTTTTGGCCACTAATTGGAGCGGAGGTGTGTGGAAAAGGCGACGCATATGCACACCTACGTGGCCTACAGCGTCAAACACTATGCCCCTATTCGAGGTCAGAATCGTTACATATTTGCTGTGTGACAGGGTCCCAACGACCAACGAGTTCGTTATACAGGTCGCTGCATCGTTACTAAAGTCGTTGGGAAAATGACTGTGACATCTCACCAACGATCTCACCAACAATTTAACAACGATCTGGAAACTGTGACGTAGTAACAATCTCGTTATGTGTGACTGGACCTTGAGAGAGATGAAACTTCATATCGTCACCAGCCAAAGATTAGGTGATTAAGCCCTTTGTTCTTTCTATGTTTTCCTCAAGACTGAATATTTCACAACCATACAGATTGTGCAGACTAACAAACAATGAGGGCAATAATATTTTTTGTTTAATTTAAACATTAATTCCTTGATTCAGATTGCTTTCAAATAAATATATTATTTTCCAAATATATAATTATAGGATCTGAGATGTATATATTTGTTTCAGTATAAATCTTGAAACCCCTCAGTCAATATCCTAAGTCGGCTTTGATCAATGTAAATATCCTGGTGACCTTGAGGGGATTTACTTGAGGGTAATAGAGTCAAGATACATCTATCTTCACTGTAAGCCTACTAGAAATGGCCATAGGCTACTGGAATTTGTACATTTATCAAAACAGGCAATAGATTTTGTGTAGGGAAACTGGTAACAAGGAACTTTGAATTCTAAAGCAAGTCACCATAAGGCTTAAGTGCTTTAGCAATTTGTGAAAGAAGAAAAAACAAGTGACTGATAAAAAACCTGTGTTCCTTTCTAATGGATACTGTGTCTTCCATATTGTCAGAATTGATGTAATCAAAATTAAAAACAACTAACATGTCAGCGACTATTAGTACCAGAGTACTCTGAATTTATCAGAATTGTCAGGCAGGGGAGACCGGAGGCATATCTCTCCTATAGCTGCAAAAGAACATATAACAAATTAGGGAAACATTTAGTGATGTCTTAATTGTGATATCACAGATTGGGAACCTTGATTGCCTCTCTAAATGGGATTCCCAATTTGGACATTTCTTTAATTGCTGCGACCTACTTTGTAGAGATTGCGCATTGAGGGTCCTAATGTTAAAAGTGACCTAATAAATTAAAATCTAATTTTCATTGTCTCTATTGACTTGGAAGTGATGGATCTCCTCTCATTTAACAATTTACCCTAAAAGACACAACGCCCTTAAGAATAGTTTGAAGTGACATGCCCCAATCTCTGGAAATCTCTGTCAGTATCACTGTAAATGCAATGGACATGAATAAGAAAGGTAATGGATTTATCATTTCATGTGCATAATTTAATTGTCATTCAAAAGTAAAGCAGAGGTTATTTTCCATGATAAGTGTAGGTCAATTTTCAGAACCTACCCAAATGTTATTTTTTTTTATTTATATACTGTATATATATCTATTATGTCACGTAAAGAAAATCCGTCATTAGATGTCACAGAAGAAACTGCTTAGATGACGTTTATGTATGTACTTTAGCAATCCATGTCAAAATGTCTTTATAATACTTTTCTTTTCTCTCCTGAAAATAGTCCAGCTAGCCCTAACTAAACTTTTATTTTTAAGGTAGGTGTTTATAGTTTTTAAAGTTGAAGTAAGTCCATCAAATTCAACCTTAACCTTAACATGTTGATTCAGAGGTAGGCAACAAACCTATAATTCAGATGCTAATTGCCCCATATTAGGGAGAAAATTCCTTCCTCATGAAACAAATGGCAATCAGACTAGTTATCAATGTTCCATTTTAAAATTTAGTACTCATCCTGAACTATCCCCTCTGCTGTCTCACATAATTGAAGATCTTAAATGATGGAAAGATAAGCTACTGAATACAATGGGTAGAATCCACCTTATCAAGATGATGTGGATCTCAAAACTGCTATATCACCTTCAAACCCTCCCACTTTTTTTAAAGCATGTAGATATTATCAGCCTCAAAAGAGCTTTTACACACTTTATTTGGAGGGGAAGGAGGTCACCACTCATAAACCTTATAAAGTTGATGGCCACAAAAAGCAAGGGAGGAATTAATTTTCCGAATAAATGAGGATACAATATAGCAGAGGTTCCCAACTCCAGTCCTCAAGGCACACCAACAGTGCATGTTTTCAGGATTTCCTTAGTATTGCACAGGTGATAATTTAATCACCTGCAAAGGTGCTGAATCCAACACCCATGCAAAGCTAAAGAAATCCTGAAAACATGCACTGTTGGTGTGCCTTGAGGACTGGAGTTGGGAACCTCTGCAATATAGCATGCTTAGCCAGACATATATTGTACTGGATGCATGATTCCAACCAACACTCTGCACTTGTGCTAAAAAAAGACTTTGCCTCGCCGTGGAACCTAAAAGCTAAAATTTTGCTTAGTCCAAACTAAGTCATACAATTTGAGCAAATAAAACATTCTTTCATAAATGTGTTGAAGGTTGTCAGCCAGGAGGTGGCCTCCCCCTCTATCTCGTCTCTCTATGCTATCACGAGAGAGGATTTATTAGACATTCATCTCGACACATTTTTTAAACAATGGGAAATACAACTCAATTATCCTGCGATTGGGACTAAAATTAAGGATGGATTGAACATCATACGGAAGCATATTCTTAATGAGCAATGGCGAGAGACCCAGTTTAAAATAATACACAGGGCTGTTTACGCTTCCAGCAACTCCTCTTAAACCAGACAGGATTACACAATGTCCAAAATGTAAAGCCCCCTCTACAGACTTACTTCATGGCTTATGGCCATGTGCTCGATCAATGGAATTTTGGGAGGTTGTTACTAAGTGTATTGAAACCATTTGGACCCTCAAGCTCATTCTTATGAACACTTTGGTGTTGTTTCACTATTGGTTGGTAAATAATGAGACAGTTAGCGTTCGTTGCTCCCCTCCTCACCTCCACCATGTGGTGTTAATTCTCTCAAAAAGATTGCTACTTAACCATTAGCTTGATTCTAATTCCCCATCACATTGAGAATTTCTAGGGAAAGTTAAACATTTATTGCATATAGAGAAGAAGGATGCAGAAAAATGTAAGGATCGAATACCCAAATACTTTAAAATGTGTAAGCCATTTATTAAAAAATATTGCTCTGATGAGATAAAATACATAGTCACACCTTTTAAAGATTCTGCGTGGTACCACATGGCGAAGCTGAGTAGCTCCCTGGGTAAACTGGAGATTGGTGCTTGAAGACAGCTTGACATTTTGTTTGTTCTGTATTAACTCTGAGTGGTGCAAACATACAGTATATGCAAATGGTGCAAATTGCACAAGTCCTTTATGTTTGTAAAATGTTCAATTCTTATTTTGTACTGTTATAATGAAAAATTACTAAAAAAAAATACATTAACAAATTAGTACTCATAACCTGTACTATTATGTATTTTTCAGAAAGACATCCAGGACCCACTTACTTGAAGATATTTATGGAATCAACAGTTACAACATATTGAAGCAGAGACTTCTATAATCTTACTGCTCATGTAGTAAAAAATCAGTGATGATTAAACCTATTTTCTCTAGAAGATGCTCCATTGTCTCTGTCACATGCCTAGATGTAAAAAGATAATTAGAAATATCTCCATTGTCCCTTTATACTTTATATTTGTACATTGTAATAAGATGCTTAGTTTTTCCACACTGAATAACCCCAAGTTTAATAACCTGTCTTGGTACTGCATTCCTCCCATTAACTTAGTAACCTTAGTTGCTTTTCTATGTATCCACTCTTCCTTAGCAATGTCCTTCTTATGCACAAAGCCCAGAATTATATACAGCATTCTAAGTGTGGTCATACTAGTGGTGTCTATAGGGACAAAGTTATCTCTTGTCATTAGCATCTATGCACGTTTAATGTGTTCCATGATTTTGTTTGCCTAAGTGTTTCAGGTCATCACTCGAGGAAATAGTGGTGCTCATGTCCCAGTTATAAAGTAGCATAGAAACCAGCACTCACTTTGCTTTCGTGCAATTCTATATTTTTGCATGGATTGTACAATACAGTCACAAGTTGTCGCGTTTCGGCTTTTATCATAAAGTCTTTTTCAAAGGGAACATCACAGGATAATCAAACATGGTTTAAATGGATTAGTAGGCGTATACAAGCCACCTCATTACATATTAGCATATTCAAATAGAGCTAGTTAAGTTAATTTAATAGGATCAACAATTAGTACTCAACAATTGTGCATTAAAACAACAATTACATCCATACTTCAGAATAACATTTGTAATATGTTTCTGAGTTAGTAAGTTTTAATAGATTCAAAACAGTCTTTAAAGAATTAATTTCTGTAGACAGATTATCAATAAAGATAAAAATATAATAAGACATAATTTATCAATTTTGTCAATGATATTGGCGAGAGTTGCCAACTTTATATCAACATATCAGTATTTTTGTGAATTAAATATATATTATTCTGAATTTCTCCCAATGAATTTAATGAATTCATGATTTTTTATTGTATTTTATTTTTTTTTATTTTTGTTTCATTTTATATAAATTTTAAGCATTTACATTATTTTAAAGGAGGAATACAGAATATATAGCACAGCTAATGTAAGACTGCTACAAGAAATATTAACAAAAAATTACTTATTTCAAAATCGCAATTCAGTTCAACAGGTTCTAATGAATGTAACCTGTGGATCCAAATACATCTCCTTATTTTAGAAGCTGTATGCAAGTTCCTCTTTTCCTTAGTTGCATTTGTTCTGGTATCTGAAATCGCAATTGTGAGATGTTATTTTTGCATTTATCAAAATAAAAAAGGTAGCAGTAAGAAAATATTTTTTGCCGGATGGTATATCTATGTTTTGACAAATCTTTCACTCACCTTCAGACATGTTTCTTCCACATAGATTGAGCCACATGAGCATTGAGAATATAAGCAACAAAATTATAATCACACATAAAAAAGCAATTTGTTCCAGAACATTCCCCATTTGTGGATGGGGAAAATACTCTCCTGTGATTACACTAGAACAGTGCACAAAATTCAGATAATCAAATGTGCCCTTTATAGGAGTTGATAAAAGCTTGACGTAAATGTTTTTTTTCCTACCCATGTCTGCACGCACGAGCTTGTCTCTGATATTCTCAGATCTTCTATGACAAAATAATGGAGAATGAAATTCAGTAATAATTTAATAGGATTGACTAAGGGTATTTCAATATTTGTTTAAGGTTTTCCAAAAAAAATGTAACCACAGATGGTATTTTGTAACAAATGATATTCTTTTATCACTTTGTTTTGATAAGGTAGATCTTTTATTTCTCTTCTGTGTTAATAGCTTTTTTTGATATTCTAGTTTATCGCCATCTGATATTATTCTACTAATCCTTTGACATTGTGAGTAAGGTAAAGATTTTTTAAAATGGGGAGAGTGTTTACTTGAATAAGTATAAAGGATTATTTCTATCTGTGGGTTTTGTTTTAGACCAGGTCAGTGCTAGGATTGTTATGATTATGCTGTTATACCATTTTAAAAATAAATAAATAAACCATTCATACAGAATTAATATAATCAACCATATCACACCTACACACAAAAAAATATTGTCAATAAATTGTTGCAAAAAATGCAATGTTTCTTAATTTAAAAATTGCAAATCAAAAAAGTCCGTGGAGCCTCTGTTAGGAGTCTCAACACAGAAACCAGCCAGATATCCCTCCGGGAAGGACCCAGTGTGTAGTAGGATTTCACTATCTTGAGCGCCCTCGCTGGCTGCCGGCAGTGTTTTCTCTGGCTGGTCTCCCCGAGATCAGTGATTGTTTTGTCTTGTTGGTCTACTAGGCATTGCTCCCACCTGGCCAGAATCCTACTCCACACTGATGAGGGGCAATACCCCGAAACAGCTGTCTGTGGATGGATACCTGGCCTTGGTATTTCCCTTGTCATATCTTTAAACTTGTCAAAAAGTTGGATATTGACTAAAAGGGCCACTTAATATGGTGGTTATGGCGGTCTCCTAAAAAGAGCCACCCCTTGGCTGGGTCCTTCCCAGAGGGATATCTGGCTGGTTTCTGTGTTGAGACTCCTAACAGATGCTCCACGGACGTTTTTGATTTGCATATTTCCCAGGGGGCAATGTACCTAGGATTTCACTGTCTTGAGCGCCCTCGCTGGCTTCTGGCAGTGTTTTCTCTGGCTGGTCTCCCCAAGATCAGTGATTGTTTTGTCTTGTTGGTCTATTAGGCATTGCTCCCACCTGGCCAGAATCCTACTCCACACTGATGAGGGGCAATACCCCGAAACAGCTGTCTGTGGATGGATACTGTAACGCCTGCCTGGATCCACAGACTCAGATGGGCTGTAAAGGGGAGGCTAGAGGGAAGCTACACACCAAGTAGGACCCCCAGAACCCTGAAACCCTTTAACCCCTATACAGGGATTTGGAATTACACCGGGAACTGGAGATCACTACCTGTGGAAGGCTGCAGTCCGATGAGAGTAGTAGTCAGGCAGGGTCAAACCAGGAATTGCGGAACAGGGACAGAATCGGCAGTCAGTGACGTAGTCAGTCAATGTAGCAGAGGTCAGATCCGGGTCGGGCAGCAAGGTACAAAAACAGTAGGCAGAAGGGTAGTCAAAACACGCAGAAGTCAACACACAGGAATCACCAAACAGAATAGGACGTAACAGGAGCCAGGAAAATCAGAACTATATCTGGCAGTAATCATGTGACAGGAGGGGAATTAAGAAGGGTGTGGTGTCTTCCCATTGGCTGTAGCTGAACGCTGGCAACTTCAGCTGGAAGACACATGCCACCCACAGTCAGCCAGCGGTACTGCAGATCCCAAGCTAACCCAGCCCAGTGGATGATCGGAGCCTGCGCCCACTGGTGCCACTGGCATTGACTTCTCTCCCATCACCAGCACCATCCCTGGCAGGAACACGGCGTCGCCTGCAGATCGGAGCAGAAGTCGCTGGAGCAGACTCTGGCGGTGACGTAACAGTACCCTCCCTCCACGAGGGGCCTCCGGACCCTCAAAACCCGGCTTCCCAGGAAATTGGAGGTGAAGTCGTCGGACCAGACCCCTAGCATGAACATCGCTCGCAGGGACCCATGACCTCTTCTCGGGGCCGTAACCCCTCCAATGCACCAAATACTGTACCGCCCCTCTGACAATACGGGAATCAAGTATTCTCTGTACCTCATACTCCAAGTTACCTTCCACCAAAACAGGAGGAGGAGGGTCACTAACTGGGTGAATGGGGACACGATATAACTTGAGGAGGGACTTATGAAACACATTCGATATCTTGAAGGATGGGGGGAGTTGCAGGCGGAAAGCTGTGGGATTAATTACCTCGATTATCTCATAAGGTCCAATAAATCTCGGACCCAGCTTAGCAGAAGGGACCTTGAGTTTAATATTCTGTGTGGATAGCCATACCTTGTCCCCAACTCCAAGGCTAGGGCCCTTGGAACGTCTCTTATTAGCAGAGGAGGCTTGACCAACCTTTGCCTTCTTCAGGTTCTCTTTCACCTGAGACCAGATAGCCTTTAATTTGTACTCAGTTGAGTCAGCCTCAGGAGTATCCACCACAGTGGAAGAAAAAGAACCAAAACGTGGATGCAACCCTAAATTGCAGAAAAAGGGGGTAGTCTTGATGGATTCCTGATACTGATTATTGATAACGAACTCAGCTAGCGGCAGATATTCCACCCAGTCAGACTGACGGTCAGACACATAACACCGGAGATATTGTTCAAGGGTTTGATTGGAACGTTCGGTCTGACCATTGGTCTCTGGGTGGTAGGCAGATGAAAAAGATAGCTCTATATTGATCTTTTTACAAAACGCCGTCCAGAATTTCGAGACGAACTGTGTTCCTCGGTCAGAAACAATATTTTCCGGAACCCCGTGTAACCGCACAATATGCCTAAGAAACAACTTGCTAAGAGTTTCAGAATTGGGTAATCCGGACAGAGGAACAAAATGACACTGTTTGCTGAATCTATCCACTACTACCCAGATACAAGTCTTGCCTTCTGAGGTTTGAAAGTCAGTGATGAAGTCCATGGAGAGATGTGTCCAAGGGCTCACTGGAGTAGGTAGGGACTGGAGAAATCCGGCAGGGCGGGTACGGGGTGCCTTGGCTCGAGCACAAGTTTCACAAGCCAGTACATATTCCCTACAATCTTTCACTACGGTTGGCCACCAAAAATTTCTGGTTACTAATCGGTGGGTATTGCCGATACCAGGGTGACCTGCCAGCACAGAATTGTGGGATTCCTGGAGTACCCATAGGCGCAGTGAGGGGGCGAATAATAGTTTATGGACAGGGGTGGTTTCAGGAGCTTGGTCTTGGGTATTATGGACCTCTTCTATCAAATCTAAGGAAACCGATGACATATTAATGCCTTTAGCTAAAATATACACTGGTTCAGAGTTTTCAGACTGAGAGGGACAGAAGCTACGGGAAAGTGCATCAGCTCTGGTGTTCTTGCTACCGGGCCGAAATGTTACCACAAAATCAAATCTGGAGAAGAACAATGCCCACCTAGCTTGCCTAGAATTGAGTCTCTTAGCAGATTCCAGATAAGTGAGGTTCTTATGGTCCGTGATGACTGTGACCTTATGTTTGGCGCCTTCGAGAAAGTGGCGCCATTCCTCGAAGGCCCATTTAATTGCCAACAGCTCACGATTACCAATGTCATAATTTCTCTCTGTGGGAGAAAACTTGTGGGAAAAGAAGGCACAAGGATGAAGCTGAGTGAGAGATGGAGTACCTTGTGATAGCACCGCTCCCACTCCAACCTCGGATGCATCGACTTCCGCAATAAACGGACGCATACGGTCAGGCTGAACCAGAATCGGGTCTGAGGAGAAACATCCTTTTAATTTTGCGAAGGCATGGATCGCCTCTGGCTTCCAATTAACCACATCAGCCCCCTTTTTAGTCAAATCGGTGAGGGGTTTGGCAATTTTGGAAAAATCTCTAATGAATTTGCGATAATAATTAGCGAATCCAAGGAAACGCTGCAAGGCTTTCAGAGACTTGGGTTGCACCCACTCCTTAATCGGTTGAAGCTTAGAGGGATCCATGTGGAAGCCTTCTGCAGACAATATATAACCCAGGAAATTAACCTCTGCCTCAAAAAAACACATTTCTCATATTTAGCAAATAGGGAATTCTCCCTGAGTCTCTGGAGTACAGTGCATACATGTTGGACATGTGACGTGCATCAGGAGAATAAATCAGGATGTCATCCAGATAGACCAACACATGTTGACCACAAATATCTCTGAAAATGTCATTAACAAAGTTCTGGAACACAGCCGGCGCATTACTTATTCCAAAAGGCATTACTAGGTACTCATAATTAGTGATGAGCGAGTATGCTTGTTATTACTCGGTACTCGCACGAGTATCACTGTACTCGGGCTACTCGGCGGGGACAGAGTAATCTCGCGATACTCGTGCTGTACTCGTGGTCTTCATCCCTGCATGTTGGCGCTCTTTTGAGAGCCAGCCCTCATGCAGGGATTGGCTGGCCGACCACTGCAATGCCACAGCCCTGTTAGTTGTGGAATTTCAGTGATTGGCCGGCCTTCACAGCGTGACCGAGCCTTTATACCGGCGAATGCGCTGTGCTCTGCACACAGCCATCCAGACAGTCAGTGCAGGGAGAGTGTTGCTGCTTCAGGGAAAGGTTTGCGGCCCTTTATAGCTATTTCCGTAGCAGGGCTGCAAACAGTGTGACCAGAAGCACTTCTCAGGACTATTATAGTTGTATACAGGCAGGCAAGGTATAGCCAGGTCAGAGTACAGTAGCAGAGTCCTTCTCAGGACTATTGTTGCTGTATACAGGCAGGGTATAGCCAGGTCGGAATACAGGCTAGTGACCAGAAGAGTCCTTGTCAGGACTATTGTAGCAGTATACAGGCAGGCAGGCAGGCAGGGTATATAGCCATTCCTAGTGGTGACCGTATACCAGCCTTCATCATATCTGGGGCTGGTGTACACAGTCTAAAACAGTCCAGATAGTGTCAGACTTCTCAGTAATTGTCGCTCCTAAAAACCTGTTAGGTTCTTAGTGCGTCCGTGCTTGCATTTAAAAACCGCACGTGTGTGCCTGTCGGTGGCAGCGTACAGGTGCACGTTTTGCACAAACTATTATATAACGCACAAGTCTAGTGAATAATACACGTCAGTCAGCAGTGTCTGATAGTGTCAGACTTCTCAGTAATTGTCACTCCTAAAAACCTGTTAGGTTCTTAGTGCGTCCGTGCTTGCATTTAAAAACCGCACGTGTGTGCCTGTCGGTGGCAACGTACAGGTGCACGTTTTGCACAAACTATTATATAACGCACAAGTCTAGTGTATAATACACGTCAGTCAGCAGTGTCTGATAGTGTCAGACTTCTGTTAGGTTCTTAGTGCGTCCGTGCTTGCATTTAAAAACCGCACGTGTGTGCCTGTCGGTGGCAGCGTACAGGTGCACGTTTTGCACAAACTATTATATAACGCACAAGTCTAGTGTATAATACACGTCAGTCAGCAGTGTCTGATAGTGTCAGACTTCTCAGTAATTGTCGCTCCTAAAAACCTGTTAGGTTCTTAGTGCGTCCGTGCTTGCATTTAAAAACCGCACGTGTGTGCCTGTCGGTGGCAGCGTACAGGTGCACTTGTGTGCGTTTTGCACAAACTTGGATATAACGCACAAGTCTAGTGAATACACGTCAGCACAGCATTGCAAAATGCGCAAGGGCGTTGGCAACGAACAAGGAAGTGGACGTGATGGTGGTGCAGGCAGAGGCCGAGGTCGTGGGCAAGCTCTAATTTCACCACAACAAAGGGACAAATCTAGTCGCTCGCACGTCCTGTCCCAAATTCTTGGGGACCGCAGCAGTACACCGCTCTTGAACCAAGACCAGTGTCAACAGGTTGTTAGTTGGATAGCGGATAATGCTTCCAGTCAGATTGGCACCACCACAAACACTCTGTCTTCCACACGGTCAAGTGTCAGTAGCCGTGATACTGCACCGCACATTTCAGAACCTGATCCTCCTTCCTACCACAAGGCTGAGTACACGTCCTCGGACATTACTGATCCCACACTTGGACACTCGGAAGACCTGTTCACGTTTTCATTCGCACATTCTGGCCTCTCGCCAGCTCATGTTGAAGTGGGTCATGAGGAGATCGTATGTACAGATGCCCAAATATTTGAGCAGCCACGTTCTCACGAAGTTGGCAACGTGTCTCAACAAGGGGTGGACGATGATGAGACACAATTGTCAGGAAGTCAGGAGGAGGAGCAGGGTGCGGAAGAGGAAGACGACGTGGTGGATGATCCAGTAACTGACCCAACCTGGCAGGAGGATATGCAGAGCGAGGACAGCAGTGCACAGGGGGAGGGAGGCATAGCATCCCAACAGGCAGTAAGAAGCAGGGTGGTGGCTCCAGGCAGAAGTCAGGCAACCGTTCCCCGGAACAACAGCACGACACAAGGTGCCTGTACAAATGTTAGGTCTTCCCGAGTCTGGCAGTTTTTTAAGTTGGCTCCAGATGATTCTAAAAAGGCCATTTGCAACACCTGCCGTGCCAGCATCATACCAAAACTAGCAGCCTGACCACCACCAGCATGATCAGGCACATGTCAGCCAAGCACCCGACTTTGTGGGAAGTACAACAGAGTCGAGGAGCAGTGCTTGCTGATGTCACTGCTAAGTCTTTGCTTGTTGTGCATGCGAGCCAATCCCCTGTCCATGCTGCCTGCGAACAAGCCTCCTCCGGTCCTGCACCTGCAGTTGCCTACGCAGAAATAACACCATCATCAAGCACGTCCTTGTCCCAGCGCAGCGTTCAGTTATCCATTCAGCAAACATTTGAACGCAGGCGCAAATACACTGCCAACGCCCCACATGCCACAGTTCTAAATGCTAACATTTCGCGACTGCTTGCACTGGAAATGTTGCCTTTTAGGCTGGTGGAGACAGAAGCATTCCGCGACCTGATGGCGGCAGCTGTCCCACGTTACTCGGTCCCCAGCCGCCACTATTTCTCCCGGTGTGCCGTCCCCGCGTTGCATAACCACGTGTCACAAAACATCATATGTGCCCTGAACAACGCTGTTTCACCCAAAGTCCACCTAACCACAGACACGTGGACAAGTGCTTGTGAGCAAGGCCTCTACATCTCATTGACGGCACACTGGGTTAATATTGTGGAAGCTGGGACCCAGTCTGAGCGAGGGACGGAACACGTCCTTCCCACACCAAGGTTTGCAGGCCCTACCTCAGTCAGGGTTTCACCCACACTCTACAGCTCCGGAATGTCATGCTCTTCAGCCTCCTCCTCCTGCGCATCCTCATCCACTTTACCCTCCACACCAGTCCCAAGCTGGAAGCACTGCAGCACTGCCTCGGCGAAGCGGCAACAGGCTGTGCTTAAGCTAATCTGCATAGGTGACAAACCCCACAATGCAGAATAGGTGTGGACAGCTCTGAAACAGCAGGCAGATCACTGGCTCACACCTCTGAACCTAAAGCCAGGAAAGGTCGTGTGTGACAATGGCCGAAACCTGGTGGCGGCTTTGAGGCGAGGCCAGCTGACACATGTTCCATGCGTGGCCCATGTGCTCAACCTCTTGGTTCAGCGGTTTCTAAAGTCATACCCAGAACTGTCTGATCTGCTGGTAAAAGTTCGCTGCCTGTCTGCACATTTTCGAAAGTCACCTACTGCTTCAGCCGGCCTTGCCGGCTTTCAGCGCCGTTTGCATCTTCCGGCTCACAGACTGGTGTGTGATGTCCCCACGCATTGGAATTCAACTCTGCACATGTTGGTCAGGATATGTGAGCAGAAGAGGGCAGTTGTTGAGTACCTGCATCACCTAAGCCGTCGGGAAATGGGTCAAACTCCACACATAACACCTGAGGAGTGGAGATGGATGTCCGACCTATGTACCATCCTCCAAAACTTTGAGGACTCCACCAAGATGGTGAGTGGTGATGACGCCATTATTAGCGTCACCATACCGCTTCTCTGCCTTCTAAAATGGTCTCTGCTCAAAAACAAACATGATGCATTGCAGGCGGAGCGCGATGAGTTGGAGCAAGAAACAGTAGTGGGTGTGGGTGATAACACACAGCCCAGCCTCGTCTCATCACAACGTGCAGTGGAGGACTATGACGAGGAGGAGGATGAAGACATGGAGCAACTCTCCGGCCAAATTGAGGATATGACATGCACACCAGTCATATCCTCGGTTCAGCGTGGCTGGCCAGAGGACAGGGTAGATGAGGAGGAGGAGGAGGAGGAGGACAGCATGTTCAGTCATCGTGTTGGTCAGGATACTGAAGTACTGGCTGTTAAGAGTCTGGCGCACATGGCTGACTTTATGGTAAGCTGCCTGTCTCGTGACCCTCGCGTTAAGAACATCTTGGCCGACAATCATTACTGGTTGGTAACACTGTTAGACCCACGCTACAAGGAGAACTTTATGTCTCTTATTCCCGAGGCGGAGAGGTCAGCCAAAATCCAACAGTTCCGGAAGGCCATAGTCACGGAAGTAGGCAAAGCATTACCCTCACAAAACGCTAGCGGCATAGGTCAGGAATCAGTGGACAACCAAGGCGTACAGCCGAGAGAGGCACAAGTCCAATCCGCCAGAGGTAGGGGAACAGTCTTTAAGATGTGGGACAGTTTTCTCAGCCCCTCACGTACCACAGCCCCTGAGGTGCGGGGTAGTGCCACAAGAAATCCTAAGTTTGGCCAGATGCTCAAGGAGTACCTTGCAGAACGAACAACTGTACTCGGACATTCCTCTGTGCCTTACAATTATTGGGTATCCAAGGTGGACACGTGGCATGAATTGGCTCTCTACGCCTTGGAAGTCCTGGCCTGCCCTGCCGCTAGCG
The DNA here is from genome assembly GCF_048569485.1 of Anomaloglossus baeobatrachus. Classification (NCBI taxonomy): domain Eukaryota; kingdom Metazoa; phylum Chordata; class Amphibia; order Anura; family Aromobatidae; genus Anomaloglossus; species Anomaloglossus baeobatrachus. The sequence continues at coordinate 155,259,944 of NC_134354.1, read as the reverse complement.
TTTTGTCAGAGCGTGTTTTTAGTGCCACAGGTGGAATCATTACAGATAAACGCACCCGCCTGTCAACTGAAAATGCTGACAGGCTGACTCTGATCAAGATGAACAAGGGTTGGATTTGGCCAGACTTCACCACACCACCAGCAAATGAGAGCGGATTTAAAAGTTTGTAACGGGAATTTGCCATGTACCTCCACTCACCCATGGGTACACACTTCTGGACTTTGGATAATCGCTGGACTGCTCCTCCTTCTCCTCATGCGCCACCATGATGACCGTTACAATAGTTAGGCCTTTGTTTCAGGTATACCCCCAGTGGTAAATTTTTTCGCCCATTCTTTCAGAATGGACATTACAACGACAGGAGACCCGCTCCTTTGCAATGGGAACAATGTTTTGAGGCCCTCATGCACGTGTCTATCCAGGGACAATGTGGAGCCTCCCAATTTTTGGCTGCCCTGCCTAAGGGCTATACTACAATAGACCCACTTCCTGACAATGGACACTTCAGGTTTACAGGCCCTCATGCACGTCTCTATCCAGGGACAATGTGGAGCCTCCCAATTTTTGGCTGCCCTGCCTAAGGGCTATACTACAATAGACCCACTTCTTTACAATGGGCACTTCAGGTTTACAGGCCCTCATGCACGTCTCTATCCAGGGACAACGTGGAGCCTCCCAATTTTTGGCTGCCCTGCCAAAGGGCTATACTACAATAGACCCACTTCCTTACAATGGGCACTTCAGGTTTACAGGCCCTCATGCACGTCTCTATCCAGGGACAACGTGGAGCCTCCCAATTTTTGGCTGCCCTGCCAAAGGGCTATACTACAATAGACCCACTTCCTTACAATGGGCACTTCAGGTTTACAGGCCCTCATGCACGTCTCTATCCAGGGACAACGTGGAGCCTCCCAATTTTTGGCTGCCCTGCCAAAGGGCTATACTACAATAGACCCACTTCCTTACAATGGGCACTTCAGGTTTACAGGCCCTTATGCACGTCTCTATCCAGGGACAACGTGGAGCCTCCCAATTTTTGGCTGCCCTGCCAAAGGGCTATACTACAATAGACCCACTTCCTTACAATGGGCACTTCAGGTTTACAGGCCCTCATGCACGTCTCTATCCAGGGACAACGTGGAGCCTCCCAATTTTTGGCTGCCCTGCCAAAGGGCTATACTACAATAGACCCACTTCCTTACAATGGGCACTTCAGGTTTACAGGCCCTCATGCACGTCTCTATCCAGGGACAATGTGGAGCCTCCCAATTTTTGGCTGCCCTGCCAAAGTGCTATACTACAATAGACCCACTTCCTTACAATGGGCACTTCAGGTTTACAGGCCCTTATGCACGTCTCCATCCAGGGACAACGTGGAGCCTCCCAATTTTTGGCTGCCCTGCCAAAGGGCTATACTACAATAGACCACTTCCTTACAATGGGCACTTCAGGTTTACAGGCCCTCATGCACGTCTCTATCCAGGGACAACGTGGAGCCTCCCAATTTTTGGCTGCCCTGCCAAAGGGCTATACTACAATAGACCCACTTCCTTACAATGGCCACTTCAGGTTTACAGGCCCTCATGCACGTCTCTATCCAGGGACAATGTGGAGCCTCCTAATTTTTGGCTGCCCTGCCAAAGGGCTATACTACAATAGACCCACTTCCTTACAATGGGCACTTCAGGTTTACAGGCCCTCATGCACGTCTGTATGCAGGGGCATTGGTGAACCTCACAATTTTGGACTGCCCTGGCAAAGGAAAATACTACAAAGACTCACTTCCTCAAAATGGGCACATTAGACTCAAGAGGCCTTCATGTACATCTCTTCTCAGGGACATCGGAGTGCCACACAATGTTTTACGTAAAATCTTTCATGTATTTATCTCAAAAAGTAACATACACCAGCTCTATCTCACTATTGGGTATGTGCCCTTAACATTTCCGCCATGAAAATTCGTTTTGGTGTCATTTTAAAGGTTTTCTGGTGAGTCCGTAAAAATGGCGTAAAACGCGGACAAAATTGTTCACAGCTGTGACTTTTGAGTGATAAATGCTTCAAGGGGTCTTCCCCATGCTGTTGCCATGTCATTTGAGCACTCTTCTGAGACTTTTGTGACATTTTTAGGGCTTCTACATGCTGCCGGGGGTCAGTTCATAAAAATACTCGGGTCTCCCATAGGATAACATTGGGCTCGGTGCTCGGGCCGAGTACACGAGTATCTTGGGATGCTCGGCCCGAGCCACGAGCACCCGAGCTTTTTAGTACTCACTCATCACTACTCATAATGTCCCTCTGGAGTATTAAATGCAGTTTTCCACTCATCCCCTTCTCTGATACGGATAAGGTTATATGCTCCCCTGAGATCAAGCTTGGTGAACCACCGGGCTCCTATGAGCTAGTTAAACAGATCGGGGATGAGTGGCAGAGGGTACTGATTCTTTACAGTAATAGCATTCAGTTCACGGTAGTCAATGCAAGGTCTGAGGCCACCATCTTTCTTATCAACAAAAAAGAATCCAGCGCCGACTGGTGACCTGGATGGTCTGATGAACCCTCTCTGCAGACTGTCTGCTATATAATCTTTCATGGCCTGATGCTCCGGACCAGAAAGATTATACATTTTACCCTTGGGGAGTCGGAAATTGGGGACCAAATCTATGGGGCAGTCATAATCTCTGTGCGGAGGTAATTTTTCAGATTCAGATACAGAAAACACATCAGCAAATTCCCTGAATGCATAAGGTATGAAGATAGGTTCAGCTCTAGTCAGGTTAACAGATAAAGACATGCACGTCTCCTAACACTCAGGGCTCCATCGCACAATCTAACCCTGATGCCAGTCTATGACGGGGTTATGTTTACGCATCCAAGGCATGCCCAATACCACTGCTGACATCAGATTCTCAAGAACAAAAAATGACACAGATTCTACATGCAGAGCACCAACAAGCATGGAGATCTCTGGAGTTACAAAAGTAACCACACCCTGGGTGAGAGGTGTACTATCGATAGCAGATATTCTAATAGGTGCATTTAACCTGAGCAAAGTCAAACCCAGCTCTTTTGCTACAATAGTGTCTATAAAATTAGCAGCAGAGCCACAATCAACAAAGGCCTGCAGCTGTACAGATTTTCCCTGGTGAGACAATGAGACAGGTAACATTAACCTCATAGGGTCTGCAGGAAGTACCTGGGCACCTGAGCGGGTATCCTGGGGTCCGCTCAGGTGGTGCTGCTGCCTTGGAAGCGATTACCTCTCTGATCCAGGCAATCCACCACGTGATCTGCTCCCTTGCAGTCGAAGGGACTCTGGACATGCTGAGGTAGATACTGCAGCTGGGGCTTGGACCTGAGCAGACCTGAGGTCCTGCACTTCCTGTGTCAGTCCATGTACAAGCCCAGAAAGGGTGTGCACCTAATTCAGCACAGCATGGAGAGAATCCATTTTTTTTTTCTCTCCTGGTTAGATGGCCAGATATAATGTAATGCCTGCCTGGACCCACAGACTCAGATGGGCTGTAAAGGGGAGGCTAGAGGGAAGCTACTCACAAAGTAGGACCCCCAGGACCCTGAAAGCCTTTAACCCCTATACAGGGATTTGGAATTACACTGGGAACTGGAGATCACTACCTGTGGAAGGCTGCAGTCCGATGAGAGTAGTAGTCAGGCGGGGTCAAACCAGGAATTGCGTAACAGGGACAGAATCGGCAGGCAGTGACGTAGTCAGTAAACGTAGCAGAGGTCAGATCCGGGTCGGGCAGCAAGGTACAAAAACAGTAGGCAGAAGGGTAGTCAAAACACGCAGAAGTCAACACACAGGAATCACCAAACAGAATAGGACGCAACAGGAAACAGGAAAATCAGAACTATATCTGGCAGTAATCATGTGACAGGAGGGGAAATAAGAAGGGTGTGGTGTCTTCCCATTGGCTGTAGCTGAACGCTGGCAACATCAGCTGGAAGACACATGCCACCCACAGTCAGCCAGCGGTACTGCAGATCCCAAGCTAACCCAGCCCAGTGGATGATCGGAGCCTGCGCCCACTGGTGCCACTGGCATCGACTTCTCTCCCATCACCAGCACCATCCATGGCAGGAACACGGCGTCGCCTGCCGATCGGAGCAGAAGTCACTGGAGCAGACTCTGGCGGTGACGTAAAAGATACCTGGCCTTGGTATTTCTCTTGTCATATCTTTAAACTTGTCAAAAAGTTGGATATTGACTAAAAGGGCCACTTAATATGGTGGTTATGGTGGTCTCCTAAAAAGAGCCACCCCTTGGCTGGGTCCTTCCCGGAGGGATATCTGGCTGGTTTCTGTGTTGAGACTCCTAACAGAGGCTTCACGGACTTTTTTGATTTGCATATTTCCCAGGGGGCAATGTACCTAGGATTTCACTGTCTTGAGCGCCCTTGCTGGCTGCCGGCAGTGTTTTCTCTGGCTGGTCTCCCCGGATCAGTGATTGTTTTGTCTTGTTAAATTAAAAATTGGTACATATGAATTAATTCTCAAACCATGCCACATATGTATTAGCGTATGGAGGTGCGACATGTGAGCCTATGGTGGTACCACACTGCTGTGAGCAAAAGGTGTCCTGGAAAATAAAGTAGTTTTCATTTAACATTGAAGTCAATCTTTCCAATTAATTTTTATGGTTCCATTTGGTCAATAGTGTTTAATAGCCATTTCATTGCTCTCAAGTAAGGATGAGTAAATGCAAATTGTAAAGTTCGAGGTTTGTACCGAGCACCAGGTGTCCGAGTCTTGGACCTGAACATGAACTTTTAACTGTACCTCCAGTTCCTGTTTGGGTTCGTCATCCACATAAAGCCTGTTGAAAGGCTGGAAATCAGCCAATCAGCAAACTTTTGTGGTCACTTCCGGCCCCATCACAGCCATGTCAAGTTTTGGCATGGCTTTGCTTGGCCGGCGCACCACTTGAAAAAAATAATAACAATAAAGAAATTACATAATTTCCAATACTTAATACCAAGTTCAGGGAAATACATACAGCTATGGGCTGGGGGTTGCAGCCTGTATCTGTCTGTTTTACCCATGCTTATAGTGAAAATAGGGTGGGTGCCAATGTAATTTTTTAAATTATTTACTTATTTATTTTTACACTAATACAGAGGCCAGCACAGAGGGTGGGTGGCGGGGGAGTCTAAAGCAATCTGACTGCAACTAATCAGAGGTCACTTGCACAGAATGTCAATGGGGAAGCAGGGAATATTCATGTCATTTAATAGTTGGGCCAGAAAAGAGCTTGAGTGCTAAATACTGATGGATGTACTCGGACTGTAAAAGTCGGGATTTGAATTGGTAAAATGCCAGGATTGTCACATCTAAAGGATTTGACAATCCTGGGCAGCTGCAAGCTGCTATTTTTAGGCTGGGGGGGAAATAAGTCTGGGTCTCCTCAGCCTAAGAATACCAGCTCCCAGCTGTCAGTTTTCTCATGGCTGGGTATCAAAATTGGGGGGACCAGATGCCAGTTTTTTAAAATATTTTTTTAAATAATTTAAAAATAGACATGAGGTCCCTCTTATTTTGATACACAAAAACATTTTTAAAAGTACAGCCAAACCCAGGAAACCCAAACATCCATGGGTCTGCTCATCTCTGCTCCCACACCCTTATGTTCAATTTATGTGTAAAGGCTACACACATCTAAAGTAACAAGTAACGTATCAGAGTGTACCAGAATATTTTTAATTTCAGATTAGATATATCTAATAGAAATGTGGAACTTTTTTGTTAATGGTGTATTTTTTCAAGAAAAATTGCATTGGGCAATAATATAGAATCTTTTGCAGAAACTATAACTCTTCTTGGAGAGTTGTTTAGCATCTTATGCACTTTAGGTATAATTTAAAACACAGGTGTGATAGGGTGTCTATTATTTAGGTATTTGATGTCAATATTTTTTTCAGTATATTTATCCACTAGGTTATTGTTTATTTGTGTAGAATAGAAACTTGAAGATCAGTTTTAATTTTTTCATATTTTTCTTCTTTGGATAACTGTGAATTGATCTCACGCACATGATCAATTTTGTCCATAATAACAGGCAGCTACTTTTATCTGCCGCCTTTACAAGTATTGATCTGACTTTTAGGATTAAATTCAAAGCTGAATTTTCTTTTACTTCCAGGTTATTATGTGCGTGAAATTCAACACTTTTCATTTTTTGTAAAGTGTTACCAATGTCTCTTTCTACCAAATTTATATGTTTCTACAGTATGTTTTCGGTAAAAGAAACTTTTTATTTTTACACCCAGTTTTGACATACTCAATAATTCATCATTATTACCTGATGTTAGATATAGGTGGAGCTAGCATTTGTTTCCTTTCCTGGAGAGACAATTTTACCTGATGTTAGTATGACTTCAGTTCCTGAAAAATGTGCATGTAATCTTCAATTGTGATAACAATTTAGAAACTCAACTTCTAACCCAAAATAATCAAAGTTAGTGGTTGGAGAAGAGGACAATCCTTCAGACAGTTTCTTCATTTGGTCCAGATTTACTATTTTGAAAGATAAATTCAGAACTAGAGATTCATTGATATCTGATGCCAAGAAATGTATACAATATTGTAAGTGTGGTCATACTAGTGTCTTCTATAAGGGTAAAAATTTCTCTTCTCATGAGGTTCTATGGCCTTTTAATGTTTTTTTCATGATTTTATTTGTTCACATCTTTCAGGGCGGCACTCGAGGATATAGTAGTGCTTGTGTCATGAGATGGCATCCCAATTACAAAGCAGCATAGAGAGCAATACTCACATTGCTTTCGTGCAAAATCATATTTTTTCCATTGATTGTACAGTACAGTCACAAGGTTACACGTTTCAGCTTCTATCCTGAAGCCTTTTTCAAACAGAACATCACAGGATATTCAAACATGGTTAAAAAAAATTAGTAGATGTATACAAGCAGGCTCATTATACTTTAGCATATTCAAATAGAGCAATTTAACTTAAATAGCTCTATTTGAAAATGTTAGTGTGTAACCAGCCTGCTTGTAGACTTCTAATAATATAGTTACACCATGTTAGATTTTTTTATGTCCTGTTTGAAAAAGTCATTTTGCCAAAATGCATCGTCTTGTGACAATACTGTACAATCCATGGAATAAATACGGAATTGAATACAAGTAATGTGGGTGCCAGTTCCTATAATTTTATTTACCTTGACAGGAGCTGTCTAGTAGTGGTCACTAAAGTTTAGATTGTTGTCCACTCGTACAGTCAAGTCTTTTTCAGTGACAGTGTTACCATTTAGTACATTATTATACATTTCCTTATATATTATAAATGAAATAAACTTATTTTTGCCATTTCTTGGCCCAAGTTTTTAGCTTACAAATATGCCTCTTTAATATTCAATAATATTTCTCAGTGTTAATTACCTTTCAGAATTTTGTATCATATGCAAGTATTTAAATTCAACTCTCCTTGCCCTTTACAGTATCATTATAAATATTTTTAAACCCACTTTTAAAAGTGACTGAATCAGTTTGTTCCATTAATAACTACCCTATGTTTTCTAACATTGAGCCAGTTGTTTACCCAAAATGCATATATTTTTCCCTAATTCAATTTCTCTCATATGTACCAACCTTTTATGTGGCACTGTATCACTCACCTTTGAAAAGTCTATTTAGGGGATATCCAAGACATTACCCTGGTTCAGTCTGGAACTTATCTCCTCAAAGAAGCTGATCAGTTTAGTTTGACAGAACCTATGCTTCCATAAACCCATTTTGATGTTTGTTCATAGGGTTGTTATTGCAATTTTATGACCTTGTATACAAGCCATGTGGTTGCTAGAGCCATGCTCTCTCTGCACCACATGGGCCCACCCTGGTCCGCCTTTTTGGGCGGCTACTCCGGGACTATTGTACTTTTCATTCACGCCCCACACAGTGAGCACCCTATCATTAGGGGAATAGGCGTAACTATTATTTGCACTATGCTTTGGTCCCGGCGGTGGAATTTACACCTGACAGTAATTATAACTAATGGAGAGGCTATTTATACCTACTGGGTTTATATCGCCATTAGGGTCTTCCTCCTTGAAAAAGCAACAGTACCTCTGTGAAATGCGCGTTGGTGGTGACCTTGCACCTTTTTATGGGTATTCTATACTGATGTTGTGACTGAGCCTGGGTTCCCCTGTGACTGCACCTGCACTTTAGGTAATTTTCCTGACATTTTTTTCTGTCCAAGTATGGCTATACTGGGGACCCTGTCCAGCCATGTGCACATGAACTTTATTAGATACTCTGGCAGACCGTTATAATCATTGCCTGTTTTCCTCTTCCCTCCTTATCCTTTATCTCAATCTTCAACTTTGAGGTTTACTCCATGTTCCACTTATTATTAGTGCTTTTGGATTGATTAGAGGTGAATGGGAATTTTATACCAGCTATTATTCATCTGCCCACCATACATCTTGTACTCCCCCTTTATTTCTTGGTAGATTTTATCTCGTGATATTGTGTCATGTTGTGTGTGATCTTCATTAATAAAAGTTATTGTATTTTCACATTTACTCATTTTCCTCCTTATTTTTTGCAATAGACAAGGATAGCATCTCTTTGAAAACACTTAGGAATTTTTCTTGCAGTGGAGGTTAAGTGGATCCTGATGAATGCAAAGTTTTTTGTGCTAAATAAATGACAGCTAAGCTTTGAACCATTACAAGTCTTGATAAAGACATGTTTGCTTGATAAATGCCTCTGAAGAGTAGAAACGTCCATGTCATGGATTTGGTACAATAAACTTGGTTTTATACATCATCACTAGTGATAACCCAGCATGTTAGGCACTGCCCGATACTCAATTGAGCATCAGGCTGCTCGGGCATGCTCGATACTTGATCGAGTGTCAGGGGTGCTTGAGAGCCATGCTTTAGTTCCTGCCCAGCATGTTTCTTGGCTGTAATACAGGCAATAAACATGCGGGGAATGCTTGCCATACATGGTAATGCTGAAGCCATGTTAGTTACTGACATTACTGTGATTGGCCAAGCACATCACGTGATCGGGTGTTATATGAAACACGGGTATTACATACTAGACACACTGGCCTCTGGAAACAGTTCAGAGAGAGTTGATGCAGGAGAGAGAGCTTATAAAATTATAAAAGGGTTTGTATATTTGCGCGCTTTAGTGCCATTTATGTTTAATTTAACATACAAAGCTGAGTGTATGAACAGTATGTATGTGTGTGTGTGTATGTATGTCAGCTAAAGGAATCCGCACTGTCGCATGTACAATCACGAAATTTTGCACAGTCATCTCATTTGACTCAGGAAATGTCATAGATTATGTTTTGAGGGGAAAATGTAACCCCTCGCTTTATCATTATGCGCCAAAAAACCTGCTTACATTAAATTCAATGGAACTAGAAGCTACAGATTGCTATAGGCAGCGAACTACATTCTTAGCATAAGAGCTTATGTGTGAAGAAATATATCAGTAGAGACAGACACACAGAGACACATAGAGACAGACACAGAGACAAAGACACACACAGAGACAGAGAAAATAACACACAGAGTCAGAGACACAGGCAGAGACACAGAGACACACATAGAGACAGAGACACACAGAGACAGACACACAGAGAAATAAAGACACACAATGACAGAGACAGGGACACACAGAGACATACACACAGAGACAGACACATAGACACAAAGAGAAACACACAGACACACTTTGACAGAGACATACACAGAGACAGACACACACAGAGACACATAGCAACTGATACAGAGATAGAGACACACCAGAAACAGACAAAGACAGAAACACAGAGACATAGAGACACACAGACAGACAAAGACAGAGACGAATATGACGCCCTGCACTAGCCAGGGGTCACAGATAGTCCCACGCACAACCCCCCCCCAAAAGGGTCACAGCAGCCACCCTTAAAACCCTGAGTCACCACCCCTCAAGGTTCTGAGGTTCACACCAGGTGGGGCAGAGCCAGGCGGTTGGCCCTGCCCACCGAGGAGTTCTGATGCCCTGAGGTGGGAAAAACACAACAGACAGTCTGTGGAGAGAGTGGAAGGGAGAGGAAGGAGAGGAGTAGGGAGAGTGAGGAGTGACAGAACTGACAGGGGGTTCGGGTTGGAGCCCGGACACCCCATTTGGCCAGGAGGCAGACGGTGGTGGCCACCTGCAGGAGACCGGGAAGACGACCGGTGGAACCGTCAGGGACCAGGACAGGGTAGGGGCCCGCCGGAACCGAACCGGGAAACCAACTGGATACCGGAGTACCAGGAAGGGTATTCAGACCCCGACTAGGCTAGTAGCCACCTTTTAGTCAAATTAACTGATTGCGGCTTGGACCTCAGATGTTCACTTCCACACAAGGCCTGATTGAAGATAACAGCCCCACGATTCAGGATAGAGAGCTACCGCCACAGCTAGAGATCCAAAGGGCCAGCATCTGCAAACAAACAGGTTCCCCAGCACACACACACCACTGGGGAGAGAACTACGATCGCTGAAGCGTAGGCAGTTACATACAAAACACAACACAGGTGCAGGAGAAAGGCGGAAACCACCAACCCGGAGTAAGGGGGAACAACGCAGCCGGCCGCGGGCACCGTACACCATCTTGTTTGGTTTACCAGAGACTCCCGTGCATTTGTCAGAGTGAGTACGCCAGTGCCCTCGGGGCGAGCGCCGCGCCGCACTGCACCTGCACTGCCCTGCGCCAGCACCATCGCCAAAACCAGCGACTCCCCTCGGGCCCCGGGACCCACACACGCCCCTACCCACGGAGGGGTTAACATCAAAGCTGCGCAACACTGTCCCTGAGAGCCTAGTCAACGGCAGCGGTGGTGTCCATCTAATTCACCACAGCCCCGTGGGTGGCGTCACGAACTTTAACCCCAAAAGCAAAACACCCACCCAAACCCCCCTATTTTCTCTGGGAGGTGACGGGATTCCCCCTGCCCCCCGGGTCCGTGAGAGGCTCGAGCCACCGCAAAGAGAACCCGACGAGCACAGATCCGAGCGGCTCGGCGGTCGTAGCCGAGCCCCCGAGGCGGCGCATAGAGAAAATTTCCCGGGCCTCTCACAGACATATAGTCAGACACACAGAGACAGACAGAGACACAGACAGAAACACACAGAGACATAGAGAAAGAGACACAGAGACATAGATGGACAGAGGCAGACACACACAGATAAAGATGGACTGAGACGGACAGAGACGGACAGAGATGGACAGAGACAGACAGAGACGGGCACACACAGACAGAGACGGGCACACACAGACAGAGACAGGAACACACACAGAGACAGAGACAGACACACAAAGACAAAGACGGACACATACAGACAGAGACGGGGACACACAGACAGATGGACAAAGACACACCCACAGATAGAGATGGACACATACAGAGACATACACACACAGACAGCGACAGACACACACAGACAGAGATGGAGAGGGACGGACACACACAGAGACAGACAGAAACAGACAGAGATGGACAGAGATGGACACACAAAGAAAGAGACAGACACACACAGACACAGACAGACACACACAGACAATGATGCATAGAGACGGACACACACAAACAGAGATAGACAGGGACAGACAGAGATGGACAAACACAGAGACAGACAGAGACGGACAGAGACAGACAGACATGGACAGAGACGGACACACTGACAGAGAGGGAGACACTGACAGAGAGGGAGACACTGACAGAGAGGGAGACAGACAGAAAGGGAGAAACACAGACAGAGAGGGAGACACACAGACAGAGAGGGAGACACACAAGCAGAGAGGTAGACACAGACAGAGAGGTTGACACAGACAGAGGTAGAAACAAACAGAAAGGGAGACACAGACAGAGAGGGAGACACAAGCAGAGAGATAGACACAGACAGAGAGGGAGACACAGACAGAGAGGGAGACAGACTGACAGAGTGGGAGAATGGGAGAGTGAGAGAGACATAAAGACGCTTAGTTACTATCCTGGGCAATGCCGGTTACTACAGCTAGTCTGTCTAGTAAATAAAATAAAAAATGATGTAGGGTTCCCCCAATCTTTGATAACCAGGAAAGCCAAATGAGACAGTGTGGGCTTGTATTTTGAGTCTGGGAAGGCCCATTGGTATTTGACCCTTCCCAGCCTAAAAAATATCAGACCACAGCCGCCCCAGAAACGACACATCACATTATATGGTATTTTTCCTGGCTCTTTCTGATTGCCCTGGTGCAGTGGAATCAGGGTAATATTTTTTTGAGTTGATGTCTGCGGCTCTAATGGGCATTGTCTCACTACCCAGTGCCAGTCAACAGCTGTACTTACTACTATTCATAGTCCCTGGAACAGCATTTGTGACTTGTGGACTATGGTGGAACTTTGTGAAAACATTTTTGATAATAAATTGGTGAATGAGAGATAGTGTTGGGGAGTCTTCATTCAAAGAAATTATTTTTTTCTCATATATCTGTCTTTTTCATTTATTTAATTGGTTAGTAATGGAGGTATCTGATAGATGTCGCTACATAATTAACGCCTGGGCCTGATGCCAGCTGACATTACACAGCTGACATCAGCCTCAAAAAATATTACCCCGATTGCTACTGCACTAAGACAATTGGGAAGATCTGGGGTGAAGAGCCAGAATGGGCAAATCTAATGGGATATGCCACTTCTGGGGGAACCTGCACGGTATTTTTAGATGGGGAAGATCCAAAAAGCCATGGACCTTCCCAGCCTTATAATATCAGCCACCAACAGTCTGCCAGGTGTCTGCTAACTTTTGCTCCAGGGTGAAGAGGAAGACACACATAGACAGAAACACACAGACAGACAGACAGACACACACACACACACACATTAGAGACTTAAGGCCTTGTTACACGCAACGACATATCTAACGATATATCGCTGGGGTCACGGATTCCGTGATGCACATCCAGCATCATTAGCGACGTTGTTGCGTGTGACACAAATGAACGCCCGTTAACGATCAAAAATACTCACCTTATCGTTGATACGTTCGTTTTAAAAAAATCGTTGATTGTTGAGGACGCAGGTTGGTTGTCGTTCCCGGGGCAGCACACATTGCTACGTGTGACACTTCGGGAATGACAAACTACAGCTTACCTGCGGCCGCCATGAGGAAGGAAGGAGGGGTGCGGGATGTTGCGGCCGCTCATCTCCGCCCCTCCGCTTCTATTGGGTGGCCGCTTAGTGACACTGCTGTGACGCCGCACGAACCGCCCCCTTAGAAAGGAGGCAGTTTGGTGGCCACAGCGATGTCGCTAGGCAGGTAAGTCCGTGTGACGGCTCCTAACGATTTGTGCGCCACGGGCAGCAATTTTCCCATGACGCACAAATGACGGGGGCGGGTGCTTCACCAGTGATATCGCTGCGTGTAAAGCCCCCTTTAGTCTCTCTTTTCTTCAATTTTTATTTTTCCTGCAAGATCCTGTACCAGTGGTGACATCACGGTCACATGACTGGTCACTAAATATCCTAAAGCAGTCTCAATGTCAGAAGCTACAGTGATAATGTTATTATCAATATAGCTTCTGCTACAAACACTGGTTACTTTCATTGCATTGTATGATTCTCTACAGCCAATTTGAATTTTTTTCTCAAATTTTAGTTTCTTAGACAATCTTTTTAATTTTATACCAGTCCTACCAGGGGCATAATTATCGTGGTCGCAGGGGTCGCTACTGCGACCGGGCCCGGGGCTTAAAAGGGCCCGTCCTGGACCTCAGCACTTTGTTCAGCTGGATGTGAAACCGAGTACCACATCCAGCTGGCATGTGTTGCAGCTCTGATCCCGTCTGGACCCTGTGCTACAAACTGCGGTGGAACATGGTCACTGCAGCTGGCTCTGGGGATAACACATGTCTCGGCTACTTAAAAAATGCATATGCACTTCTCTCTCCGCCCATAATCCCGCCCACCTATTTCAACTGAAGCCGGTGCTGAGAGTTTGGCGGGATTTTGGGCAGGAGAGCAGTAATAGCAGCACAGTGATCACCCACCCCCGGCTTTGTATATCAGCTGGGCGATTGTCTGCTGCTAATAAAGTGAGCAATTTCAGTGCTCTCATGCCTATGTGGAAGGCAGTGCATCCCCCGCTGGGCCCAGGCTCTGACAGTCTCTTCCTCTATACAGCACAGATGCTCTATGTTCCCTGTAAGTTCTGCCCCTCCCGTCCATGAGAAGGGGGGACAAAGCTGATCATTGCCTCCTCCTCAGCACAGCCAGCCCCGCCCACATGAGTAAGCCCCACCCACCAGCACGGAGCTGCTGTGGAGTTTCAGGCCTGTGCAGTGTGTGCTGCAGAAATATGAGAGACTTCTGAGGAGATTGTATCCCGCCCCCCTGCACTGCCATTGCTCTGTTGTTGGCACTAGTAGGAGTGGAGTCTTCAGAGCACACAATGTGACCTGAAGAGAGTACTGGAGCTCACTGAAGGATGTCTGTAGCCCCACTCCCCGCTTCTATACTCCTATTTGCCCCTCACAGATTCACTCTCTTGCCCCCTTCCTCACAGCTGCACTCTCTTGCTCCAATCCCCACTCCCCTCTTCTCTCCTTTACCTATCCTCCTATTTGCCCCTCACAGATGCACTCTTGCCCCCTCCCCCACAGCTGCACTCTCTTGCTCCAATCCCCACTCCCCTCTTCTCTCCTCCACCTAGCCTCCTATTTGCCCCTTACAGCTGCACTCCCTTGCCCCTCTCCCACTCCCCTCTTCTCTCCTTCAACTATCCTATTTTCCCCTCACAGATGCACTCTCTTGCCCCCTCCCCCACTCCCCTCTTCTCTCCTCCACCTATCCTCCTATTTGTCCCTCACAGCTGCACTCTCCTGCCCCTCCCCCACGGTCCTGTAGCTGATGATGCCCCATTGCTGTCCTGTGATGGTTGCCCTGCCTCCTCATCTTCATGGTTTGCTGTCAGACATCCAACATTCTTATTTCTTTGTGTATACAGTGTGTTTAAAAAAGCAGACATATACAGTATATAGCATAAATATATAACACATATAGTGTGCATGTCTGCATTTGTGTGAATAAGTGACTGTGTACATCCAACATTTTAGTGATAAAATTCAGACATTAAAAAGCATAAATAATACTAAAAGCACCAAAAAACCCTGCTTAAAAATGGCAAAACTCGTGTACCATTAAAAAACAACCATTTTTATATGCAAAATGAATTAATCTGTAATGTAATTTTTAGCACAAATATGTACAGGAAAAAAGCTGAATGGGGCAATATACAAGGACGGGAACATATACAAGGATGGGGGACAAAGATACAAGCATGAGATGGGAAAACTGGATGCTGAGGGAATAAGGCTCTTCCCTCAGGACCCAGCTTCTGCATGCTTTGCTATACATTTGTCCCTGAACCCCACTTTCCCATGCTCTACTAAACATCTTTCCCTCAGCACCCAGCTTTCCCATGTTCTAGAACACATCTTTCCCTCAGCATGCAGCTTTCCCATGCTCTGCTATACATTTTTCCTTCAGTACCCAGCTTTTCCATGGTCTGTTATCAATGACAAGCTGGGTTGCTGAGTTAAAGATGTATAGCAGAGCATCGGAAAGCTGGGTGCTGAGGGAAAGATGTATAGCAGAACATCGGAAAGCTGGGTGCTGAGGGAAAGATGTATAGCAGAGCATCGGAAAGCTGGGTGCTGAGGGAAAGATGTATAGCAGAGCATCGGAAAGCTGGGTGCTGAGGGAAAGATGTATAGCAGAACATCGGAAAGCTGGGTGCTGAGGGAAAGATGTATAGCAGAACATGGGAAAGCTAGGTGCTGAAGGAAAACGGGATATAAGAGCATGGGAAAACTGGGTGCTGAGGAAAATATGTATAGAAGACCATGGGAGGGCAGGGTGCTGAGGGAAAGATCCTAGTGTCAGCATAATTATCCTGTACTCTGAGCTGGGGGGGAGGTGTGAGGAGACGGGGGCGGCAGCTCCAAATTTTGCACCTGGGCCCATTGAACTCTAGTTATGCCACTGAGTCCTACTACTTAAACCACGCTGCTTTGAATGTTATCTTATGACCATAAAAGCTAATTAAGCAGATTTTCACAGCTTTTTTTTTTAATTCCCAGTTAGGCATCTATTTTATAATCATTTTATTTTTTCTTTGGTATTATATCATTGTTTGTTTTCTATATATAGACAAGATAAAGGTGTGATTAACATTTTTAGACAAACATAGGCAGTCAAGATTTTAATACAGTAAAGAGATCATAACGAGCTACCAAATCTTCTATCATTGATCTAAGCCATTGTCAAATATAAGGTTATGATGAGCTGCAGGGGATGTTGGTAACAACTGCTTATCAGTAAAATGTTTGAACAGTGCAATGAGCTGCTTATTAGAAGCATTCAATTTACAGATTCTTGAGGTTGAATCTTTAGTTCGAAGAGCCACTAAACTTTTATCATGCAGTACAGAATATACTTCAAATGGTTTTTTAAAATGTAAACTAAAGTAAAGCACTTTTTTATTAGGATATACTGTATTTTCATAGACAGCATTCGTAGTATTATTTCCCTAGAATTTGTATGACCTATCCCATCGATTTTTTTCCCCTTTAATTATATCTTATATAACTTGTACTTTTGTGGGCCCAGGGTTCAATCACATTGTTCCTTGTAAGTAAAAGTAAAAAAAACTTTATTAGAAGGAACACTTACAGTTGTATTTTTCTATAGTTAAATTATTTACTATTAATATGCCATTTATGCACAAGTTTTTCTTTATAATTGCATCAGTGGATTACTTTTGACCTGCTACACAACTTGAATCATGTGTCATTTTTCAGTAAATGATCACATTAAATACTTTGGGAAGCACATGTACTTCTTCTTCTTAGTTGTAGTATTAGTACCATTCGTAATAGTAGCAGTAGTAATAGTAGTAGAAGTAGTAGGAAAAGAAGTATTTTTTTTATTGCTAGTTTTTTTATGAGTAGTTATTGAGTGACAGCTGCATTCTAATGCTGATTTCTGTAAAGCACTTCACTAAATTTGCACTGCAAAAATGATAGAACCTGTTCAGTAATCCATTGACCATCCAGCCTTTCCCCTTCCTGATAAGGCCATTTTTTTCAATTCTGACCTGTGTCACTTTATGAGGTAATAACTCAGGAAAGCTTCAATGGATCCCAGCGATTCTGGGTTTGTTTTTTGTGACATATTGTACTTCCTTAGTGATAAATAATACCATATTTCTCCTAGACATCAGCACAATTTCTGAAACCTAACATTTTTTTGTAGGAAGGTAGAAGGGTTAAAAGTTAATCAGCAATTTCTCATTTTTTCAACACTTGCAAAATCATTTTTTTAGGCACCACAGCACATTTAAAGTGACATTGAAAGGCCTATCTTACAGAAAATACATAAGAGTGGATGAAAACTAACACTGCACATCACCCTGAAAACACGAATCTCACCATCAAACATGGTGGTGGCATCGTTATGCTTTGCTGATGCTTTTCTTCAGCTGGGACAGAGAAACTAGTCAGCTGTGATGGGAAAATAGTGTAAGCTAAATACAGGGCAATCCGGGAAGGAGACATGATAGAGCCTGCAAAAGCCTTAAGACTGGGGTGCAGGTTCATCTCCCATTAAGACAACAACCCAAACATACTGCAAAAGCTACAATGCAATAGTCTAGATCAGAAGTCTCATACTCAGCTTTGCCCATACTTGTACCCTGTAGTAATATGCCCATCATTGTGCCCATCGTATCTGCTGTAGCAATTTACCCATCCTTGTCCCCTGTAGTAATGTGCTCATTTTCTCCCCTGTAGTAATATACCCATCCTTATCCCCTGTAGTAAAGTGCCTATCCTTGTCCACTGTAGTAATGTACCCATCCTTGTCCCTTGTAGTAATGTGCCCCAAACTTGTCCACTGTAGAAATGTGCCCATCTTTGTCCCCTGTAATAATGTTCCTCATCCTTGTCACCTGTAGTAATGTGCCCATCCTTATCCCTTGTAGTAATGTGTCTCATTCTTGCACCCTGTAGTACTGTGCCCATCATTGTCCTCTGTAGCAATGTGCCCCATCCTTGTCCCTTGTAGTAATGTGCTTCATTTTTGTGTGTCTATCACTGTCCCTTGTAGTAATGTGTCCATCCTTATCCCCTATAGTAAAGTACCCATCCTTGTCCCCTGTATTAATATGCCCCATCCTTGTCCCCTGTAGTAATGTGTGCATCTTTGTACCCTGTAGCATTGTGCCCCATCCTTGTCCCCTGTAGTAATGTACCCATCCTTGTCCCCTGTAATAATATGCCCATCCTTGTCCCTTGTAGTAATGTGCCCCAAACTTGTCCACTGTAGTAATGTGCCCATCTTTGTCCCCTGTAGTAATTTGTGCATCTTTTTCCCCTGTAGTAATGTTCCCCATCCTTGTCACCTGTAGTAATGTGTACATCCTTGTCCCTCGTAGTAATGTGCCTCATTCTTGCACCCTGAAGTAAGGTGCCCATCATTGTCCTCTGTAGCAATGTGCTCCATCCTTGTCCTCTGTAATAATGTGCCCATCTTGTCACCCTTGTAGTATTGTCCATCCTTGTCCCTGTAGTAATGTGGCCATCCTTGTCCCCTGTACTAATGTGCCCCATCTTTATCCTTGTAGAAATGTGCCTCTTTCTTGTGTGCCTATCATTTTCACCTGTACTAATGTGTCCATCCTTGACGCCTACAGTATTGTGCCCATCCTTGTCCCCTGTAGTAATATGCCCCATCCTTTTCCTCTGTAGTAATGTGCCCCATCATTGTCCCTGTAGTAATGTGTGCAATCTTATCCCCTGTAGTAATGTTCCCATCCTTGACCCTTGTAGCAATGTGCCTCATTCTTATACCTCATAGTAATGTGCCTATCCTTGTCCCCTATAGTAATGTGTCCATCCTTGTCCCTTGTAGTAATGTGTCTCATTTTTGTACTCTGTAATAATGTGCCCATTGTTGTCCTCTGTAGCAATGTGCCCCATCCTTGTCCCCTGTAGTAATGTGCCCATCCTTATCCCCTGCAGTAATGTGCCCATCCTTGTCTCTTGTAGTAATGTGTCTCATTCTTGTACTCTGTAATAATGTGCCCATCGTTGTCCTCTGTAGCAATGTGTTCCATCCTTGTCCCCTGTAGTAATGTACGCATCCTTATCCCCCGTAGTAATGTCCCAATCCTTGTCCCTTGTAGTAATGTGCTTCATTTTTGTGTGTCTATCGTTGTCCCTTGTAGTAATGTGTCCATCCTTGTCCCCTATAGTAAAGTACCCATCCTTTTCCCCTGTATTAATATGCCCCATCCTTGTACACTGTAGTAATGTGTCTCATCCTTGTCCCCTGTAATAATGTGTGCATCTTTGTACCCTGTAGCATCGTGCCCCATCCTTGTCCCCTGTAGTAATGTACCCATCCTTGCCCCCTGTGGTAATGTGCCCATCTTGTCCCCTGTAGTAATGTGCCCATACTTGTCCTGTATAGTAATGTGCATATCTTTGTGCCTTGTAGTAATATGCACATCCTTGTCCCCTTTAGTGATGTGCCCATCCTTGTTCCTGTATTAATGTGCTCATCCTTTTCCCTTGTAGTAATGTGCCAATCCTTGTCCCTTGTGGTAATGTGCCTCATTCTTGTACTCTGTAGTAATGTGCCCATCGTTGTCCTCTGTAGCAATGTGCCCCATCATTGTCCTCTGTAGTAGTGTGCCCATCTTGTTAACCTTGTATTATTGTGTCCATCTTGTTCCATGTAGTAATGTGGCCATCCTTTTCCCCTGCAGTAATGTGCCCAATTCTTGTCCCCTGTAGTAATGTGCCTATTCTTGTCCCCTGTAGTAATGTACGCATCCTTATCCCCTGTAGTAATGTCCTCATCCTTGTCCTTTGTAGTAATGTGCTTCATTCTTTTGTGCCTATCGTTTTTCCCTGTAGTAATGTGTCCATCCTTGTCCCCTATGGTAAAGTGCCCATCCTTGTTCCCTGTATTAATATGCCCCATCCTTGTACATTGTAGTAATGTGCCCCATCCTTGTCCCCTGTAGTAATGTGCCCATCTTTGTCCCCTGTAGTGATGTGCCCATCCTTGTTCCTGTTTTAATGTGCCCATCCTTGTCCCTTGTAGTAATGTGTCAATCCTTGTCCCCTGTAGTAATGTGCCTATTCTTGTCCCCTGTAGTAATATGCCAATCTTTGTCCCCTGTAGTAATGTGCCCATCCTTGTCCCCAGTTATAACATGCCCCATCCTTGTCCCCTGTAGTAATGTGCCCATCCTTGTCCCATGTAGTAATGTACCCATCTTGTCCCCTGTAGTAATGGGCACATCTTGTCCTTTGTACTAATGTGCTCATTTTGTCCCCAGTCATAATGTCCCCACCCTGTACTAATGTTCCCCATCCTTGTCCTCTGCAGTAATGTGCCCATCTCGTCTCCATCCTGTGGTAATATGCTCCAATCTTGTCCCCTGCAGTAGTCTGCCCATCCTAGTCCTCATCCTGTAGTAATGTCCCCATCCTAGTCCCCATCTTGTTGTAATGTCCCCATCTTATCCCCATCCTGTAGTAATGTGCCCCCTCCTTGTCCTCTGTAGTAGTAATGTGCCCAACTTGCCACACTTTTTGGTAATGAGTCCATCCTTGTTCCCTTCTTTTAGCAATGTCCCATCCTCTAGTAATGTCCCCTTTTTATGTCTCATTATGCAGTTTTTACATAAACACATAAAAAAAGATTCTTCTTGCTGGCCTTTGATTGTCCAGCAGCTGCCTTTAGTGAAGTGCTGCAGAGAGTTCTTGTGCTCGGCGGTGGAAATCAATCATCAGAAGTGAAACGCAGACGGCTGCAGTCCCCAGCATAGGGCCGCGATCGTCAGGTGGCCTGCGGGCCGCAAGAAGCTACCTCAGGGGTCGCATGTGGCCTGAGGACTGCGTGTTTGAGACCCCTGGTCTAGATCAAAACTAGTGATGAGTAAACACTAAAATTCTTGGGTGCTCATTACTCGAGATGAACAATTAATAATCCTCAGGTGCTCGTCTCGAGTAACTAGCATAAGGGATGTCAATGGGAAAGTTGAGCATTTTTCTATTAGACCCCCCGAGGAGGTTTAGTGGTGTCTGAAAATTATTGAAAAAATGCTGAAATGGAATGGGAATAGCATGGGGAAGAAGCCTGAACACATCTCTGATTTCCAGATTGCTGCTGGAAACAATGTTGTAAGAGTATTACGCCACTTTTACGGACTGATAACAAAACATACAAAACTGAAGAATAAATGGGTGTTAAAGGACAAAATCTAAGGAAACATGCTTTCTTGTATAATGACATGCATATAAGGAAAATTAATAAAAAAATAAATATTTGCCTTCTACAACCCTTACAGCTATATTCACCTTTAGCGTTCTTTTAAAATCACCGCAGTTTTCCATTGCAGTCAGAAAAAAAACCAATTGTGTGCATTAGCTTTACGAAATCTCATAAGGACTACTAGGACCATTAAATCAGATTTTAATTTGCATAAATCTCCTTAAAAATGCTGCAAAAAAATGCAGCAAAATTGCAACTTGTGAACATAGGTACAAAGGTACAAATTTCATGCAGTAGGTGAAGTACACACCTAGTCTATGTCTATGAGAGACTTGTTCAGAGTCTTATAGACTTAAGGGTGCTTTACACGAGACAAGCTATCATTGGGGGTCACAGTTCTCGTGACGCACATCCGGCATCGTTCACGATGTCGTCTCGTGTGACACCTCCGAGCGACGCAGTATCGCTCACGAATCATGAGTCGTGTACTCGTCGCTCAGTTTCAAAAAATTGTTTAATTAAAATTGTGCCAGTTGTTCATCATACCCGAGGTAGCACACATCGCTCCGTGTGACACCCCAGGAACGAAGAACACAGCTTACCTGCGTCCCGCGGCTCCCGGCGGCTATGCGGAAGGAAGGAGGTGGGCGGGATGTTTACGTCCCGCTCATCTCCGCCCCTCCGCTTCTATTGGCTGGCAGCTGTTTGACGTCGCTGTGACGCCGAACGTCCCTCCCCCTTCAGGAAGAGGATGTTCACCGCCCACAGTGACGTCACACAGCAGGTAAGTACATGTGATGGGGGTTTCACGACTTTGTGCAACACAGGCAGCGATTTGCCCGTGACGCACAAATGATGGGGCCGGGTACGATCGATCCTGAAATCGCACGATCGGTCGACTCGTGTAAAGCACCCTTTACATTGAGAAGTGACAACAAATACAGAAATGATCCGGCTGACCCCAACTGTAGTCACATTGTCCAGAAGAAGACTGGAGCAGCAATGGGAAGGGTGGAAGACAGCGATCAGTAAATATTTTACTAGACACACGGAACTTACATTTCTGATACCTAACCGATCGTTTCAGAAAAAAACACAGGAGTGGCATCTTAAACCCCCCCTACTCTTATGACCACTGGGTGGGAACGAGAGCCAAGTAAACAATAGAAAATTTGAACACACGTATAATTTTATTAGATGATGTAATTTACTTTATAAATTCTTCTCTAGATGTTTGTGTGTGTTGCTTACAACCATGTCATGCTGGCAACAAATTAACCCTTTGGCAACATATAATTAAATTAATATTTTTTGTTTCAATCATTAGAAAAATTTTGACAAGTGATAGATTGACATGAAGGATAAGTCATCTTAGATAGAAACATCATATATTGGATCATTTACAGAGGAACCACTGGGAGATCCAATCAATAACACAATACTTGGTCTCCCACACACATGTACAAAAGTTTTGAAGGAACAATATTGAACACAATCAATGTTTTGCTTTATAGGCTGCAGAAATTAAGCTGAGATAATAGAGCAATATAATATATATTTCTCCAGAGAAAGCTAGGGTTTTTTTGTAAGCTACAATAAGAAGGGGACATACTCAATGTTTAGCGGACCTCAAAAATTACATTAACTGCTGAATGTATAAAATGTAAAATAAAAGCATTAGGATGTTCTTCATGCTACCCAACATAAGTTAATTATTTAATTTGTTTTTGTTATACAGACAGTTGCCTTGTTACAAACTAAATAGGTTCTGTAGGTTTGTTCATAATCTGATTTGATAAGGAAGCTGGAACAGAGCAGGGATAGAAAATCCAATATACTCTAAAGTGCTGACCTCAGAGCTCACTGCTCGCGTCTGTGGCCTCAACACTACAGGTCCCAGGACTCGTGCAGGCCTCTGAGGTGACTGCGATTCATAACCTCATAATCTAATGGTGCACATTACCCTCCAAGTCCTGACCTATAGTGAAGAGGAAATGCGGAACGAAAAGGACCAAATGACGTGTGGAAAGCAGCGGACCAGACGGAGAGGTGAATAGTGGGGGGAGGTTTAGTTTTTGGGTTTTTTTAACACACAACATTAATAATAAAGGGTCATATGTAAGTCAGATGTTCGTAGCTCAGAAATTGCTTGTACAGGTAGGTTGGAATATAACGTAAATACCTTATGAAGCCTAAATAAACAATATTAAAGTAAGCTACTGTAGCTTTACAAAACCTCGCACTATTTTTTAGGCCTCATGCAGATATTTGAACAAATCTGTCCATGTGTGACGAATGTGTGACCAAAACCTAATCTTGTGGCAGGATGTCTCCTGGGAGTCATCTGCGGTTTTGGTGCGGTTTCAGTGGTTTTTTTTGGGGAGTTTTTACAGCACTTTTTCTGTGATGTAAAGACCAGCAGGGGTTCAAAAGTACCCGAGTGCTGGGCCGGGATTTACCTGGATCCAGCACCGGCACTAAGGTAGTATAAACAAAAAAGGTAGAAAAAAAAAAAAAAAGTAAAGCAAGAGTGCTATACTTACCAGTCTCCGGTAGACCGGTAGATGCTAGAGTGTATAGGATCCTTCCAGGTATGATGTCATTCAACAGGGCCCTATCACATGGTGGGCAGGGGGGGCGAAGCATGATTGTAGTGGAAGGAAGAAAACATCGCCAAGCTCACTACCAAAGCCTTTCACGCCCACTAACTCAGCTGGTCATGCCCACTAACCTGGAAGGAGCCCATACATTCTAGGCTCAACCGTTCCTGCTCCTACTTCCTCTTCCCGTGCGGCTCATTAGCCTCATGCATATTCACTGCTTCCAACCCACTGGAGTCTGTGGGTCTATCGTACAGTTAAAAATATATAAATAAAAATGATGTGGAGTCTGCTATAACATGATACCCAGCACAGATAAAACCTGCAGCTACACCCTGCAAGCCCCAGCTGTCTGCTTATCTTGGTTGTGTATCAAAATAAAAGGGTCCCCCTGCTGTTTTTTAATTATTTAAATAAATAATTTAAAAATAAACAGCGTGCCCTCCCCCCAAAAAATTTTACCTACCCAGCCAAGATAAAGCCCACAGCTGGGGGCTGGTATTCTCAGCAGCAGTGGCAATTGGGGTAATATCAGGGGTTAATCGGAGCCCACAGCTGCAACTAAGCCCTAGATTGGTAATGGCAGGCGTCTATGAGACACCCCCCATCACCAATCTATAATAATTGAAAAGAAATAAACATAAACACCAAAAAAATCCTTTATTTGAAAAAAAATACAAAAAGCCCTTTCTTTCACCACTTTATTAACCACATAATCACACCCCTGCAGGTCCGATCTGCTACATCTAAAGATCACAGCGAGCATCCATAGAAAAAGGCTGCCCGCTGTGAGCTCCAAATAATAAATGAGCCACACGATCAGTGGTCACTTCACTCAGGTGATTTCCAGTCACTGCTGGCGATACCTGTAACTGTAAATAGCGTGAGTTAGGTCACCGCTGAATGCGTGGCTCATTTATTCTCTCTGCACTAGACCCGCAGACCATATCTGTGATTGGTTACAGATGCTGGGGACGTGTCTGACTGCAACCAATCACAGATGAAAGAAGTGAATATGTAATGAGCGGGGAAGTGGAGGAGCCGCAGAGTGTACAAATGCGTTGGTGATTCGGTAAATATAGCGCTCTTACTCTAATCCCCCTTTCCTCACCACCATGTTTAAGTGCCGTACAGATACCCTGGATCAATTCCGTGCCGGAACCAGGTTTTTTATTAACCCCATTAGACACGCCGATCTAGGGTATCTGTGAGTCCAACTTTCACTAGGTTGAAAAACCATGGTAAAACCGCTGAAAATAGTTGACATGTTCATTCTTTTCATAGCGCAGCAAAACCGGAGGTAGTTCACAAAACCATCAGGAAAAAATCCTGACGTGTTTGTGTGTGTGCATGAGATTTCAGAAATCTCTTAGACTTTGCTGGAACTGTAAAAAGGAGCCTTTTATTAGCATGGATTTGCATAAAACCAAAGCAAATCCGTAGCTAAAAACGCTGCAAAAACGCCCAGTGTGAACATAGCCTTAATCAGATATATGGCAATTAGCAAACTATATTAAAAGGCTCAGATCCTTCTAGGCAATGGATGTGCTGTGCAATGACAGAATTTTTTTAACCCATTATTGACCTTTGATATATATTTATGTCAAAGGTCATGTCCCAATAGACTAACGCAAGTATCAACATTAATCATGATAGAAATAACAGTCAAAATTTATCGAAGTTGACAATAAGCACAGGACTGACAGTGAATTCACTGGATATAGTATACCTTGATTTCAGTAAGGCATTCGATAAAGTATCACATAACATATTCATTGAAAAAATTATCAAGTACGGAATCGACAAAAAAAATCAGATGGATTTACAACTGTCTTAATGATCGGGCACAAAGAGTAATACTATATGGCTGCACATCGAAATGGAGGAAAATGAAAATCAGGATACCTTAACCTGGGCCCAGTACTATTTAATAACTTTATAAATGATCTGGACAATGAAATAAAAAATTTCAGATGATACTAAGAAAGGAGGAATAGCCACCACTAGATAGGAGAGAGAGCATATTCAAAAAAATCTAGACACACTCAAACAATGGGCCAAGTTGAACAGAATGGTATTTAATAGGGAACAATGCAAAGTCTTACTTCTGGGTAAAAGAAACGTAAGAAGCATATATAGTATGGGAGGTAGACATAATAGTGAATTTTTGGGGGCTGTTTTGGATTTTATGTATGGGGTAGCTGTGGTGACCATCATAATATGTAGAAGGCAGTGTGAGGAGGTGGTGCAGTTTGGAGAGGGCAGCGTGGTAGGCAGTATGAAGGAACAGCGTGCAAAGGGGGCACAGAACAGATATTGAGAGATGGTACAGGTCCTTGTTTTATAAAGTGGATTCCATGGCATTTATAGCTAAGAATGGTAGACAGTGTGGTTGTTATAGCTCATTAAGATGGATAGTGGGATGGTCATATATCATAAGCAGCTATTTTAGGGTACAGTACGGATAGATATTTTTATGCAGAGGGCATTTTAATAACACTCTTATTTGTAAGGTTACCATGTTGGAATGTCCTGCAAACAACCAGAAAACAGGGAAGAGCTGTGGATGGGAAAAGTCATCATGGCATCTATACAACATGGAGATGAGAAGAAAGAAAAGATTCCTATCAAAGAAAATTTCACCTATGTGGTAACTGTAAGTTAATGTCTTTTTGTGATGCTGACTATGTCTCATCAATACTTTGGTTCATATATGGTCTGTTGTTTGAAGATGACTAATAATAACCACTCCTACTTTCTCCATATCATTGTTAAGAACATACTTGGAGCTCTGCTCTAGGCTTGGTTCTTGTTTTCAAAACTTATGATGGTTTTGGTGATGCATTCATGTACTGTTAGTGGTTCTGGTGACTCATTTCTGCACTGAAAAGCCCTGCAGAACCTATTTTGGGAATGTTACCTAAGGCTGTGTCCGCACTTTGCGTTTTCACCTGCTTTTCACCTGCTTTTCCTCTGCGTTTTGAACTGCAGTGTTTTCATGTCAAAATGCCTGCGTTTTGATTTTCCAGCAAAGTCTATGGGAAAAGTGGATTTCTTGTGCGCACTTTGCAGTTCAAAATGCTGTGTTTTATTTGCATAATTTTGGGCAAAAACTCTGAGTTCAAAGAAGCAGCTTTGTTTTTGCCATTTGGGCTGTGTTTTGCTAACATTGAAGTCAATGAGAAGTCAACATCAAAATTCCAGCATTTTACCTGCTTTTTAGCTGCAGAAAGCATGCATTTTGGACTACATAAACGCATACATTTCTGACATAAAAATATTGGAATGATATGTCCCTTTACACACACACATAGTCCGACAATTAAATTAATGAAAAGTATTAATTTATTGGAGTTTTAGCAATAAATAGTATAAAACCACTATAATTTAATTAAATATAAATAATTTCGTTATGATTTAATTAATTATATTTGTTTTCTTTTTTTTCCCTTTTTTCATAGTGTTTGACTGTTTAAACTTTATTTTGCAGTGTCTTTATGATCAAAACGCATCTGACTTTAAGCAATGGAAAAGCATGTAAAAAGCGCTAAAAACGCAGCTAAAACGCGGTAAAAACGCACGCGCATTTATCGTGTTTCTGTGCTCAAAAGCAACTTTGGCAAAAGCAATTTCTGCCAGAGGATGCGTTTAGAACTGCAACTACGACGACGCAAAGTGCAGACACAACCTAAAACTTCAAAGTGAAATTCTATCAGCAAGGCAAGGATTAAGTTTGCATCAATGTGCTTTTACACACATGTCATTTGTTAAGGGTATACAATCTTGGTAAGGTTCACACTTCCGTTAAATTGTATCAGTCACAATCCGCTGCTCTGGTAAACAACGGAATCCGTTTAGTGGATTCCGTTGTTCCCATACACTTGTATGAGCGGCGGATTGTGACTGATGATGCTGCGTTGCACCCTCTGCCCGACTGATCAGTCGTGGAATAACTGACCACTGGGCGGAAGGAACTCAGCCTGTAAGGTTTTTTGAGCAGCGCAATCCGTAGGATTTTTCTGCGCATGCTCTCTCTGGCTCCCTGCACCCATAACCAGGATACACATCGGGTTACCAAGCAATGCGCTTTGGTTAGTTACCCGATATCTACACTGGTTACGTGTGCAGGGAGCCAGCGCTTAGCGGTGTACGCCTGTAAACAGTGTAAATATCGGCTAACCAAGGAAAGTGCTTTGCTTTTAGTTACCTGATATTTACCCTGGATACGGGTGCAGGGAGGCCGACACTTCCCCGCTCGGCTCCGCCCCCTCCCGCACTTGGCATGTACACACACACACACACACAAACGTGCTCACTCACTCACTCACCCACTCACGTGTCCCCAGCCCTCCAGTCCCCATGGCACTGACGTCCTCAGCGCCACGGCCCCACTTTGCTCCACCCACCTCGAACTCTGCCCCCCTCGCGCTCCGCCCCCTCACACAACGGAGTCTGACAATGAATTCTGTTCTTTGTCATCCGTTGTACAACGCATCCGTCACATGCGTTAAGCAACGCATGTGACTGATGTAAACCAGCGGAAATGTGAACCTAGCCTTACAGGTTACCTCTCAGGCGTTAAACATAATAGCTCAGCCAACAAATGTGTAAAAAAATAATTCTGAAATACTATAATCCAGTTATCAGCTCTTTTTTTAAATGTATTTATTTATGTTTAAATTAATAACTTTTTATATGGTTACATGCATTTTTCATTACCATAGCATAACATAATATAACTTCAGGTAGTCTCATCTTTTCTTACTTTTGCATGCACTTTCATGAAATAAGTAAAGATAGCACTCCAGTCTTTATCTTATAGATCAGTTTAAAGTTAGAATGTTTCTCACCAGCAAACATTCCATATTTAATGCTCTGCTGACCCTCCTCGCTCACCCACACAGTCATCCTTTAAACTGAAGATTCTTTGTCATCCTCTGCTGGCCAGGCTTTTGTAAGCTGCAGCAGCTCTGACATTGTGCTTGCTGTAAAAAAAAAACAGAAGATCAAGGATGTGTTGAGAAAGTATCATTGTGTTTTGTATTTTATCATTATTTTAATGATTCAGAAAAAAATATGCATACAGTATATGATATTCACATATCCATTATTCATTTATTTTAACTAAGTAGTCTGCAACTTAGGTCAATACAGTATCTATCTTTCGTTCAATCATCCATTGACACATTTGTCTCCTTTCTTATCTTCCCAGTTTAATATGTCTCTTATGCATCCTCTATGTATGTAGTATGTGTCAGTATATAGTGTTATTGAAGTTTTGTAACATTCATTAATTATCTATTATATTATGCTATAGTAATTTATTAATCTTATAGACTTGTTATGCATTCAATAATCTTTATAGACTTGTTCTGCATATAATCAATAAATGACTTGTGGCTTTAATCCCGACACCCCTGGGCGATTTTCTGTTTTTTGTTTTAATTTTTTCCTCCCCTTCTTCCAAGAGCCATATCTTTTTTTATCTCCAGTCAATATTACCATATGACCATATGATGGATTGTTTTCAGTTGTACTTTTGAATAGCACCTTTCATTCTTCCCCATATTGTACTGGAAAATTAGAAATAAAATTGCAAGTGCGATAGATAAAAGTGCAAAAACAGTGCAATTGCATGATTGTTTTGTGCCGTTTAATTTACCATGTTAACTATTTGGCAAAACTGACCTGGCACTTTGACTCCCCAGGTCAGTACAAGTTCAAAGGTACCAAAAATTTATGATTTTACTTTTATCTCAGTAGTGACAAAAAAATTCAGGATTTTTTTTTAAAAAAAGAACTGTGCTTTTGTTGCAATTTTCTGAGACCTTTGTCCAGGCCAAAAACTAATACTCTACCAGGATACAGAGAAACCTCCAATAGGTGGAGGCATCACAAGTGCAGGAGGAGCAGATCACCCACACACCTCCATGGAATGGAGGGGGGCGATTGCTGGATGATAAAACTGCACACTGATGGCTTGCATAGAGCACTGTTCACACATACAGATAACACAGTCACAAACCCGCAGCCTATTGAGTGATGCCCATACTATTAGATCAGGGGTATGGCTTGGCAGCCCGCCTGATTTAATAGTATGGACGTGACTCAATAGGCTGTGGGATTGTGACTGTGTTATCTGCATGTGTGAACAGCGCTCTATGCAAGCCATCAGTGTGCAGTTTTATCATCCAGCAATCGCCCCCCTCCATTCCATGGAGGTGTGTTGGTGATTTGCTCCTCCAGCACCTGTGATGCCTCCACCTAGTGGGGGTTTAGCTGTAAACTGCTAGAGTATTAGTTTTTGGCCTGGGTGAAGTACACACTGCAGCCCATATTTGCTGTAAGTAATGCTTAATTTTTGGAGGATATTTATTCCTCTTTTTGTTGCTATTTTTAAATTTTTTGAGGCCTGTAGCATTCTAATTTTTGGGGACCTGGGGCTTTCGCAATATTTGGCGTGAAAACAGCTGCGGTCATTGAACTGCGGTGAATGTTTACCAGAGTTCACAGCCTCCAGGTGTCCCAGCAGCTGGGAACTCCAAGAAAATGTAAGGCTTTCTTAGATTATGTACAGATGGGACGTTTTTGCAGCATTTTTTTCCTGACCAAAACCTGATCTTGTGGCAGGATATCTCCTGGGAGTCATCTGCAGTTTTGGTGCTGTTTTTGGTGTCGTTTTTGTGGTGCTTTTTGTGATGTTTTTACAGCGTTTTTTCTGTGATGTCCAGACCAGCAGGGGTTCAAAAGTACCCGAGTGCTGGGCTGTGCCGGGATTGACCTGAATCCGGCACTCAGGTATTAAAAAAAAGTAGAAAGAAAAAAAAAAGTAAAGCAAGCGAACTATACTTACCAGTCTCCGGCATCGCTGTACCTGCTTGGAAGCTGCTAGAGTGTATGGGATCCTTCCAGGTATGATGTCATTTCAACATACCACGAGCACATGGGGGGCAGGGAACAAAGCATGATATAGTGGAAGGGAGAAAACATCGCCACGCTCACTAACCAAGCCGGTCACGCCCACTAACCCAGCTGGTCACGCCCTCTAAGCTTTAAGGAGCCCATACATTCTAGGCTCAACCGTACCTGCTCCCACAGCCTCTCCTACTTCCAGAGCCGCTCATTAGCCTCATGCATATTCACTGCTTTCCCAGTGCACTAGTGTCTGTGATTGGTTACAGTCTGACGCGCCTCCAGCCTTTGTGTCTAACTGCAAACAATCACAGACCTTGTCTGTGGGTCTATGATACAGTAAAAAATAGATAACAAAATAAAAAAAAGATATAGAGTCCCCTCATATTATGATGCCCAGCATAGATAAAGCTCACAGCTAAAGGCTGCAGTCCCCAGTTGTGTGCTTATCTTGGCTGTGTATCAAAATGAAAGGGACTTATGCTGTATTTTAATTATGTAAATAAATTGAAAAAAACTGCATGCGGTCCCCCCTAATTTTAATACCCAGCCAAGATAAAGCCCACAGCTGGGGACTGGTATTCTCAGGCTGGAGAGACCCAGCCTAAAAATATCAGCTTGCTGCTGCCCACGATTGTGGCAACCATTAGATGCAACAATTCGAACACTTTACCCGGCTCTTCTCGAATTGCACTGGTGTGGTGGCAATCAGGGTAATATCAGGGGTTAATCACAGCCCACAGCTGCAACCAAGCCGTAGATTGGTAATGGCAGCCGTCTATGAGACATCTCCCCATCATTAATTTATAATAAGTGAAAAGAAATAAACACAAACACCAAAAAATCTTTTATTTGGAATAAAATACAAAGAACAACCTCTTTCACCACTTTATTAACTCCATAATTACACCCCTGCAGGTTCGACATAATCCACATGGGGTCCCACGATGATTCAGCTCTACTACATCTGAAGATCAGAGCAAGCGCCATAGAACAGGACTGCCCGCTGTGAGCTCCAGGGAGCGAGTGAATGAGCAATCAGTGGTCGCTTCACTCAGGTGATTTCCAGTCACAGCTGGCGATACCTGTGACCGTAAATAGCCTGAGTGAGTTCACCGCTGAATGCGTGGCTAATTCATTCTCTCTACACTAGACCCACAGATCAAATCTGTGATTGGTTGCAGTCATATGCTGTCACTCAGGCTGAGGGCGCATCTGACTGCAACCAATCACAGATGAAAGCAGGGAATATGTCATGAAGGTAATGAGGGGCCTGGGAAGTGGAAGAGCCACAGGAGTATACAGCCGAGCTGGTGATTCGGTAAATATACCGCACCTGCTCCAATCCCCCTATCCCCACCACCATTTTTAAGTGCCGACCATATACAATGGATCAATTCCGGGCCAGAACGGGTTTTTATTAACCCAGTTAGACATGCCAATCCAGGGTATCTGTGAGTCCACCCATTACTAGAGTAAAAAATTGTGGCAAAAGCACTGAAAAGAATTGACATGTTCATTCTTTTCATAACACAGCAAAATCGGAGGTGGTTCACAAAACTGTCAGGAAAATCCGGAGGTGATTTTTGTGTGTGTGTGTGTGTGTATGAGTTTTCAGAAATCTCACAGACTTTTCTGGGACTGTAAAAAGCAGCGTTTTATTAGCATGGATTTACATAAATCTAAGGCCAATACGCAGCTAACAAACGCTGCAAAACCACTGTAAAAATGCACAGTGCGAACATAGCTTTAAAGGCTCTCTTAAAGGCTCCTTTAGGCTATGTGTCCACGTTGCTTTTTACCTGCTTTTTACCTGCTTTTTTGCTGCTTTTTCAACTGCAGCGTTTAATGGCAAAATAGATGTGCTCTGCTTTTCAAGCAAAGTCTATGGGAATTTGGGTTTCTTGTGCCCACTATGCAGTTCAAACTGCAGCCTTTTTGTGGCAGAACTTTGGACAAAAACTCAGCTTTGCAGTGCAAAACCCAAATGGCAAAAACAATTGACATGTCAAAGGCCTTACTCTTTCAATATAAACTGTGTGGGTGAACTGGGAATAGAAGTTCTGTAGGGCCTTTTTGAGACTTATTTCTGTGTGGGAGAGCTCTAACAATCTCGACTGTGTGGATAAACTGGGAATACAGGCCCTGTAAGGGTCTTTTTTAAAAATTGTCATGGAGAAACTCTGAAATACATCTCTGTGGGTTCACTTAAAATTTTTAGGTTATTCATTTACTTGCTATGTAACTATGATTGCTATGGTAACATAACCCCTTTAAGTTATTTAGATATTTACATTTGTTTGCAGGTCAATTTTCCTGCTCTTTCCCAAATTTTACTTCTATTTGCAGCCCCTAGCCCTTACTATGAGCATTTTTCAGCCATTTTGGAGCACACAAATTTGGGTCTCCATTGACTCATATGGGGTTAAGTGTCCAGGGTCAAGTTCAGGTCCCAAACCAAACAATTTTTTTTAAAAGTTCAACTGAACTGGTGAACCCGAACATCCATGGGTCCGCTCATCTCTAGACATCAGAGGGGTTTCACAGGATTTAATACGTTTGAGCATTGAAAGAAAATGAATTTCATTCTTAACACTAAAATGTTGTTTTAGCCACAGAGTTTACATTTTTACAAATGGTCCTTGGTAGATCTGGCTGTCTGGTCTGTAAAGCAATTTCTCCTAAATATTGAAATATCATGTTAGTGGCTTTACAGTACTCTTTGGCTATATGTACCGCCCCACGCTCGGCTGCAGCTGAGCCACTCGGATCCGGGCTCGTTGGTGGGTGGCTCGAGCGCCTCCGGACCCTGGGTCACTTTCTCTGAAAGGATGCTGGCACTACGTAGGGGGGTGGTAGGTAGGTGTATGGCCGGAGCCGTGTTGGAGTTCGTGACGCCACCCACGGGATGTGGTAAAGGTGTAGACACCACTGCTGCAGTTATGGGCACCGGGGGGAGATGGTTATGCAGCAAGATGTTAACCCCTCTGTGGGCAGGGACAATGGCCCCGGGACCCGTTGGGGAGAAGTAGCTGGGTGGTGCAGGGCGGTGCACAGCCGGATGGCACTGTTGTACTCACTGCTATTGACACACACACAGCAAAATCGGAGGTGGTTCACAAAACTGTCAGGAAAATCCGGAGGTGATTTTTGTGTGTGTGTGTGTGTGTGTGTGTATGAGATTTCAGAAATCTCACAGACTTTTCTGGGACTGTAAAAAGCAGCGTTTTATTAGCATGGATTTACATAAATCTAAGGCCAATCCGCAGCTAACAAACGCTGCAAAACCACTGTAAAAATGCACAGTGCGAACATAGCTTTAAAGGCTCTCTTAAAGGCTCCTTTAGGCTATGTGTCCACGTTGCTTTTTACCTGCTTTTTACCTGCTTTTTTGCTGCTTTTTCAACTGCAGCGTTTAATGGCAAAATAGATGTGCTTTGCTTTTCAAGCAAAGTCTATGGGAATTTGGGTTTCTTGTCCGCACTATGCAGTTCAAACTGCAGCCTTTTTGTGGCAGAACTTTGGACAAAAACTCAGCTTTGCAGTGCAAAACCCAAATGGCAAAAACAATTGACATGTCAATTGTTTTTGCCATTTGCGTTTTGAACTGCAAAGCAGAGTTTTTGACCAAATTTCTGCTAGAAAAAGGCTGCAGTTTGAACTGCATAGTGGGCACAAGAAACCCAAATTCCCATAGACTTTGCTTGAAAAGCAGAGCACATCTATTTTGCCATTAAACGCTGTAGTTGAAAAAGCAGCAAAAAAGCAGGTAAAAAGCAGGTAAAAAGCAACGTGGACACATAGCCTTAAGGTCTTCAAGGCCTCAGAGCTGCCACAATGCAGTCTTTATGCATTATTTTGCCAGGAGATGCAGATTTGGTGATGAAATTTGTACACCAAATTCCTGCACCAAATCTGCATCTCCTGGCAAAAAATCTCAGCAAAACTGCATCATTCATAATTATGGATGAGTGAGTATACTCATTACTACTCGGTACTCGACGAGTAGTATGGTATTTTTGCTACTCGATACTCTGCGAGTATCCTTGTAATTACTCGTTAGGAGTAGCGAGTCCAATGTAACTCAGTTGGAAATATGAGTATTTGTCTGCTGGTCCCTACAAAGTGGTCTGGGGGCTGAGTAAAAGGCTGAAATGAATGCATGATTGTTTAAAACAGAGTTCCCACACAAAGCAACAGTTCTCAAAAAGGTCCCTACAGAGCCTCTATTTCCAGTTCACTCACACAGTCAAGATTGGCACAGTTCCCCCAATAGACCAACAATTTTTAAAAAGGCCCCTACAAAGGGCCTCAGAGAAGCTGTCTTTCTGCCGAAGGGAAGTGTAAAAATAAATATATAAATTAATAAATTGACATAGGATTCCCTGTATATTGATACCCAGGGCAAATAAAGCATACAGGTACAGGCTGCAGTTACCAGCTGTTCAAGATATCTTGGCTGGGTATCAAAATATGAGGGACCCCGTAAGACTTTTTTAATTGCTTAATAAATAAATTTAAAAAAACGGTGTGTGGTCCGACACAATTTTGATACTTAGGCAAGATAAAGCCGAAAGCTGTATGCTGGTGTTTGCAGGCTTGGTTATTGCAGCCTGCAGCAGCCCAGAATTGTTGCATCCATTAGATGTGACAATCTCATCATTTTACTCGGTTCATCCAGATTGCCCTGGTGCGGTGGCAATCAAGCTAATATAAGGGGTTAATGACAGCTCATAGCTGCCACTAAACCCTAGATTAGTAATGAGCGGCATCTATGAGACCTCTCATTTCTAATCTGTAAGTGAAAAGAAATAAACATAAGCACCAAAATAATCCTTTATTTGAAATGAAATGCAAAAAAACACCATCCTCTTTCACCCCTTTATAACCCCCAAAACACCAAGGTCTGACGTAAGCCACACAACGTCAAATGATGATCCCAGCACTGCTATATCCTGCAGTTGCAGTGCGCAGACACAGAACATGACCACTCACTGCAGGTACAGGTAAGGATTGACGTAGCCACAGCTGCTAGCGGTGATGTCATTGTTTATATGCAGAGTTTCAAAATTCCAGGGAGCACTCCTAATAAATAGTGCATTAGTAATAGGCTAGCAACCCTACCACAAATATTCCAAAATACCGCCACTCACAATAAAGTCCTCTTGTGGTTCTTTTATTTCATAGTTCCATATTAATT
Organism: Anomaloglossus baeobatrachus; assembly: GCF_048569485.1. NCBI lineage: Eukaryota > Metazoa > Chordata > Amphibia > Anura > Aromobatidae > Anomaloglossus > Anomaloglossus baeobatrachus. The sequence continues at coordinate 155,223,874 of NC_134354.1, read as the reverse complement.
CCAAATATTACACATTTCGGCTTTACAACATACAACCTTCTTCACATATAATTGAGAATACAGGCCCTCTAAGGACTTTTTGAGAATTGTTGCTCTCTGGGGGAACTCTGCCAATAGAGTTCAGTGTGAGTGAACTAGAAATACAGGCTCAGAAAGTACCTTTTTGAGTATTGTTTCTTTGTAATTCTTGCCATCTTGACTGTGGGTGAGCTGGGCATACAGTCTTTGTAGGAATCCTTTGTTAAACATGTTGCACTTTGGGGGAACTCTGCCAATCTTGACTGTGTAGGTGAACTGGGAATACAGGTTTTCTAGGGACCTTTTTAGAATTGTTGCTCTGTGGGGGTACTCTGTCAATACAGTGCAGTGTAGTTGAACTGGAAATGCAGGCTCTGTAGGGAACTTATTGAGAATTGTTGCTCTGTGGGGAAACTCTGCAAACCTTGACTGTGTGGGTGATCTGGGAATACAGAATCTTGTAAGGGCCCTGTGTTAAACTTGTTCTGTTAAAGAACTTGGTCAATTTTGGCTGTGTGGGTCAACTCTGAAAAATGGCTTTGCAGGGGCCTTTTTAAAAATTGTTGCTCTGTGGGGGGAATGCTGCCAATCTTGACTTTGTGAGTGAACTTGAAATAGAAGCTCTGTAGGGACCTTTCTGAGAATTATTGCTATGTGGGAACTATGTCAATACAGAGCTTTGTGGATGAACTGTAATACAGGCTTTGCAGAGGCCTTTTGAGAATTGTTGCTCTGTAGGCTTACTCTTTCAATATAAACTGTGTGGGTGAACTGGGAATAGAAGTTCTGTAGGGCCTTTTTGAGACTTATTTCTGTGTGGGAGAGCTCTAACAATCTCGACTGTGTGGATAAACTGGGAATACAGGCCCTGTAAGGGTCTTTTTTAAAAATTGTCATGGAGAAACTCTGAAATACATCTCTGTGGGTTCACTTAACATTTTTAGGTTATTCATTTACTTGCTATGTAACTATGATTGCTATGGTAACATAACCCCTTTAAGTTATTTAGATATTTACATTTGTTTGCAGGTCAATTTTCCTGCTCTTTCCCAAATTTTACTTCTATTTGCAGCCCCTAGCCCTTACTATGAGCATTTTTCAGCCATTTTGGAGCACACAAATTTGGGTCTCCATTGACTCATATGGGGTTAAGTGTCCAGGGTCAAGTTCAGGTCCCAAACCAAACAATTTTTTTTAAAAGTTCAACTGAACTGGTGAACCCGAACATCCATGGGTCCGCTCATCTCTAGACATCAGAGGGGTTTCACAGGATTTAATACGTTTGAGCATTGAAAGAAAATGAATTTCATTCTTAACACTAAAATGTTGTTTTAGCCACAGAGTTTACATTTTTACAAATGGTCCTTGGTAGATCTGGCTGTCTGGTCTGTAAAGCAATTTCTCCTAAATATTGAAATATCATGTTAGTGGCTTTACAGTACTCTTTGGCTATATGTACCGCCCCACGCTCGGCTGCAGCTGAGCCACTCGGATCCGGGCTCGTTGGTGGGTGGCTCGAGCGCCTCCGGACCCTGGGTCACTTTCTCTGAAAGGATGCTGGCACTACGTAGGGGGGTGGTAGGTAGGTGTATGGCCGGAGCCGTGTTGGAGTTCGTGACGCCACCCACGGGATGTGGTAAAGGTGTAGACACCACTGCTGCAGTTATGGGCACCGGGGGGAGATGGTTATGCAGCAAGATGTTAACCCCTCTGTGGGCAGGGACAATGGCCCCGGGACCCGTTGGGGAGAAGTAGCTGGGCGGTGCAGGGCGGTGCACAGCCGGATGGCACTGTTGTACTCACTGCTATTGACACACACACAAGTCTCTGGTAAACAAAGTTGATGGTGGTCGGTGCCCGCAGCCGGCTGCATCTGGTCCCCCCCGGTTCGGTGGTCTTTGCCTTTCTCCTGCACCGTGTAGTGTATGTGTAGACTGCCTGCGCTTCAGCGATGGGAGTCTTCTCCCCGGCTGTATGTATGTCGGGAAAGCCCGTTTGCCCGCAGACGCTGGCCCGTGGGATCTCTGTGGCTGTGCGGTGGATTTCTATCCTCCTCGGTGGGCTGTTGTCTTCAGTCAGGACTTGGGTGGGAAAGGAACTATAGTCCAGACCTCAATCAGTGAATTAACTCAGTCCAGTGGCTTATGGACCTCGCTTAAGGGTCTGAGTACCCCCCTGTGTACTCCGGTTTCCAGTCGGTTCCCCGGGTCGGTACCGGCGGGCCACTACCCTGTCCCGGTCCACCACGGTTCCACTGAGCCATCTTCCTGGCTCCTGCAGGCTAGGCCACCATATGCCTCCTAGCCAAGGTGTGTGGGCTACGACCCTCACACCTGTCAGTCTGACACAGGCCTGTACCACAGGCCTGACCTCCTCACTCCTCAACACTACAAACTGCACTCCTCCTTTGAACTGAACCTGAAAGAAGTGAAAACAGGGAGCGCATGTGAAGAGTCTCAGGGCAAGAGTAACGGTGAGACCGGTAATTAAAACTGCTCATCTGGAGTGGTTGTGCAGCCCTCGCACAACCACGGTAATAGACGGGAGTGTAATGTTCCGCTGTCAGGAGGATTATCCGTAAGATCCTTCCAGGGAGACGGATTCCTGTGAGCCTGATCCAGCCGCGGGTTAGTGGAGGGAATAGGTGTCCAAAAGGTCTTGGTTTTGATGAAGCCTCCGTTTAAGCAGCTCTTGACATGGACCCCCGAAGGGGGAAATAGGTATCAATAAAAGTGAATCATGGTCTAAAGGAGCGCTATGGAGGTCACAAATCATTTAGTAAGTTTTATTTGTTTTATCAAAGCCACAACGCGTTTTGATATACACAATATCTTCGTCAGGTGAATATCTATATTCATATTCACCTGACGAAGATATTGTGTATATCAAAACGCGTTGTGGCTTTGATAAAACAAATAAAACTTACTAAATGATTTGTGACCTCCATAGCGCTCCTTTAGACCATAATTCACTTTTATTGAACTGAACTTGACTGACTGTTTCCTGCTTCAGGCCCTCTAAACTCCACGGTGGGCGTGACAACCACCTGGCTCCGCCCCCCTGGTGTGTTCATTAAGCTCTGAGGGAGGTGACTAGGGTTTATGTTTTGGCTGGTGTTACCTTGTGTGTGACTGGTGTTTTGCGGGGCGCTATCTGCGCCACATATACATGAAGGCTTGGGATTGAAGTAGACTATTTGACTTATAGAGCACACATTTTCCTAAAATAGTTTCCAGACTCCACTTTCAGTGCACCCAGAGCAGCAGAATCACCACGCAGGTGACTCTATTTTGGAATTTACACCCCTCTGGGAATTCATCTATGGTTATTGTGATCATTTTAACTGCATTGGTGTTTTCAAAAACAAGTACTCAATGGAAATTGCAGAGTAAATATTGCAAATATGACAATGTAGTGACCAATACATTGTAGTCTCCCACTTTATGACCAGATTGAGCTTCTTGAGATTCGAACCTCATAAAATAAATGGTCTCTTCTCACTACAGTAATGCCAAACATGTGGATGCTACCTGTGGTTTAGGCTCCTGCTCCTGCGTGTCCTGCATGCATTGAGCTCTTTGCTGTGTTGGGGGCGTCGATGACCGAGGCGTCAAGCAGCAGCATCGCACCCAGCAGACCGGTGGCTTGCTCTACTCTGCTGGGATAGACCCTCAAAGTACCCTGCACCGAGGTCCCCCACCGAGGTTGGTGCAATTACAAGCACTAATTTGCTGAGCACTCCTAACAGGAGTTCACTCAGAATCAGCTCTGAAAGTTTTTTTTTTTCTCTCCACATTACCGATCGCTACCAGCCTGATCCTGGAGGCTTCCTGATCTACATTCCCGGTCATACATGGTCGCAGTGAGTGCCTTTGGGCAGTTTATTATTATTTTGGTTATATCGAAGGTGTTCTTCTGTGGTTTGTTTATTTATCTTATTTTGATCATAGTAGAAGAGTTCATTAGCGCAGCGGTAGTATCCTTTCTCTTTTTTAAAGATTAAAACAGGAAACCTGTTGGCATGATTTTTGGAAGTCTGGTTAAATAGCTATTGCTTCATAATTTTCAAAAGCAAATCCTGCTCCTAATCCCCAAAAAGAGATACAATTTGGACCAACACTACTCAAATGGAACAACAAATTTCCAGCAAATCCAGGATAGGTAAAGTATAAAACTTACTTTTATTAAATCATTAATCATAAAATGCCAGTTCACAGGTGTTCCATGGAACACAGTCATCCTATGTGCTTCAACATAAAAGTCATATGGTCTTATTCATGGATTTATTCATTAACACTAATCAAAAAAACATTACTTTTTAAGTGTACACTGTCTATGTTGAAATACCAGCATTGCAGGCATCTTCTGTTAAAAATTAATCCTTCTTAGATCATGTTTACATTTTAGAAAGAAAAAAAAGTCAGTCAGGGCAGTGTTCTTATAAACAGGTTTTGATTACCATATTTAACATCCGCTTAATCGTAACCGTATATGTTAAATTGATGTTGCTAAAGGCCCAGTCACACTAAACAACATCGCTAGCAACATCGCTAACAACATCGCTAGCAACATCGCTGCTAACGAACAACTTTTGTGACGTTGTTAGCGATGTTGCTGTGTGTGACATCCAGCAACAACCTGGACCCTGCTGTGAGGTCGCTGGTTGTTGCTGAATGTCCTGGGCCATTTTTTAGTTGTTGCTCCCCCACTGAGAAGCTCACATCGCTGTGTGTGACAGCGACAGAGCAACAACTAAATGTGCAGGCAGCAGGAGCCGGCTTCATCGGACTCTGGTAACCAATGTAAACATCGGGTAACCAAGAAGCCCTTTCCTTGGTTACCCGATATTTACCTTCATTACCAGCGTCCGCCGCTCTCAGCTGTCAGCGCCGGCTCCTGCTCTCTGCACATGTAGCTGCAGTACACATCGTGTAATTAACCCCATGTGTACTGTAGCTAGGAGAGGAGGGAGCCAGCGCTAAGCAGTGTGCGCGGCTCCCTGCTCTCTGCACATGTAGCTGCAGTACACATCGGGTAATTAACCCCATGTGTACTGTAGCTAGGAGAGGAGGGAGCCAGCGCTAAGCAGTGTGCGCGGCTCCCTGCTCTCTGCACATGTAGCTGCAGTACACCTTGGGTAATTAACCCCATGTGTACTGTAGCTAGGAGAGCAGGGAGCCAGTGCTAAGTGGTGTGCGCGGCTCCCTGCTCTCTGCACATGTAGCTGCAGTACACATTGGGTAATTAACCCGTTGTGTACTGTAGCTAGGAGAGGAGGGAGCCAGCGCTAAGCAGTGTGCGCGGCTCCCTGCTCTCTGCACATGTAGCTGCAGTACACATCGGGTAATTAACCCCATGTGTACTGTAGCTAGGAGAGCAGGGAGCCAGCGCTAAGCAGTGTGCACGGCTCCCTGCTCTCTGCACATGTAGCTGCAGTACACATTGGGTAATTAACCCCATGTGTACTGTAGCTAGGAGAGCAGGGAGCCAGTGCTAAGCGGTGTGCGCTGGTAACTAAGGTAAATATCGGGTTGGTTACCCGATATTTACCTTAGTTACCAAGCGCAGCATCACTTCCACGCGGCGCTGTTGGCTGGGGGCTGGTCACTGGTTGCTGGTGAGCTCACCAGCAACTCGTGTAGCCATGCTTCAGCGATCCCTGCCAGGTCAGGTTGCTGGTGGGATCGCTGGAGCATCGCAGTGTGACATCTCACCAGCAACCTCCTAGCAACTTACCAGCGATCCCTATCAGGTTGGATCGTTGTTGGGATTGCTGGTAAGTTGTTTAGTGTGACTGGGCCTTAAGTCTGAATTTGTGATAAAGAGCTTGAAAGAGGATCACTACAGTCTTAGAGACCTCAGAGTGTGATCAAAGTCTTTTTCAGTACAATTGGAGGTTTTCTTAGTACTCAGGATTCATGGAGAATGAATTCAATGCAAATCAAATTTTGGGGAAAAATTCAGAAAATTTAAATATCAAAATATTCACTTATCTCTGGCAGCACGGTAGCTCAGTGGTTACCACTGCAGTCTTGCAACACTGGGATCCTGGGTTCAAATCCCACCAAAGACAACATTTGGAAGAAGTTTGTTGTCACACGGTACTAAGGATAACTGAAGTGAGCACTAATATATATTATGAGTGCAAGACAAAAAAATACATAGTACATAAGGATAAGGCTGCACATCAAAGTTAGATAATAGTATAATGCTATAAGCATACCGAAAAATATTGAAGCATACAATGAAAAATGCCACTTGCTAACTTGAAAGTGTGAATAATGAAATGCATACCTGCCATGAATATTAGCAAAAAGGAGATATTTAGCAATCGCATTGATCAATGTAACTCAGCCCCAAAACCTCGTCAAGGTATATCTCTATATTGGGGTTCCTAGCTCTATGACCCTAACTGTGTGTCATCTCATTGCAATTAAAAACTGCTATGTGTGGAAAGGGGTAACCAAGGACTTTCTTATATAGGAGATGGAAAAAACATGGCCGAAAGGGGCGGAGCTGTGTTCATATTCAGAAAAAAACTTCATAATACTAAAGATAACTGAAGTGAGCACTAATATATATTATGAGTGCAAGCCAAAAAATACATAGTACATAAGGATAAGGCTGCACATCAAAGTTAGATAATAGTATAATGCCTCAAGCATACCGAAAAACATTGAAGCATACAATGAAAAATGCCACTTGCTAACTTGAAAGTGTGAATAATGAAATGCATACCTGCCATGAATATTAGGAAAAAGGAGATATATTAGTGCTGACTTCAGTTATCTTTAGTATTATGAAGTTTTTTTCTGAATGTGAACACAGCCCCACCCCTTTCGGCCATGTTTTTTCCATCTCCTATATAAGACAGTCCTTAGTTACCCCTTTCCACACATAGCAGTTTTTAATTGAAAGGAGATGACACACAGTTAGGGTCAAAGAGCTAGGAACCCCAATATAGAGATATACCTTGACGAGGTTTTGGGGCTCAGTTACATTGATCAATGTGATTGCTAAATATCTCCTTTTTCCTAATATTCATGGCAGGTATGCATTTCATTATTCAGACTTTCAAGTTAGCAAGTGGCATTTTTCATTGTATGCTTCAATGTTTTTCGGTATGCTTATAGCATTGTACTGTTGTCACACAGTGTCTGTCTCAAAACTCACTAAGTGTCAGGGCTAAATCTGATGCTTTTCACAGCAGAGTTGGACCTTCCACACGATGCTGCATTAGAGTTGCACAGTGAGGATCTGGTGTAGACTAGTTGTGCTCTTAATAGTAATTGGGCTTGCAGTAATTCATTTCTGCTAGCCTGTGTATTGCTGCTTGATTGTCTATACCATTGTGAGATTGAGTTTTGGCTTTTGCCTGTCTGTTTATTTGTGTGGGATTTACGATTCCTTTCCCAGCCCTTTCCTGGACGGAGGAAGTGGGGGCCATTAGACCATGGTTGTTCAGGAGCTAGAGCAAGGAATGAGGCCCAAATATCATAACCTTCAGACTTACCATTGGGATCAGGGTCCGTTACAGTTCCCCTATGGCCAATTTAGGCTCCTCTGTCCCTAGTAATCCCGTCCACCCTGTGACATTTGTATGTCCTTCCTATGTTTGCGTGGGTTTCCTCCCACACTCCAAAGATAAATTAGATTGTGAGCCCCAATGGGGACAGTGATGCTCTAATTTGTAAAGTGCTGCAAAATTAATAGCTCTATATAAGAGAGTAAAATAAATAAGTACCGTAAATCTGTAATTGTCACCATTATCCCTGTGCAAATCAAATACATTTTTCATATTCTACACTAGCTGTTAAAGATGGCTATGGAGAAATGAGGCTCTGTAACAAATTTACTGACAACCTCTTGCTTTGCATCTTTTGGAATATATGTTTAGTTCTTCAATTATTCAAGTTTACATTCTGTTGTTTGTATTATTAAATTTCTTACATTTTTTAATTCAATTAGTTTTGTAATAGAAAATAGAAAGAGAATATATACTATATGGCAAATAATGTATACTCTTAAATTTTAATACATTTAATAAATTGTGAGTGCTATTATCATTGATACGAGAAAGCCTAGATGTAGTTTTTAGCGTGATCTGACATCAACCGACTGTAGTCAGACATGCCAATTCCCACAAGAAATTGCTATGGGAGGTCATGAACTTTTGTAACAATCCCTTCCTCACTAGCACCTCAAATGACTTGGCTGGTTTCTACCTTTTGTTTTCAATTTAACAGTCAACTGTGAGCTAACAATAGGAGTCTTCACGCTCTATATGTGGTGTTATAATGGATTAAATAACACAATAAATAAGTGCTAAAGTTTCAGAAAGTAGATTCAAGACTTTTGTACTTGCACCAGGTATTACTATTTTTCAAATGCAAATCTCAACTAAAATGAGGTGCTCTACAAATGAACGAAAACATTTCTTTATATTTGGATTTTTATGATTTTACACTCTGATCTTATCTAAAATTTTCAATATTATTATACATTTTTAAACCGCAGGCACTGTTTATAATGCTATACTTCTGTAAACATTATGCAATGGATCATGCAAAAATATTTATCCCATAGGCTTCTTAGTAAATCAAATACACAAAATAAAACACAAAGGGCACATAGGGCATATGTTCCATAACATATTGGAAACATAGTACATTATGATCCAAAATACAATGTATGCTATGTATAATCATAGTATAAATTAATCTGCCCTGTATACAGCAAATATATAAGTACAGAAAGAAACAAAAAAAGGGAATAATCTTGCAACAAAGTTTAAATCTTTAATAAAAAAAAAAATAGAAGTTAAAAATGTATCACATCATGGCAATAATAAATAGAAAACACCAGGAGAAGAAGAATGGGTTTGATTGCCACCCTGTCTTAGTCAGAGAAACATTCAGAAGTAGGTCAATAGGGATTTATTTCTACGCGTTTCTAGAGATTCCTCCCCTTCCTCAGGAAAATTCTGGGACCCCTGAGTAGCAGGTGTCACAGTGTACTACATCTAACCCCGGATTCCTGGAAGACCAGTGCCGTTAAACACCACAACACACACACACAAATCCACGACCTTTTCCCCAACTGGGTAACAGGCTAGAGATGAACCTGATGGGTGGTCACCTATTGGTTGGGATGCATCCAATCCACTAGCCAGAAACCTGGGAGGAGGAGGGGGCTAGTCAGTGAAGTGGACGACGGAAGATGGACATCTTGTCAGATAGATAGTGAAAAGACAGTCAGTCCGAAGTTAACGTGCTGACGGAAAGTGTAAAGTGACTACTGAGTAAAATGGAGTATGGTTGCCAGGGAGAGTATGGTGCAAGTACTCACTGTACCGAGCACCGATGGGGTACAGAGACCTAGTTCAGGGAGATCCTATAGGCTCACCTGATAACAATCTGCCTGGAGAGAGTATAAGAGGTTCCACTATGATACAGTGATGCCACTGAAAGGACAGATGAGTTTTCCGAAAACGATGGTAAAACCATAACAAGATTTATGATCACAAATCCCGCCCCTGTTTGTATGGGGAAGGAAAAGACACTAGTAAAATAAACAGTGAAAATAAAACAACTTGTACAAGAGAACTATGTTTCTAATTTTCTTACCAGAACAGCCACATACTCCTGGTCCCTAAAAGGAGATGTCTTCCCTGGGGCAAATAATACCACCTCCCTCCCCTAAATATGTCTGGATCTACACAGGGTTAGTTCCAAAGGGGAAAGCGTATATGTGTCTTTTCTGCTGGTTCACAATCTTAACACTATCCCCAATAAATAAACTCCCCGGGATCCCAATATAACCATACTCAGCTGTACAGCTAAGCAGAATTCAACCCAAGTTTACAAACAAGAATAACATATAAAATAAGTGACCATATTCAATTCCCATTTGCAAGAAATACAAATATTAACAATTTATTTTGATTAACATGTTCTGCGAGAAAATCCAATGCAAGCAGGAGGCTGTCTTGTGAACTTCACCACGAACTGTGGCCTTTCTGAACTTTGCACCTTGGTATCGAGAGTAATTGGGAAGCTAAATACAGTTTGTACCTCACTGACACCGTCCCATAGAGATCAGTTAATTAGGTTGGTCTAAACGCCTGACTAACCCTAGCTAAACTTGTTGGACCGGTCAAGGAGAATTTAAAATAGAAAGAAGAACATGAGGTACCTCCTCCTTGTTTTTAATATAGCGTGCTTTACCCTTCCTCGGGCGCCGTGTCACACTTCACAAATCGGCCGGCTCTTTTCAATGACCTTCCGTTGTTGGTTTTCTTTCTTTTTCATGCTCTCCACTGAATGGAAATTGAGGATTATTGTCCCAGACGTCATCAGTCACAGGAACACACAAAAAACACTGCTCATCTCAGCTTCGTCTCCGTGGCAACCAACCAACTTCTATTCACAGCAAAACTTTATTTATCCTCAACTTGACTGACAGAGCAATGGTGCAATAAAAATATTTTAGAAATCAAGCCGCAAAATCGCATTTTCACTGCATAGTTCAGCTATTATATACATCACAGTACTCACAAAATTATTCAAGTATTATTTTGTTAACACTAAATAAAATTTAGAAGAACAGTGAGTGTCGCTGACATCTAGTGGTCAGATGCGATCATTACAGGTGTGCCTTTTGCTCATAGTCAAAAAACAGGATTTATAATGGGTATGTGGGGCACAGATTCACTAAATGTACCAATCTAGAAAAACCAGAGTCCAAGTAATCATATGCAAAACGTAAAAAAGTTTATTTGTACACACTTTAAAAAAACAATTAAAAAGGAGGAGACTCAAAAGAAGAGTCCGTCCATAATGCAGCATGTATACACCATGAGACCTCAGATATTAATTAGTATATAAAGCAGGAACAGGCTAACAAAAAACATCATCCCTAATCTCTTATTAAAAATTCCAGGATTGTGAAGAATGTTGTAATTTTTAATTTCATAGTTTACAGCTTGTTACCAAGGTTACTGGCCTCCTTAGAGGCGAATGCTTTCCTAGGCAAGGGAAGCATGCTTGTTCGTGGTGTAAGATTCTGACTCACTTGACTGTGTGTAAGAGGTAGACCATTTATGTTTAAATGTCCAGCTGGTATATTCAGTCTTCATAAATCACTCCATAAATACAAAGTCAACACAACCTCCCTTTCAGCATAAGGATACAAACTGAAAATAACAAATCTATATATAGCTGCAAGATTGGCTAGCTCAAACTACAATTCAGCTTTTTAGCATGAGCCACGCTGCTAGATTTCTGCACATCTCCGCACACAGACACCTGAATGAGACTAAAGCTGGTGTCACACACAGCGACAACGACAACGACGTCGCTGCTACATCACCATTTTCTGTGACGTTGCAGCGACGTCCCGTCGCTGTCGCTGTGTGTGACATCCAGAAACGACCTGGCCCCTGCTGTGAGGTCGCCGGTCGTTGCTGAATGTCCAGCTTCATTTTTTGGTCGTCACTCTCCCGCTGTGACACACACATCGCTGTGTGTGACAGCGAGAGAGCGACGAAATGAAGCGAGCAGGGAGCAGGAGCCGGCGTCTGGCAGCTGCGGTAAGCTGTAACCAGCGTAAACATCGGCTAACCAAGGGAAGACCTTTCCCTGGTTATCCGATATTTACCTTCGTTACCAGCCTCCGCCCTTGCTGCCAGTGCCGGCTCCTGCTCTGTGCACATGTGGCTGCAGTACACATTGGGTAATTAACCCGATGTATACTGTAGCAAGGAGAGCAAGGAGCCAGCGCTAAGCAGTGTGCGCGGCTCCCTGCTCTCTGCACTGTGACATGTAGCTGAAGTACACATCGGGTTAATTAACCCGATGTGTACTGTACCTAGGAGAGCAAGGAGCCAGCGTTAAGCGCGGCTCCCTGCTCTCTGCACATGTAGCACAGCGACGTTATGATCGCTGCTGCGTCGCTGTGTTTGAAAGCTAAGCAGCGATCATAACAGCGGCTTACAAGGTCGCTGTTACGTCACAGAAAATGGTGACGTAACAGCGACGTCGTTGTCGCTGTCGCTTAGTGTGAACCCAGCTTAATGGTCTCCAGTTTATCTGTACTATCACGCCCTAGGATTAGGATGTATGAGCAGTCATTCCCATGTGTCTGACTGCTTTTAAACCTGGCCGTGAGCTGCCCAATTAAGTCTATAAGTATTAACCATACTGGAGCATGCTTCTGAGTTTACATCACCAAGGTTATCAACCTCCATGATATATATCTCCCCTCAAGGATTTTTCCTGGGACCTTCTCACAGTGGTTAGTGCTACAGCTTGCAAGGGTTGCTCTGAAGCTAGCAAGATTTCTTGATTAGAGCTGCCTTAAGGTCCAGTCACACTAAGCAACTTACCAGCGATCCCAACAACGATAGGGATCGCTGGTAAGTTGCTAGGAGGTTGCTGGTGAGATGTCACACTGCGACGCTCCAGCAATCCCACCAGCAACCTGACCTGGCAGGGATCGCTGGAGCGTGGCTACACGATTTGCTGGTGAGCTCACCAGTAACCAGAAACCAGCCCCCAGCGCCACGTGGAAGATGCTGCGCTTGGTAACTAAGGTAAATATCGGGTAACCAACCCGATATTTACCTTGGTTACCAGCGCACGGAGCTACACGTGCAGAGAACAGGGAGCAGCGCACACTGAGCGCTGGCTCCCTGCTCTCCTAGTTACAGCACACATCGGGTTAATTACCCGATGTGTGCTGCAGCTAAATGTGCACAGAGCAGGGAGCAGCGCACAATGCTTAGCGCTGGCTCCCTGCTCTCCTAGCTACAGCACACATCGGGTTAATTAACCCGATGTGTCCTGCAGCTACATGTGCAAAGAGCCGGAGCCGGCACTGACAGTGAGAGCGGCGGAGGCTGGTAACAAAGGTAAATATCGGGTAACCAAGGACAGGGCTTCTTGGTTACCCGATGTTTACTGTGGTTACCAGCCTCCGCAGAAGCCGGCTCCTGCTGCCTGCACATTTAGTTGTTGCTGTCTCGCTGTCACACACAGCGATCTGTGCTTCACAGCGGGACAGCAACAACTAAAAAATGGCCCAGGACATTCAGCAACAACCATCGACCTCACAGCAGGGGCCAGGTTGTTGCTGGATGTCACACACAGCAACATCGCTAGCAACGTCACAAAAGTTGTTCGATAGCAGCGATGTTGCTAGCGATGTTGCTTAGTGTGACGGGGCCTTTAGTTTCTTGGTGCTCTTCTGATGATGCAGAAGTATAGATTCCTCTGCTTGCAGCATGAGATAACACACAGTTTGGCCAAGCAGTTCAGGTATTGACAGCAAAATTTTTCAGTCGTTAGAGGTGCACTGCCTATTGGCAAGTCTAAATGGTTAGAACAACCAACATACACGGTAGGAAGGCCCGTGCCATAGTTTGTACATGGAAAAAGCCATATACAGAGCATATAATGCAAACAAGGAAAAAGTTCAAAAAAGTCGTACAGAATTTTTTCTTTGTTTGCACTATTGGGAAGTCTGGTGGAAGTGGAGCTGTGCAGTCATGAAGAAAGAAATGACTCCATCTCTTTAGGATGTATAAATTGCTCATTTTTATATTGGTTAGGCCAATGATGAATTGATCCAACTTCCTCAGAAAGGGTTAACTTGGCCCCTGCCCACTGATGTCTGTGTTCAGAAAGGTATATTTGTCAAAATTTCTAGCCCAGAAAAAATGTCTCATTTACAGATTATAGATGGATTTGATGCAAAGCTAAAAATAAGTAGTAAAGGCAAATAACAAACCTTTGCAAAGCTCATCAAAATATAGAAACACAATGGCATATCTTGAGATTTTTCTTAACTTTATTTCTTGCAGGTTCCGTAGTGCTAAAATATACATACACCTCAATGATATTCTATGATTCTATGTATGGTCAATTAACATAGCCGCAATTTTCCAATGATCCACACACAGAGGCAGAGCTGGGATTTCAAAACAGTAGGGATCAAAACACACATGAGAGGATCAGTCCCTAGCAAGGTAACCATGTATACAACTAAAGTCGCACACTGTAATCGTGGGTATAAGAGAACCTCACCCACCAAATGACCAAAAGTCCATTGATATTACCACCATAGAGTGACCATATAGTGGTAAATACTACCTGTTCTGTAGAATATATTAGTAAATTATTCTACAGTTATTTTCATTCAATTTCCTATATTTTCACTAATATGCGCAAAAAATCATCTTATTTTTACCACTATCATGAAGTGCAATATGTCACGAAAACATATTCATAGAATCACAGAGATTCAATAAAGCATTTAAGTTATAACCTGTCAAAATGACACTGGCCAGAATTGGAAAAAATGACCCAGTGATCAAAGTGAAAACCAGGTTTATGCCTCCACACGTCCGTGTAACGCACAAATTTTTTGCACGGTCCATGGTGAAGGTGTGAATGTGTGTTGTGTGTCCATGTGTGTATTTTAAGCAGAATGTGCCTGTGCTATCCGTGTGACATCTGGATAGCACATGGACAGCATGAGCTGGTATGCTTACCTGTCTCCGGCGCTACTGTCACTTCCAGGTCCATATTGAGTGCAGTGAATATGCAATGAGCATAATGAGCGGGTCCAAAAGTAACAGCAGAGGCAGAGACAGGTAAGTATAAAAATTATTCTTTTTATGTGACCTGTATGAGTCACACTGATGTCATCAGTGTGACACCCACGATACCAGCAGAAAATGGACAAATCACCATATGGAGTACACTGACATGCGTATGATCCACCCGGACACAGAGTGCAAATCCATTGATTTTAATGGGTCTACGTGTGTCCGTGTCTCCAGTACATGCGGAAAGGAACATCACATGTACTGGAGACACAGATATGTGAAGGAGGCCTTAGAGGTAAAGGGGTTAAAAAAAGATCACAATAAGATAATGAAAAATTAATACTCCAAAACCTCTAACCGCCATTGAATATAGCTGTCAATAAAATAAGTTACCGCAAGTGAATTTAAACAGATAAAATACCTAAAAAGAAAACAAACTACATGATTTAAATTAGTGTGTCATAATGAAAAGCCATATAATAATGTGTATGTACTATACTCGATTTTCTCTGAAAAAAAACCCCAACATTTATAGAAGATATAGATCTACAGTACAGACCAAAAGGTTGGACACACCTTCTCATCTCTAGAATAACTGTTAAGAGGAGACTTTGTGCAGCAGGCCTTCATGGTAAAATAGCTGCTAGGAAACCACTGCTAAGGACAGGCAACAAGCAGAAGAGATGAGACTTGTTTGGGCTAAAGAACACAAGGAATGGACATTAGACAAGTGGAAATCTGTGCTTTGGTCTGATGAGTCCAAATTTGAGATCTTTGGATCCAACCACCATGTCTTTTGTACAAAAGGTGAACAGATGGACTCTACATGGCTGGTTCTCACCGTCAAGCATGGAAGAGGAGGTGTTATGGTGTGGGGGTACTTTGTTGGTGACATTGTTGGGGATTTATTCAAAATTGAAGGCATACAGAACCAGCATGCCTATCACAGTATCTTGCAGCGGCATACTATTCCATCCGGTTTGCGTTTAGTTGGACCATCATTTATTTTTCAACAGGACAATGACCCCAAACACACTTCCAGGCTATGTAAGGGCTATTTGACTAAGAATGAGAGTGATGGGGTGCTACGCCAGATGACCTGGTCTCCACAGTCACCAGACTTGAACCCAATCGAGATGGTTTGGGGTGAGCTGGACCGCAGAGTGAAGGTAAAAGAGCCAACAAGTGCTAAGCATCTCTGGGAACTCCTTCAAGACTGTTGGAAAACCATTTCAGGTGACTACCTCTTGAAGCTCATCAAGAGAATGCCAAGAGTGTGCAAAGTAGTAATGAAAGCAAAAGATGACTACTTTGAAGAGCCTAGAATATAAAGGCCGCTTTACACGCTACAATATATCTAATGATATGTCGTCGGGGTCACGTCGTTAGTGACGCACATCCGGCCTTGTTTGACATATCGTAGCGTGTAACACACATGAGCGACTGTGAACGAACAAAAATACTCACCTTATCGTTGCCTGTTGACACGTTGCTGATTTTCAAAAAATCGAACGTCCTTCTGTGCTCCGGTTGTTCAACGTTCCAGAGGCAGCACATGTCGCTCCGTGTTACACCCCGAGAACGATGAACTGCAGCTTACCTGCGTCCGCCAGCAATACGGAAGGAAGGAGGTGGGCGGGATGTTTACGTCCCACTCATCTCCGCCCCTCCACTTCTATTGGCCGGCTGCTGTGCGACATCGCTGTAATGCCAAACGTCCCTCCCCCTTCAGGAAGAGGCTGTTTGCCGCCCACAGCGACGTCGTTCGTCAGGTAAGTGCGTGTGACGGGAGTTACTGAGTTTGTGCGACACGGGCAACAAATTGCCCGTATCGCACAAACGATGGGGGCGGGTGCGATCGCACATGCGAACACACGATAAATTGATACGTGTAAAGCAGCCTTTTGACATATTTTAAGTTGTTTCACACTTTTTTAAGTATTTCATTCCACATGTTTTAATTCATAGCTGTGAGGCCTTTAAAGTGAATCTACAATTTTCAGAGTCCTGAAAATAAAGAAAACTCTTTGAATAAGAAGGTGTGTCCAAACTTTTGTCTGTACTGTATATTTAAGATATTTGGATGACATACTAATAATATGGGTAGGGTAACTGGAGAGAGTCCCACTATTTATCAAATACATCAATACGAATGGTATCAATCTAAAATTTACATATACTGAACCACAAAACCAAGTCAGTTTTTTAGATCTATACCTAATGGGCAATCAGGAAACACATAAAATCAATTACCGCAACTATAGGAAACAGATTAGTGGGAACACAACCCTAATAGCAGATAGCTGCCATCCAGGAAATACCATTAATTCTATACCATATGGAGAGATGAATAGAATCTATAGAAAATGTTCAAATGAAATCTGGTTTAAAGAACAAAGTGGGATAGCAAAAATGAGACTTTTGGAATGGGATATAAGAAAAGACAGGTGAATGTAGCCATTAAAAAAGTAATTGAAAAAAATATGAATAATAGAGAAAAAAGCATGGAATTAGACAAAAACACAAGATCGAGTAAATATAATAAATCCAATATTAATGTAGTTTTCAGTACTCCCTATAGTTGTAAGTTTTATGTCATAAAAAAATATACAGAAATACAGTATATCCCAATTCTATAGCAAGACCAACATTTGAATAAAATACTCAGTCCCAAGAAGGGGAAAATCATTAGGTGCGATTTTGTCACCGAGTTTATATGTGCCACAGAAAGACATGGTTAAGCTGCAAGGGCTTCTATAAATGCTCCTGCCTGAAGTGTAATGTATGCCAATATGTTTTACAAACTCAAAAAATGGACACGAATATGGATATAAAAAAAATGTATTAATTGCAACATAAATTTTGTAGTTTATTGCATATACTCGAAAGAATGTGAAATTAAATATGTTGGTTGTACAATAAGAAAAATAAAAAAACGGATAACGGAGCACATTACCAATATTAAAAATACAAATTCTGGATATTCAGGTACATGTAAACATTTTGTGGAGAAGCATAATGGTGAGTTACACAACTTTACATTTTGTGGTATAGAGAAAATGGATGCTCAGGTTAGAGGGGGAGATGTACGAAAAAAACTTTAATTGAGAGAATTATATTGGATTATAAAATTGGATACAAAATACCCTAAGAGAATGAACTAAAGGAATGACACATTCTATCTCTATTGATTCATTTGAATAAATTCGTGGTGTGACTTGTGATTATGTAAATTATCTTCATATGTGTATTAATTCTAACAGATGTCTATATGATCATTGGTTGTTGAATTAGTGCTTTTAAACCTTGGGTTATAATAATTTTGTATCTCAGTGACTAAGGGCATGCTTGCCTGAAACATGTTGAGACTATAATTCAACAATCATGATGTTTTAAAAATTTGCTGAATAAAGATGAAGATTTTAATTATGGGACTCGCCACTTTATCCTTCTTCATGAGAAACCTGTAAATGTAGTTTTAACATTTCTCTACATTATCTGGGCTTGTGGTGTGTGTGACATGGTGAGACACATCCTATTTAATTTATGAAGAAGGTACTCTGAAAGTCTATGAGGAATTTGGTGAAAAAATGTCAGCACCAAATCTGCAGCTCCTGGCCAAAACACTTGGCAAAACCGCATCACGTTTTGATATGTTTTGTTTGCCAGAAGATGCGGATTTGCTGTAGGAATTAGGTGTACACATTTAAGCACCAAATCTACGTCTCCTGGCCAAAATTTGTGGCAAAACCGTAAAGTGTTTTGATACGTATTTTTGCCAGAAGATGCAGATTTTATGGAGGTATTTGGTGTATACATTTAAGCACCAAATATGCATCTGGTGGCAAAAAAATGTGGTTT
Organism: Anomaloglossus baeobatrachus; assembly: GCF_048569485.1. NCBI lineage: Eukaryota > Metazoa > Chordata > Amphibia > Anura > Aromobatidae > Anomaloglossus > Anomaloglossus baeobatrachus. The sequence continues at coordinate 155,205,387 of NC_134354.1, read as the reverse complement.
TCTACCGGGAGATGCAGGTCTCATTGAACTCAATGAGTTCACCTGAGCTGAGGTCACTAAACTGAGATGTTACTACTCACACCTGCGTCTCACTCGGTGTCTGCCTGAAGCCGCAGCAGGCTGTCATGTTTTCTAATGTGCCTGTATGCTGAGACTTCAATATGTAGCAGAGCCAGGAGTGTTTTGGAACATTATGGTGTGGATGACATCAGATCTGGGTGTTTTGGGGTTAATAAATTGGAGAATGACAGTGTGATTTTTTTTTAAAGATTTTTCTATGTGTTTTGTATTTATTTCTTTTTACTTACAGGATTAGTAATGAAGGGTCTCATAGATTCCTTCCAATTACTAATCTAGGGCTTAGTGGTATCTGAGAGCTGTGAGCCTTATATTACTACAATTGCCTCTGCATTAGGGCAATCAGGATGAGCCTGGTAAAGCAAGATTGTGACATCTATTGGATGCAACAATTCTGGACAGTTGCAGGCTGCTATTTTTAACCCCTTCACTCCCGGACAATTTAAAAATTGTTGTTGTTTTTTTTTGCGCCCCTTCTTTCAAGAGCCATAACTTATTTAAATTTCCATTAATCTTGCCAGATGAGGGCTTCTTTTTTTGGGGATGAGTTGTATTTTTAAATGAAACCATAAGTTTTACCATTTATTGGAAAATGGCAAAACAAATTCCATGTGTGGAAAATTTGCAAAAAAAGTGTTCATTCACTATATGGTAAAACTGATGTGACAGTGTGATGCCTCAGGTTGGTATGAGTTCGTAGACACCAAACATGTACAGTTTTTTTTTTAATCTTAGGGGTTAAAATTCTGAAGTTTGTCAAAAAAAAGTGACACACTTTTTGTACCATATTCCGCAACCCCAAGCATTCTCATTTTTCAGGACCTATGGCTCAGTGATAGCTTATATTTTGCGTCTCAAGCTGCCGTTTTTAACGGTACTATATTTGCACAGATTTTACGTTTTGATCGCCTGTTACTGCATGTAGCGCAAAATTTGTGGTGGCCAAAAAACGTAATTTTGGTGTTTGTATTTTTTGTGCCACTACGCCATTTACCGATCAGATTATTTGATTTTATATTTTGATAGATCGGACATTTCTGAATCCGGCAATACCAAATATATGTAATTTTTTTATTTTTTTAACCCTTTACTTTGCAAGGGAGCAAAGGGGGGTAATTTGAACTTTTAGGGTTTTTTTTAGTTTTTTTTAATTTTTCAAAACTTTATTTACTTTTTTTTATTTTACTAATCCCCCTACGGGACTATAAGGATCATCAGTCTGATTGTTCAGCCATTTCTGTTGATCACAGTTACACAGCTGAGATCACCAGAAATGCTCATGTTTTGTAACAAGCAGCACTCAGGCACCTGTTACACGAAGTGAGTCATGATAGCAACAGGAGTTATCACATGACCCTGTGCTGCCATGGTAACCATCAGCTCACAGTGATCATGTAAGGGCACCGCCGATAGAGCTGGGTACGTGTGCATTTACTGCAGCAGGCATTTATATCGTGCTGTCACATTTCGACAGCGCAATATAAGGGATTAACAGGCGTGCATGGATTGTGGATCCAACTGGGCCTGCGAGGCACATATGTCTGCTGTTCAAATCAGCAGATATGTGCGAGGATCGCCTCAGGCTTTCCATAGCAGCCGGCTGTGATTACCTGAACATGACTTTGGACCTATCAGTAGACTCGCAATTGTTAAGGGGTTAAGCTGGAGTCCTGTAGTCCCAATAACCATGGGCCATCTTAGATGGAGAATACCAGCCCTCCACTTTCGGTTTCTCTTGGCTATGTATCAAAATTGGGGGGAACCACACACCTTTTAAAGAAAAATTATTTAAATATTTTTTTAAAGACGCATGAGGTCACTTTTATTTTGATACACAACCAAGATAAAGCGCGCAGCTGGGGGCTGCCGCCTGTAGCTATATGCTTTATCTGTGCTGAGTATCTATATAAGGTGGACCATGCAAACAAATGTTTGATTTATTTATTTTTACACTCCATTAAGGGACCCAGACTGCTACTGTGAGGGCAGCCAATGAAAGATGCCAGAACTTCGGCACACCAATAGCCTGCTTACGGCCAATCACAGACGCTAGCAGAGAAGTTGGGCAGGGGAAGTGGTGCATATGTAAGAAATCTAATGAGCGGATCCAGAAGTAGTGTGACAGCCATGGTGAATCTTGGTAAGTTTAACTGTTCTGCTTTAATCCCCATAATACTCTGACAATATTATTCCCATAAACCAAATGTAAGTCAGAAATGCATCCAGGCATCTTCCTCATGCTGTGCCAATTCAGTATCAAAACTTTCCATCCATTTTAGCATTTTTACAGCCCTCCCAGACAGACTTCCAAGATCCTCCATAAAATATTTCAGTTTCCTATTGACTTGCATTGGGTTGTTATTCGTGACAAATGCACAAATACTATAATAGAAATTATTTGGCTTGAATAATTTAAGCTGAATATTTCACTTTTCATCCATCTCTAGGAGCATCTCAGCCTGATTGTTCGTCCTTTATTCTCCCGGACAGACACTCTCAGAATTCAGCTACCATCGCCTCGGTATTCCAGCCAAGTTCAGAGGACAGGGTGCAGAAATGGATGGCATACTGGCCTACTGTGAGATTTCCTTGGTGTAGCCTGAGATGAAAATACACTGCTGAGATGACATGATCTGGCTCATCGAATACCTTGAGGAATGTCTCCAGGAATGTTTACAGATTAGAGACAACTGGATCGCTTCTTTCCCATAGTACAAATATAAAGTTCGCTAACTACATACTTTCCATAATTAATTTATTTTTAAAATGCTGCGACTCAAAAATCGTATTATACAGTGTGTCCACCCATATCCTGTCCACTGCCATTAACTTAAGAACGGCGGTAGCTAGAGGAATAGAAGTGGTGTCTAGGTATAGTAAAGTAGCCATGCACTAAACAATGTAACCACCTATAGTGCCACCTGGTGGAAAACAACGGAGTTAGCATTTTTATCTCGAAAACGGAACAAGATAGAGAAAAAAAGTGAATTATTCTCCCGGACAGACACTCTCAGAATTCAGCTACCATCGCCTCGGTATTCCAGCCAAGTTCAGAGGACAGGGTGCAGAAATGGATGGCATACTGGCCTACTGTGAGATTTCCTTGGTGTAGCCTGAGATGAAAATACACTGCTGAGATGACATGATCTGGCTCATCGAATACCTTGAGGAATGTCTCCAGGAATGTTTAGCATCTCTGGGAACTCCTTCAAGACTGTTGGAAAACCATTTCAGGTGACTACCTCTTGAAGCTCATCAAGATAATGCCAAGAGTGTGCAAAGTAGTAATGAAAGCAAAAGATGACTACTTTGAAGAGCCTAGAATATAAAGGCCGCTTTACACGCTACAATATATCTAACGATATGTCGTCGGGGTCACGTCGTTAGTGACGCACATCCGGCCTCGTTTGACATATCGTAGCGTGTAACACACATGAGCGACTGTGAACGAACAAAAATACTCACCTTATCGTTGCCTGTTGACACGTTGCTGATTTTCAAAAAATCGAACGTCCTTCTGTGCTCCGGTTGTTCAACGTTCCAGAGGCAGCACATGTCGCTCCGTGTTACACCCCGAGAACGATGAACTGCAGCTTACCTGCGTCCGCCAGCAATACGGAAGGAAGGAGGTGGGCGGGATGTTTACGTCCCACTCATCTCCGCCCTTCCGCTTCTATTGACCGGCTGCTGTGGGACATCGCTGTGACGCCAAACGTCCCTCCCTCTTCAGGAAGAGGCTGTTTGCCGCCCACAGTGACGTCGTTCGTCAGGTAAGTGCGTGGGAAGGGGGTTACCGAGTTTGTGCGACACGGGCAACAAATTGCCCGTATCGCACAAACGATGGGGGCGGGTGCGATCGCACATGCGAACACACGATAAATTGATACGTGTAAAGCAGCCTTTTGACATATTTTAAGTTGTTTCACACTTTTTTAAGTATTTCATTCCACATGTTTTAATTCATAGCTGTGAGGCCTTCAATGTGAATCTACAATTTTCAGAGTCCTGAAAATAAAGAAAACTCTTTGAATAAGAAGGTGTGTCCAAACTTTTGTCTGTACTGTATATTTAAGATATTTGGATAACATACTAATAATATGGGTGGGGTAACTGGAGAGAGTCCCACTATTTATCAAATACATCAATACGAATGGTATCAATCTAAAATTTACATATACTGAACCACAAAACCAAGTCAGTTTTTTTAGATCTATACCTAATGGGCAATCAGGAAACACATAAAATCAATTAACGCAACTATAGGAAACAGATTAGTGGGAACACAACCCTAAGAGCAGATAGCTGCCATCCAGGAAATACCATTAATTCTATACCATATGGAGAGATGAATAGAATCTATAGAAAATGTTCAAATGAAATCTGGTTTAAAGAACAAAGTGGGATAGCAAAAATGAGACTTTTGGAATGGGATATAAGAAAAGACAGGTGAATGTAGCCATTAAAAAAGTAATTGAAAAAAATATGAATAATACAGAAAAAAGCATGGAATTAGACAAAAACACAAGATCGAGTAAATATAATAAATCCAATATTAATGTAGTTTTCAGTACTCCCTATAGTTGTAAGTTTTATGTCATAAAAAAATATACAGAAATACAGTATATCCTAATTCTATAGCAAGACCAACATTTGAATAAAATACTCAGTCCCAAGAAGGGAAAATCATTAGGTGCGATTTTGTCACCGAGTTTATATGTGCCACAGAAAGACATGGTTAAGCTACAAGGGCTTCTATAAATGCTCCTGCCCGAAGTGTAATGTATGCCAATATGTTTTACAAACACAAAAAATGGACACGAATATGGATATAAAAAAAATGTATTAATTGCAACATAAATTTTGTAGTTTATTGCATATACTCCAAAGAATGTGAAATTAAATATGTTGGTTGTACAATAAGAAAAATAAAAAAAACGGATAACGGAGCACATTACCAATATTAAAAATACAAATTCTGGATATTCAGGTACATGTAAACATTTTGTGGAGAAGCATAATGGTGAGTTACACAACTTTACATTTTGTGGTATAGAGAAAATGGATGCTCAGGTTAGAGGGGGAGATGTACGAAAAAAACTTTAATTGAGAGAATTATATTGGATTATAAAATTGGATACAAAATACCCTAAGAGAATGAACTAAAGGAATGACACATTCTATCTCTATTGATTCATTTGAATAAATTTGTTGTGTGACTTGTGATTATGTAAATTATCTTCATATGTGTATTAATTCTAACAGATGTCTATATGATCATTGGTTGTTGAATTAGTGCTTTTAAACCTTGGGTTATAATGATTTTGTATCTCAGTGACTAAGGGCATGCTTGCCTGAAACATGTTGAGACTATAATTCAACAATCATGATGTTTTAAAAATTTGCTGAATAAAGATGAAGATTTTAATTATGGGACTCGCCACTTTATCCTTCTTCATGAGAAACCTGTAAATGTAGTTTTAACATTTCTCTACATTATCTGGGCTTGTGGTGTGTGTGACATGGTGAGACACATCCTGTTTAATTTATGAAGAAGGTACTCTGAAAGTCTATGAGGAATTTGGTGAAAAAATTTCAGCACCAAATCTGCAGCTCCTGGCCAAAACACTTGGCAAAACCGCATCACGTTTTGATATGTTTTTTTTGCCAGAAGATGCAGATTTGCTGTAGGAATTAGGTGTACACATTTAAGCACCAAATCTACGTCTCCTGGCCAAAATTTGTGGCAAAACCGTAAAGCGTTTTGATACGTATTTTTGCCAGAAGATGCAGATTTTATGGAGGTATTTGGTGTATACATTTAAGCAGCAAATATGCATCTTGTGGCAAAAAAATGTGGTTTTCTACCGGGAGATGCAAGTCTCATTGAACTCAATGAGTTCACCTGAGCTGAGGTCACTAAACTGAGATGTTACTACTCACACCTGCGTCTCACTCGGTGTCTGCCTGAAGCCGCAGCAGGCTGTCATGTTTTCTAATGTGCCTGTATGCTGAGACTTCAATATGTAGCAGAGCCAGGAGTGTCTTGGAACATTATGGTGTGGATGACATCAGATCTGGGTGTTTTGGGGTTAATAAATTGGAGAATGACAGTGTGATTTTTTTTAAAGATTTTTCCATGTGTTTTGTATTTATTTCTTTTTACTTACAGGATTAGTAATGAAGGGTCTCATAGATTCCTTCCAATTACTAATCTAGGGCTTAGTGATATCTGCGAGCTGTGAGCCTTATATTACTACAATTGCCTCTGCATTAGGGCAATCAGGATGAGCCTGGTAAAGCAAGATTGTGACATCTATTGGATGCAACAATTCTGGAGGTTGCAGCATGCTATTTTTAACCCCTTCACTCCCGGACAATTTAAAAATTTTTGTTGTTTTTTTTTTTGCGCCCCTTCTTTCAAGAGCCATAACTTATTTATATTTCCATTAATCTTGCCAGATGAGGGCTTCTTTTTTTGGGGATGAGTTGTATTTTTAAATGAAACCATAAGTTTTACCATTTACTGGAAAATGGCAAAACAAATTCCATGTGTGGAAAATTTGCAAAAAAAGTGTTCATTTACTATATGGTAAAACTGATGTGACAGTGTGATGCCTCAGGTCGGTATGAGTTCGTAGACACCAAACATGTACAGTTTTTTTTTTTAATCTTAGGGGTTAAAATTCTGAAGTTTGTCAAAAAAAAGTGACACACTTTTTGTACCATATTCCTCAACCCCAAGCATTCTCATTTTTCAGGACCTATGGCTCAGTGATAGCTTATATTTTGCGTCTCAAGCTGCCGTTTTTAACGGTACTATATTTGCGCAGATATTATGTTTTGATCGCCTGTTACTGCATGTAGCGCAAAATTTGTGGTGACCAAAAAACGTAATTTTGGTGTTTGTATTTTTTTTTCCACTACGCCACTTACTGATCAGATTATTTGATTTTATATTTTGATAGATCAGACATTTCTGAATCTGGCAATACCAAATATATGTCATTTTTTTTATTTTATTTAACCCTTTACTTTGCAATGGAGCGAAAGGGGGGTAATTTGAACTTTTAGGGTTTTTTTAGTTTTTTTTAATTTTTCAAAACTTTATTTACTTTTTTTTATTTTACTAATCCCCCTACGGGACTATAAGGATCAGCAGCCTGATTGCTCAGCCATTTCTGTTGATCACAGCTACAAAGCTGAGATCACCAGACATGCTCATGTTTTGTAACAAGCAGCACACAGCCACCTGTTACACGAAGTGAGTCATGATAGCAACAGGAGTTATCACATGACCCTGTGCTGCCATGGTAACCATCGGTCACAGTGATCATGTAAGGGCACCGCCGATAGAGCTGGGTAAGTGTGCGTTTACTGCAGCAGGCATTTATATCGTGCTGTCACATTTCGACAGCGCAATATAAGGGATTAACAGGCGTGCATGGATTGTGGATCCACCTGGGCCTGCGAGGCACATACGTCTGCTGTTCAAATCAGCAGATATGTGCGAGGATCGCCTCAGGCTCTCCATAGCAGCCGGCTGTGATTACCTGAACATGACTTAGGACCTATCAGTACACTCGCAATTGTTAAGGGGTTAAGCTGGAGTCCTGTAGTCCCAATAACCATGGACCATCTTAGATGGAGAATACCAGCCCTCCACTTTCGGTTTCTCTTGGCTATGTATCAAAATTGGGGGGAACCACACACCTTTTAAAGAAAAATTATTTAAATATTTTTTTAAAGACGCATAAGGTCACTTTTATTTTGATACACAACCAAGATAAAGCGCGCAGCTGGGGGCTGCCACCTGTAGCCATATGCTTTATCTGTGCTGAGTATCTATATAAGGTGGACCATGCAAACAAATGTTTGATTTATTTATTTTTACACTCCATTAAGGGACCCAGACTGCTACTGTGAGGGCAGCCAATGAAAGATGCCAGAACTCCGGCACACCAATAGCCTGATTACGGCCAATCACAGATGCTAGCAGAGAAGGTGGGCAGGGGAAGTGGTGCATATGTAAGAAATCTAATGAGCGGATCCAGAAGTAGTGTGACAGCCATGGTGAATCTTGGTAAGTTTAACTGTTCTGCTTTAATCCCCATAATACTCTGACAATATTATTCCCATAAACCAAATGTGAGTCAGAAATGCATCCAGGCATCTTTCTCATGCTGTGCCAATTCAGTATCAAAACTTTCCATCCATTTTAGCATTTTTACAGCCCTCCCAGACAGACTTCCAAGATCCTCCATAAAATATTTTAGTTTCCTATTGACTTGCATTGGGTTGTTATTCGTGACAAATGCACAAATACTATAATAGAAATTATTTGGCTTGAATAATTTAAGCTGAATATTTCACTTTTCATCCATCTCTAGGAGCATCTCAGCCTGATAGTTCGTCCTTTATTCTCCCGAACAGACACTCTCAGAATTCAGCTACCATCGCCTTGGTATTCCAGCCAAGTTCAGAGGACAGGGTGCAGAAATGGATGGCATACTGGCCTACTGTGAGATTTCCTTGGTATAGCCTGAGATGAAAATACACTGCTGAGATGACATGATCTGGCTCATCGAATACCTTGAGGAATGTCTCCAGGAATGTTTACAGATTAGAGACAACTGAATCGCTTCTTTTCCATAGTACAAATATAAAGTTCGCTAACTACATACTATCCATAATTAATTTATTTTTAAAGTGCTGCGACTCAAAAATCGTATTATACAGTGTGTCCACCCATATCCTGTCCACCGCCATTAACTTAAGAACGGCAGCAGCTAGAGGAATAGAAGTGGTGTCTAGGTATAGTAAAGTAGCCATGCAGTAAACAATGTAACCACCTATAGCGCCACCTGGTGGAAAATAACGGAGTTAGCATTTTTATCTCGAAAACGGAACAAGATAGAGAAAAAAAGTGAATTAAAAAATTGTAGGGCATCATCAATTCAATACGAATCGACACCTTGCATACAAAAATGCTATGATATGAAACCTATGACCCCCCCAAAAAATTGAATGCTGGTAACGCATATGGCGCTCATTTAACTTTGATGCTCAAAGTGGACACTGTCAGCTGCAATGCACATCTGGTCTCTGGACAGCATACTGTATCTTGCTGCACGTTGTGCAATATGGTAGGTGACACGTTTGCGCAAGCATCTGTGATACGTCGTCGTAGGTCCTGCAATATTGGTGGAGGGGGCGCATACACCTGCTGTTTGATATGACCTCACAGAAAGAAGTCCAATGGGGTCAGGTCAGGTGAGCGTGGAAGCCACTCCATGCATCCACCATACCCAATGACTTGTAGGAAGGTCTCCATGAGATGTCGCTTCACGTCCGCAGCCTTGTGAGTTTTACACGTTCTAATCATAGCATTTTTGTATGCAAGGTGTCAATTCGTATTGAATTGATGATGCCCTACAACTTTGTAACTCATTTTTTTTCTCTATCTCGTTCCGTTTTCGAGATAAAAATGCCAACTTAATTGTTTTCCACCAGGTGGCACTTTAGGTGGTTTCATTGCCTAGCGCATGGCTACTTTACTATACCAAAACACCACTTCTATTCCTATAGCTGCCGCCGTTGTCAAGTTAATGGCGGTGGACACACTGTATAATAGGAAAACCAAAAGTCATTATCACTTGTTATATAAAAACATTTAGTTATTAGAATAGAATTATACACATAAATAAACAAATTTAGAAACTGATCCCATTTCATATAACATCCAGCTGTTAGAATGGATAGTACAAAATTATCCTTTACATATGGCCACAATAGATTTTATATGAGTAACTATATTAACCACTAGGTGGTAGTATATCTGCTGTCATTCTAGTTTTACCAGCAACTAAACATTATAAAGTGCAAGTGCATGTTGGATATACAGTATATGACCACTAGATAGCAGTGTATCTATTGCCTCACTAGTTTATGGACAATGAAGGAATAGTAAGGTGCAAGTACATAGTCACAACAACAATCCACTGGTGTCAGTCACTGTCTAACAATGTAAATTAGTTAAAATATTATTAGGTCTACAAATAAGGTCAATAATTACCCATAGTAATAGCCATACTTGTGATCATACATGTATGAAATGAGGTTATGATTCCTAATTATTACATGATTACTATGTTCCTCCCTTTTTTGTATAGGATTATGACTTCATGTATGTTTTTCTATATGGATACTCCTTTGTTCATCTGTAATGTGTTGCTTAATGGCTTGCTTCCCTTATACCTGCGCAGTCAGTGATAATATTTGCACCCTGTTATCCTGCGTATGAGTAAATTTTCACGATATAATGAATGTCTTATTGTTTCGCATTTTGTGGTGATTAAATTGATTATTCTAGGTATATCATTGTATTAGATACTTATTCATATTTAATTAATGACTGTTATTAATTCAATTACATTTATATACATGTATATGGTATATTTCTATGTAATGTTTCAATTTGATCATTGTTTTTTTGATAATTTATATGTATATATTTATTTTATTATATTTATTACATTATGAACTATTCCATGTATTTTTGCTGTGATAATGTAATCAATTATTACTTGAGGTGTATTTCATTAGATATTGTTAATTTCTTGTGCCAGGTTATATTATTGATATCTATTCCTTATATCTTTACTCAAGGTTATGTATCAATCAAACTGGGGATGCGCACTATACCTCTGTTCAGTCTTCTCCATTTCGCAGATACTTGCAATCTGTATGTGGATGACCAGTATGCATGTGCACCATGTTTCCTCCAGCTCCCTCTGCTCTGCCATGTCTCTATGGGAGGACGGTATTCTCATCATGTCTTTTGATTACCACTATCAGGACATGATGCGGCGGCGGCCAGTGGGCATCAAAGGTTATCATGGAGATGCATGTGTCATCCCATGAGTCACCACACTCTGATTGGCATACACTGACTTAAAAACATATGCTTCCAACTTAAACCTTGTCCCCTGACAAAGGCATAGCCAAAACGTGCGTAGGGCAGACCGTGTGCTCGGCTGACCTCATCCATTGCTGTACTTCTCCAGGTATAAATTTCTATTTAAATAACCCCAATTCCTTTCTGCTGCTTAGCCCTTTTGATGTACGATACATGGACTTTCACTCTTATTGTGGGCGGACAGTGTGCCTGAGTGATTCCTGCATGCTCTTGATTCCATCTTTCTGATAGGGTTCATCTCCCCTTTCAGCTTAGTTGTCTAGCTGTGCTTTGGACTCCAACATTGTGTTTGGCTTATGTTTCACTTTTTCCACTTATCTGCCATTGTTATTAGGGACAATTCTTTTGTCTTTTGATTTAGGGTATTGTTGTTATAGAATATACTTGGAACTGCCATTTATTTATTTATATATGGTAATTTGACATAGTATGACCAGTATATATATTTTTTGTATTTGAAGATTATGCACTTTAGGATGTTTTTAACATTTGACAAAATGACTAGGGGGCAACTCTGCGGTGGTGTACTGTTTGTCACCTATAGATATGAGTTTCAGCAAAGCCTGTTGATGATTTACTGAAGCAGTTCTGTTGTGCTTCCAGCTTGCGACTGATAGGGATGACAATTCATAGATAGAGGATCATGAGGAGGAGGAGGGTGTGCAGGAACTAATGTAGGAGGTGCGGGAAAGCACTATGGAATGTCCGCCTGCAATTCTAGGTGTCAGTAGCAAATGTGCCATCCCAGGCTCCAACTCAGTGCCTGCCTCCACAATGTTCACCCAGAGTGCTGGCAGGAAAATGTAATGTCCCTGGCTAATAGCACTTGTCCCCATATTGGTAAATAAGAGGACCTTCCTAGTACCTGCTTTTGTAAGGGCATGGGTGATGTTATAGGACACATGCTTGGGTAAGACCGGGATGGCAAATCAAGAGAAATAATGACTAGAGATGGGCAAATAGTTGGATATTCGGGTTTGGATTCCCTGTGCCAAATAATTTCTATTATTTCTGTACAGTATCTGTACCAAATAATGAACCTAATGCAAGTCAGTGGGAAGCTCAAATTATTTTCTGAAAAACCTTGGAAGTAGGTCTGGGAGGGCTGTAAAAATGCTGCAATGGATAGAAAAGGGCTGAGATGGAATGGAAACAGCATAAGGAAAATGCCTGAAAGCATTTTTGATTCACAGATTGTTTCTGGGAATAATGGGTTCAGAGTTTTACAAGGTTTAAAGCACAAATATTAAACTTACTGAATTTACCCATAGCTGTCACACTGCTTCCAAGCCCCATCATTAAAGTTCATGAATATGCATTGCTTCCATCGTCTACCCTCTGTAACAGTGTCTATGATTGGTTGCAGTCCTGTTTCCCCCACCCACCCTCTGTGCCGGCATCTGTGGTTGATTGGTCCCAGACTAGGTGTCTGGGTTCCCGACGTAAAGTGGAAAAATAAATAAATATTTGCAAAAAATGGTGCAGGTTCCCCCATATTTTCATACCTAGATAAAAAGACAGTTTAGGCTGCAGGCATGAGCTGTGTGCGAAATCTTGCCTGTGAATCAAAACACGAGGGATCCCATGAGATTTTGTAAAAAAAAATTCGTGAGGTCCCCTTCAATTTTGATACTCAGTTATGATATATCAGACAGCTGGTGGCTGGTATTCTCAGGCTGGGGAGGCCCATGGTTATAGGGCCCTCCTCAGACTAAAGGTAGCAGCCTGTAACCGCCCAAGAATTGGCACATGTATTAGATGTGCCAATTCCACGCTTTACACAGCTCATTCCGTTTGTCATGGGACTGAGGCAATTGGGGTAATCAAAGGAGTTAATGACAGCTGGGAATTGTCAAATGTCTATGAGATGTCCCCCATTACTAACTCTCAAAGTCAAAGAAATAAACACAAAACACAGAGAGAAATCCTTTATTTAAAGAAAATAAACACTCTTTTCTCCAATTTATTAATCCCCAAAACACCCCTGCAGGTCTTACATAATGTATACTAGGTCCCATGATGATCCCGTTTCTGCTATGCCTGATGTCGCTTTGCACGGTCACATTAGAAAATGCAACCAAGTACAGCAACTTCAGAAACACATTGACGGAGCCGCAGCTGTGAGAATGGTGACGTCAGTAAGTTCATCTGAAGTCACAGCTGTTTTTTTCATGGTTCAACAGCTGTGACCTCAGATAAACTGACCTGATGTGAAAAATTCATTGAACTCAGTGACCTCACTTCAAGTGAAGTAATTTAACTCATTGCCAGATTACTGGATTTGGCGATACACACATTACGTACATTTTTTACATACATTTCTGCACATCAAAATGCATGCAGTATTGGTGTGTTTATTTTCCAGAAGATACAGATTTGGTGCAGAAATGTCTCCAACCAAATATTCAATGTGCAGAATAAGCCTAATCCAGTCTTCAAAGTTCTTTTTGATATGACAATACTGGCTCTGCTACATCCTGAGGTCGCAGTTCATGGTGACATTAGAAAACGAACGTGACCAAGCACACTGACAGAGCCACAGATGTGACCAGTGACATCATAAAGTTCACCTAAGGTCACAGCTAATGGTTCCCACGATACGCAAGTTATGACTTCAGGTCAACTGACATAAAGTGAACTCATTGAACTTAGTGACCTCACCACAGGTGAAGTAATTGAACTCAATGCCAGATTATTGGATTAGGCTATGTGCACACATGTGCACACATTGGTCTATGTGTTTTGCGTTCAATAACTTCACCTTAGCTGAGGTCACTGAGTTCAATGAGTTCATCTCAGGTCAATTCATCTGAGATCACAGCTGGAGTACCGTGAGAACTGACAGTTGTGATCTCAGTTGAACTCAGTGATATCACTGCTCACAGCTGTGGATCCATCAGTTTGTCCTGCAGTGCTATTTCCTGTTTTTGATTGTGACTGCGCAATGCGATCTCAGATGTAGTATAGCCGGGATCGTCGATGGACCTTATATGGATTACGACAGAACTGAAGTGGTGTTTTGAAGGTTAATAAATTGGAGGGTGTTTCTTTAAATTGAAAATTATTTAAAAGAACTGAAGTCCTCAGTGTTTGATACCTTTTAATGGCTAACTGAAAAGATGGTAATAATAGCAAGCTTTCGAGACTCTCAGGTCTCTAATTCAGGCTCAGTATAACACAAAATCTGAAGAGTCACATATTTATACACAACAGGACATAGAATGGGACAGTAAATAATATCTCTACTGGCTAACATGGTACAAAGATAAATTTTACCTGTCTTTAAATTGATAATTTTTCTCTGTTTTCTGTTTATTTATTTTGACTTATTAGTGTGAGTAACAAATAGTGCTGAGTATATTCGCTCATTACTAGTACTGATGGCCAAGGATCAAGTACTGAAGTACTGCTACTGCCATAAGGTTGCGGAAAGCCTCAGTGTCCACAAGCCTAAATTTCCATGGTATGCAGTCTGGAAATGTGGCCATTACATTTTTGGGCCTATGGGTGAGTGGCTGCGTATTTCCACTTCCATTCAAAGGCCTGAGGTAGAGATAGTGGGACACTGTTCTGGGACAAGGATGTGTACATGGTTGCTGATCTTGTTTGTGAATATGAAAAGACAGGTTCAGGGCAGGAGACATCCGTATCTTTACTTTGTACAGAGGATTGACCTGCATGTAGCACATGGGAAGAGGAAGTGGTTTACAAATAGACAATGATTGTGGACACAGGCATTTGACCCATTTAGTTGGGCGCTTGGATGACATGTACTGGAGCATGCTGGTGGTTATCAGTCTGGTAGAGTTCTTGCCCTTACTGAGCTGGTGTGTAGCACAGGTTGCAAATTACCATTTTCTTGTCTTCTGTACTTTCTGCAGAAAAGTTCCAGACTGGGGAAAACCAAACCCTTGGCCTGGGATCTTGCCGTGAGTGGGTTCTCTAGGTTCCTTGTACTGCTGGCCTCACTCTGCATGCCAGGGTAGGTCAGTGACCAGCTTGTCTTCCACTTTTGCATTCTGTTCCTCTTCCTGAAGTTATACCAATAGAAAAGGCTCCATGGACCTGTATCAATAGTAATAGTCCTCCTGACTTCTAGACTGTGTCTCATCATCATCGTCTTGAGGCAGTAATTGCTGTTCCTCACTGTCAATATGTTCTGACTGTGGTTACTATTTGGGCTTCACCGCAAACAATTTGTCATGGTGACATTGGGATAGCAGTGAACCAGCACTCCAAAGCTGCCCCTCAAACTAGGGGAAATGATCTGCTATCCCTAACCTTAGGGATACTCCTAATTATGGAGAGACCTGAGTCTCCTTCCTGGCCATGCTCTTGACCAGTACTGATCTAATTCCCCCTAACCCCAGGGAGGGATGAGAGAGGAGTGTGCTGAAACCGTAGATAAAAACAGACAATGGAAAAAAAAACCTCTGTTACACAACATGCACACACAGGGTAAGACAATAAGAGATTCAGGTGTAGAGATGAGCGATCCTGCCAAGGATCAGATTGGTTTGGTATCACCGCACCCGCATGGGTTAATCAGAGCACTGATCTACGATCCTAGCCAAACCTATTGAATCCAATGGGAGGCAAAAAAGGCATAGACAACACCTTTTAGGGGGCCCAAAATCTGCCAAAACAGCTAAAACAATTTGGCAGTGGACCACACTGTTGTGGCATACACATTAACTTGCTAGAATATTAATATAAGAAATATTGAATGATTGACAGGACTGTTGGCTCTTAGATCCCTTTCACTAAAGACAAGATGAAACTTGGAGATCCATCTTGGAGTCTGCACATTTCCAAAAATTATGGGCAGACAGCAGGACAGTGGCATCAATTATCCCCCAGTACCCATAGGGTCTTTGCACAGCAGTCAGCCATGGCCCTTGCACCACACAGGGTCTGGTCCAGCATTTTCATTTTTAAAATGAATAGGTAGGTGGATGAGTTACGCTTGTAGACCTCTTTCTCTGAGTTCCCTGCCTTTACAGACAAGATACAACTTTGAGACCCAGATTAGAGTCTCCACATTTCCAAATAAATTGGGGTAGACACCAGGACAGTTCAGCAATTGCCCCAGAGTACGCATAAAGTGTTTTGACAGCAGTGTTGCATGGACCATGAAACATATAGAGTATTTGCACATTTGCAGCCTTCAAATGAAGAGATAGGTGGTTGAATAACAGGTGTAGGCTTTGTGCTCTGAGACCCCTGCCACTACAGGCAACACAGAACAAGGAGACCCAAATAAGAAAATAAGAGTCTCCATTTAAAAAAATAGACTTTTATTTACTCAGGAGGAAGCAAAAGGAGGAGGAATAGGAGGAATAGTAAGTTCTTCATACAGAACAAAAAGTCAAGGTGTTAAAGTAACAGCGGTGAACACATCGTTTCATTGTAGCACCACCAAGGCACTTGTTAGTCACATCAGCAGCAGTTGCAACAGAAGCCATGAGAAAGGTGTCACAGACTGCAATAATGCAATATTAATGCATCACACCGAAAAATACAACATTGCCTATTCTGCACAGTCTTCAACAGGGGTGTAAAAGTCATTGTAGATCCATGACTTGTTCATATTTATCATAGTTAGGCACACTTTCTGGGGACAACCAGATGTGCTTATCTGTCAGCATACCACCAGCACCACTGAAGACATGTTCTGAGAGAATGCTGGCTTCCCAGCATGACAAAACCTCGAAGGCGTGACTGTTGAGCTCAGGCCAATCTTCCATTTTTGAATCCCAAAGTGTAAAAGGGTCCAACCCACCCCTTTTGAGATACTTTGTTTACAAAAGGACCAATTCCTGTAAGCCCAACAACCTACGACAAGGCATACCTTTCTTTGTCAGGAGAGGTACGCCTTGTCTTTGGTTGTCGGGCTTTCACTACTTTCATTTTTTCCAAAAGCAGTAATGCAGTAACACAATTCCTATATTCAGTGTTTACATATTTTAGCTTTTCAGACTGTTGCTGTACATATTTTTATAACTTGTGGATTACCACACCAGATCATACACACACAGGTCTGAACCAGGCACACGTCTACAGTAGGGATGAGTGAAACTGAACTGTAAAGTTTAGGGTCCATACCGAACATAGACTTTTGACTGAATGTCCAGTTTCTGTTCGGGTTTGTCATCTGAATAAAGCTTGTTGAAAAGTTGCAAATCAGCAAACTTTTACACTGTGAGTACTTCCGGAGCCATCACAGCCATGCCAAGTATTGGCATTGCTGTGATTGGCCAGGGAAATCACTGTAAAGAAAAAAAAATGACATAGGCTGCAAAAGGAAGTTACATGGCACTTTGAGGAGGATATTTATACATACCATGTTTCCCTGAGGATCACGCTACAGTCAGACTCTCTTCCGGGCCTGCAACTTAAGGATCATGAATATTCACTGCTGCTGCCTCACCTTCTGTGCCAGTGTCTGTGATTTGTTGCAGACTGCTATTCACACCTCCCACCCAGTGACTGGGTTTTCAAAACAGATGCCTGAGCCATAACGGTGATACTGGAAAAGTGCGGTCCAGTTATTATGTCACGTATGTGATTATGGTGAACCCAGGGGAGTCTTTACTGGCCCTAAAGCTGGGGCCACTGGGCTCACCCTACCTGTGTTTATTTATTTTTTTAATACAGGTTAGTAATCAAGTAACTTTGATTTCCACTGCACCAGGGCAATTGGGAAGACACAGATAAAGTGCCAGGACTGTCACATCCAAAGGATGCGGCAATCCTGGGCAGCTGCAGGCTGCTATTTTTAGGCTATGGGGCCCAATAAGCATGGGTTTCTGCAGCCTGAGAATACCAGCCCAGAGTGATCAGGCTTTATCATAGCTGGGTAACAAAATTGGGGGGGACTGCACGCCTTTTTTAAATTATTTATTTAATAATTAAATAAAAAAAAAAAGCCGCATGAGGTTCCTTATTACAACACATAAGTTTGGCCTAAAATGAATTCACTGGTCTCTGTATGTTCACCAAACTATTCACCGAACAGTTCGGCGAACACCGGGAAGCTTAGTAAAGGTCGAACTTTGAAAGGTTCACTCATCTCCACTAACTAAATCAAAAACAAGTAGCAAGATGCATCAAATTCATAACAACGGAAAACACCTCTTAATGAATTTGGTGTATCTTCCTCAAGCCTACCTGTCTTTGAGATTGGCATACAAAATACCGCTCTTAATGAAATGAATCTTTAATATTTAGTGAGGCACACAGTTCTTGGCAGAAATCAGTAATACACTTATGTAAGCTAATTTTAGACAAAGGAAATTTACAAATTACTCTGGATTTTTGGCACAATGGCAAAAAACAATGTTGGCTAATAATTTTTCTGTCAGTTGAGGCCCTCACCTTATATACATGGTTGCAGCTATAAATGCTGTTATGACTAAAGTCAAATCAATAATCTTTCAACTCCACTGAGTCCTTTTATAATCTCAAGTCTTATGAAGGAGGGAAGTTAAAAGGTATAGAAGATGATTTTAATGGTAACTATATTACAAAGTATATAAAATTACAGTTGTTGAAATTTTTTCGAAAGTCAAACAACATGTATTATAAAGATTAACAAATGCACATTGGTGCCATGTTATAGTGGCCACCAGAAGATATAATACATTGCACCTTAACCTGTTATTCATATTTTGCTAATATTATAAGACTTAAGCTTCATTGTAGCTTACCATGAGATTGCCTCAAAGTAAACATTGTCAACTAAAGCATTGTACACATAAATTTTCCAGTATGTATGTTATCACGATTTGTGTTTTTCTTGAATAAATAATTATAAATAATAAATTATTAATTATAAATAATTTGTATTTTAAAATTGAGTCAAAAAAAGGTTTTGAAATATCTCTCAATTTGAATAAATAAGAAAAAATAGGCAGAATGAATCATTTTAAAGTCAAAGAGTTCATAAAATGACTTAGACTGAATGAGTTTTAAAAATCAGATTATACATATCTTTTGTTATCAGTTTTATTCATAGCTGTGTCATAATTTAGTCATAAAGAATCAGAATTTCTTCCTGCACATTATTTCATTATATGTCACTCCAGTGAACTTAATTGCTCTCCCTGATATACTAATGACCACAAGAGACTACTAACAATCTGGCAGAAGCTCTAATAACAAGGCTGATGCTTCCTCTGACAGACATCTACAGCTATTTTTTTCTTAAGCTAGCGCCATTAATAATTCTATATGAGAGAGCAACAGTATAGGTGTTCACACATAACCTTTTACATGGTGCTTGAAGCTCTAATTTGCTTGATGAAATATACAATGACACACACACATGCATATATATATATATATATATATATATATATACACACTACACTTCAAAAGTTTAGGCTCAGATATTTCCTTATTTTCGAAAGAACAGCACATTTTTTTCAATCAAGCTAACATTAAATTAAACAGAAATACTCTCTATATATTGTTAATGTGGTAAATGACTATTCTAACTTCAAACGTCTGGTTTTAAATGCAATATCTACATAGGTGTACAGAAGCCCATTTCCAACAACCACCACTCCAGTGTTCTAATGGTACATTGTGTTTGCTAACTGTGTTAGAAAGCTAATGGATGTTTAGAAATCCCTTGAAAACCCTTGTGCAAGTATGTTAGTGTACCAACCCCGTGCCATCAGCCGGGCTGCTCAGATCCATATCCGCAGTGGCTCGAGGGGCGTCCGGACCAGGGGTCTCGCGGCCACTTGAATAGAAAAAGGGGGGTATTTACAGGGGGTATTGTATTGAATAGTTTGTGACTCCACCTGTGGTGTGTGTAAGGTGGAGTACCACCGCTGCAGCTGGGAGTACCCGGTAGCGATGGAGGGGCAGCCAGGTGTTTAACCCCTCCATGGGTATGGGGAATGCCCCGAGACTCGGTGATGGGGACAGGGAGGTGCCATTGGGGAGGTAAGGGTCACTTGCGTACTCACTAAGTCCAATAATGCTGACACCGACAACTGTAGTAAACCAAAGTTCTGGACACCGTTGCCACTGAGCGGGAGCATGCCTTGGTCCCGTTTCCGTTGTTGTTGCCTCTTGATCTGTGACCTTTTCCTTGGCACCTTGTTTCTCACTGGTTGGTCCTTGTAGCCTGAAACTAGTTGGGTCCCGCACCCCAGTATGGCTAACTGAGGGAGCTTGCTCTCAGGGTTCACACTTGGGATTTCTTGGACCGTATGTGTGGAAAATCTTATCCCTCTCATTGCGCTAGTACCCAAACTTTGGAGCAGGTTGAGAGCGGATCTTGAAGGCTCCGTTCTCGTCGGGTAAATTGTCAGGTTGCCTGAAGCTACTCCCTGACCTAGGGTCCATGTACCCCGTCGTGCCCTGGTCCCTGCCTGGGGATAGTACAAGGCCACCGGCTGTCCTCCACGACAATGCCGTGCCCCTTGTCATGATCCTCTGCGACTGGGGGTCCAGCTCCTAAAAGGCCCAGACCAACATCAGCTACCTAGTACTTCCAAGGAACCCAGCTCCTGACCTCCTCTCTCTTTCACCTCCAACACTGCACACTCTCTGACTTCAACTGCACTGCTCCTGACACTCCTGACCCCCCTTACCAATCCCCAAAGTGGGCGACCCTATTCTATTCAGGCCGTCCACTGGTGTGTCTGGTGGGTGTGGTGCAGAGTGTTCCTAGGATTTTGATTAGCTGGTCTTGGCAACACCATTTGGTTAGGGACCCGTAACCAAGGAGGAGGTGGATATTGCACAGAAGGGCAGATTGCACAATACCCTGTGACGACCTGATAGGCCAAGGCGTCACATTAGCACAGCTGAAAATAGTTTTTTTCTGATTAGAGATGCTATAAAACTGACCTTCCTCTGAGCTAGTTGAGAATCTGGAGTATTACATTTGTTAGTTCCACTAAATTCTCAAAATGGCCAGAAAAAGAGAACTTTGATGTGAAACTCGACAGTTTATTCTTGTTCTTCAAAATGAAAGCTATTCCATGAGTGAAATTGTAAAGAAACTGAAGATTTCCTACAACGGTGTGTACTACTCCCTTCAGAGGAGAGCACAAACAGGCTCTAACCAGAGTAGAAATAAAAGTGAGAGGCCCGGCTGCACAACTGAGCAACAAGACTTATGTATTACAGTAGGTAGTCTCACATGTGTAATAGGATGTCATGTGATCATCTAAATATATGGTGGCACTATTTCAGTTACATATGGCTATAGAACACAATAGGGCAACAATTAGAGTCTCTAGTTTGAGAAATCAACACCTCATAGGTCCTCAACTGGCAGCTTCATTAAATAGTACACGCAAAACGTAAGTGTCAACGTCTACAGTGAAGAGGCGACTCTGGGATGCTGGCCTTCAGGGCAGAGTGGCAAAGAAAAAGCTATATCTGAGACTGGCTAATAAAAGGAAAAGATTAATATGGGCAAAAGAACACAGACATTGGACAAAGGAAGATTGGAAAAAAGTGTTATGGACAGACAAACCAAAGTTTGAGGTATATGGATCACACAGAAGAACATTTGTGGGATGAAGAACAACTGAAAAGATTGTGGAAGAGTGCCTGACGCCATCTGTCAAGCATAAGAACAAAATGGAAGATATATCCACTTTAGTGCAGAGTTGTTATCTCAGGACAATGATGACAATCTGAATGCACTGATATGCATACAAATAAAAATTGCTTAAGGAATAAGGAAAAATTCTTCAATGTGGGCCGAGAATGCAGTGACAGCAGCCAGCGACAAGTTGTGAAGCAGCTGAGGGTAGTGTAATGGGAGTCAACCCCCACTACACTGCAGAGTGCAATCCACAGAGTCCATTGGAGTAAGTTTGGATGAGAAAACTTCTTCCACCCCTTCATCAACCAATTAGTACTGCCCACAATGTTATCATTGTATCACTGTACAGTGCTTTGATGTGAGCACTGTGAGTGCAGCAGAAGACACTATCTGCAACACAGGGGAATGAGCATCATTCTCCCTCAACCTCCACACCCCTGGCTGATATGTTCAGGCTACCACAGCCTCTATACAAGCAATTACAGTAGGTAGTCTCACATGTGTAATCGGATGTCATGTGATCATCTAAATATATGGTGGCACTATTTCAGTTACATATGGCTATAGAACACAATAAGGCATACATTGAAACCAGAAGTTTACATACACTATCTAAAAAAATACATATGCATATTTTTCTCACTATCTGACATGAAATCAGAATAACATAAAGGAATAACTGAAAAGACAAAAGTAGCTAAAGGGTAATAGCATAAGAACGATGGTAATCACTGCCTAAAGGCTTTTAAGATAGTACCCTTACTCCAAAAGCTTGCCCTACACTAAATGCAGCTAAAAACGTTCTTATTAGAGAATAAATTAATTTTTTTAGATATCAGCAGCACAATATGTAGAGCTACAATCACTGCCTAAAGGCCTGAAATACACTACTCATGCTTCACCAGTTTGCCCTACACTAAATGCAGCTAGGTGTGGCATTATTAGAAATTAAATTTAATGTTTTAGGTATCAGCAACAGCACGGTCTGTAAGGCCACAATCACTACCTACAGACCTCTAATACACTACCCCTACTCCAGAAGCTTGCCTTACAGTAAAGGCAGAATAAGAAGACTAGCCTTAGAGATGAAGGCGTACCGCTGAAACGCATAGTTATTTTCTTCATCTATTATCTGTCAGTGTTATCAGCCGGTGTTATTATACTTTTTTTTCGATATATTCTTTTTAACAAGTTGAAATAAAGAAATGCCTTTTATTCTAATCCTTGGAGTCTGAGCTGGGTCCTTCACCTTCTTGCTTTTTGTTTCCTTATGTATCATCACACTGTCCTTTCTCTTCTTCCCTAGTCCCTTCACTATCTCCTGGTAGAGTTCAGCAAACATGGAGTCTCTCGGTCTTATATAGACTCAATGATGCTATGCAGCCGAATAATCATAGTAATGTCAGTAACCAAGTTTTCTAAAATATTATCATCATTGTCAGGCAATCCCCGGATGTCAACTGGCTGATAAAAAAAACAGGAAATATGCCGGTCTGGGACTCAAGCATGGTGTCCGAGCAGCAAAATGTCCGATTAAGTATTGAGCACATTGAGCATGCTAATACTTGATCAAGCACCAAGCACTGTCAAGCACGTTCGGCCATCACTAATAGTAACCCTCTATTTTGAAGACATTCTTACTTTACAGATTTTTTCTACACACATATTTTTTTCTTTATTTTAAATCACTATTTTAAGAAAGCCAAATACTTTTTCTAATTTGTTAGTTTGCTATGAATGTAGCCATATGCTCTCTCTTTGCTTGTGGGGCAAATTGTATTTTTCAATGGCTAATTGGTTTTATTTTATTACCTACAAATAAACTTATTTATTTACTATTTTACTAAAATGGAGGTGGCATAACAATTTGTAAACATTAGTCATTATAACATTTATAATTTAGGTGTTTTTTCTTTTTAGATGAATTAATAGATATTTATGTAGATATAGTGTTAGGCTAGCCATATTGTGCTATATCTATTATAAGAACATTTTATGTGCAATGAATATTGTATCCTAGTAACAGAGGTTCTAATCAAATTAAACAAGCTCTTTGTGCTGGCATTCAATGATGAATTTTTATTTACAGGACTTACACTATAATACACGTCAAATTATTTAAGCTTTGATGTATTTTCCACTATTTTGATATAAAAAAAAAAATAATTATACAGCAGTGCATTAAAATTCAAAAAAGTGGATTTAACCCCTTCAGCCCCCAGCCTGTTTTCACCTGGATGACCTGGCCATTTTTTGCAATTTTGACCAGTGGCAATTTATGAGGTTATAACTCTGGAACGCTTCAATCCCAGTGATTCTGAGATAGTTTTTTCATGACATATTGGGCTTCATGGTAGTGGTAAATTTAGGACAATTTTTTTGTGTTTATTTGTGAAAAAAAAATCGGAAATTTGGCAAAAACTTTGAAAATTATGCAATTTTCAAAGTTTGAATTTTTATGCTCTTAAACCAGCAAGACATATGACACAAAGTAATTAATAAATAACATTTCCCACATGTCTACTTTACATCAGCACAATTTTGGGGGAAAAAAAATCATAAGGACATTATAGGTGTTCAAACTTTATGAGCAATTTCTGATTTTTACAACAAAATTTACAAAGCCACTTTTTTTAGAGACCACATCACATTTGAAGTGATTTTGAGAGGTCTACATGACACAAAATACCCAAAAGTGACACCATTCCAAAAATGGCACCCCTTAGGCTACTCAAAACTAGAGTTGAGCGCGGTTCGAGGTTCGCCAGTTCACAGTTCGAGTGATTTTGGGGGGTGTTCTAGATCGAACTAGAACTCGAGCTTTTTGCTAAAAGCTCGACAGTTCGAGTTACGTTCGAGAACGGTTCTATCAGCAAAAGCAGGGCTTTTTACAGATACAGTGTGCAGGGAGCCATCGCTGGCAGCCTACCAGAAGCTGGTAACCAAGATAAACATCGGGTATCCAAGCAAATCGCTTTGGTTAGTAACCCGATATTTACCCTGGTTACGCGTGCAGGGAGCCGACACTTCCACGCTCAGCTCGTTCCGCCCCCTCCTGCACTCCGCATGTATACACACACTCACACTCACCTGTCCCTAGCCATGCAGTCCCCGGCACTGGCGTCCTCAGCGCCACATGGCCCCGCTAGGCTCCACCCACTTCGCACTCCGCCGCCTGCACACATGGCCCCATTAGGCTCCGCCCACCTCACAACTGCACACATCACCTCGCTAGGCTCCGCCCACCTCGTACCGCACACTTGGCCCCGCTTGGCTCCGCCCACCTCGCACCCGCACACATTACATCGCTAGGCTCCGCCCACCTCGCACCCACACACATTACCCCGCTAGGCTCCACCCACCTCGCACCAAACACATAGATGCACTAGGCTCCGCCCACCTCGCACCGCACACATTACCCCGCTAGACTCCGCTCACCTCGCACCGCACACATAGCCCCACTACGCTACGCCTACCTCGCACCGCACACATTACCCCGCTAGGCACCGCCCACCTCGTACCCGCACAAATTACCTAGCTAGGCTCCGCCCACCTCACACCCGCACACATTACCTTGCTAGGCTCCGCCCACCTCGCACCGCACACATAGCCCCGGTAGGTTCCGCCCACCTCGCACCAAACACATAGCCCTGCTAGACTCCACTCCGCCCACTTCGCACCGCACACATAGCCACGCTAGGCTCCGCCCACCTCGCACCTGCACACATTACCTTGCACCACACACATAGATGCACTAGGCTCCGCCCACCTCGCACCGCACACATTACCCCGCTATGCTCTGCCCACATCGCACCGCACACATAGCCCTGCTAGGCTCCGCCCACCTCGCACCGCACACACGGCCCCGCTTGGCTCCGCCCACCTCACACCCGTACACATTACCCTGTTAGGCTCCGCCCACCTCGCACCCGCACACATTACCCCGCTAAGCTCCGCCCACCTCGCACCGCACACATAGCCTCGCTATGCTCCGCCCACCTCACACCCGCACACATTACCTCAATAGGCTCCGCCCACCTTGCACCACACACTTGGCCCCGCTTCGCTCCGCCCACCTCGCACCGCACACATTACCCTGCTAGGCTCCGCCCACCTCGCACCACACAAATAGCCCCGCTAGGCTCCGCCCACCTCGCACCAAACACATAGCCCTGCTAGACTCCACTCCGCCCACTTCGCACCGCACACATAGCCACGCTAGGCTCCGCCCACCTCGCACCTGCACACATTACCTTGCACCACACACACGGCCCCGCTTGGCTCCGCCCATCTCACACAGCGCACATTACCCTGCTAGGCTCCGTCCACCTCGCACTCGCACACATTACCTCGCTAGGCTCCACCCACCTCCCACCCACACACATTACACCGCTAGGCTTCGCCCATCTCGCACCGCACACATAGCCCTGGTAGGCTCCACCCACCTCGCACCACACACATTACCCCGCTAGGCTCTACCCACCTCGCACCGCACACATAGCCCTGCTAGGCTCCGCCCACTTCGCACCCACACATATTACCGGGATAGGCTCCACCCACCTCTCACCGCACACATTGCCCTGCTAGGCTCCGCCCACCTTGCACCCGCACACATTACCCCGCTATGCTCCGCCCACCTCGCACCGCACACATAGTCCCGCTAGGCTCCGCCCACCTTGCACCCGCACACATTACTTCGCTAGGCTCTGCTCATCTCGCACCCGCACACATTACCCCGCTAGGCTCCGCCCACCTCGCACCCACACACATTACCCCGCTAGACTCCGCCCACATCGCACCACACACATAGCCCCGCTAGGCTCCGCCCACCTCACACCCGCACACATTACCTTGCTAGGCTCCGCCCACCTAGCACCCGCACACATTACCTCGCTAGGCTCCGCCCACCTCACACCGCACACATGGCCCCGCTCGGCTTACCTGCAGTGATGAAGTCCTGCCCTCCCGTCCTCAGCGCTGACACTGTCCTCCATGGCTGCCGCTTCACATCTGTCACTGCGGCCCGAGACTGTCACTAGCGGTGACGTCACGGGCCGCTCGTGATACTTGGCTGTGAAGGTGATTGAAGTCAGTGTGCAGTATCAGCAGTGCAGGAGATCGTCACCGCAGGTAATGTACCTCGCTCCTGACAGCAGCACTTGTCATACCCTGCAGTGACCTAGGCTGACCCATTGATGTTAGCTCAGGTCACTGCATTGCTCTCCCAGCCAATTGGGAACATTCTGTTCTTCATTGACTGGGACAGTGACTATGGTATGGATCATCATGATAACCACTTGGATTACAGCAGACATGGATTTGTTTTTCTTTCTATTAAATTGGTGAAAGAGGCAATGTGTTGTACAGTGTTTTTTCAAATAAAAATGTGTCGTCTATTTTTTTTTTTAATTACTGACTGGGTTGGTGATGTCGGGTATCTGATAGACGCCTGACCTCACCAACCCCAGGGCTTGATGCCAGGTGACATTACACATCTGGTATTAACCCCATATATTACCCCGTTTGCCACTGCATCAGGGCACGGGATGAGCTGGGGCGAAGCACCAGGATTGGAACATCTAATGGATGCGCCACTTCTGGGGCGGCTGCGGCCTGCTATTTTTAGGCTGGGGAGTGTCCAATAACAGTGGACCTCCCTAGTCTGAGAATATCAGACCCCAGCTGTCTACTTTACCTTGGCTGGTGGTCTAATTTTGGGGGGACCCCTACGTGTTTTTTTTTAAATTATTTGTTTAATGTAAAATAACAGCGTGGGGTGCCCTCTGTTTTGGATTACCAGCCAAGGTGAAGTTGCCAGCTGTGGTCTGCAGGCTGCAGCCGTCTGCATTACCCTAGCTGGATACAAAAATAGAGGGAATCCCACGTCATTTTTTTTTAAATTTATGTATTTATTTTGGTAAATACAAGGCTAAGTACCACATGAAAGGCACCAAAGGGTGCAAAATTACAAAATGCAGGAGAATGGGACATTATGTGTCTTTCTGCCATTAAAATGACAGAAAAGACTGATATGAAGTGTACAAGCACAGGAAAATCACCAGAGCGCTCTACGCTGTGAAAGGCAGTAGAAAATGGCACTGGAGTGAACATGTGACTGCCTCATGTAGGTTGAAGCTATGGATCCTGGGTAAATTTATGTATTTTCCCTCCTTCAGTTTTTTGGCAGTACACCAAAAAAACGGAAGGCACACGGATGACAAACGGATGACATACGGACCGTATACGTGTCACGCTCCCGATGCCTCAGCTGCGCTCCTTGCCTACTGATCCGGTCCACGTGTCCACCGGTCACGGCTGCCACTCTTGCTCTCCTGTGTCCTGTCCCCAGTCTCATGTGTCTGACTCATGCTTCTGTATAGGGTCGGGCCGCGCCCACTCACCTGGTCTTATGGGCCCAGCACTGCTGCAGCAGAATATGACATGAGGCTGTGCTGGGTATATAAGACTGGCCTTGCCATGTGGGCGGGGCCTGATCAACGTGTCTTGTAAACCTTGTCTTAAAAGCTAGGTGCTCAGGTCCCCCTTGTGCTGTGTCCTGTAATTAATACTATTGCCTGACATTCCTACCCGGCACCTGTGCCGGATTCCTGCACTGTCTCCAGGAACTCTGAAGCCCCAGTGACTGTTCTACCCGTCCCCTGTGGGACGCAGTCCCTGCCATGCTAGTGCTCCGGCTACCGTGCACCCAGGCCTCCGGTGGGGTGCACAGTCCAGTGGATCCACCACCCGGACCTAACAATACGGAACGGAAATGGATGCCACACGGATGCACCCGTGAAAAAAACGGACCGTTTTTTGGAAACCGCAAAAATAGATCGGTCGTGTGAATGTAGCCTTATTCTAATCTGCCGTATAAACAACAGGCAGAAATAAGTGAATAGCGCCCCCCAGCGTCAGAAAATCTCCGGGGTTTCAGGGGTAGCTGAGACCCTGGAGATCATGATTCAGGCCAGTTTGTCCAATCGCCGCTCACGTGATCACCGGTATACACCGTATACCAGTGATCACGTTACAGTAAATGACAGCGCCGGTAAAAAATTATTTATCTCCCATCTGGCATGAACAAACATGTCAGATGGGAGATAAATCTCCTCCCCGGTCCCCCGGTAACGCCAAAGAGCCCCCCCCTGACCCCCTCCCGGAAAATCCAAGATGGCCGCGCGCACAGCAGCGCACCGGCCGCATTCACCCTACTCCTCTGATTTCTGTCGCATGTGCCATAACACATGCAACAGAGAACTCCTCCCCAGGCCCTGCCAGGTCACCCCCTTTAACCCCACCAGTGTTCCCCGGTGTCCCACGGTACCTGTGCAGCGTTGATCCCCCGCGGCCCCCTCCTTCACAATAGATGCTGCCGCATGCACAGAGCGGCTGTCAGCTCAAGTTCCTGTGTTCAGACACAGTGAGTGGTGGTAACCATGCATCTGTAAGCTACTGCAATGCTCTGCTCATGAGGTAAGGAACATAGTTGATTAGGAGAGCTATACTACATTTTTCACTCCAAAGACATACAGCGCTATGGATTTAATAATGCTATATAAATGAATAAATTACTATTATTACTGCAATGCCCTGCTCATGAGGTAAGGAACATAATTGATCAGGAGAGCTATATACTACATTTCCAAATGGAGGGATTTGCTTTTATAGTTGCCCTGCTGAACGCCTACCAAACATGAGAGTCCGTTATACGCCACAAGAAAACATGTCTAAACAGGGAGCTCTGTTGTTTAGTATTCATTCAGCTGGATAACTGGACTTAAAGGGGTATTCCATCTCCAAGATCCTATCCCCAATATATAGTAGGTGGAATAGCAATAATATCAGCAAATACCAATATTTGGAAATGTAGAATAGTTCTCCTGATTAGGCATGCCCTTACCTCATGAGCAGGGCATTGCAGCTTTGGTAGCAACTAGAGATGAGCGAACTGGTCCCGGTTCGGCTCAAGGCCGGTTCGCCGAACGGGGGTCCCGTTCGAGTTCGGTTCGTCGAACGTTCGACGAACCGAACTCGAACGTATAGGCTAGAATGGGAGGCAATCACAAACACATAAAAATGCATGATAAATGTACACAAACAGTTAATAAATATTGCCATAACACTTACCGGTCCTCGTGATCCCTTCTGCACTCTGTCTCCTGCCGCTATTCCATCCGATGATCGCTGAATCCTCCCGGTGACCTGCACTGCCAGCAGAGATGCAGGACCTATCGTGACGTCAAAATAGCCATGTGACCAGTCACGTGGCTATTATCTCATTGGCTACAGACTGGTCCCATGACTATGACACGTCATGTAGGACCTGCGAGTGCATCTCTCCGGTACACGGTGCACATATGTGTATCGCCGTGTACCGGCGACATGCTCTAGCACACGGTCGACTCCCCGTTCCGTTAGGGACCGGCTGACACAGCCGGTCATAACGGAGATCACCATTGCCATAGCAACGCAGTTAGCGGTGACGTCACCGCTAACCGCGGCTCCGAGAGCACCGTTGCTATGGTAACGCGTCTGTCAGCGTTACCGCTAGCAGCCAGCACTGATCACTCACGGAGTGAAGGCTGCACGCTGCTTCCCGATTGTAGTGATGATTGTAGTGAGGATGGAGGTTCCCCAGCCCCAAGTGATGAGCTGGTGAATCTCATCCTTCCTCACTACAATCGTCACTACTACTACACTAGTGATGATTGTAGTGAGGATGGAGGTTCCCCAGCCCCAAGTGATGAGCTGGTGAATCTCATCCTTCCTCACTACAATCGTCACTACTACTACACTAGTGATGATTGTAGTGAGGATGGAGGTTCCCCAGCCCCAAGTGATGGGCTGGTGAATCTCATCCTCACTACAATCGTCACTACTACTACACTAGAAAGAAAGAAGACAGAAGAGCAGGATCGTGGAGGGCTGACAGGGGGTAATAAAGATGGAGTCTCTAATGTGTCTGTGTATTTATTTCTATTAAAGTATTTTTTCTCTGTGTGGTGTCTTTTTTTTAACCCTTTATTGGAGATTCTTAATGGCCGGGTCAAACGTGCCTGACATTAAGAATCTCTGGCTTAATACTGGCTGGTAAAACAAAGCCAGTATTAACTCATGATTACCCAACAAGCCACCCGGCTCCAGGGCTGTTGGAAGAGTTGGATACAGCGCCAGATGATGGCGCTTCTATGAGAGCGCCATTTTCTGGGACGGCTGCGGACTGAAATCCGCAGCAGAGGCGCCCACAAACCTCGGGCCAACCTGTGCTGCGGATTCCAATCCCCAGCTGCCTAGTTGTACCCGGCTGGACACAAAAATGGGGCGAAGCCCACGTCATTTGTTTTTTAATTATTTCATGAAATAAGTGAAATAATTAAAAAAAACGGGCTTCCCTATATTTTTGGTTCCCAGCCGGGTACAAATAGGCAACTGGGGGTTGGAGGCAGCCCGTGGCTGCCAGCTGTACCTGGCTAGCATACAAAAATATGGCGAAGCCCACGTCATTTTTTTGGTGGGCAAAAAACTTCTGCATACAGTCCTGGATGGAGTATGCTGAGCCTTGTAGTTCTGCAGCTGCTGTCTGCTCTTCTCCATACAGACAGACAGCAGCTGCAGAACTACAAGGCTCAGCATACTCCATCCAGGACTGTATGCAGAAGTTTTTTGCCCCCTGAAAAAATTCTGTGGGCTTCGCCATATTTTTGTATGCTAGCCAGGTACAGCAGGCAAGTACGGCTGCCCCCAACCCCCAGTTGCCTATTTGTACCCGGCTGGGAACCAAAAATAAAGGGAAGCCCTTTTTTTATTATTTCATGAATTTCATGAAATAATTAGAAAACAAATGACGTAGGCTTTGCCCCATTTTTGTGTCCAGCCAGGTACAACTAGGCAGCTGGGGATTGGAATCTGCACCACAGGTTGGCCTGAGCTTTCTGGGCCCCACTGCTGCGAATTGCAGTCTGCAGCCGCCTCAGAAAATGGCATTTTCATAGAAGCGCCATCTTCTGGCGCTGTATCCAACTCTTCCAGCACCTGCCTGCTATACCTGGCTAGCATACAAAAATATGGCGAAGCTCGCGTCCTTTTTTTGTAGTTTTTTGGCAAAAAAAATAAAAAATGCTTCCCTGGATTTTCCATTGCCAGTGAAGGTAACACCAAGCAGTGGGGGTTAGCAGCCAGTAGCTGCTTGGATTACCCTTAGCTAGCAATACAAAAAATGCAGCGGGAGCCCATATATATTTTTTTTAATTATTTATTTAAATAACTAAAAATAAAATGGGCTTCCCTGTATTTTGATTGCTGGACATCACAGTGCTGTAAAAAGAAATCTTTAAAAAAATGACGTAGCGCTCCGCGGTATTTTTGATTCTCAGCGCAGATAAAGCAGACAGCTATGGGTTGCCACCCCCATCTGCCTGTCGTTACCTTGGTTGGCAATCAAAATACAGGGAATCCCATTAATTTTTTCTATTTAAAATATAGTTAAAAAAAAAATGACGTTGGGTCCCCCCATTTTTGATAGCCAGCTAGGGTAAAGCAGACGGCTGTAGCCTGAAAACCACAGCTGGCAGCTTTACCGTGGTTGGGGATCCAATGTGGAGGTCCCCTCAGGCTCTTTTTTATAATTATTTTATAAATATTAATAATTACACAATAAAAGTAGGGTCCCCCCCAAATTGGATCACCAGCCAAGGTAAAGCGGACAGCTGTGGTCTGGTATTCTCAGGGTGGGAAGGTCCATAGTTATTGGCCTTCACAGCCTAAAAATAGGCCGCAGGCACCCCAGACGTGGCGCATCCACTAGATGCGCCAATCCTGGCGCTTCACCCCAGCTCATCCCGTGCCCTGGTGCAGTGGCAAACGGGGTAATAAATCGGGTTGATACTAGCTGTAAAGTCACCTGAGATCAAGCCCAGCAGTTTGTGATGTAATGGCGTCTATTAGATACCCAACATCATAAACTGTCAGTACTAGCAAAAACAAAAAATCGACAAAAGAAATTTATTTGAAAAAACAGTCCCCAAAACATTTCCTCTTTCACCAATTTATTGTAAGAAAAAAAATAAAGGGGTCCCACGACGACTCTGGACCGTCTAGAATATGGGGGGGAGACACTCAGGGAACGTATCCCCCATTTTCTAGGAGTGCGGACCCTTCATGTGAGGAGTGTGGGTGCAATGAATCTGCACTCACTCTCCCCGGGTCCACAGCAGCAGAGTCCATGTCGTAATGGTTGCTACTAAAGCTGCAATGCCCTGCTCATGAGGTAAGGGCATGCCTAATCAGGAGAACTACTGTAGAGGAAGCTCTGCTCACTGGTATATAGGTGCTCAGAGGTAATAATAGATAAAATTAGTGAGTAACCTCGGCACTCTATATCTCCCAGACTAAGTCAGAAAGTCACAACGGATAGTAATGCAAAATCACTCTTTATTGGTCCGTATTAAGAAAAAAATTTTTTCATAAGCATATATGTTTTTGTCCAAAACAAGTTACAAATGACGTTTCGGCCTGAGCCTTCGTCAGATTGGACTTATCTGCATGTAATCATGAAAAATGACAATAATCAGTATAACATAAGAGTGAGAGAACAATAACATAAACTCGAACAATGTAGAGGTACAATTGGGATGCAGCAAAAAAATTGCAACACAGCAAGAAATGAAACACATGATACAAATGTCATAATACAGTACAAGGATAATATAGTAATGACAAATATGGGGTCAGAGTAGGCTTAGACAGCTCTGGTACGAAAGAGATGTCAATCATAAAGTAACATGTGCAGTAGGTGTAGAGCTACAGTATGCATGGCAGAGCTAATGGGTAGACCGACCATAGAAAAAGAACGGAGAAAAAGTGGAGAAAAAGTGGAGAAAAAGTGGAGAAAAAGTGGAGAATAAGTGGAGAATAAGTGGAGAAAAAGTGGAGAAAAAGTGGAGAAAAAGTGGAGAATAAGTGGAGAATAAGTGGAGAATAAGTGGAGAAAAAGTGGAGAAAAAAATGGAGAAAAAGTGGAGAAAAAGTGGAGAAAAAGTGGAGAATAAGTGGAGAATAAGTGGAGAATAAGTGGAGAAAAAGTGGAGAAAAAAGTGGAGAAAAAGTGGAGAATAAGTGGAGAAAAAGTGGAGAATAAGTGGAGAATAAGTGGAGAAAAAGTGGAGAAAAAGTGGAGAAAAAGTGGAGAATAAGTGGAGAATAAGTGGAGAATAAGTGGAGAAAAAGTGGAGAAAAAAATGGAGAAAAAGTGGAGAAAAAGTGGAGAATAAATGGAGAAAAAGTGGAGAAAAAGTGGAGAAAAAAATGGAGAAAAAGTGGAGAAAAAGTGGAGAATAAATGGAGAAAAAGTGGAGAAAAAGTGGAGAAAAAAATGGAGAAAAAGTGGAGAAAAAGTGGAGAATAAGTGGAGAAAAAGTGGAGAAAAAGTGGAGAAAAAAATGGAGAAAAAGTGGAGAAAAAGTGGAGAATAAATGGGGAAAAAGTGGAGAAAAAGTGGAGAAAAATATGGAGAAAAAGTGGAGAAAAAGTGGAGAAAAGGTGGAGAAAAAGTGGAGAAAAAGTGGAGAATAAGTGGAGAAAAAGTGGAGAAAAAAATGGAGAAAAAGTGGAGAAAAAGTGGAGAAAAAAATGGAGAAAAAGTGGAGAAAAAGTGGAGAAAAAAATGGAGAAAAAGTGGAGAAAAAGTGGAGAATAAGTGGAGAAAAAGTGGAGAAAAGGTGGAGAAAAAGTGGAGAAAAAAATTCTCCACTTTTTCTCCATTTATTCTCCACTTTTTCTCCACTGTTTCTCCACTTTTTCTCCACTTTTTCTCCATTTTTTTCTCCATTTTTTCTCCACTTTTTCTCCATTTATTCTCCCCTTTTTCTCCACTGTTTCTCCATTTTTTTCTCCACTTTTTCTCCACTTTTTCTCCACTGTTTCTCCATTTTTTCTCCACTTTTTCTCCACTTTTTCTCCACTTTTTCTCCACTGTTTCTCCATTTTTTCTCCATTTTTTTCTCCACTTTTTCTCCACTTTTTCTCCACTTTTTCTCCACTTTTTCTCCATTTTTTTCTCCACTTTTTCTCCACTTTTTCTCCACTTTTTCTCCACTTTTTCTCCATTTTTTCTCCATTTTTTCTCAAGTGGAGAAAAAAGTGGAGCACCCTTTGGTGCCTTTCATGTGGCACTAAGGGGTGCTTAGCTTTGCATTTAGCCAAAAAAATGAAAAAAAAATGACGTAGGGTTCCCCCTAGTTTTGTAGCCAGCTAGGGTAAAGCAGACGGCTGCAGCCTGCAGACCACAGCTGGCAACCTCACCTTGGCTGGTAATCCAAAACTGAGGGCACCCCACGCTGTTTTTTTAAATTAAATAAATAATTAAAAAAAAAACACGTAGGGGTCCCCCAAAATTGGATTACCAGCCAAGGTAAAGCAGACAGCTGGGGCCTGATATTCTCAGACTAGGGAGGTCCATGGTTATTGGACTCTCCCCAGCCTAAAAATAGCAGGCCGCAGCCGCCCCAGAAGTGGCGCATCCATTAGATGCGCCAATCTTGGTGCTTCGCCCCGGCTCATCCCGCGCCCTGGTGCGGTGGCAAACGGGGTAATATATGGGGTTAATACCAGATGTGTAATGTCACCTGGCATCAAGCCCTGGGGTTGGTGAGGTCAGGCGTCTATCAGATACCCGACATCACCAACCCAGTCAGTAATAAAAAAAAAATAGACGACAAACACATTTTTATTTGAAAAAACACTCCCCAAAACATTCCCTCTTTAACCAATTTATTAGAATGAAAAACAAATCCAGGTCTGGTGTAATCCAAGGGGTTGCCATGACGATCCACACTGTCCCAGTCAATGAAGAGCAGGATGTTCCCCATTGACTGGGAGAGCAGTGCAGTGACCTGAGCTAACATCAATGGGTCAGCCCAGGTCACTGCAGGGGATGACAAGTGCTGCTGTCAGTGAGGTACATTACCTGCGCTGATCTCCAGCACTGCCGACAGCCCCTGTCACTGAGGTCAATGACCGGCGCCTTCACATCAAGTATCGCGAGAGGTCCGTGACGTCTCGGGTCGGAAGCGAGAGGTGATGTGACAAGCGGCGGCCATG
Organism: Anomaloglossus baeobatrachus; assembly: GCF_048569485.1. NCBI lineage: Eukaryota > Metazoa > Chordata > Amphibia > Anura > Aromobatidae > Anomaloglossus > Anomaloglossus baeobatrachus. The sequence goes on along the minus strand of NC_134354.1, from coordinate 155,169,658 downwards.
GAGGACAGTGACAGCGCTGAGGTCGGGATGGCGGGACTTCATCACCGCAGGTAAGCCGAGCGGGGGGGGGGGATGTGTGTGGGTGTGTGTGTGTGTGTGTATGTATGTGTACGTGTGTGTGTATATGTGTACATGCCGCGGGCAGGAGGGGGCGGAGTGAGCTGAGCGGGGAAGTGTGGGCTTCCTGCACGTAACTAAGATAAACATCGGGTTGCTAACAAAGCGCTTTGCTTGGATACCCGATGTTTATCTTGGTTACCAGCTTGTGGCAGGCTGCCAGCGATGGCTCCTGCACACTGTAGCTGTAAAAAGCCCTGCTTTTTGCTGCTAGAACCGTTCTCGAACGTATCTAGAACTATCGAGCTTTTGCAAAAAGCTCGAGTTCTAGTTCGATCTCGAACAGCCCCACTCGAGCTTAGAACTGGAGAACCTCGAACCACGAACCGCGCTCAACTCTAGTAGCAACAGTTACGACATACACTCTGCTGCTGTGGACCCGGGGAGAGTGAGTGCAGATTCATTGCATCCACACTCCTCACATGGAGGGTCTGCACTCCTAGAAAATGGGGGATATGTTCCCTGAGCATGTCCCCCCATATTCTAGATGGTCCAGAGTCATCGTGGGACCACTTTATTTTTTTTCCTTACAATAAATTGGTGAAAGAGGGAAAGTTTGGGGGAGTGTTTTTTCAAATACATTTTTTTTCGTCTATTTGTTTTGTTAGTACTGACAGTTTGTGATGTCGGGTATCTGATAGACGCCATGACATCACAAACTGCTGGGCTTGATGTCAGGTGACTTTACAGCTAGTATCAACCCCATTTATTACCCTGTTTGCCACTGCACCATGGCACGGGATGAGCTGGGGTGAAGCGCCAGGATTCGCGCATCTAGTGGATGCGTCAATTCTAGGGCACCTGCGGCCTGCTATTTTTAGGCTGTGAAGGGCCAATAACTATGGACCTTCCCACCCTGAGAATACCAGACCACAGCTGTCCGCTTTACCTTGGCTGGTGATCCAATTTGGGGGGGACCCTACTTTTTTTTTTAATTATTATTATTTATAAAATAATTATAAAAAAGAGCCTGGGGTGACCTCCACATTGGATCCCCAACCACGGTAAAGCTGCCAGCTGTGGTTTTCAGCCTACAGCCTTCTGTTTTACCCTAGCTGGCTATCAAAAATTGGGAGACCCCACGTCATTTTTTTTAAACTATTTAATTAAATAAAAAAAAATAATGGGCTTCCCTGTATTTTGATTACCAGCCAAGGCAATGCCAGGCAGATGGGGGTGGCAACCCGTAGCTGTCTGCTTTATCTGCGCTGAAAATCAAAAATATCGCGGAGTGCTATGTCATTTTGTTTAATGATTTATTTTTACAGCACTGTCATGTCAGGCAATCAAAATACAGGGAAGCGCTTTTTTTTTTTTAGTTATTTAAATAAATAATTAGAAAAATATATATAGGCTCCTGCTGCATTTTTTGTATTGCTAGCTGAGGGTAATCTAAGCAGCTACTGGCTGCTAACCCCGAATGCTTGGTGTTACCTTCACTGGCAATGGAAATTCCAGGGAAGCATTTTTTTGCCAAAAAACTAAAAAAAAAATGACATACAGTCCTGGATGGAGTATTCTGAACCTTGTAGTTCTGCAGCTGCTGTCTGTATGAGGGAGAGGAGACAGCAGCTGTAGAACTACAGAGCTCAGCATGCTTAATTCACTAGTGTATGCAGGAGAGCAGACAGCAGCTGCAGAATTACAAGGCTCAGCATGCTCCATTCACTAGTGTATGCAGGAGACCAGACAGCAGCTGCAGAACTACAAGGCTCAGCATACTCCAGCCAGGACTGTATACAGGAGTTTTTTGCCCCCCCAAAAAATGACGTGGGCTTCGCCATATTTTTGTATGCTAGCCAGGTACAGAAGGCAGGTACGGGCTGCCCCCAACCCCCAGCTGCCTATTTGTACACGGCTGTGAACTAAAAATATAGGTAAGCCCTTTTTTTAATTATTTCATGAATTTCATGAAATAATTAAAAAAAAAAACGACGTGGGCTTTGCCCAATTTTTGTGTCCAGCCAGGTACAACTAGGCAGCTGGGGATTGGATCCGCAGCACAGGTTAGCCCGAGGTTTCTGGGCCCCTCTGCTGTGAATTTCAGTCCGCAGCCGCCCCAGAAAATGGCGCTCTCATAGAATCGCCATCTTCTGGCGCTGTATCCAACTCTTCCAGCAGCCCTGAAGCCGGGTGGCTTGCTGGGTTATAATGAGTTAATACTAGCTATGTTTTACTAGCTAGTATTAAGCCAGAGATTCTTAATGTCAGGCACGTTTGACCCAGCCATTAAGAATCTCCAATAAAGGGTTAAAAAAAAACACCACACAGAAAAAAAATACTTTAATAGAAATAAATACACAGACACACTAGAGACTCCATCCTTATTACCCTCCTGTCAGCCCTCCACGATCAATGGTCTTCTGTCTTCTTTCTCCTTCAACACATGCTGCTCTGTCTGCTCCATCAGACAGCACAGCTGCATGGGAGAAAGGACGCTGTGCTCCGTGCAGAATTCACTCTGTGAGAGTGACCACAGGCTCCCGGCTCTAAGCGGTGGCACTGGTTGCCATAGCAACGGTGCTCCGATCACGTGATTCCGGTGCCGCTGCGTGCTGGTAGCGGGACGTCCCCGTCACTGCTACCAAGCGCGTTGCTATGGCAACGGTGATCTCCGTTATTGACTGGCTGTGTCACCGGTCAGGAGCCGGCTTCAGCGGACGCTGGTAACCACGGTAAACATCGGGTAACCAAGAAGCCCTTTCCTTTGTTGCCCGATGTTTACCTTCGTTACCAGCGTCCGCCGCTGTCACGTTGTCAGTGCCAGCTCCCTGCTCCGTGCACACATAGCCAGACTACACATCGGGTAAAATTAACCCGATGTGTACTCTGGCTAGGAGTGCAGGGAGCCAGCGCTAAGAGGTGTGCGCTGGTAACCAAGGTAAATATCGGGTTGGTTACCCGATATTTACCTTAGTTACCAAGCACAGCATCGCTTCCACGCGTCGCTGCCGGCTGGGGGCTGGTCACTGTTTGCTGGTGAGATCTGCCTGACAGCTCACCAGCAATCCATGTAGCGATGCTCCAGTGATCCCTGCCAGGTCAGGTTGCTGGTGGGATCGCTGGAGCGTAACAGAGAGATGCAATGACAGGTCCTAGCATGTCGGCGTCATAGTCATGTGACCAGTCTGTAGCCAATGAGATAATAGACACGTGACTGGTCACATGGCTATTTTGATGTCACGATAGGTCCTGCATCATTGCTGGCAGTGCTGGTTACCGGGAAGATTCTGCGATCATCGGATGGAATAGCGGCAGGAGACAGAGTGCAGGATGGATCACGGAGACAGGTAAGTGTTATGGCAATGTTTATTAACTGTATGTGTACATTTATAATGTGTTTTTATGTGTTTGTGATTGCATCCCATTGTTTCCTATGGGTTCGAGCGGTTCGCCGAACCGAACTTGAACCAGACCTCGGTTCGGCGAACCGAACTCGAGCCGAACCGCTGCCGGTTTGCTCATCTCTACTCAAAACCACATTCAAGAAGGTTATTAACCCTTCAGGTGCTTCACAGGAACTAAACCAATGTGGAAGGATAAAATGAACATTTTACTTTTTGCAACAAAAAATCTTAATTTAGCCTCAAATGCATTTTCACAAGGGTAGCAGGATTAATTGGACCCCAAAATTTGTTGGGCAATTTTTTCTCAGCACGCAGATTCCTCATATGTGGTGAAAAACCCCTCTTTTGGCACACGGCAGAGCTCCGAAGGGAAGGAGCGTCATTTGACTTTTTTAACGTAAAATTAGCTGGAATCGTTAGCCACATCATGTTTATTTATTTATTTGTCAAACTTGTATGTCGCCCCTCTCCAAAGACTCAGAGCGGCTCACAACATATAATCCAAAGTACAAAGTTTATTCCCTATCTGCATGTTTATGAAGTGTGGTAGGAAGTCGGAGTAACCGGAGGAAACCCACGCAAACATAGGGAGAACATACAAACTCCTTGGAGATGTTGTCCTTGGTGGGAGTTGAATCTAAGACTCCAGCACTGCAAGACTACAGTGCTAACCACTGAGCCACCATGTCACCCATGCCTGTTGCATTTGGGGAGCCCCTGATGTACCGAAACGGAGGAGCTCCCCCACATGTGACCACATTTTAACACTAGACGCCCATGGCAAAAAAAAAAAATCAGGATGCACGCGCAGATGTGCTGCAAAAAGGGGGGGGGCTAGGTGGGATGGACGCTTGCTGATCAAGTACCTAATTGTTCAAGTTTTGTCTTTTTTTTATTTATTTGGGATGCACAAAAAAAGCAAAAAATCAAGCAATTACATACCTGATCAGCCAATCACGTAGCTGGTCAGCGCTTGGTGGCAAGCAGGTGGGGGGGGTGGAGAGGGAGTGGGAGGTGGGATTGGGGATAGTTATAAAAGAGCAACAAACAATACTTACGGCAATGATCAGAACAGCAGCAGGATCACAGGAGAGATGGAGGCAGATCGATGAGGTAGCAGATGGGGGGGCAGCGGCAGATGGTGCAGCGGCAGATGGGGGGGCAGCAGCAGGTGGGGGCAGCGGCAGATGGGAGGCAGCGGCACATGGGGGGGCAGTGGCAGATGAGGGGCAGCAGCAGATGAAGGGCAGCGGCAGATGGTGGGGCAGCAGCAGAATGGGGGCAGCAGAAGATGGGTGGAGCAGTGGTGGATGTGATTGGGCGGTAGTGGCTAGGAAAGGGTGGCAGCAGCGGATGAAAGAGGGCATAGTGGATGGAGGAGCAGCGGCGGATGGGAGAGGGCGCAGCGGATGGAGGAGCGGTGGAAGATGGGAGAGGGCACCGCTGGTGGAGGAGCGGTGGAGGATTGGAGAGGGCGCAGCGAGTGAAGGAGCGGCGAAGGATGAGAGGAGGCACAGCGGAGGATGCGAGGAGGAGCAGCAGAGGATGGGAGGAGGAGGGGGAGGGTGGAAGGGGTGTGGGATGGGAGGTGAGATTGGAGATAGATACCTTACAGGATGGACATAGGCAGCAGGATCACAGCAGATGGAGGCTCACAGCAGATAAAGGCTCACAGCAGATGGACGAGGGTGAGAGGTGGGAGAGGAGGCAGCAGATGAAGTGGATGGGAGAGAGTGGGCAGCAGATCTGGGAGGGGGGACAGCGACTGATGGGGAGAACGGTAGCAAATGGAGTGGGGGCAGCAGATGGAGGAGGGCAGCCGCTGATCGAGTACAGTGGCAGCCGATCGGGTGCAGTGGCGGACGTTCGGTAACAGAGGTGGCCGATCGGAAACAGAGGTGGCCGATTGGGAATAGTGGCAGCACATCATGAGCAGTGGCGGCCGATACGGGGTGGTGGTGGCTGAAAAGGGGCGGTGGCGATGGGTGCAGTGGTGGATCGGGGGCAGCTGTGGATTGGGGGGCTATATCTTACCGATGGGCACCCGCAGGGATCGCTTTCCTCAGCTTCTTTTGACGGAGTGAAGCTAAGGGGACGGTCACCTACAGGTCACCGGCACAAGTTCCACGGTGATTGGAGAGATCGGTCACAAGGCCGGTCTCTCCAAACAGAGCTGGGGAAGGGTGAAACAAATCATTAATCATGGCTGGATTTCAATGTTTCAGCCATTTTCAATGGCTAAAACATAGCAGTGGCTGTGATTGGCTGAGTGGCATTCGTCAGCCGATCACAGCCTCCATAGGTTTGGGGAGGAGACACTACCCCTCCTGAGGTCAGGCAGAGGTACCCTCCTTCCCAAATCTTCTATTTGTGTACACCGATATCACTCACTGGGGCTCCGGGGCCATGATTTCACCATGACGTACTGGGTACGTCATGGGTCGTTAAGTACCAGGGCACCATGATGTACCCAGTACGTCATGGGTCGTTAAGGAGTTAAAAAGTCTACATACCCCTATTAAAGTGTCATGTTTTGGTCTTGCAAAATTATAATACCTAGAAGAAGAATTGGAGAACTTTTATTCAATCTTTAATGTCACTCATAATCTGCACAAATCCACTGATTTTTAAACCGAAATCATTTTGAGAAAATAAAACTGAAATAATGTGGGTGCATAGGTGTAAATGCCCTCATAATTGTGTCACAAACTTGGGGGTGTCACTCAAAAGCTCTCCTTTTGGCCGTGGGCCTGTCAATCCGTGATAACACTGCATCTGCAGCCCAACTCTGACGTCTGTATTACATCGGAGCCAAAAGATACGACCTCCTCATTTCCAACAACGTGATATTTCGCACCCCAATGGGGTATGTAAGGTCCACTTGACGCAATGCAACACTGACACCTTCTGTCCCCGTGGGCACAAGGAGGCACTGGTAGGGAGAACAGAGCTGGCCGCTCGACCTCTGGCACGGCACCTGGCCAACAGAAACTTTCCACTACCCTCAGTGGAACAAAATTCAGCTGGACCCAGCACAGTGCAGTAGTCTGCCACCAGTTCCTCATTAGGTATATTCCTGGTAATTTAACCCTAGCATGCATACCTGGGGCCTCGCAGGCCTGCTAGGTTATTGGTTTTCTATTTTCTGCAAGATTACTTTAGTTATAATTTTGAAACTCTAGGTATTCCTCAGGTACATAGTTGTTAGTAATTTCCAGTTGTTAATATATTTTTATGTTATAGGCATTTTGGTAAAACAACTCTTTTTTCGGACTACGACGTGTGATCCTCAGTCTTTTTGCCTGTACTGTTGCTGGCGAAGACATTGTCTTTATCTTGTCTTACTTTGTCTTTGAACTTTTGATGCCTACCATGATGGAGCGAAGCAACACAAAATGCTTGCCAAGGCAAATTACGGAAGCTATAATCTGATGTGGTATACATTTTCAGGAACATCTAGAGCCAAGAAAAAAAAAGAAAGCACTGTTATATTTGTCCAGCAAAGAACGAAAGGAAATCTGAGTGTTTCTGTACTACTTGTGGACAAAATGTCTGCAAGTAACATTCTTCCGAAAAAATAATATGTGAAACTTGATGGGGTAATCAGTAATGTTCAAAAGGAAAGTTTTTGAAAAGAAATGTTTCTGCACCATATTTACTACTACTTTTATATAAGAAAATCTTTTAGACAAAAAAATCATTTATATGTATATATATATATATATATATATGTATATATATACACATATATATATATATATATATATATATATATATATATATATATAAATATTTAGAATGTATATTGGGCGTTGTAAGCCGGTGTAATTACTTTTTTTTGTTTTATGCACATGACTATAATGTTTTGAAATATTCACATCTCAAATAAACTTTGAAAAGTATTTCTATTTGATTTACTCCATGTTATTTGCACACAGACCTAAAAGGCCCCAGGTATGTGAAAGTGTAGATTTCTATAATTGCGCGTTCTAGGGTTAACAGAACTATATTGGGCTAGAAACCAGCCAAGGCAGTGTGTAATGTTAAACCAAGCTCATGGACATGAGGTTCAGGGATTTGGATAAAAGCAACAGCCCAAGATTAAATTTTATATTTAATCGCCTTAAGGGCACACTAGATAATACACTATTTACAAGATAGGATTTACAGATATTATGTCAGAACTAAAGTTAAAGATAAGTTATGGTTACATTCAGATAAATACTGTAGATGGATCAGTTACCTTGCTTATTTTTGATTAGGCATGGTGGTGGCTGGAACAGGGGGGTGCTGAGGAGTCACAGGTTTTCGTAAGAATACTCACATGTATGCCACACGTGACTGCTCAGAGAAGAACACTCACAAAATGTCGGCTCTGATTTTAATAAACCTACGTCTCTCCATTTCCCATCTCCCTTGTGATCTATTACTGAGCTGAAGAGATAACAAAGGGTCAAATAGAATTTAGAATTTTTTATTTTTTGATTTGTTGCAAAAAGGGTGCACCTCATCCTATGCAAAACAATGTTTCGGCTTCTAGGAAGCCTTCATCGGGGTTTTCCGTATAAAGCGTTGAGGGTTTTGGGGGAAACAATCTGCAATGTCAGACGGTGCTCAGGGCATCTGTGGTATGGGTAAGGTGCCAAAGAATTCAGAGACAAATCATATGTCAGGTTAAAAGGGGAAGAATGCAGAGGATAGAGGACCAGTGTGCCTTTTTGTACATTCACTGGTGTAATAGACAAATTCCCAGGCAATGGTGGCAGTGATAGCGATGGCTGCCACTGTGGAGGTACTCTTTCAAGCCTTATTGCAGCTGCCAGCTTCAACACAAATTCAACTACGCTCTTTTTAACTGCATCAGCTACAAAGTATGTTACAGGAGCTGAAATTTTGGTTCTGTGAGGAACTGTGAAAACAGGCAGTATAATAATGTGCTGGACACTCTCCCTCTGTGTACAGTCAGTGTAATAAGAATGCTTCAGTTCCCCGGGCCACTCAGTCAATAGCATTGAGGAGGAACACAAAGGCAAAGGTAGCATAGCTATTGGTTGACTGCTAGCTCAATCTAAAATACAATGATCATCTTTTTCACTGCAACTGCTTTGGAATAGGAGCGGAAAATTAGTCTCTATAGGAGAAACTTGGAAAACAGGCTCTTTAGGGACCTTTTATAAAAATTGTTGTTCTGTGGGGGTACTCTTCGAATATTGCCTGTTATGGTAAAAAATGAAACCAGGCTCTGTAGGAATTAATGTAATGTTGGCTGCACGTGAGGCAGAAACCATCTTGGTGCATAACATATTACCACTTAGGATTGGTGCACTTTTTTTGTCCATGTTGCCTCCTTCTACTACTCTGATTCCTCCACCATCTCCTCATCTGGTCAGTGTAACACCTGCATGACTAACCTTAGCCCTTCCAGGGGGAAACAATAGCAGGCTGTTGTGAGACTCAGCTGTTTGGGGTTGAAATCCCCCATCTGTGGATGCACTTTATTAAAGCCTTTTAAAATTGTTGCTCTGAAAAGTAAATATTAAAATTTTGGCTGTGGGAGGAACTCTGAAAAGAAGCACTGTGCAGTCCTTTAAAATTTATTTCTCTGTCCGGGAAATCTTTAAATTTTGGATGTGAGGGAGAACTCTGAAAAGAGGGTTGTAGGTGCCTTTTCAAAATTCTTTCTGCTGTGAGAAAATAAAAATTGAGCAATTACTTAAGGCATTATCCCCAAAGGGGCCCCTTATGCGACAAAGATGCAGGATAGGTGTGCTGGTCAGTCCATGATCCTCTTGCTATTAAAAATGCAGTTTTTGAGGTTAAAAGTGTAAAGTGAAAAGGTGCGAGCAGGGATTGGACCCACTGATTTGCAGCACACAGAACAGCTGAGGAACTTGACTATGGCGCACACCATTTTTTCAGTCTGTGCAGGCTCTGGGAGCTAGTAATAAGCATCGGAGACAGGGCACACACCATAGAGCAGCCGAGAGGGTGAGTGTGCTGGAGTCCCAACCAGGGAATGGGGGCAGGAAAGTGCAAGGATGTGTCGGTAATGGAGTTATAGTACTCCCCCCAAACCTCCCTTTTTCAAGAATCTGTTAAGGAGAAGAGGGGCATTTAGATTCTCCTTGGGCTCCCATGATCTCTCCTCAGAACCGTAGGAGACAATGTATAGGATTCCTGAAGTAGCGACTTAGAGCAACAGGTTTGAGGCAAGATACATAGAACAAGCTGAGAATCTGCAAGGAGGCTGGAAGGTTCAGATTGTAGGCTATGGCATTGATCTGCTGAAGCACCTCAAAGGGACCAATAAAGCGGGGACCCAACTTGTAGGAAGGCATCTTGAGATGGACGTATCTGGAAGAGAGCCATACTTTGTCTCCAAGCCAGAACAAAGGAGAATCTAGGCATCTCTTGTCTGTGTGCCACTTCATGTGGAAAAGGCCTGCTGCAAAGAAAACTCACTCACATGATTATTGTAGGAGAACTCTGCCCATAGATGGAGCTTTACCCAATCGCTGTTGTGTTCATTGACAAAATGCCACAAGAAATTCATCAGGATTTGGTTGAGCCACTTCATTTGGCCGTTGGACTGTGGATAGTAGGCCAATACGAAGTCCAGGGTGTTATCAGCATACAGGTTGCCTTCCAGAACCGAGAAGTGAACTGGGAGTCTCTATCGGATACAATGTGGAGAGAAAGGCTGTGCAGGCAGAAAAAGTGTTTAATGAAGAACTCAGCGAGAATAGGGGTAGAAGGCAAACCGGTCATATGAGAAATTTTAGAAAACTGTCCACTATCACCAAGAAACCAGAGGACTTTGGCAGGTTGGTTAAAAAGTACATCGATATCTGCTGCAAGGGAGAGGACGGCACCAGTAAGAGAAGCAGTCGTCCAGCAGGAAGCTTCTTAGGGGTCTTGTTGCAAGCACAGGAGGGACAGTCAAAGAAAAACTCCATGACATGATGATGCAGCATTAGCTACCAATAGTGCTGAGAGATTAAAAAAATAGTCATCTTTTGTCTGGTGGGACCGGCAAACTTAGTGGAATGATCACACTTTATAGCAAGCTTCCTGTCAGCTTCTGCAATGAACATCTTTCCTAGAGGTACTCAAGACATGTTTCCTGGAGCTACTGTGAGAAGCTGAGCCACCCCCCTAGTGTTCGAGTTTGGTTCGGTTCGTTGAACGGATGCTCCGTTCGACGAATGTTCGATGAACTCCTTCAAACCCCATTGAAAACAATGGTAGGCAAATACAAACACTTAAAAACACATTATACACGTACACATACAGTTAATAAACATTGCCATTACACTTACAGGTCCCGCGACGCGTCCTGCACTCTGCCGCTTTTCCTTCCGATAATCGCTGCGTCCTCACGGTAACCAGCACTGAAGATAGGACCTTCCGTGACGTCAAAATAGCATGTGACCAGTCAGATGTGTATTATCTCATTGGCTACAGACTGCTCACATGGCTAGACGCCATGCTAGGTTCTGTCAGTGCATCTCTCCGGTACACGGTGATCGTTTGTGCATCTCCGTGTACTGGCGAGATGCTCTGGCACATAGTCGGCTTCCCCGTTTCTGCATGTGGGCGCTCTTTACAGAGTCAGCCCACATGCAAGGACCGGCTGCCAAAGCCGGTGAATTGCGGCACCAGGAATCACGTGATCGGAGAACCATTTCTATAGTAACCGGCCTGTCAGATTACTTTAGCAACAGTGGCAGTGGTGACGTCACCGCTTGCAGCCCAAAGCCTCTGTTCACTCTCACTGAGTGTTTAGACTGCATGGGAGCAGCAGCGTCTTCCTCCCATGCAGTGCTGTCTGATGTAGCAGAGCTGCATGGGTTGAAGGAGAAAGAAGACAGAAGACCAGTATCGAGGAGGGATGAGAGGAAGTAATAAACATGGAGTCTCTAAGTGTGTCTGTATTTATTTCTATTAAAGTATTTTTTCTCTGTGTGGTGTCTTTTTTTTAACCCTTTATTGGAGATTCTTAATGGCCAGGTCAAACTTGCCTGACATTAGGAATCTCTGGCTTAATACTACCTAGTAAAACAAAGCTAGTATTAACCCATTATTACTTAGCAAGCTACCCAACTTCAGGGCTGCTGGAAGAGTTGGATACAGCGCCAGATGAAGGCGCTTCTATGAAAGCGGCATTTTCTGTGGCGGCTGCGGACTGCAATTCGCAGCAGAGGGGCCCAGAAAGCTCGGGCTAACTTGTGCTGCGGATTTTAATCCCCAGCTGCTTAGTTCCTGGCTGGACACAAAAATGATGTGAAGCCCATGTCGATTTTTTTTTTTTAATTATTTCATGAAATTCATGAAATAATTAAAAAAAGGACTTCCCTATTTTTTTAGTTCCCAGCCAGGTACAAATAGACAGCTGGGGGTTAGGGGCAGCCATACCTGCCTGCTGTACCAGACTAGCATACAAAAATATGGCGAAGCCCACGTCATTTTTTTGGGGGGCAAAAAACTCCTGTATACAGTCCTGGCTGGAGTATGCTGAGCCTTGTAGTTCTGCAGCTGCTGTCTGGTCTACTGCATACACTAGTGAATGGAGCATGCTTAGCCTTGTAGTTCTGCAGCTGCTGTCTGGTCTCCTGCATACACTAGTGAATGGAGCATGCTGAGCCTTGTAATTCTGCAGCTGCTGTCTGCTCTCCTGCATACACTAGTGAATTAAGCATGCTGAGCTCTGTAGTTCTGCAGCTGCTGTCTCCTATCCCCTATACAGACAGCAGCTGCAGAACTACAAGGTTCAGAATATTCCATCCAGGACTGTATGCAGGAGTTTTTTGCCCCCCAAAAAAATTGTGTGGCCATCGCCATGTTTTTGTATGCTAGCCAGGAACAGCAGGCAGCTACAGTTTGCCCCCAACCCCCAGTTGCCTATTGTACCCGGCTGGGAACCAAAAATATAGGGAAGCCCTTTTTTTAAAAATTATTTCATGAATTTCATGAAAAATAATTAAAAAAAAAAAAAATGACGTGTGCTTCGCCCAATTTTTGTGTCCAGCCAGGTACAACTAGGCAGCTGGGGATTGGAATCCTCAGCTCAGGGTGCCCAAGCTTTCTGGGCACCCCTGCTGCAAATTGCAGTCCTCAGCCTCTCTAGAAAATGGCGCTTTTATAGAAGCGCTATCTTCTGGTGCTGTATTCAACTATTCCAGCTGCCCTGGTGATGGGTAACTCGCTGGGTAATAATGGGGTTAGGGCTAGCTGTATATTATCAACTGGCCCTAAGCCCGAAATTCATGGTGTCATGCCAATATTAGACATGGCCACCATGAATTTTTAGTACAGATAAAAAAAAACACAATACACCGAAAAATATTTTCATTAGAAATAATACACAACACAATTAGTGACTCCATCTTTATTGAAATAAAGAACCCCCCTCCGCAGTAATCCTGGGTCAAGGGTCCCGCGCTGTCCAATCTGGATCCAATATCATCTGATCGGTTTGCTGGAAGGCAAAGCGATCAGATAATGTGTCAGGTTCAAGGGCCTGAATCCCATGACACAGCAGCTGATTGTATAAATGGCTTTTATACAATCTGTTGATGCATCAGTGCAAAAAAAAATAAAATCAAACTACACACTTCTGTGCAGACTCCTGTCCGACAGTAGCAGCTGATAGTTTAGCCGGCCGGGCGGTAAAAAGCCAGCCTCACCGCTCGACTTATAGTGTAAGCTGATTCCATCATGTGACCGTATCAGCTGATCATCGCCAGGTCTGAGAGAGAGACAATAGAGAGAAAAGAGAGAGAAAAGAGAAGAGAGAGGGAGAGAGAAAAGAGAGAGAAAAGAGAAGAGAGAGGGAGAGAGAGAAGAAACAGAGAGAAGAGAGGAGAGAGAGAAAAGGAGAGAAGAGAGAGGAAAGGGAAGCGAGAGGGAGATAGAGAGAGAAGAGAGAGAGAAGAGAGAGAAGAGAGAGAGGAGAGGGAGAAAAGAGGAGAGAAGAGAGAGAGAGAAGAGAGAGATGAGAGAGAGAAGAGAGAGGAGAGAGAGGAGAGAGAGGAGAGAGAGGAGAGAGAAGAGAGAGGGAAAGAGAAGAGAGAGAGATGAGAGAGAGAGGAGAGAAAAGAGAGAGAGAAGAGAGAGAGAAGAGAGAGAGGAGAGAGAGAAAGAAGAGAGAGAGGAGAGAGAAGAGAATGAATAGGAGAGAAGAGAGAGAGAAGAGAGGAAAGAGAGAAGAGAGAGAAGTGGGAGAGAAGAGAGAGAAGAGAGAGAGGAGAGAGAGGGAGAAAGAGAGAAAAACAGAGAGAAAGAGAGAAAGAGAGAGAAAGAGAGAAAAAGAGAGAGAAAAAGAGGGAAAAAGAGAGAGAAAGAGAGAAATAGAGAAAAAGAGAGAGAAAGGGAAAGAGAGAAAAAGAGAGAAAAAAGAGAGAGAAAAAGAAAGAGAGACAGAGACAGAGAGAGAGAAAAGAGAGGACAGAGAGAAGAGAGAGGAGAGAAGAGAGAGAGAAGAGCGCGAGAGAAAGAGAGAGAGAAGAGAGAGAAGAGAGAGAGGAGAGATCAATGCAGCCTCATTCCGTGAACTGCTCCAATTTTAGAGTTGTTGTCTGCGTCTCACTGCTGATGTCCGGTTCCTCCCCTCTGTGCATAATTAAATAAAATTAAATTATAATTATAAATAAATAATAATTAAAATTTAAAAATAAATTAAATTCTTTACCAGGGCAGCTGTTTCTTGAACTCGTGATCTACTGCTACTTAGGTAGTAGCTCTAACCATTGGGCCACTGCCTCTAATCAGAAACATAGGAAGATTTGGTCATCTTGACTAGAGTTGAGCGTGGTTCGCGGTTCTCCAGTTCGCGGTTCGAGTGATTTTGGGGGGTGTTCTAGATCGAACTAGAACTCGAGCTTTTTGCTAAAGCTCGATAGATCTAGTTACGTTCGAGAACGGTTCTAGCAGCAAAAAAAAGGGCTTTATACAGCTACAGTGTGCAGGAGCCATCGCTGGCAGCCTGCCAGAAGCTGGTAACCAAGATAAACATCGGGTATCCAAGCAAAGCGCTTTGGTTAGTAAACCGATCTTTATCCTAGTTACGTGCAGGAAGCCCACACTTCCCCGCTCAGCTCGCTCCGCCCCCTCCTGCCCGCGGCATGTACACATACATACACGCACGCACACACACACACACACACTCACCTGTCCCCAGCCAAGCAGTCCACGACACTGACGTCCTCAGTGCCACATGACCCCGCTAGGCTCCACCCACTTCGCACTCCGCCGCCAGCACACATGGCTCCGCCAACCTGGCACTATACACACATGGTCCCGCTAGGCTCCGCCCACCTGTCACTCTGCACACATGGTCCCGCTAGGCTCCGCCCACATGTCACTCTGCACACATTGTCCCGCTAGGCTCCGCCCACCTGTCACTCTGCACACATTGTCCCACTAGGCTCTGCCCACCTGGAACTCTGCACACATTGTCCCGCTAGGCTCCGCCCACCTGTCACTCTGCACACATTACCCCACTAGGCTCTGCCCACCTGTCACTCTGCACACATGGTCCCGCTAGGCTCCACCCACCTAACACTCTGCACATATTACCCCAGTAGGCTCCGCCCACCTGTCACTCTGCACACATGGTTCCGGAATGCTCCGCCCACCTGGCATTCTGCACACATGGTCCCGCTAGGCTCCGCCCACCTGTCACTCTGTACACATTACCCCACTATGCTCCGCCCACCTGTCACTCTGAATACATTACCCCGCTAGGCTCCGCCCACCTGGCACTCTGCACACATGGTCCAGCTAGGCTCCGCCCACCTGGCACTCTGCACACATGGTCCCGCTAGGCTCCACCCACCTGTCACTCTGCAGACATTACCCCGCTAGGCTCCGCCCACCT
The DNA here is from genome assembly GCF_048569485.1 of Anomaloglossus baeobatrachus. NCBI lineage: Eukaryota > Metazoa > Chordata > Amphibia > Anura > Aromobatidae > Anomaloglossus > Anomaloglossus baeobatrachus. Next base: position 155,154,316 of record NC_134354.1, on the reverse strand, counting down.
GGCACTCTGCACACATGGTCCCGCTAGGCTCTGCCCACCTGGCACTCTGCACACATGGTCCCGCTAGGGTCCACCCACCTGTCACTCTGCACACATTACCCCACTAGGCTTTGCCCACCTGCCACTCTGCACACATGGTCCCGCTAGGCTCCGCCCACCTGTCACTCTGCACACATGGTCCCGCTAGACTCCACCCACCTGACACTCTGCACACATTACCCCACTAGGCTTCACCCACCTGTCACTCTGCACACATGGTCCCGGTATGCTCCGCACACCTGGCACTCTGCACACATTTTCCCGCTAGGCTCTGCCCACCTGTCACTCTGCACACATGGTCCCGCTAGGCTCCACCCACCTGACACTCTGCACACATTACCACACTAGGCTCCGCCCACCTGTCACTCTGCACACATGGTCCCGGTATGCTCCGCCCACCTGGCACTCTGCACACATTGTCCCGCTAGGCTCCGCCCACCTGGAACTCTGCATACATTACCCCACTAGGCTCCGCCCATTTGGCACTCTGCACACATGGTCCCGGTAGGCTCCGCCCACCTGTCACTCTGCACACATTACCCGACTAGGCTCCGCCCACCTGTCACTCTGCACACATGGTCCCGCTAGGCACTGCCCACCTGGCACTCTGCACACATTGTCCCGCTAGGCTTCACCCACCTGACACTCTGCACACATTACCCCACTAGGCTCCGCCCACCTGTCACTCTGCGCACATGGTCCCGGTATGCTTCGCCCACCTGACACTCTGCACACATTGTCCCGCTAGGCTCCGCCCACCTGTCACTCTGCATATATTACCCCGCTAGGCTCCGCCCACCTGGCACTCTGCACACATAGTCCCGCTAGGCTCCACCCACCTGGCACTCTGCACACATGGTCCCGCTAGGCTTACCTGCGGTGATGAAGTCCCGACTTCAGCGCTGTCACTGTCCTCCATGGCCGCCGCTTGTCACATCACCTTTTCTCGCTTCCGACCCGAGACTGACTAGTGGTGACATCACGGGCCGCTCGCGATACTTGGCTGTGAAGGCGGCGGTCATTGAACTCAGTGACAGATGCTGTCAGCAGTGCAGGAAATGTACCTAGCTGACAGCAGCACTTGTCATCCCCTGCAGTGACCTGGGCTGACCCATTGATGTTAGCTCAGGTCACTGCACTGCTCTCAAAGCCAATGGGGAACATCCTGCTCTTCATTGACTGGGACAGTGTGGATCGTCATGACAACCCCTTGGATTACACCAGACCTGGATTTGTTTTTCTTTCTAATAAATTGGTTAAAGAGGGAGTGTATTGGGGAGTGTTTTTTCAAATAAAAATGTGTTTGTCGTCTATTTTTTTTTATTACTGACTGGGTTGGTGAAGTCGGGTATCTGATAGACTCCTGACCTCACCAACCCCAGGGCTTGATGCAAGGTGACATTACACATCTGGTATTAACCCCATATATTACCCCGTTTGCCACCGCACCAGGGCGCGGGATGAGCTGGGGCGAAGCACCAGGATTGGCACATCTAATGGATGCGCCACTTCTGGGGCGGCTGCAGCCTGCTATTTTTAGGCTGGGGAGAGTCCAATAACCATGGACCTCCCTAGTCTGAGAATATCAGACCCCAGCTGTCTGCTTTACCTTGGCTGGTGATCCAATTTTGGGGGGACCCCTACGTGTCTTTTTTTTTAAATTATTTATTTAATGTAAAATAACAGCGTGGGGTGCCCTCAGTTTTGGATTTCCAGCCAAGGTGAGGTTGCCAGCTGTGGTCTGCAAGCTGCAGCCGTCTGCTTTACCATAGCTGGCTACAAAAATAGGGGGAACCCTACGTCATTTTTTTTTTCATTTTTTTGGCTAAATACAAAGCTAAGCACCCCTTAGTGCCACATGAAAAGCACCAAAGGGTGCAAAATTACAAAATGCAGGAGAGTGGGTCATTATGTGTCTTTCTGCCATTATAATGACAGAAAAGACTGATATGAAGTGTACAAGCAAAAGAAAATAACCAGAGCGCTCTACGCTGTGAAAAGCAGTAGAAAATGGCACTGGAGTGAACATGTGACCGCCTCATGTAGGATGAAGCTATGGATCCTGGGTAAATTTATGCATTTACCCTCCTTCAGTTTTTTTGCAGTACACAAAAAAAACGGAAGGCACACGGATGACAAACAGATGACATACGGACCGTCTACGGAACGGTAACGGATGCCACACGGATGCACCCGTGAAAAAAAACGGACTGTTTTTTGCAGACCGCAAAAATGGATCGGTCGTGTTAATGTAGCCTTATTCTGATCTGCCGTTTATAAACAGCAGGCAGAAATAAGTGAATAACGCCTCCTAGCATCAGAAAATCTCCGAGGTTTCAGGGCTAGCTGAGACCCTGGAGATCATGATTCAGGACGGTTTTTCCGGTCCCCGCTCACGTGATCACAGGTATACACCGTACATCGATGATCACGTTACAGTAAATGAAAGCGCCCGTAAAAAATTATTTATCTCCCATCTGGCATGAACAAACATGATAAATCTCCTACCCGGTCCCCCGGTGTCGCCAAAGTGCCCCCCCTGATGCCCTCCCAGAAATCCAAGATGGCCGCGCGCACAGCAGTGCGCCGGCTGCATTCACCCTACTCCTCTGATTTCTGTCGCATGTGCCATGTACCAAACTCCTCCCCAGGCCCTACCAGGTCACCCCCTATAACCCCACCGGTGTTCCCCGGTGTCCCACGGTACCTGTGCAGCGTTGATCCCCCCACTGCCCTCTCCTTCACAATAGACGCTGCCGCATGCACAGAGCGGCTGGCAGCTCAGCTTTCTGTGTTCAGACACAGTGAGTGGTGGTTATGCATCTGTAAGCTAAATGGGCGGCACGGTGGCTCAGTGGTTAGCACTGCAGTCTTGCAGCAGTGAGGTCCTGGGTTCAATTCTGACCAAGGGCACCATCTGCAAGGAGTTTGTATGTTCTTCCCGTGTTTGCGTGGGTTTCCTGCGGGTACTCCGGTTTCCTCCCACACTCCAAAGACATACAGCGCTATGGAATTAATAACGCTATACAAATGAATAAATTATTAATGATTAATTACTGCAATGCCCTGCTCATGAGGTAAGGAACATAATTGATCAGGAGAGCTATATTCTACATTTCCAAATGGAGGGATTTGCTTTTATAGTTTCCCTGCTGAACGACTACCAAACATGAGAGTCCGTTATACGCCACAAGAAAACACATCTAAATAGCGATCTCTGTTGTTAAGTATTCATTCAGCTGGATAACTGGACTTAAAGGGGTATTCCATCTCCAAGATCCTATCCCCAATATATAGTAGGTGGAATAGCAATAATATCAGCAAATACCAATATTTGGAAATGTAGAATAGTTCTCCTGATTAGGCATGCCCTTACCTCATGAGCAGGGCATTGCAGCTTTGGTAGCAACCATTACGACATGGACTCTGCTGCTGTGGACCCGGGGAGAGTGAGTGCAGATTCATTGCACCCACACTCCTCACATGAAGGGTCCGCACTCCTAGAAAATGGGGGATACGTTCCCTGAGTGTCTCTCCCCCATATTCTAGACGGTCCAGAGTCGTCATGGGACCCCTTTATTTTTTTCTTACAATAAATTGGTGAAAGAGGGAATGTTTTGGGGACTGTTTTTTCAAATAAATTTCTTTTGTCGATTTTTTTTTTGTTAGTACTGACAGTTTATGATGTTGGGTATCTAATAGACGCCATGACATCACAAACTGCTGGGCTTGATCTCAGGTGACTTTACAGCTAGTATCAACCCGATTTATTACCCCGTTTGCCACTGCACCAGGGCACGGGATGAGCTGGGGTGAAGCGCCAGGATTGGCGCATCTAGTGGATGCTCCACGTCTGGGGTGCCTGCGGCCTGCTATTTTTAGGCTGTGAAGGCCCAATAACTATGGACCTTCCCACCCTGAGAATACCAGACCACAGCTGTCCGCTTTACCTTGGCTGGTGATCCAATTTGGGGGGACCCTACTTTTTTTATGTAATTATTAATATTTATAAAATAATTATAAAAAAAGATCCTGGGGGGACCTCCACATTGGATCCCCAACCACGATAAAGCTGCCAGCTGTGGTTTTCAGGCTACAGCCGTCTGCTTTACCCTAGCTGGCTATCAAAAATGGGGGGACCCAACGTCATTTTTTTTTAACTATTTTTTAAATAGAAAAAATTAATGGGCTTCCCTGTATTTTGATTGCCAACCAAGGTAACGGCAGGCAGATGGGGGTGGCAACCCATAGCTGTCTGCTTTATCTGCGCTGAGAATCAAAAAAACCGCGGAGCGCTACGTCATTTTTTTTAAAGATTTATTTTTACAACACTGTGATGTCCAGCAATCAAAATACAGGGAAGTCCATTTTGTTTTTAGTTATTTAAATAAATAATTAAAAAAAATATATATGGGCTCCCGCTGCATTTTTTGTATTGCTAGCTAAGGGTAATCCAAGCAGCTACTGGCTGCTAATTGCCACTGCTTGGTGTTACCTTCACTGGCAATAGAAAATCCAGGGAAGCATTTTTTATTTTTGTTGCCAAAAAACTAAAAAAAAAGGATGTGAGCTTCGCCATATTTTTGTATCCTAGCCAGGTATAGCAGGCAGGTGCTGGAAGAGTTGGATACAGCGCCAGAAGATGGCGCTTCTATGAAAGTGCCATTTTCTGAGGCGGCTGCAGACTGCAATTCGCAGCAGTGGGGCCCAGAAAGCTCAGGCCAACCTGTGCTGCGGATTCCAATCCCCAGCTGCCTAGTTGTACCTGGCTGGACACAAAAATGGGGCGAAGCCTACATAATTTGTTTTCTAATTATTTCATGAAATTCATGAAATAATAAAAAAAGGGCTTCCCTTTATTTTTGGTTCCCAGCCGGGTACAAATAGGCAACTGGGGGTTGGGGGCAGCCGTACCTGCCTGCTGTACCTGGCTAGCATACAAAAATATGGCGAAGCCCACATAATTTTTTCAGGGGGCAAAAAACTTCTGCATACAGTCCTGGATGGAGTATGCTGAGCCTTCTAGTTCTGCAGCTGCTATCTGCTCCTCTCCATACAGACAGACAGCAGCTGCAGAACTACAAGGCTCAGCATACTCCATCCAGGACTGTATGCAGAAGTGTTTTGCCCACCAAAAAAATGACGTGGGCTTCGCCATATTTTTGTATGCCAGCCAGGTACAGCAGGCAGCCATGGGCTTCCTCCAACCCCCAGTTGCCTATTTGTACCCGGCTGGGAACCAAAAATATAGGGAAGCCCGTTTTTTTTAATTATTTCACTTATTTCATGAAATAATTAAAAAACAAATGACGTGGGCTTCGCCCCATTTTTGTGTCCAGCCAGGTACAACTAGGCAGCTGGGGATTGGAATCCGCAGCACAGGTTAGCCCGAGGTTTCTGGGCGCATCTGCTGCGAATTTCAGTCCACAGCCGCCCCAGAAAATGGCGCTCTCATAGAAGCGCCATCATCTGGCGCTGTATCCAACTCTTCCAACAGCCCTGGAGCCGGGTGGCTTGTAATCATGAGTTAATACTGGCTTTGTTTTACTAGCCAGTATTAAGCCAGAGATTCTTAATTTCAGGCATGTTTGACCTGGCCATTAAGAATCTCCAAAAAAGGGTTAAAAAAAAGGACACCACACAGAGAAAAAAATACTTCAATAGAAATAAATACACAGACACATTAGAGACTCCATCTTTATTACCCCCTGTCAGCCCTCCATGATCCATGGTCTTCTGCCTTTCTCGTTCAACAAATGCAGCTCTGCTACATCACTGCTGCATGGGGGAAGACGCTGCTTCCCGTGCAGCCTTCACTCCGTGAAGGCTGCACGGGAAGCAGCGTGCAGCCTTCACTCCGTGAGAGATCAGTGCTGCTAGCGGTAACAGCGGTAACGCTGACAGACGCGTTACCATAGCAACAGGGCTCCGATCATGTGATTCCCGGAGCCGCGGTTAGCGGTGACGTCACCGCTAACTGCGATGCTATGGCAACGGTGATCTCCGTTAATGACCGGCTGTGTCAGCCGGTCCCTAACGGAACGGGGAGTCGACCGTGTGCTAGAGCATGTCGCCGGTACACGGAGATACACAAATGTGCACCGTGTACCGGAGAGTGCAATGACATGTCCTACATGCCGCGTCATAGTCATGTGACCAGTCTGTAGCCAATGAGATAATAGCCACGTGACTGGTCACATGGCTATTTTGACGTCACGATAGGTCCTGCATCACTGCTGGCAGTGCTGGTTACCAGGAGGATTCAGCGATCATCGGATGGAATAGCGGCAGGAGACAGAGTGCAGGAGGGATCGCAGGGACCGGTAAGTGTTATGGCAATGTTTATTAACTGTATGTGTACATTTATAATGCGTTTTTATGTGTTTGTGATTGCCTCCCATTATATCCTATTGGCTCGAGTTCGGTTCCTCGACCGTTCGCCGAACTGAACTGGAACGAGACCTCCGTTCGATGAACCGAACTCGAGCCGAACCACGGCTGGTTCGCTCATCTCTAATCTTGACCTTTGCATTGCAGAGTGAAGTCTCAGCAACAGCACGGCTCACTTCAGGTGCTGCGTGGAGAGGACACAGAGCGCTCGTGTTCTACGGGGCTCCATGTCATTTTCATGTAGCCGAGCTGAAAGCGTCGTGTGGATTACTTTGGACCTGGATTGTTGTTTGGGAATTAATAAAGAGGTAAATGAGGTGTTTTTTTTGTCTTTTATTCCAAATAAAGGATTTTTCGCTGTGTGTGTTTCTTTACTTTCACTTACAGGTTAATCATGGAAGGTATCTCGGGGAGACGCCTGTCATGATTATCTAATGGATGCGGCAATTTCGGGCAGCTGACTGGTGATATTGTTAGGGTGGTGGGCTCCCCATAATGTGGCGCTCCCCATCCTGACAATACCAGCCTCCAGCCGTGTCGGTTTACCCTGGCTGGTATCAAAATTGGGGGAAACCACATATTTTTTTTTAATTATTAATTTATTTATTTTACTGCACGATATAGACCCGCCCACTGGTGGCTGTGATTGGTTGCAGTGAGACAGCTGTCACTCATCGTGGGGGCGTTTCTGACTGCAACCAATCATGGTTGCCGGTGGGTGGGGAAGCCAGAAAATACTTGATTGAATAATGAAGCGGTAGCCATTTTCAAAAGAGGAAAAGCCGCCAGAGATTTGTGACAGCCATGCAGCGAGGCGCCCGTGATCGGTGAGTAGGAAAGAGAGGGGGATTGTGCTGGGGATACAGGATGCATGCAGATACGCAACGTGCACACATACTTACTGTGAAAAGCCACGCTTTTGGTGATCAAACCGTTCTCGAGCGGTAACTCAAACTGGCGAACTTGAAGCAAATCGTTTGAGTTCGTCGAACAACACGAACACCGCCCAAAATCACTCGAACTTGAAATTGGCGAACTGTTCAACTCGAACATCGCTCAACTCTAGTGAGGATTTTAGATGGCTCAATCATGTATTGTGGCTCTTACTCTTGGTCGGCTGAAAGAACGGACCTGAGAAGAACCGTTGACGTTCTTTTTGATGGAAATGTAGAATAAAGACAAAGTGGGAGAAAAACAGCGACCATTGGGTTTGGCGTTGATTCAGTCTCTGAGCCGTCTGAAGCTAGGCCACGTTTTTGTGTTTGGTGTAGATGACAACTGGATGCACCATCCCTTCAAGTAGGTATCGCTAGTGATGAGTGAGTGTAAATGTTACTATTCACTACATGCACGGAAAGTACGGTATTCATGTTACTCGTTACATTGTGAGTTTTGTATACTCGCCTCGCTATATTCGTATGTCCCCTCCAGCAGGTTTGGCACCTGATTTGCAGCCACTTAACATGCTGGGTTTCTTAACCAATCACAGTAATGCCTCAGCCATCTTGGTTGTGGCATTACTGTGATTGGCTGGCCGCGCTTCATACAGTTAGGTCCAGAAATATTTGGACAGTGACACAATTTTCGCGAGTTGGGCTCTGCATGCCACCACATTGGATTTGAAATGAAACCTCTACAACAGAATTCAAGTGCAGATTGTAACGTTTAATTTGAAGGTTTGAACAAAAATATCTGATAGAAATTGTAGGAATTGTACACATTTCTTTACAAACACTCCACATTTTAGGAGGTCAAAAGTAATTGGACAAATAAACCAAACCCAAACAAAATATTTTTATTTTCAATATTTTGTTGCGAATCCTTTGGAGGCAATCACTGCCTTAAGTCTGGAACCCATGGACATCACCAAACGCTGGGTTTCCTCCTTCTTAATGCTTTGCCAGGCCTTTACAGCCGCAGCCTTCAGGTCTTGCTTGTTTGTGGGTCTTTCCGTCTTAAGTCTGGATTTGAGCAAGTGAAATGCATGCTCAATTGGGTTAAGATCTGGTGATTGACTTGGCCATTGCAGAATGTTCCACTTTTTTGCACTCATGAACTCCTGGGTAGCTTTGGCTGTATGCTTGGGGTCATTGTCCATCTGTACTATGAAGCGCCGTCCGATCAACTTTGCGGCATTTGGCTGAATCTGGGCTGAAAATATATCCCGGTACACTTCAGAATTCATCCGGCTACTCTTGTCTGCTGTTATGTCATCAATAAACACAAATGACCCAGTGCCATTGAAAGCCATGCATGCCCATGCCATCACGTTGCCTCCACCATGTTTTACAGAGGATGTGATGTGCCTTGGATCATGTGCCGTTCCCTTTCTTCTCCAAACTTTTTTCTTCCCATCATTCTGGTACAGGTTGATCTTTGTCTCATCTGTCCATAGAATACTTTTCCAGAACTGAGCTGGCTTCATGAGGTGTTTTTCAGCAAATTTAACTCTGGCCTGTCTATTTTTGGAATTGATGAATGGTTTGCATCTAGATGTGAACCCTTTGTATTTACTTTCATGGAGTCTTCTCTTTACTGTTGACTTAGAGACAGATACACCTACTTCACTGAGAGTGTTCTGGACTTCAGTTGATGTTCTGAACGGGTTCTTCTTCACCAAAGAAAGTATGCGGTGATCATCCACCACTGTTGTCATCCGTGGACGCCCAGGCCTTTTTGAGTTCCCAAGCTCACCAGTCAATTCCTTTTTTCTCAGAATGTACCCGACTGTTGATTTTGCTACTCCAAGCATGTCTGCTATCTCTCTGATGGATGTTTTCTTTTTTTTCAGCCTCAGGATGTTCTGCTTCACCTCAATTGAGAGTTTCTTAGACCGCATGTTGTCTGGTCACAGCAACAGCTTCCAAATGCAAAACCACACACCTGTAATCAACCCCAGACCTTTTAACTACTTCATTGATTACAGGTTAACGAGGGAGACGCCTTCAGAGTTAATTGCAGCTCTTAGAATCCCTTGTCCAATTACTTTTGGTCCCTTGAAAAAGAGGAGGCTATGCATTACAGAGCTATGATTCCTAAACCCTTTCTGCGATTTGGATGTGAAAACTCTCATATTGCAGCTGGGAGTGTGCACTTTCAGCCCATATTATATATATAATTGTATTTCTGAACATGTTTTTGTAAACAGCTAAAATAACAAAACTTGTTCCACTGTCCAAATATTTCTGGACCTAACTGTACTTATCGATCACGGGAGCGGGTACGAGCGATCAAGAGAGAGAGATAAAGAGAGAGACATGCAGGCATATTCTCCAGGCTCTCCCAATTCAGTTTCATCACTTTCCCATCCCCCAGATCTCTTTGTTGGGTCCAGGAGAAAATTACTCACATTTCCCATTGACTTACATTGTACTTGCTATTCGGGACGAATACACAAGTATTGCAAAGTACTCGTTACGAGTATAGCGATTACGAATATTTCGGTACTAGCTCATCACTAAGTATTGCCACTCCTCCAGAGCCATCTTGATTGCAAACAGTTCTCAGTCACTAATCGAATAGTTCCACTCAGGTGCAGAGAAGGCCCTGAAAAATAAACCTCAGGTTTCCATCTTACCAGTAGCAGACTTCTGCGTGAGAACCGCACTGGCCCCAGAGGACGAAGCCTGTAGCTGCATCCTGCCGTCATAGCCAGTCCCTATAAAGGGTTCCACACCTGTCACCAAGCAGGTTACCTGAAGCCCTGAGAGACTCTGTAATAACCCTAGCTAGTGAGATGGCAGGTTAGGATCTCTAGAACCATCACTGGACTAATTCAACAATAGGGGAAGGTACAACAGACAGGGGAAACAACAAAGAATAAAGCCCAACTTCACAGCTGCAGTCAGACACCACAACTGCAACCTACACCACTTCACACAACAAGAACTCCAGCAGCTCCTACCACTTCGAACCCAAGCTTCAGAATTGATTCAGAATAACCGGCACCCTCCCCTGTTAGATGTGACCATATGTAGGGGAAGGGAGTGGTCACCAACCATCAGCACCTGAGGTCAGGAGTCAGAAGCTGCTGGAAAGTATAACTGGCATTAACCATTTCTGCAAAAAAGGAAAGGGAACTACATTTAATGTGAGGAGTCTCAGATGACAAACAGAGACTTTGGCAAAGATCCTGTCACAAGCCACTAAATACAATGAGACAGCTGTGACAGTCCGCTCAATTTAATGAGCGGCCTCAGGTCCTTCAAGACTAGACTTATCCAGAAAACACCTCTGAAGAATAATATCCAACCCACCAGCATTCACACCTAAGGTGAACTGACCTTCATGGTTACCTGTAATGCACAATGATTGTGACGGTAATGACGTGGACTCGGGAGACACAACACATCTCCTGAGTGGTGACCTGTGCAGAACGCTATGGGCATAGAGCACTGGCGGTAGCTCCAGCCAAATGGCCATAGGGTTAACAATATCCGCAACATGGTATGGACTGAGGAACCTTGAACCTAGAGCCCTTGATGCTCACCTCAACTTGATGTTTTTTGTTCACACCCATACATAGTCATTCACACACAGGCGCAGACCAGAATGTTTATTACAATGAATGCATTTGTTGGAAATTATTAACCTCCCTAAAGGATGAACAACAGAGGAAACACCACTAGGCTGCAAAAGAATACAGTCAGAAATTCCAAACACTCACCTTGACCACCTCTCCAGGGAGGATACCGAGGCCTAGGAATAACCCAAGGAGTGGGAAGGTTAACAACATTTCTCTCTAAACTAGCCTTAGTAACTTCAGAAGGGAAAACCGGTGTTACGAAGGAAATATACACACACAGACCATCATCCTCCACATGGCTTGGGGGGCAGGTTTTCAGACGGAGTAACCTACTGTGGTATATGTGAAAAAACTGACTTCATAACCTTACACTCAGGAGTAGAACCAGGGGGAACTGAGACCCAACAGTATCCTGAGGAGCAGAAAGGTCATTCCCGCTTTGTCCCAGGAAATCCTTAGCTGGAAAAAAGGGAAAGTGGAGGAAATGTAAACACCCAGGTCGCCTTCCTCAAAGGGAACTAGGGGAGGTGGCTTTTTAGATGGCATTACGGGTTTGGACTTAAACGGAAAAACCATAAGGTAATGACCCTTATGACCACAGTAGAAACAAGCTCCTATCTCATGGCAAAATGCAGGTGACTTAAAATGAAAGGAGGCACCACTTTACAGCAGCATGGGTTCGTCAGACTGCATTAGTGGGAACTCTTCCTGTTGAAGAACTACAGGGTAACAGATAACAGTTTGTCTTTCCCTGAGGCGTCTCCCACTCTTATAGCAAGGGACATGGCGACCTATAGCAACTTTGGAGCAGCATACTGAATTAGAGAATCCATTAACCTACCAGACAGACCCTGAAAGAACTGATTCCTTAGAGCTGGATCATTCCATTGGGTGTCTGTGGCCCATCTCCAGAACTCAGAGCAGTACTCCTCAGCCAGCTGTGCCCCCTGCTGGAAACTATGCAGATTAGATTCTGCAAGGGAGATGCCATCAGGATCACCATAGATTAGGGAACAAGGCTGCAAAAACCTCATCCACTGACCATATCAACAGATAATCAGTCGGCAGAGAGAAGGTCCAGGACTGGTGACCCCCCCACAACAGGGACACTACTATCTCCACTTGCTGTTTCTCACTCCCTGAGGAATAAGGACGAAGCCTAAACTATAACTTAAAAGCATCACGGAACACCACAAATGTATCATTTCCCCCAGAAAACCTATCTGGGAGGGCGATCTGGGGTAGAGGATGTGTCTGGGCTGAGATCAGCAGACCCGCAATATGCTGTAGTTGTTGCACCACCTGAGAGTGCAGATCCATCACATCTTGTGACAGAGTCTGCATCAGGTGTGCCAATACTGCAGCCTGGAGCCATAAGGGCTCAGCAGAAATGCTTGGGTCGGTTATTATGACAAACTCGGACTTGTGGAAGGTTCCTGCACTCACCTGCACCTGCACCCTACATTCCTAGGTGTCCTCACCTGTCACCAAGCAGGATACCTAAAGCCCTGAGAGACCCTGCAATAACCTTGGCTAGTAAGCTGGCAGGTGAGGATCACTAGTCGCATCACTGCACTAATACAACAAGAAGGGAAGGTATGACAGACAGGGGAAACAGCAAAGGCTAAAGCCCAACTTCAGGGCTGCAGTCAGACACCAGGACTGCAGCTTACATTGCTTCACAAAGCAAGGGCTAAATTAGTTCTTTCCACCTTGAGGCCAAGCTACAGAAAGGATTCAGGATAACTGGCATCCTCTTCTCCAGCGTGGGCAAGAGAAAGAGAGTCTCAAGAGCAGTCAGGGATTCTGTGGCATTCTCAACAACGAAACAAACCATTGATATGTTATCTTGAACTGCTTAATTAGTAACTCTCCATACACTCGGGTCTCTCTACACGCTGCCAATTTTAGACAGTGCTAACTTATTAAAAACACTTATTTCCTTATGTTCGCGCCCCAAAACCGGTCAGCTCATAGTTGTTGATGACTTTAACACTGCTTTCTGGCCCACTGTGGACACAACATCCAAATCTCCAAAACTCAACCCAAGCCCCTTAGTGCAAATCGTTCATGCTAATAATTATTTTGACATATGGAGATTACGTAACCCCTATGTGAGGGACTTCACACTTTTTCCCTTTCTCATAAGATAGACTACTTTTTGGTTGATAGGGCTCTCTTGTCCCAGATCAAAACTGCTGAGATTCATGTCATCACTTGGTCCGCTCATGCCCCCATCTTTTTATCGATTTCAGAAATTTACAATAGTTTCTCTAACCCTGTCTGATGCCTTAACACATTCATTTTAAATCACCCTAAATATAGCCCACCACAGCCAAATTTATAAAGATCCTGGCTGAACCAGTTTACAGAAAGTGCAACTTGGTGAACAGGTGTTACCACAGGATACAGACACAAATATACATAATGATGCAGAAGATTTACACTTACCTGGGGTAGCCTCTCCCACGGATGCTAGGGTTGGAAGTTTCCAAGATTTCTAGGACAGAAACAGATACGGTGAATAGGTCTTCTTTAGTAGAAGCATCGCTCTCTGGTCTGACTGACCTGTTGATGGAGCTTTGCCAGATGTACCTCATCCACCTCCATGGACTTATGAAGAGTCTCGAAGACCACACGTCGCAACATGATGGGCCTCTGGAATGAAGGAGAAAGGCATAATAACCTCCACTCTTGGTTCACCTTTCTGAATTGTTCTTGGAATTTGATGTCAATGTGGATATCGAGAGATACAAGGTGATCCAGAGTTGAAGAGACATCTCGACCAGCCAACTCATCCTTCACCTACCAAACATTCCTTCCCAGAATGCAGCCACCAGTGTTTAATTATTCCAGCCCAGTTTCAAGGATAAGGTATGCAAATGGATAGCATACAGTCTTAAGGTGAGAGTTCCCTGGCGGAGTTTAAGGAGTGAGGATGCTGCCGAGGAGACACAACCTGGCTCGCTGAACACTTTAAGGAATGCCTCTAGAAAGATCTGCAGGTTTTGGACAATAGGATCCCTCCATTCCAGATATGGATTGATCCCAGTAAGAGCCTCGTCGATCAAGTGCAATATTATACAGCTGGTTCGTAATATTGCAGCAGTGGGTACGGCAGATACAGCTGGTATAAAATGGTGCAGCAGCAGGTATGGCAGATACAGCCAGTATAGAATTGAGAAACAGCAGGTATGCAGGTACAGCTGATACTGATTGGTGCAGCTGCTGGTATGGCAGATACTGGAACACAGATGGGTATTAGTGATACAGCACACAGCAATACAGCAGCTGCAGCACAAGGAACCTGACAATGAGCAAATCATCTCTAAACAATAGACCACATTGCCCAGGCACCTGCCATAAGGGGAGGATGCCTTAAATACCTTCAACTTGGAAACAACTAAATACAACAATAAGCAGCACGATGCTTAACGTACAATTAACTTGCTGTAAGGAGACCTGGACACTTCTCAGATAAATCTAATAACAGTTACTTTTCCTTGCAATTCATACACTTGGCTCTCACAACAGTCCAGTCAACAACCTATAGCCACTCACAGCTACTCTCAGTTCCCAGTTGGCCTGGGAGGTCTTCCCTAAGGAGATCACATCAATACAAATCCTCACTTCTACCAACAAAATCCATGTTTGGAGAGTCACAGACTTTTGGCAGTAATGCATCTTCATCTCTCCATAGGGGTCCTCGTGTACCATGACTTACTTCCAATGTTCACAATTGAGATCCTTTTCTCTATAGTCAGCTGTTCACAAGCGTCCTTCTGATACAAGTCCATTTTAGTATGTTCCCCTTTACATAAGTCTCCTAATTCACCTGGTTCTCTTTCCTTTTCTTTTAATCAGCCTCCCCAGCCTGGTATCTGGTTTATTAGACTTTATAGTCTATCAAATGCTGCAGTCTTTCACGTTTCTCATCATGAATCCTCTGTTCTCAGAACATACTATATGATGTTGTCTCTTTTCACATGAACATTTTAACACAGCAGTCTGCTACCTGTCAGGCCTTAGGCCTTACACCACTCGACTCCCAGTCCTAATTGACAGTACTAGGAAAACAACTACCTATGTATGCCCATACAACTCCTCCCAGTCTGGGCCAGTCTCAAGCATTAACCCTAAATGTGCTCAAGTTAATACATTTCATTTACCAAACACATTAAATCACATTTAGAACAGTGCTTTGTATGCAGAAAATCACATTATTTTCAAGGGGGGAGGGCAGCATATCTACTTCCTTACACTAGCGTGCCGCATGCCATTTACACTCCCCTTGTTTATGTCTTATAGAGTGTGTGTAACATAGTGTGTGTCTATGTAACATAAAGTGTGTGTGTGTAGCAAGCATTATGTGTGTTACTTTGGTTTGTATGTGTATAACATACAGTGTGTGTAGCATGAAGTGTGCTAAACATACAGCTTGTGTGAGTAGCATACAGTATGTTAATCATGGAGTGTGTGTAATATACAGTGTGTATATGTGTTGTAAGAAAATTTTCCAGTTCACCATGCCTTTAAAGTCCAGTTCTCGGTACATAAATTGAAGTGTGTGCATGTGTGTATGTGGTGTGTGTGTTACATGGAATATTCCTGGAAAGAGAGGGCTAATTCACCAAGACATTGTTTCCCTTATATACAGTTTAAAAAAATTGCAAATATGCAGAAAGTTAAACCTGACAATATTTCAGCTATGAATCTATGAACACAAGAAAAAAGTAAGAAAAAAGTACCAATGACTTTGTCTAGAAAAGTTGTTTGTAGATTTCTTACAACCTAATAAGAATTTCTAACAGTCTCCCGATATGACTTCATAGGCATTTGGTTATAAAAATCGTCTCCCATCCATGTAATTATTCAAATTATCTCAGATGCTACATTTCCTATTTGATCTTCATTTCATATGCTAATCACCACTTTAAAGTAGGCAATGGAGCAAGGAAATATTCTGACTTGTCACTGCACAATATTTGACAGCATAGTGCTTAGAAAGTTTGGAATGAGAATAAAGTAACATCACACGGCTCCTGATAAGACGTGTAAGTTTACGTGTCTGTCAATGTGACTGATTTCTATGTGAACGTGATTTTTCTACAAATTATTTTTCTGGTGCTTTTATTGTACATTACAGTCAAAGCCATTAAGTGGTATTAACTGTAAAATTCAGTCTGAGAAAACAATATAAATTATTGCTTTTTTGATACTTGTGGTTACACTGTGAGCCCGTTTGCTTTCCTTCTCTGCTGTTTTCTTCTGCTTGAGTATCAACTCACAATGAAGTAGGAGTGAGTTAAAAACTTTGAAAATCTGTAGCTAAATGCAGTAGGACATTGTTTTTTTGTACGCTAATTTTGTGGGTTCATCTCTGGTCTACTGTGATACTGTGAGCAAAAATAAGATTATTTTGTGACAAGGGAATAGACAGCAGTGGGAAGCTGAAGATAGACAGAGAGCAATGCAGTCAAGTGAAAGATTAAACTATATAAGAAACCTATCAAAAGGAAGGAATATAATTTCACCAGTTTCTTGAATGATTTAACTTGTACAGTTCTAGCTATGGATGAGCAAACCTGAACTGTAAAGTTCGGAGCTTGTACCGAACACCTTGTGAACCCCAAACACGGACTTTTTACTGTACGTCCGGTTCCTGTTCAATTTTTTATCTGAATAAAGCTAGTTGAAAGAATGCAGTTCAGCCAATCACCAAGATTTAGGCTGTGAGCACGTCCGGAGCAATCACAGCAAAGCCAACGATTGGCTTGGCTGTGATTGACCTGTATAAAGGCCGGATCATGGGCTACGCAGCCATTTTGCTTTGACTAGCATAGGGATAAGACGCTGTTGGAGTGAGGGAGAGTGATAAGTGCAATTCATCCAAAGCCTGATACAGCATTGCAGCACACAGCTTTGCCCAGCACTCAAGAAACAGCTGCATACAGGCAGGGTAATCTGACTATTTCCTTAAAGGCTTATTCCCATTTACAAGATCCTATCAAAATGTATGGTAGGAATAATAATAATAATAATAATAAAAATAATAATAAAAATTGATCTAATTAGAAAACTAAAATAGTTCAGGGCATTGCAGGACCTTAGATATCTATGATTAAAGGGGTAAACAATATACAATATTAATGTAAAGGGCAACTAAGAAAAAGCCAGGAAAATCCTACTGAATCAACTAAACTTTATAAGGAGTGAATAAGAATTCCTTTTTAATGATAGCAGCTACGTACTGACTACTCTTTAACATGAGTTTCATTGTGAGTGGCTAATTCTCACCACAACTACATCCCCAACTAAGGCTTCTGCCACACTCACGTGAAATTCACGCACGTGCCGAGAGACACGTATTTTCCCTGCGTGTTGCGTGCAGGTAAGTACGTGTCTCTGGTACGTGCATGACACGTGTGTTCTACGTGTGCTATCCGCGATAGCACACGTAGAACCGGTAATTAACATACTCACCTGGTCCTTCCTGCTGTCGTGCTGCTGTCCGTGGTGCTGATCCTCGGTCTCCAGCCCTCCCGTCTCCTCGCTGCTGCTGCTGCCAGGCAGTGAAGTGAATATTCAATGAGAATAATGAGCGGCGGTCGGCAGCAAGAGGCAGCAGCGGCAGAGACAGGAGGGCTGGAGAAGGTGAGTCAATTTTTTTTTTTTTTCAATGACATGTGTGTTTTCTCCGGCGCGTGTCACACGGGACCGCATCCACACTACACCCGTGTGGTATGGGTGCGGGCCGTGTGACACTTATGCTGCGGGAGAAATCACTGACATGTCAGCGCTTTGAAAAACGCACACACGTACAAACGCACACGGACACACGTTCCGTGTGGTTTTACGTGTGTGTGCCTGCTACAATAGGGTAGCATTGGTTAACGTGTCTCCGTGCCGCCGGTACGTGTAAAAAATGACAAACACGTGCCGACAGCACGGATGTGTGTCGCAAGCCTAAAAGAGAGTGCGCACACTTCTACAATCACATTATTTTAATTTTGTATTTTTTATCAGAGCATCTCTGATTGGTTGTAATCAGACAGTGCCGCTAACATGTGTGACAGCGTGTCTGACTGCTTTTAATCACACATGCTGTCTTCATCTAGATGTGTAAATAATTGCCATTGACTATTGGGCTCACATAAAACTGGTCATTTTTGTGTGTTAAGTATCAAAATTTTTATGTGTTTTTTCATAGCAGTAATGCATGTGTATTTTCCCATATTCATTGTTCCACATGTCTTAGCACTGCAGACTAGAGATGAGCGAACTGGTCCCGGTTCGGCTCGAGGCGGTTCGCCGAACGGAGGTCCCGTTCGAGTTCAGTTCGTCGAACGTTCGACGAACTGAACTCGAACGTATAGGCTATAATGGGAGGCAATAACAAACACATAAAAATGCATGATAAATGTACACAAACAGTTAATAAACATTGCCATAACACTTACCGGTCCCCGCGATCCCTTCTGCACTCTGTCTCCTGCCGCTATTCCATCCGATGATCGCTGAATCCTCCCGGCGACCGGCACTGCCAGCAGAGATGCAGGACCTATCGTGACGTCAAAATAGCCATGTGACCAGTCACGTGGCTATTATCTCATTGGCTACAGACTGGTCACATGACTATGACACGTCATGTAGGACCTGCGAGTGCATCTCTCCGGTACACGGTGAACATATGTGTATCGCCGTGTACCGGCGACATGCTCTACCACACGGTCAACTCCCCGTTCCGTTAGGGAACGGCTGACACAGCCGGTCATTAACGGAGATCACCATTGCCATAGCAACGCAGTTAGCGGTGACGTCACCGCTAACCGCGGCTCCGAGAGCACCATTGCTATGGTAACGCGTCTGTCAGCGGTACCGCTGTTACCGCTGACAGCCAGCACTGATCACTCACGGAGTGAAGGCTGCACGATTGTAGTGAGCATTGTAGTGAGGATGAGGTTCCCCAGCCCCAAGTGATGAGCTGGTGAACCTCATCCTTCCTCACTACAATCGTCACTACTACTACACTAGAAAGAAGACAGAAGAGCAGGATCGTGGAGGGCTGACAAAGGGTAATAAAGATGGAGTCTCTAATGTGTCTGTGTATTTATTTCTATTAAAGTATTTTTTCTCTGTGTGGTGTTTTTTTTAACCCTTTATTGGAGATTCTTAATGGCCGGGTCAAACGTGCCTGACATTAAGAATCTCTGGCTTAATACTGGCTAGTAAAACAAAGCCAGTATTAACTCATGATTACCCAACAAGCCACCCGGCTCCAGGGCTGTTGGAAGAGTTGGATACAGCGCCAGATGATGGCGCTTCTATGAGAGCGCCATTTTCTGGGACGGCTGCGGACTGAAATCCGCAGCAGAGGCACCCAGAAACCTCGGGTTAGCCTGTGCTGCGGATTCCAATCCCCAGCTGCCTAGTTGTACCCGGCTGGACACAAAAATGGGGCGAAGCCCACGTCATTTGTTTTTTAATTATTTCATGAAATAAGTGAAATAATTAAAAAAAAACGGGTTTCCCTATATTTTTGGTTCCCAGCCGGGTACAAATAGGCAACTGGGGGTTGGAGGCAGCCCGTGGCTGCCTGCTGTACCTGGCTAGCATACAAAAATATGGCGAAGCCCACGTCATTTTTTTGGTGGGCAAAAAAATTCTGCATACAGTCCTGGATGGAGTATGCTGAGCCTTGTAGTTCTGCAGCTGCTGTCTGCTCTTCTCCAGACAGACAGTAGCTGCAGAACTACAAGGCTCAGCGTACTCCATCCAGGACTGTATGCAGAAGTTTTTTGCCCCCTGAAAAAATTATGTGGGCTTCGCCATATTTTTGTATGCTAGCCAGGTACAGCAGGCAGGTACGGCTGCCCCCAACCCCCAGTTGCCTATTTGTACCCGGCTGAGAACCAAAAATAAAGGGAAGCCCTTTTTTTATTATTTTATGAATTTCACAACTAGGCAGCTGGGGATTGGAATCCGCAGCACAGGTTGGCCTGAGCTTTCTGGGCCCCACTGCTGCGAATTGCAGTCTGCAGCCGCCTCAGAAAATGGCATTTTCATAGAAGCGCCATCTTCTGGCACTGTATCCAACTCTTCCAGCACCTGCCTGCTATACCTGGCTAGCATACAAAAATATGGCGAAGCTCACGTCCTTTTTTTGTAGTTTTTTGGCAAAAAAAATAAAAAATGCTTCCCTGGATTTTCCATTGCCATTGAAGGTAACATCAAGCAGTGGGGGTTAGCAGCCAATAGCTGCTTGGATTTCCCTTAGCTAGCAATACAAAAAATGCAGCAGGAGCCCATATATATTTTTTTAAATTATTTATTTAAATAACTAAAAACAAAATGGGCTTCCCTGTATTTTGATTGCTGGACATCACAGTGCTGTAAAAATAAATCTTTAAAAAAATGACGTAGCGCTCCGCGGTATTTTTGATTCTCAGCGCAGATAAAGCAGACAGCTATGGGTTGCCACCCCCATCTGCCTGCCGTTACCTTGGTTGGCAATCAAAATACAGGGAAGCCTATTAATTTTTTCTATTTAAAAAATAGTTAAAAAAAAAAATGACATTGGGTCCCCCCATTTTTGATAGCCAGCTAGGGTAAAGCAGACGGCTGTAGCCTGAAAACCACAGCTGGCAGCTTTACCGTGGTTGGGGATCCAATGTGGAGGTCCCCTCAGGCTCTTTTTTATAATTATTTTATAAATATTAATAATTACACAATAAAAGTAGGGTCCCCCCCAAATTGGATCACCAGCCAAGGTAAAGCGGACAGCTGTGGTCTGGTATTCTCAGGGTGGGAAGGTCCATAGTTATTGGGCCTTCACAGCCTAAAAATAGCAGGCCGCAGGCACCCCAGACGTGGCGCATCCACTAGATGCGCCAATCCTGGCGCTTCACCCCAGCTCATCCCGTGCCCTGGTGCAGTGGCAAACGGGGTAATAAATCGGGTTGATACTAGCTGTAAAGTCACCTGAGATCAAGCCCAGCAGTTTGTGATGTCATGGCGTCTATTAGATACCCAACATCATAAACTGTCAGTACTAACAAAAAAAAAAAAAATCGACAAAAGAAATTTATTTGAAAAAACAGTCCCCAAAACATTTCCTCTTTCACCAATTTATTGTAAGAAAAAAAATAAAGGGGTCCCACGACGACTCTGGACCGTCTAGAATATGGGGGGGAGACACTCAGGGAACGTATCCCCCATTTTCTAGGAGTGCGGACCCTTCATGTGAGGAGTGTGGGTGCAATGAATCTGCACTCACTCTTCTCGGGTCCACAGCAGCAGAGTCCATGTCGTAATGGTTGCTACCAAAGCTGCAATGCCCTGCTCATGAGGTAAGGGCATGCCTAATCAGGAGAACTACTGTAGAGGAAGCTCTGCTCACTGGTATATAGGTGCTCAGAGGAAATAATAGATAAAATTAGTAATTAACCTCGGCACTCTAAATCTCCCAGACTAAGTCAGTAAGTCACAACGGATAGTAATGCAAAATCACTCTTTATTGGTCGGTAATAAGAAAAAAAAATTTTCATAAACATATATGTTTTTGTCCAAAACAAGTTACAAATGACGTTTCGGCCTGAGCCTTCGTCAGATTGGACTTATCTGCATGTAATCATGAAAAATGACAATAATCAGTATCACATAAGAGTGAGAGAACAATAACATAAACTCGAACAATGTAGAGGTACAATTGGGATGCAGCAAAAAAATTGCAACACAGCAAGGAATGAAACACATGATACAAATGTCATAATACAGTACAAGGACAATATAGTAATGACAAATATGGGGTCAGAGTAGGCTTAGACAGCTCTGGTACGAAAGAGATGTCAATCATAAAGTAACATGTGCAGTAGGTGTAGAGCTACAGTATGCATGGCAGAGCTAATGGGTAGACCAACCATAGAAAAAGTAGAGAAAAAGTGGAGAAAAAATGTAGAAAAAGTGGAGAAAAAGTGGAGAAAAAGTGGAGAAAAAGTGGAGAATAAGCGGAGAAAAAGTGGAGAAAAAGTGGAGAATAAGTGGAGAAAAAATGGAGAAAAAAATGGAGAAAAAAATGGAGAAAAAGTGGAGAAAAAGTGGAGAAAAAGGGGAGAAGAAGTGGAGAAAAAGTGGAGAAAAAGTGGAGAAAAAGTGGAGTAAAAATGTAGAAAAAGTGGAGAAAAAGTGGAGAAAAAATGTAGAAAAAGTGGAGAAAAAATGGAGAAAAAAATGGAGAAAAAGTGGAGAAAAAGTGGAGGAAAAAGTGGAGAATAAGTGGAGAAAAAGTGGAGAATAAGTGGAGAAAAAGTGGAGAAAAAGTGGAGAAAAAGTGGAGAAAAAGTGGAGAATAAGTGGAGAAAAAGTGGAGAAAAAGTGGAGAAAAAGTGGAGTAAAAATGTAGAAAAAGTGGAGAAAAAGTGGAGAAAAAATGTAGAAAAAGTGGAGAAAAAGTGGAGAAAAAGTGGAGAAAAAGTGGAGAATAAGTGAAGAAAAAATGGAGAAAAAAATGGAGAAAAAGTGGAGAAAAAGTGGAGGAAAAAGTGGAGAATAAGTGGAGAAAAAGTGGAGAAAAAGTGGAGAAAAAGTGGAGAAAAAGTGGAGAAAAAGTGGAGAAAATGTGGAGAATAAGTGGAGAAAAAGTGGAGAAAAAGTGGAGAATAAGTGGAGAAAAAATGGAGAAAAAAATGGAGAAAAAGTGGAGAAAAAGTGGAGAAAAAGTGGAGAAAAAGTGGAGTAAAAATGTAGAAAAAGTGGAGAAAAAGTGGAGAAAAAATGTAGAAAAAGTGGAGAATAAGTGGAGAAAAAATGGAGAAAAAAATGGAGAAAAAGTGGAGAAAAAGTGGAGGAAAAAGTGGAGAA
This sequence comes from Anomaloglossus baeobatrachus, assembly GCF_048569485.1. Taxonomy (NCBI): domain Eukaryota; kingdom Metazoa; phylum Chordata; class Amphibia; order Anura; family Aromobatidae; genus Anomaloglossus; species Anomaloglossus baeobatrachus. The sequence continues at coordinate 155,131,503 of NC_134354.1, read as the reverse complement.
TAAGTGGAGAAAAAGTGGAGAATAAGTGGAGAAAAAGTGGAGAAAAAGTGGAGAAAAAGTGGAGAAAAAGTGGAGAATAAGTGGAGAAAAAGTGGAGAAAAAGTGGAGAATAAGTGGAGAAAAAATGGAGAAAAAAATGGAGAAAAAGTGGAGAAAAAAATGGAGAAAAAGTGGAGAAAAAGTGGAGAAAAATTGGAGAAGAAGTGGAGAAAAAATGGAGAAAAAAATGGAGAAAAAGTGGAGAAAAAGTGGAGAAAAAGTGGAGAAAAAGTGGAGTAAAAATGTAGAAAAAGTGGAGAAAAAGTGGAGAAAAAATGTAGAAAAAGTGGAGAAAAAGTGGAGAAAAAGTGGAGAAAAAAATGGAGAATAAGTGGAGAAAAAATGGAGAAAAAGTGGAGAATAAGTGGAGAATAAGTGGAGAATAAGTGGAGAATAAGTGGAGAAAAAGTGGAGAAAAAGTGGAGAATAAGTGGAGAATAAGTGGAGAATAAGTGGAGAAAAAATGGAGAATAAGTGGAGAAAAAATGGAGAAAAAAATGGAGAAAAAAGTGAAGAATAAGTGGAGAATAAGTGGAGAAAAAATGGAGAAAAAGTGGAGGAAAAAGTGGAGAATAAGTGGAGAAAAAGTGGAGAATAAGTGGAGAATAAGTGGAGAAAAAATGGAGAAAAAGTGGAGGAAAAAGTGGAGAATAAGTGGAGAAAAAGTGGAGAAAAAGTGGAGAATAAGTGGAGAAAAAGTGGAGAAAAAATGGAGAAAAAGTGGAGGAAAAAGTGGAGAATAAGTGGAGAAAAAGTGGAGAATAAGTGGAGAAAAAGTGGAGAATAAGTGGAGAAAAAATGGAGAAAAAAATGGAGAAAAAGTGGAGAAAAAGTGGAGAAAAAGTGGAGAAGAAGTGGAGAAAAAATGGAGAAAAAAATGGAGAAAAAGTGGAGCAAAAGTGGAGAAAAAGTGGAGAATAAGTGGAGAAAAAATGGAGAAAAAGTGGAGAAAAAGTGGAGAAAAAGTGGAGGAAAAAGTGGAGAATAAGTGGAGAAAAAGTGGAGAATAAGTGGAGAAAAAGTGGAGAAAAAGTGGAGAAAAAGTGGAGAAAAAGTGGAGAAAAAGTGGAGAATAAGTGGAGAAAAAGTGGAGAAAAAGTGGAGAATAAGTGGAGAAAAAATGGAGAAAAAAATGGAGAAAAAGTGGAGAAAAAAATGGAGAAAAAGTGGAGAAAAAGTGGAGAAAAAGTGGAGAAGAAGTGGAGAAAAAAGTGGAGAATAAGTGGAGAAAAAGTGGAGAAAAAGTGGAGAAAAAGTGGAGAAAAAGTGGAGAAAAAGTGGAGAATAAGTGGAGAAAAAGTGGAGAAAAAGTGGAGAATAAGTGGAGAAAAAATGGAGAAAAAAATGGAGAAAAAGTGGAGAAAAAGTGGAGAAAAAGTGGAGAAAAAGTGGAGTAAAAATGTAGAAAAAGTGGAGAAAAAGTGGAGAAAAAATGTAGAAAAAGTGGAGAAAAAGTGGAGAATAAGTGGAGAAAAAATGGAGAAAAAAATGGAGAAAAAGTGGAGAAAAAGTGGAGGAAAAAGTGGAGAATAAGTGGAGAAAAAGTGGAGAATAAGTGGAGAAAAAGTGGAGAAAAAGTGGAGAAAAAGTGGAGAAAAAGTGGAGAATAAGTGGAGAAAAAGTGGAGAAAAAGTGGAGAATAAGTGGAGAAAAAATGGAGAAAAAAATGGAGAAAAAGTGGAGAAAAAAATGGAGAAAAAGTGGAGAAAAAGTGGAGAAAAATTGGAGAAGAAGTGGAGAAAAAATGGAGAAAAAAATGGAGAAAAAGTGGAGAAAAAGTGGAGAAAAAGTGGAGAAAAAGTGGAGTAAAAATGTAGAAAAAGTGGAGAAAAAGTGGAGAAAAAATGTAGAAAAAGTGGAGAAAAAGTGGAGAAAAAGTGGAGAAAAAAATGGAGAATAAGTGGAGAAAAAATGGAGAAAAAGTGGAGAATAAGTGGAGAATAAGTGGAGAATAAGTGGAGAATAAGTGGAGAAAAAGTGGAGAAAAAGTGGAGAATAAGTGGAGAATAAGTGGAGAATAAGTGGAGAAAAAATGGAGAATAAGTGGAGAAAAAATGGAGAAAAAAATGGAGAAAAAAGTGAAGAATAAGTGGAGAATAAGTGGAGAAAAAATGGAGAAAAAGTGGAGGAAAAAGTGGAGAATAAGTGGAGAAAAAGTGGAGAATAAGTGGAGAATAAGTGGAGAAAAAATGGAGAAAAAGTGGAGGAAAAAGTGGAGAATAAGTGGAGAAAAAGTGGAGAAAAAGTGGAGAATAAGTGGAGAAAAAGTGGAGAAAAAATGGAGAAAAAGTGGAGGAAAAAGTGGAGAATAAGTGGAGAAAAAGTGGAGAATAAGTGGAGAAAAAGTGGAGAATAAGTGGAGAAAAAATGGAGAAAAAAATGGAGAAAAAGTGGAGAAAAAGTGGAGAAGAAGTGGAGAAAAAATGGAGAAAAAAATGGAGAAAAAGTGGAGCAAAAGTGGAGAAAAAGTGGAGAATAAGTGGAGAAAAAATGGAGAAAAAGTGGAGAAAAAGTGGAGAAAAAGTGGAGGAAAAAGTGGAGAATAAGTGGAGAAAAAGTGGAGAATAAGTGGAGAAAAAGTGGAGAAAAAGTGGAGAAAAAGTGGAGAAAAAGTGGAGAAAAAGTGGAGAATAAGTGGAGAAAAAGTGGAGAAAAAGTGGAGAATAAGTGGAGAAAAAATGGAGAAAAAAATGGAGAAAAAGTGGAGAAAAAAATGGAGAAAAAGTGGAGAAAAAGTGGAGAAAAAGTGGAGAAGAAGTGGAGAAAAAATGGAGAAAAAAATGGAGAAAAAGTGGAGAAAAAGTGGAGAAAAAGTGGAGAAAAAGTGGAGTAAAAATGTAGAAAAAGTGGATAAAAAGTGGAGAAAAAATGTAGAAAAAGTGGAGAAAAAGTGGAGAAAAAAATGGAGAATAAGTGGAGAAAAAATGGAGAAAAAGTGGAGAATAAGTGGAGAAAAAGTGGAGAAAAAGTGGAGAATAAGTGGAGAATAAGTGGAGAATAAGTGGAGAATAAGTGGAGAAAAAATGGAGAATAAGTGGAGAAAAAATGGAGAAAAAATGGAGAAAAAAATGGAGAAAAAAGTGGAGAATAAGTGGAGAAAAAGTGGAGAAAAAAAATGGAGAAAAAGTGGAGAAAAAGTGGAGCACCCTTTGGTGCCTTTCATGTGACACTAAGGGGTGCTTAGCTTTTTATTTAGCCAAAAAAAATGAAAAAAAAAATGACGTAGGATTCCCCCTAGTTTTGTAGCCAGCTAGGGTAAAGCAGACGGCTGCAGCCTGCAGACCACAGCTGGCAACCTCACCTTGGCTGGTAATCCAAAACTGAGGGCACCCCACGCTGTTATTTTAAATTAAATAAATAATTTAAAAAAAAACACGTAGGGGTCCCCCCAAAATTGGATCACCAGCCAAGGTAAAGCAGACAGCTGGGGCCTGATATTCTCAGACTAGGGAGGTCCATGGTTATTGGACTCTCCCCAGCCTAAAAATAGCAGGCCGCAGCCGCCCCAGAAGTGGCGCATCCATTAGATGCGCCAATCCTGGTGCTTCGCCCCAGCTCATCCCGCGCCCTGGTGCGGTGGCAAACGGGGTAATATATGGGGTTAATACCAGATATGTAAGTCACCTGGCATCAAGCCCTGGGGTTGGTGAGGTCAGGCGTCTATCAGATACCCGACATCACCAACCCAGTCAGTAATAAAACAAAATAGACGACAAACACATTTTTATTTGAAAAAACACTCCCCAAAACATTCCCTCTTTAACCAATTTATTAGAAAAAACAAATCCAGGTCTGGTGTAATCCAAGGGGTTGCCATGACGATCCACACTGTCCCAGTCAATGAAGAGCAGGATGTTCCCCATTGGCTGGGAGAGCAATGCAGTGACCTGAGCTAACATCAATGGGTCAGCCCAGGTCACTGCAGGGGGATGACAAGTGCTGCTGTCAGGAGCGAGGTACATTACCTGCGCTGATCTCCAGCACACTGACAGCCCCTGTCACTGAGTTCAATGACCGGAGCCTTCACACCAAGTCTCGCGAGAGGCCCGTGACGTCACCGCTATTCAGTCTCGGGTCGGAAGCGAGAGGTGGTGTGACAAGCGGCGGCCATAGAGGACAGTCAGTGACAGCGCTGAGGTCGGGATGGCGGGACTTCATCACCGCAGGTAAGCCGAGCGGGGCCATGTGTGCAGAGTGTGTGTGTGTGTGTGTATGTATGTATGTGTACAATACATGCCGCGGGCAGGAGGGGGAGGAGTGAGCTGAGCGGGAAGTGTAGGCTTCCTGCACGTAACTAGGATAAACATCGGGTTACTAACCAAAGCGCTGTGGTTGGATACCCGATGTTTATCTTGGTTACCAGCTTCTGGCAGGCTGCCAGCGATGGCTCCTGCACACTGTAGCTGTACAAAGCCCTGCTTTTTGCTGCTAGAACCGTTCTCGAACGTTTCTAGAACTATCGAGCTTTTGCAAAAAAGCTCGAGTTCTAGTTCGATCTAGAACACCCCCAAAAATCACTCGAGCCTCGAACTGGAGAACCACGAATCGCGAACCGCGCTCAACTCTACTGCAGACTGCAACTGTTTCTTTTTTGTTACTATGTTTCATATTTAGTCTGCACCTGTTCACATTAAAAAGGTAAGATGTGCCATCAGTTTTATTCTTAGGGCGGCGTTACACAAGACGATATATCGTGCAATCGGTCATGCGTCGTTTGTGCGTCACGGGCAATTTGTTGCCTGTGGCACACAAAGTCGTTTACCCCGTCACACGTACTTACCTCCTGAACGACCTCGCTGTGGGCGGTGAACATCCTCTTCCTGAAGGGGGTGGGACGTTCGGCATCACAGCGACGTCACACAGTGGCCGCCCAATAGAAGAGGAGGGGCGGAGATGAGCGGGACGTACCATCCCGCCCACCTCTTTCCTTCCGCATTGCTGGCAGGACGCAGGTAAGCTGTGTTTGTCATTCCCGGGGTGTCACACATAGCGATGTGTGCTGCCTCGGGAACAACAAACAACCGGCGCACAGGAGGAACGACTTTATGAAAATAAACGACGTGTCAAAGAGCAACAATAAGGTGAGTATTTTTGCTCGTTCACATTCGTTCATAGCTGTCACACGCTATGATATCTCTAACGATTCCAGATGAGCGTCACGGAATCCGTGACCCCGCCGACATATTGCTCAATATATCGTAGCGTGTGACTCCGCCCTTAGATGACAGGGTTATGCCTTCTGATTGAACCCTCCTGCTCTTCAGTCTCAGGTGATTTTAATTCTCCATTTACAGGTTCCTGTCAATCCATAAATTGTAGGTTTTTCAACCTAAAGATAGACATCAGTTTGATAAGGATCCAACAAAATAGGTTGCCTTGCCGTTTGCTGTTGGTATCACATAAAACTGGCCATTTTTGTGTGCTAATTATCTAAATTTTTGTATGTTTTTTTATAGCAGTAATATATGTGTATATTCTCATATTCATTGTTCCATATATCTTAGAATTACAAAGTGCAACTGTCTCCTTATAATTAATACTATGGAGTTCCAGCCCCACTGCTATGTAAATTGCATGTCAAAGACCAGCTAGGTATTTTCACTTTGCTATCTTCCGTCCTTTGTCCACTCCTTTGGTATTTAGGTTGTAGTAGGCTATCCTTACTTGCAATTACTACCACTTGTGAATGTATGATGTGTTTCCACATCATGGTAGGTCACTTATCTCTGCACATTTTCCCTTTCCTGGGTGCTATCTGCCCTCTAGTTTCTAAGGTGGTATGAGGAACAACTTGACGGACTTTCAGGCAGCCAGGTCCAAGTTGTGGGTCTCTAGTATTGAGGCTAGAAATATTCCAGCTTGCACTGGAACCACCAGCAACTTAGCAGCTAGGGATTCTAGTATATGCAGGAACCAGTAGGGTTCAGGCGCAGTTGCTTGGAGATAGGCTTTATTTCCCTTTTACCCTTTTTGGAATTCTCATGTGCATAACAATCAGCTTTTCAGCAGTCATGTCTGAAGCAGTTGATGCCATATGTAAGTTTTGGAAAGGAGGGTCTTCAGCATCTGAAAGATCTTGTGGAAAGCTTCAAGAGGAACCTCAAGACCCACCTTTTCCACCAAGCTTACAACCTACAATAGCCCTCAGTCCAGTAGACCACTGCGCAAGCAGCTATGTCCTCACCTATTGTACCATCACCCATTCTCTGTAGACTGTGAGCCCTCGCGGGCAGGGTCCTCTCTCCTCCTATACCAGTCTGTTTTGTTAATGATTGTTGTACGTATACCCTCTTTCACTTGCAAAGCGCCATGGAATAAATGGCGCTATAATAATAAATAATAATAATAATCTTGTTACGGTGGTATTGAGATGTATAGGTGTGCTTCTTGTGTATGGAAATTCATTTGCACATTGCCACCAGATAATTATTTGGCACTCTGCTTTTTCTACAAGATAAAAATAAGCTGTAGGTTTTCGGGTCCAAATAGACCAAGAACTAAGAACTACGGCTCTCCCTCAGCATATAAAGCAAAAACACCTTCTTATTTTGTAAAGTCAAGTCAGCGAGCAATCAAAGCGAACTTCAAATTGTGCTCTTTCTCTTTTGTGTCACAATAGTTTTGTAAGCCAAGCCAAACTGTTAAGTAGCATCTAATCAGTATTGTCATCACCAACAAAATCACTACTACTTGTAATAGTCTCTTCACACATCCTCCTTCTTCTCTATGTCAATCCCTGATTATTTGTCAATTAAACAAGTCTTTCAGTGGTTTGACTACTTTACTCTCACCTGATCAAGTTGCTGGGGGTGCAGTTTCTGCCTTGTCACCCTATGGATTCTACTGTCTTTTCAGAATTGCTGACATGTGTGTTTCTCACTGGGAAATACCCAGCTGCCATTATTTCTCACAGAAAGGGGTGCCCACTCTCTTTTTTCACATACTGGAGATTGTAGGCTGCTCTTTCGACTTGTCTTTGACCTCCAAAGTACACTGCGCTGTAGATACCTGGAGAAGCAGTTAAATGGCAGGGACAACATAGGAGAGTCACGGCTCACCAGATGAATGCATGCAGTGCTAGCGATTAGTGATGAGCGAGTATGCTTGTTACTACTCGGTATTCGCACGAGTATCTCTGTACTCGGGCTACTCGGCGGGGACCGAGTAATCTCACGATACTCGTGCTGTACTCGTGGTCTTCATGTTGGCGCTCTTTTTAGAGCCATCCCTTATGCAGGGATTGGCTGGCAGACCACTGCAATGCCACAGCCCTGTTGTGGAATTGCAGTGATTGGCCGGCCCGCACAGCGTGACCGTGCCTTTAGCCCGACACTTCTCCGCTCGGCTACGGCCCCTCCCGCACTCCACTCCGCGTGTATATATATATGCACGCTTACACACACACGCACGTTTTTTTTTTTAATTTACAGTTTTCTGGTTTCTACATGCTGACGGGGGTGATTTCACAAAAATACTCGGGTCTCCCATAGGATAACATTGGGCTCGGTGCTCGGGCCGAGTACACGAGTATCTTGGGAGGCTCGGCCCGAGCCTCGAGCACCCGAGCTTTTTGGTACTCGCTCATCACTACTAGCGATGCATTTTCTCAACTAGGAAAGTCTGTGACACCTCTGGGACTGTTTAAACTACAAAATGGCAGTTATTTTTATTGTTTTACCCCACACCTCCAGATCTTTTGCTCAGCTAACATAACCACATCCTCAATAGCCATAGGTCACGTAAATTATTCCAGAATTGAACCTATTTCCTTTTATTTAGTTATTCAAGCCAATGCGCTGTTGAACAGTTTTACAGTTAGAAAGCCTGGGAGAGAAAAGCCATAAGGCTGACAAGTTGCTGCTTTGCTCATCCACTGACTTTTTTTCCAAGAATTGCAAGTCAGAAATGTCATGAGTGACAATTCCTGCAACATTCTGACTTCCTTATGGTGAGTTAAAGAAATCAGGTAAACTGCACCTGTTTTGTTTTTTGTTTTTTTTTATAGTTAATTTTAACATAACGAACAGACGAACAGTATAACTGTACAGGTCATTATAATTAACGAGATGCCAAACATGTAAATGTTTTGTGTTATTTATGTTATTTATGTGGTAAAAAATATTCTGATTTTTTTTTTTTAAATTTGCATGTGTCATGATTTCCAAAAGCCCTAATGTTTTCAATTTCTGGGATCTGGGCTGTGAGGGCTTGTTTTTTGTGCTCCGAGAGGAAGTTTTATTGATATTATGAAAAATAGAAAAAATCAGAATTAATAAAAATAACACAAAAATATTTAATAAAGATGCAAATTAATCCATATTTAAAAAAAAACATATAGGCGTACAAAGTCCATACATGCTTCATGCACACTATGCCCTCTTACTGAAAGGTATCATTTAATTGATATTATTTTTGCTTATATACGATGTTCTAATCTCCTATTATTAGGTTGTGTTCGGTTGTTGCGGCAGCCAAAAAATTGTAATTGTGGGGTTTGGATTTTTTTTCTTGTTACTCTGTTTACTTATTGGATTATTTATTTTAGATTTTGATCAGACAATTCTGAACACAATGATACCAAATATGTGTTTTGGTGTTTATTATTATTGTTTTATTTTCAAAGGGGGCAAAATAAACTTTTGAGAGGTTTTTTTTTTCCATATGTTTTTTTTTCTTTTTATCATTTTTGCTAGTACCTTTAGAGGACTTGTGCCTTTAGATCACTTTTGCTATACAAAGCAGTGCAGTGCTGGACAGCAGAAATCATCATCTCCTATGAAGGCCATCTCACAGTCAGCATTCACAGAAGGATCATCATGATAGACCAGGGTTATCAGCTGACCTCTGGCTGTCATGACAACCCATTTGCAACCTACGATGGGAGCGTAGAATGAAAACCCACTGCCGTCGCTTGTTAACCTTTTCACCCAAGGGCGATATTTTTTCCTCTTCTTCTGAGAGCCATAGCTTTTTTATTTTTCCTTTAATATTTGTAGGACGAGTTGTACTTTTGAATTAAACCATTATTTTCACCATATAGTGTACTGGAAAATGGCACATAAACCTAAGTTCGGTGAAGTTGCAAAAAATGTGCAATTGCACAATGATTTTTGGGAATCTTTTATTTACCGTGTTCACTATATGGTAAAACTGATGTGTCAGTATGATGCCTCACATTGGTTCGAGTTTGTATAATTCAAGCATGTATACTTTTACTTTTATCTAAAGGGTGAAAAAAATCAGAAGTTTGTCCAAAAAAAAGAGTAACACTTTTGTCGCCATTTTCCGAGACCTGAAGTGTTCTCATTTTTCAGGATCTGGGGCTTAATGATGTCTTAGTTTTTGTGTTTTGAGCTTACATTTTTAATTAAATCAATTTTGTGCAGATGCTACGTTTTGATCGCCTGCTATTATATTTCTAAAAAATTTTGTGGCGACCAAAAAACATAATTAGATGTTTGGTATTTTTTTCTCGCATCGCCATTTAGCGATAAGATTAATCGATTTTATATATTGATAGAGAGGGCATTTTCTGAATACAGTGATTCCAAATATGTGTATTTTTTTTTTGCTTTTATTTTCAATGCAGCGAATGGGGTGTGATTTGAACTTTTAGGGTTTTTTATTATTTCCTATTTTTTATTTCTTTTACTAGTCCCCCTAAGGGACTTTATTACTTCAGTGTCCAATCACTTGATAATTTCTGTTGATCAGAGCAGCTTTTATCTGATCAGCAGAAATGCTTCTCTCCTGTGAGTGCCCGTGCTATGTCGGCTCTCACAGGAAATGAGTCATGGCAGCATCAAGGGTCATCAGATGACCCTGTGCTACCATGGCAACATATAGACGCCCAGTGACCACATCACAAGGTCACTGATGGTGGCCGAGAACAGCACGCTCCCTGCTGCGGGCATTTAAATTGCGCTGTCAGTGTTTGACAGCGTGATCGAAAGGGTTAACAGGTGAGGGTGGATCTCTGATCCACCTGCGCTTTTTAGCCACACATGTCTGCTGATTGGATCAGCAGACATGTGCGTGAATTACCATGGCCTCACCATCAGATCCCACGGTAACGGGAGATAGGCAATTAAGGATGTACAGTTACATATTGGTCCTAAAGGGATAAAATACCGCTGTCAGAGATTGACAGTTGGATTTTACTAGTTAATAGCCATAGGCGGATCTCACATCCACCTGCATTTGTTAAAGTGACATGTCGACTGATGAGATCAGCTGTAATGAGAAGGGGAAAATCCAGGCTTGATGTGTGAGTCCACATCAAAGGCAGGGAGACAACCCATGATGTACATCATGGGTCATTAAGAGGCTATATAGCTGGTTATATGGGGCATTGTTTGCATTAAAGAACTAAGACATTTTTTGCATTAAAGCATTCAACAGACCTTACAGTAGTATCCAATTATTTTCATTGCAACTAAAGGTTTTGCAGTTTTTCAATTCTAAGACAATTTATTTAACAGAAAAAATTTTTTGGGGGAAAATTTGGCATACCCGGCATTATGATTCAAACAATTCAAGTAACAGTCATGGTCCACTTACTATGATTACAGCAGTGTGTCAGTTATAATATGTTGCTAAGACTGTTGAATTCACAGGTTCTCCTATGTCATGTTCGGCTCTTTGCAGGAGCTACTTGTCAGAGATGCTATACACATTGGATGTGGGAGGGGGTTAAATGAATTAGAATAAGAAACTGAAGTGCTATTGTTTTACTTCGCTACTTTTTTTTAGGTTTATTATTTTAGAATTAGTTTAGAACACAAGTTTATGGATAAATGAAGAGTGTTAAAGTATTACTTAGCTATCTATAATATGTTGTGATAATTTAATTTTTACTGCATATTTGACAGTTATCATAGTTAAGAATGGAAATAAACACTGAATTCAGTAAATACATATTACTAAAGTATTTAATGTGCTTGTTTTATAGATTTACAAGCCTCTCTTGCAAGGAGGTAAAAATGTGCACCTTTCAAAGATATCTTTGAAGTAGGCATAAATTCAGTGTAATTTGCATTGTGAGGATAGCGAGGCATGGCTAAGCACTAAGTTGAGTGGATGCTACTATTTAAATCTTCACCAAGCCAAAATATAATTGATTTGCTGGTCATAGCATGAAAATCAGCCTACATTCCATTTCAGAGGTTGTTAGAGGTCCCCCAATAATTAATTAAATGTGTTTCTTGTCTTGATAAGATATGTTAGCTTGGTATAGTATAGCCTAATGTCAGAAACCAAAGACCAATTTTCAGGCCTGCTTTGTTCACCTAGGTACACACCATAAGATTTGTATAGAAAGGAAGTCTCCACTCTTCTATCACTTTGCTTCTTATGAACATGTACATAAATGTTCTAGGGTAGAATTTATTGCAGAAGACTGGGTGTCCTGTGCAACTAACTATCATTCCACTAGCCAAAACCACAATCTGAGGAAATTTTGTTATGGGAGCAAAAGTTGTAATAGTCTGAAAACATCACTGTTAGAAAAGAAACTCTTAGGGGTACTTTGCACACTATGACATTGCAAGCCGATGGTAGCAATGCCGAGTGTGATAGTCCCCGCCCCCATCGTAGCTGCGATATCTTGTGATAGCTGCTGTAGCGAACATTATCAATACGGCAGCTTCACATGCACTTACCTGCCCTGCGACGTCGCTCTGGCCGGCGAACCGCCTCCTTCCTAAGGGGGCGAGTCATGCGGCGTAACACCGCACCGTCACACGGCAGGCGGCCAATAGAAGCAGGGAGGCGGAGATGAACGGGATGTAAACATCCCGCCCACCTTCTTCCTTCCTCATTGTAGCCAGGATGCAGGTAGGCGATGTTCCTCGCTCCTGCGGCTTCACACACAGCGAAGTGTGCTGCCGCCAGAACGAGGAACAACATAGTAACATTGGTCCTTCTGAAATTATGGAAATGACAGACGCTACACCGATACGATTTTGACGCTTTTGCGCTCGTTAATTGTAGTAAAAAGGATTCACATACTCCGATGTTGACAGCGACGCCGAATGTGCGTCACTTTCGATTTGACCCCACCGACATCGCACCTGTGATGTCGTAGCGTGCAAAGTACCCCTTAGGCCTTGTGGTCACACTGCATTTGTTTCCACATTTGTCAGCGTTTTTCACGTTCAGTTTTGCCTGCATGCATTTCCTTCTCCAACAAAGTCTAAGATTTCATTTTTTTGTGTGCACTCTGCAGTTTGTTTTTTTTGGCTGCCTCTTTGTTGTGACCACAAAGATACACCATGTCAACTCTTTTTGCATCTTGTCCCTGGCAGATCAATCCCCCACTGACTCAGGGTCAGTGAAGGGATTGATCCCTGGTATCTGGCCAGATGCCAGTCCCCTTATTAGGTCAACGGGGACCAGAATCAGGTGCAAAGAGGTAGGAGGAAGCGCTTCATATTCACCGATCACCAGCGCGGCTGTCACACTGCTCCCATGTCCTCTCATTCTTCTCCCTGGGCCGCTCATTAGACACATACATATTAACTGCTTCCCCACCCACCAGCGTCTGTGATTGGTTGCAGTCAGACGAGCCCCCATGCTGAGTGACAGTGTGTCTGAAGCTTCCAATCACAGGCACCAGCTGTGGCCATGGCTATCCAGAGTTATGTCACCGCTAATCGCATGGCTCACTTCAGTCACTGCTAGGAGCTCATAGCGGGCAGTCATGTTCTATGGTGTTTGCTGTGAGCTTTAGCTGTAGCAGTGGTGGAAGTGTGATGCCCTGGCAGAACCAGGTAGTCACACAAAAGGCCCCTGCATAACACCTTCCCTCACAGGGTTACACACAGCCGACCTGAAACCCTAGCCAACCCCTAAGGGCAAGACAGGCACACGAGGGGGCGGGATCAGGCGGATGAAGAACGCCCACCTAGGGGTCTAGAGAGCCCAGGGCAGGAAAAACGACAGAAAAAGTCTAAAGTTCAAGTTGAGAGGAGTGGAAGCTGGGGCTAGGTGTAGCTCCAGCAGAGGTGAAGCTCAAGTTGACTGGCGCCAGGGTTGGATCCCTGGTGCATTGGCTAGGTGGCAGATGATGGTCTCCGTCAGCAGGCGACAGGAAGACGGCAGCCGGAGATCCGAGGTGGACTGGGACAGGGTTGCAGTCCGCCGGTACTGACACCAGAGAAAAGTCCCAGAAACCGTGCACAGAGGGGGTACGTGGACCTTGAAGCCAGGACCGGAACCAACGGCCTAGCTAATTAACCAATTGAGGGCAGGATTTTAGGTCCTGTCCCAACCAAAGTCCCAAAAGCAGACAACCACCCATAGAGAGGGATAGGGCATCCGTCAGGGCCCGGCAGATCCCACGGGTCAGCGTCAGTGGGCACGGCTCCTCAGGTACACAATGCACCGGAAGCAGACTCTCGCTTTTCACACCGGGAAGTCTACACAAACAAAACAGTACAGAGGGAAAAGATGGCGACCAAAAGCCCGGGTGGGGGACGAGAGTACAACCGGCCGTGGTGGCCGCCCACCAGCACCTTGGTTTACCAAAAGACTCGTGTGATTTATTCAACTGCGAGTAACCAAACATCCCCTGGTACGTCTGGGTGTGCAGGCCCCTGCCATCGCCATCCCTTGCACCAACCCACCGGGTCCCGGGGAAACCATCCCCACCCACGGAGGGGTTAACATCCAGCTGCCATCACACCTCCCCCGAGTATCCCGCAACAGCAGCGGTGGTGTCACACTTCACCACACACCATGGGTGGCGTCACGAACTGATTGCGGCCAAACCCGTAGAACTACGTCCCCCTTTTCATGTAGCATGTCCACAAGGCCCCCGGGTCCGGAGGATCCCTCGAGCCACATAGCGGATCCGGATCCGAGCAGCTCGGCTGCTACAGGCATGGGGGCGGCACAAAAGTGTCGTGGGACCTCAAGTGAATTACGTTGGACATGCAGGGGTGTTTTGCAGGTTATTAAAATGGGGTTGATGCCTGTGACTGGAAGCCTCAGACACGCTGTCACTCAAAATGGGGGCTAATCTGACTGCAACCAATCACAGATGCTGATGGTCAGGGAAGCAGTGAATATTTAAGTGCTTAATGAAGCCCAGGAAGAAGAATGAGAGGCCATGGAAGAAGTGTGACAGCCGTGCTGGTGATCGGTGAATATGAAGCGCTTGCTCCTACCCCTTTGCACCTGATTCTGGTACCCATGGACCTTATATGGGGATTAGCATCTGGCCAGATACTAGTGATCAATCCCCCACCGACCCCATGTCAACAGGGTATTGATCTGCCAGTCCTCCGAAACGCAGGGTAAAAACGCATAAATAGTTGACATGGTGCATCTTTGTGGTCACAACAAAGATGCAGCCAAAAAAACCTGAAACATGCGCACAGACAAAATTAAATCTCATAGACAAGGAAATGCATGCAGGCAGTTTTGTGCCCAAAACTGCACCTGAAAAACGCGGAAAAAAAACGCAGTGTGTGCTCAAGGCCTAAGAGTCTCTTTTCTAAGGCTATGTGCGCACAGTGCGTTGTTCGCGGCGTTTTTGCACGTTTTTCGGGTGCGTTTTTGGCCTCAAAACTGCAGGACTTTGCTTCCCCAGCAAAGTCTATGAGTTTTCATTTTTGCTGTCCGCACACATCTGTTTTTTTTACCTGCGTCTTTGAGCTTGAAAAAAAAAATGGACATGTCAGTTCTTTCCTGCGTTTTTCTGCGTTTTCCGCCCATGCAGTGCATTGGAAAAACGCAGCAAAATGAGGAGATCAAAAACGCAGCAAAACGCAGCCAAAAACGCACCAAATCGCGATAAAAACGCATGCGTTTTTTGATGCGTTTTTTCGACGCAGGTGCGTTTTTGTGCGTTTTTAGCGGCCAAAAACGCACAAAAACGCAGCGTCAAAAAAACACAGCGTGCGCACATAGCCTAACAGTGCAGCTTTGAGACTATTACAACCTTTGCTCCCATGAGAAAAATTCCTCTGATTGAGGTTTTGGTTAGTGGAATGTTAGTTGCACAGGACGCTCAGTCTTCTGCAATAGATTCTGCCCTAGAATATTTATGTACATGTTCATAGGAAGCAAAGTGATAGAAGAGAGAGGAGAAGCTCACAATGAGTGCCATAGAACATGACTTCCTGCTGTGAGCTCCAGGCATCGACTGAAATAAGCCAAGTGATAAGCAGTGACGTCTGTGTTTTATTTCAAAGTCTACTGATAAAAATAATCTTTGTGGGAAAACCCCTTTAAGGCCCTGTCACACAGAGATAAATCTTTGGCAGATCTGTCGTTGCAGTGAAATCATGGACATATTGTTCCATTTGTACACAGTCACAAACCTGGCACTGATTGTCCACAATTTCACTGCAACCACAGATCTGCCGCAGATTTATCTCTGTGTGTAAAGTGGCCTTTAAATAGTCCAATTGCTTTAGAATAATGTATGGATCAATCTGGTCATCTGTAAGTAACATCTTTGTAATTTTTGGGTATCTATTCTGATCCAACTACATCAAACTTAGGTTAAATTTACACATACATAGTCCACCTTCTCACTAGAGATAAGTGAACATTTGAAAGTTTGGTTTGGCAGGTACAGTTGAACCTTAAAAATGTTTGTGACCCTGACTTGATCTGAACTTCAATTGAAGTATGTAATTGGGCATTTTGTGGCTTCACCCACATGCTGTCAGACATAAGAAAAACACTTACGGCGGAGGATGGGTGGGTTTTTTCAATTTTTTAAAAATTTTATGTGTGCACACTACATCTGATTATGCTGATTTCACCCCAAGTGAGCATCATTTATACCCAAGCACTCAAAATTCACGCAAACTTCGAATTCGAACTTTGTTTCTTGGCAGTCGGTTTCCAAACCTCGAACCACAGGTTCGCTCATCTCTACATCTCACCATTGTATTAATGGACAACACATGGTCCCATAGAGTTTCATTGATTTATACACAAATTTGCTTAAAAAAATGTATCTGTGTAACTCCGATCAGATTGGCAAACCAGTTTCAGCTTTTAAAATCTATGGGGATTATTACTTTGGTATTAACTGGCCAATTTGTAAATGTGAATGGAGAAAAAAGTTAATTTTACTATATTTTTTAATTTGTTTATTAAACAACAAACAGTAGAACAGGTACGTGGTAAAGCCATATACAGTATAAGGACCATTTCACACGTCAGTGAAAAACACAGACGTTCTTCACTGACGTGTAAAACACGCACGTGTCCCTCCGTGTTCCGTGATTCACGGCACACGTGGGTTGTCCATGTGCAATCCGTGATCCGTGATTGCATTATGGACGTTACTCACCTGCCTTCACTGCTGCTGTCCATGGTGCTGATCTCCTCGGGTCTCCAGCGTCCGCCCACAGCTCTCAGCACCTACTTCCTGGTCGGGTTTTCCTGCTCTCATGAATATTCATGAGCCAGGCAGGAGCTGCCGAGAGCAGAGGCTGCAGAGCAAATCGCAGGCAAGGTAAGTTGAAAATATTTATTATTTAATATGTCCGTGATTTTCTGGTATGTGTTTCACTGATCACACACGGATCACACCATAGTGTGGTCCGTGTGTCATCAGTGATGCCAGAAAAAAACTGACTTGTCTCCGTGCAGAATCACGGCCACGCGTGCACGCTGCACGGAGACACGTTCAGTGAAAAATCATAGATGTGTGAGCAGACCCATTGATTATAATGGGTCTGCGTATGTCAGTGATTCTGGTACATTTTAAAAAAAGCACAAACGTACCAGAATCACTGACGTGTGAAACAGGCCTAACACACATGCATAAGACTGTCAATGAAACAAAAAGGAGTCACTTTCAAAATAAAAGTAAAGTCCTAACAACAAGTTGTTCCAGGGCAACAGTGGTCCTATTTGACAGAGATAAATTGCATAAGCGAAGTACCTGAGATATGTAAACAACTTAATTAAGAAGAAAAGTAACAAAGTAAGTTGTTGTTGGGGGCCAACCTAAAAGTATTAAAACAGATACCAGTCCATAATTATTATAGCACATCATTCAGTTTATATACAAGTGTCATCATATTTAGTTTGATAATGTCAAATGGAAGGAATTTCACATCTCCAAAAGCTTATTAAACCTTTTGGGACATCCTCTACTCTGATACACAGCCCATTCAAAAGGGAACATTGCGTTCACTAGCTCTATCCATTCACGCGCCTGTGGATGAGAGTTGTCCATCCACTATAAGGCTATAACATTTCTGTCAATAAAGAGAGACTCCTGCAAGAAAATGTTATGATGATGAGACCAGGACTAGTGATGAGTGAGTGGAATCGTTACTATTCGCTACTCGCACAGATAGTATTATATCTAGGTTACTCATTACATTGAGAGTTCTTGTGTACTCACCTTGCGATATTCATATGTCCCGCCCAGCAGGACATCCATCCATCGGTGCCTCTGCAGTCTATGTCCCACTGCCCTGGCCAGCCCTACAGTGACTCATACAGCAGTGTGTGAGTAGCTGCGGAGATGACGAGCAGTGCCGTCAAGAGGTTAGCGTATTTCATTACCTGCGGTGATCAAGTCCACTGAATTTGGGACGTCAGCGCTCGTTAGTGAGTTCTATGCCTGACGCAATTTCACCTCAAGTCTTGATTCCAGGTGACATTACACAGCTGGTATCAACCCTATATATTACTCTTTTTTCCACCGCATCAGGGCAATGGGATAAGCTGGGGGAAGTGCCAGGATTGGCGCATCTAATGGATGCACCACTTCTGGGGCAGCTGCAGCCTGCTATTTTTAGGTTGGGGAGGGTCCAAAAACCGTGGACCTCCCTAGTCTGAGAATACCAGACCACAGCTGTCCGCTTTACTATGGCTGGTGATCCAATTTGGGGGGACCCCCACATTTTTTGTTTTAAATTATTTAATTTAATTTAATTTAAAATAACAGCATGGGGTGCCCTTTATTTTGGATTACCAGCCAAGGTGAAGCTGCCAGCTGCGGCCTGCAGGCTGCCGCTGTCTGCTTCACTTTACCTGGCTACAACAAATAGGGGGGGCCCCACTTCATATAATGAATTTGTGGCTAAAAACAAGGCTTATTACCCTTTAGTGCCACATGAAAGGCACTAAAGAGTGCAAGATTACAAAATGCAAAAAGAGGAATATTATACAGTGCCTACAAGTAGTATTCAACCCCCTTCAGATTTAGCAGGTTTGATAAGATGCAAATAAGTTAGAGCCTGCAAACTTCAAACAAGAGCAGGATTTATTAACAGATGCATAAATCTTACAAACCAACAAGTTATGTTGCTCAGTTAAATTTTAATACATTTTCAACATAAAAATGTGGGTCAATTATTATTCAACCCCTAGGTTTAATATTTTGTGGAATAACCCTTGTTTGCAATTACAGCTAATAATCGTCTTTTATAAGACCTGATCAGGCCGGCACAGGTCTCTGGAGTCATCTTGGCCCACTCCTCCATGCAGATCATCTCCAAGTTATCTAGGTTCTTTGGGTGTCTCATGTGGACTTTAATCTTGAGCTCCTTCCACAAGTTTTCAATTGGGTTAAGGTCAGGAGACTGACTAGGCCACTGCAACACCTTGATTTTTTCCCTCTTGAACCAGGCCTTGGTTTTCTTGGCTGTGTGCTTTGGGTCATTGTCTTGTTGGAAGTTGAAATGACGACCCATCTTAAGATCCTTGATGGAGGAGCGGAGGCTCTTGGCCAAAATCTCCAGGTAGGCCGTGCTATCCATCTTCCCATGGATGCGGACCAGATGGCCAGGCCCCTTGGCTGAGAAACAGCTCCACAGCATGATGCTGCCACCACCATGCTTGACTGTAGGGATGGTATTCTTGGGGTCGTATGCAGTGCCATCCAGTCTCCAAACGTCACGTGTGTGGTTGGCACCAAAGATCTCGATCTTGGTCTCATCAGACCAGAGAACCTTGAACCAGTCTGTCTCAGAGTCCTCCAAGTGATCATGAGCAAACTGTAGACGAGCCTTGACATGATGCTTTGAAAGTAAAGGTACCTTACGGGCTCGTCTGGAACGGAGACCATTGCGGTGGAGTGCGTTACTTATGGTATTGATTGAAACCAATGTCCCCACTGCCATGAGATCTTCCCGGAGCTCCTTCCTTGTTGTCCTTGGGTTAGCCTTGACTCTTCGGACAAGCATGGCCTCGGCATGGGTGGAAACTTTCAAAGGCTGTCCAGGCCATGGAAGGCTAACAGTAGTTCCATAAGCCTTCCACGTCCGGATGATGCTCCCAACAGTGGAGACAGGTAGGCCCAACTCCTTGGAAAGGGTTTTGTACCCCTTGCCAGCCTTGTGACCCTACACGATCTTGCCTCTGATGGCCATGGAATGCTCCTTTGTCTTTCCCATGTTGACCAAGTATGAGTGCTGTTCACAAGTTTGGGAAGGGTCTTAATTAGTCAGAAAAGGCTGGAAAAAGAGATAATTAATCCAAACATGTGAAGCTCATTGTTCTTTGTGGCTGAAATACTTCTTAATACTTTAGGGCAACCAAACAGAATTCTTGTGGTTTGAGGGGTTGAATAATAAATGACCCTCTGAATAAACTTTTCACAATTTAAAAAAAAAATAAAAAAAGAAATAACATTCTTTTTTGCTGCAGTGCATTTCACACTTCCAGGCTGATCTACAGTCCAAAAGTCCCAATGCCAAGTTAATTCCGAATGTGTAAACTTGCTAAATCTGCAGGGGGTTGAATACTACTTGTAAGCACTGTATATGTCTTTCCTATCTATATATCTATCTAGTTATCAATCTATCCACCTACCTATCCTTCTAGATTTTGACTGTAACCCCCCCTCCTGTTTTTTTTGCGGTCCACAAAAAAACCCAGAAGGCAAATAGTTACAAAACGGACCGTATATGTAACGGAATGGATGCGGTTGTCACACGGATGTCACACGGATGCATATGAGGAAAAACATGGACCTTTTTTACGAACCACAAAAAATGGGACGGTCATGTGTCATGTGAATGTATCCTAAAAAGCATTGGTCCTTTTTTCCCCATTATTTTTGGGTTCACAGCTTGGGACCACTCAAATGTATAACTAACAGCAGTCCCTCTAAAATATATGTTACAGGACCACTTGAGGCCCCTCAGGTCAAAGATCAACATATCAACGGCAACGTTCCGTAACACCTGGCAAAAGTTAAGGAATCATCTGGCTCTAAGGATGTTTATTCAGTTGTTTACTTTTGTTTAACCCCTTAAGGACGGAGCCAGTTTTGTCTTTAATGCCCTGGCCATTTTTTGCAATTCTGACCAGTGTCACTTTATGAGGTTATAACTCTGGAACGCTTCAACGGATCCCGGTGATTCTGACATTGTTTTTTCGTGACATATTGTACTTCATGATAGTTATAAATTTAGAACGATATTTTTTGCTTTTATTTGTGAAAAAATCGGAAATTTGATGAAAATTTTGAAAATTTTGCAATTTTCAAACTTTTAATTTTTATGCCCTTAACCCAGAGAGTTATGTCACACAAAACAGTTAATAAATAACATTTCCCACATGTCTTATTTACATTAGCGCAATTTCTGAAACAAAATGTTTTGGGGTTAGGAAGTTAGAAGGGGTCATATTCATCTGCAATTTCCCATTTTTTCAACAAAATTCACAAAACCATTTTTTTAGGGACCACATCACATTTGAAGTGACTTTGAGAGGCCTAAGTGACAGAAAATACCTAAAAGTGACACCATTCTCAAAACAGCACCCCTCAAAGTACTCAAAACCACATCCAAGAAGTTTATTAATCCTTCAGGTGCTTCACAGGAACTAAAGCAAAGTGGAATGAAAAAAAGCAAAAAATAAAATTTTACCCAAAATGTTGCTCTACCCCAAATTTATTCACTTTTAGAAGAAATAACACAACAAAATGAACACCAAAACTTGTTACCCACTTTCTTATGAACGCGCCAACACCCCACATGTGGTCAGAAACCTTTGTTTGGACAAATGGGAGGGCTCGGAACAGGAGCAGCAATATTTGAATTTTGGAAAGCAAATTTGGCTGAAATAGATTGCGGGCACCATGTTGCATTTACAGGTCCGCTAAGGTACCTAAACAGAAGAAACCCCTCACAAGTGATGCCATTTTGGAAACTGGACCCCTCAAGGCTTCTATCTAGGGGTATAGTGAGCATTTTGGATCCACAGGTACTTCACAGATTTTGATAACGTTACATTGTCACATTGAAAATTTTCATTTTTTTCTCAAAAATGTTGCTTTAGCATCAATTTTTTTCACTTTTTCAAGAGGTAATTCCAAAAATTTCACCCCAATGTTTGTTACCCACTTTTTTATGAGCGCGGTGATACCTCACTTGTGGTCTGAAACCTTTGTTTGGAGAATTGGGAGGGCTTGGAACGGAAGGAGCAATATTTGATTTTTGGAAAGGAAATTTGGCTGAAAAAGATTGCGGGCACCATGTCGCATTTGGAGGACCCCTAAGGTATGTAAACAGCAAAAAACCACCACAAGTGACCCCGTATTGGAAACTAGGCCCCTCAAGGAATTTATCTAGATGTTTGGTGAGTACCCTGAACCTCCAGGTGCTTTACAAAAGTTTATAATGTTGAGCCATGAAAATAAAAAAATAAAATTTTACCACAAAATTGTTACTTCAACCAGGTAGCTTTTTTTTTCACAAGGGTAACAGGAAAAATATCACCATGAAATTTATTGTGCAATTTCTCCTGAGTTTGGTGATATCTTGTACGTGGTGGAAATCAACTGTTTGGGCACACTGCAGGGCTCAGAAGAGAAGGAGTGCAACTTGACTGCAAAATTGGCTGGAATCAATAGCGGACGCCATGTTGCATTAGGAGAGCCCCTGAGGTGCCTAAGCAGTGGAGGTCCCCCACAAGTGACCCCATTCTGGAAAATAGACCCCACAAGGAATTTATCTAGATTTTTGGCGAGTACCCTGAACCCCCAGGTGCTTCACAAAAGTTTATAATGTTGAGCTGTGAAAATAAAAAAAATATATTTTTACCACAAAATTGTTACTTCAACCAGATAGCTTTTTTTTAACAAGAGTACACGGAAAACTATCAGCATAAAATTTATTGTGCAATTTCTCCTGAGTATGCTGATACCTTATGTGTGGTGGAAATCAACTGTTTGGGTGCACAGCAGGGCTTGGAAGGGAAAAAGTGCCATTTGACTGAACAATTGGCTGGAATAATTAGCGGACGCTATGTCACATTTGGAAAGCCCCTAAGGTGCCTAAACAGTGGAGGTCCCCCACAAGTGACCCCATTCTGGAAACAAGACACCTCAAGGCTTTTATCGAGGTGTATATTGAGCATTTTTAATCCACAAATACTTCACAGAATTTGATAAGCTTAGGTTGCCATATTGAAATTTTCATTTTTTTCGCAAAAATGTTGATTTAGCGACACATTTCTCACTTTTTCAAGAGGCAACAACAAAACGTCTACTCCACAGGTTGTTATCTAATTTCTTGTGAGCGCAGGGATACCCCACATGTGGCCAAAAACCTTTGTTTGGATAAATGGGAGGGCTTGGAATGGAAAGAGCACCATTTGAATTTTGGAAAAGTTGAAGTAAATTGCGCGCACCATGTCACATTAGCAGGGCCCCTTGGGTACCTATACATCAGAAACCCCCCACAAGTTACCTCATTTTGGAAACTAGACCCCTCAAGGATTTTATTCAGGAGTATAGTAAGCATTTTGAATCCACAGGTACTTCACAAAAATGTTGCTAGTACACAGTGTCAGCCTTCCTGCAGAGATGTGAGTGTTGTCCACGGGAGAACGCAGCTGCCCATGCCCATGATTTGGGTTCAGGCTGCTGTGGACTTTGGCTCTATTCTACCTGCAGAAAACACTCATCTCCGCAGCATAAATTGACATGCTGAGGCTCGGGAAGCTGCGCCACAGGTCGGTTTATGCTGCAGAGAAAAGAAACACAGTGGGCACGGGATTTCTAAAAATCCTTCCACTGTGCTTCTACTGCACAACGCAGCGTTATGGACGCAGGGAAAACACTCTGCGCCCAAAACGCTGCAAACCCTGATTGTGGGCACACAGCGTAAAATGCTACAATGGATGAATGGATAGATGTCAAACATATATATAATGTCCACCCCCCTCTGCAGATTCTAAGCTGGTGCCCTTTAGTGCCTTTCATGTGACACTAAAGGGTGCCTAGCCTTGTATTTAGCCCAAAAGAAAAAAAAATAATTAAAATAAATGACGTGGGGTCCCCCCTATTTTTGATAGCCAGCTAGGGTAAAGCAGACAGCTGTAGCCTGCAAACCACAGCTGACAGCTTCATCTTGTCTGGTGATCAATTTGGAGGACTCCCCAAGCTGTTTGTTTTTTTTTAATTATTTATAAATTAATAATTAAAAAAAACAAAACAAACGTGGGGTCCCCCCAAATTAGATCACCAGCCAAGGTGAAGCTGACAGCTGGGGTCTGGTATTCTCAGGATGGGAAGAGCCATGGTTATTGGACTCTTCCCAGCCTAAAAATAGCAGGCCGCAGCCGCCCCAGAAATGGCGCATCCATTAGATGCGCCAATTCAGGCGCTTCGCCCCAGCTCATCCCGCGCCCTGGTGCGTTGGCAAACGGGGTAATAAATGGGGTTGATACCAGATGTGTAATGTCACCTGGCATAAAGCCCAGCAATTAGTTATGTCATGGCGTCTATCAGATACCCAACATAACTAATTGACAGTAATAAAAAAAAAAATTGACAACAAAAAAAAATTTATTTGAAAAAACACTCCCCAAAACATTCCCTGATTAGCCAATTTATTGAAAAGAAAAGAAAAAAAAATCCGCTGTAATCAATTTGGATGTCCCACGTCGACTCTGGACCTTCTAGAATATGGGGGACACGTTCAGGGAATGTATCCCCCATTTTCTAGGTGTGAGGACCCTCCATTTGAGGAGAGTGGGTGCAAACAATCTGCACCCACCCTCCCTGGGTCACAGCTGCAGTGTGCCGAGCAGCAGCAGAAGCCAGCGTCCTGAACACAGGAAGCTGACAGCTGCTCGGCACATGTGACCGGCGTCTGCTGTGAAGGAGCCGGAGGAAGGGGCCGCGGGGGATCAGCGCTCCGACAGGTATGTATGACACCGGGTAACACCGGGGTGGGGATAGGGGGTGACTTGGCAGGGCCTGGGGAGCAGGTTTCTGTCGCATGTGTTATGGCACATACGACAGAAACCATAAGAAAAGTGTGAATGTGGATTTTCGGGAGGGGGTTGGGGGTCGGGGGGGGCACTTTGGGGACACCGGGGGACCGGAGGGAAGCGAGAAAGAGATTTATCTCCCATCTGACATGTTTGATCATGCCAGATGGGAGATAAATCATTTTTTACCGGCGCGGTCATTTACTATGACTTGATGATCGGTATACGGTGTATACCGGTCATCACGTGACTGGGGACCGGAAAAACCGGCAGCTGAAACCCCGGAGATTTTCTGACGCTGGGGGGCGCTATACACTTTTTTCTGCCCGCCGTTTTAAAACGGCAGAAAGGAATAAGTACCCTTTTTTGGTGCCGTTTTAAAATGTAACGCGGTCGTAATGGGGTTAAAAAAAGCTGATCACAGACATGGCACAAAACTAAAGTAATTTCAAATGATAACTTTCTGGCTTTAAGAAACACTAAAAAATAATCATTAAAACATAATGTGCTAGCCAGTAACAGTTACTTTTCAAGACCAAATAGGGGTAAAAATTATGGAATCACTGAATTATGAGGAAAAAAACTTACCTGCACTGTGACGTTGTTCTGGCCGGTGACCCACCTCCTTCCTAAGGGGGCGGGTCGTGTGGCGTCACAGCGATGTCACACGGCAGGCGGCGAATATAAGCGGAGGGGCGGAGATGAGCGGGATGTAAACATCCCTGCCACCTCTTTCCTTCCGCATTGCAGACAGGACGCAGGTAGGAGATGTTCCTCCCTCCTGCGACCTCATGCACAGCGATGATTGCTGCCGCAGGAGTGATGAACAACATCTTACTGTTGCTGCAGCCAAAATAATGAACATGACCGACACTACACCGATCATATGATACTGACGCTTTTGCGCTGGGTAATCGTAGTTAAAACGATTTACACATTACGATGTCGAGAGCGACGCCGGATGTGCGTCACTTTCGATTTGACCCCACCGACATCGCACCTGCGATGTTGTAGTGTGCAAAGGGCCCCTAAGATCCCAGCATAATGACTGGTGTATTGAAAGGAAGACTCCACTGGAATAGCTCGTATGGAAAGAATGGACAGACCACTGCACCCAGGGTTTTTACGTAGATTTAGCTGAGTTTCTAGTTAAGCGCATTTCTACCAATGCTACTATGTGAGGTTTATACCGTCTAACCTGTGAAAAGACTATTTAGCCTGTTTACCTGGAGA
The DNA here is from genome assembly GCF_048569485.1 of Anomaloglossus baeobatrachus. NCBI lineage: Eukaryota > Metazoa > Chordata > Amphibia > Anura > Aromobatidae > Anomaloglossus > Anomaloglossus baeobatrachus. Next base: position 155,106,024 of record NC_134354.1, on the reverse strand, counting down.
CTTAGGTCTCACACATTCCCTACTAAACATTTAAAATCAGACTCCATCACAATCCTCAAGGTTAAGAAGAGTGCAGGGTTGCCACATCACCACATCAGCATTCTCAGCCCCCTGAGCACTACAAATACAGGCAGAGCAGAAACTAAAGACCAGCATAACAAACCTGCACATTACAAAGGGTTTTGCACATAGAAATGAGAGAACAAGTGCTACAGTATGTCCGATGCTTTTCATATCTGACCACAAACTGAATACCATCTTAGACATCAGTGTAGGTATAGATGTTACAGCAACCACAATGAGGGAGAACCTCTTTTGCAAAATGATTTAGCAGTGTAGAAGCAGAAGGGAACAACAAGAAAGTTCAGGTGCTCCCCCTCCCCCATCCTGGCAAACAAAAACAAATATAACTGTTTCAAGCAAAGAAGTGAATAAAAGGGGAATTAAGTCACTCGTGGATGATCTGAATATGGGCAGAGTAAACCACTGAGTGCAAGATTCTGTGTTATTTAAGTGATTTTTTTTAATATCCATGAACTAGATCTTCTGCTTCTTAAGGTCCACAGAAAAATCTGGGAAAATGGAGATTGCAGCATTGTCAAATTTGAGTGGGCCTTTTTTTCTGGCCAGGTGAAATATGGTATCCCTGTCCTTGAAGTTGAGAATCCTTGCCAAGAATGGTCTGGGGGAGGAAGAGGCCATGTAAGAGCGCAATGGCCTTCTTCTCTGCAAATGTGCTAAAAACGCAATTGCCCATGGTTGTTTAAAGCCATTCTTCCAGGATTTGATCAGGCTGATGACCCTCTGAGCATTTTGGGAGACCTATAACACAAATATTATTAAAGCACATTCTCTTATCAAGGTCATCCACTTTCTGTTGCCAGGCATTCATAAATCCTACCACCTTGGTCAACTTAGAGGCCATGGGGGGGGCACTGTATTTTCAAGTTGGGAACCTCTTGTTTTGACCTCCACAATTCGCTCCCTCAAAGTATCCTCTATTTTCACTGATAGTGAGGTCTTGCAAAGGGAGCAATTGTTCAGAGTCAAATTTTCCATTTCCTGATCCTCAGCTAGAGGGGAGAGAGCCTTATTTTTAGCAGACGTGGGGGCATTACCCCTCAGAGCTCATGGCAAGTCAGGTAGTTCACCCCTAGCAAATTCTTTTAGGCTTTCCCCTGCAAAAGGGTTCTTGGCAGGACACATACGGTGGACGGGTAGCAGATAAGATAGGAGTAAAAGATGTCAGACAGAGTTCCCACAACAATGTTGATCAACATCAGATCCCAAGAAGTGTATGAGAAACAAAAGTGCAGGATGATGATTTATGTTGCTCTAAGGATCCAAACACCCCAGGCCTCCTGTCTGTCCAATATGGTGGGAAGAAAGAAGGGCTTGCTTTTCAGGGCCACCAAGAGGTTAACTCTGCTCCAAGGTCAGGGTCCAACTGTTCACTCAGAGGCTCCCTCCTGTTCTCAAGACCTAAATCGCAGATGTCACAGGCACCAGCCACTGTAGGCTCTCACATACAGAGTTAATAGGAGCAGGGGACGTGAAGAGGAGAAGATAGTTGGCGGCACTAACTATTGATGTAAAAGGGGAGGATGTGGGGACTGTCTTTCAGGGCGCTCACTGCTGCACTACCATCCTCCGCAGTGCTTATCCCGATGGTACTGAGTCCTCCGATGCAGCTTCACAACAGCATTGAGGAAGGAGGAAACCAACAGTCCAGGCTTCAGGACTCCCACAGTGTGTCTCTAAAATGAAGAGCAGCAACTCCACCACCGAGTAACATGAGTGCACCATCAGAACAGCGTTCACCACATCGCTCCTCTGGAGTCTAGGGGGGGTTACCGCTGGCCTGGGGAAAGCCACCAGGGATGAGTAAAACCGTTCAGCAAGGGATGCACCGCAGGAAATGTTCAGGATGGTAGGAGCTCAGGCTTCATGCGACCGCTCACCATGCAAAATCGCTCCACCCTCTAATTTCACTATCTTAATTAGAAATTGATGCGATAAAAACAAAAAGCAAATATGAAAAAGAAAACTGTATGACACAGAAGGAAAATTGTTAATTATTTACAGATATATAAATGGAAATGGATGTGTAGATGTAGCCTTAGAGCAATACTGTACCTGCTTTTCTTTTATTGTCATTTACCTATGATCATCATTTTTGTTCTCATAGATTCTGTATTCCTTAGCTGAGTATAACTATGCTTTGTATGACATATAGCAGCTAGACACAATGAAATTTCCACATAGGCAAGGAGAAAAGGTTTTGAAGCTATGGGAATAAAGCATATGTGTTCTATTTCGAACACTGCTTTGGCTCAGTGAAGCAAAATGGTCTTCTATAAAGCAAGAGATCAACAAATGCTTTCCAAGAAACAGGGATTAAAGCAGACTTGGATTAAAGTAAATGAATCTGTCAAATTCAGTACAGAGAATTGATTATTAGACTAGCTGGAGAGCAAACACTTTCTGTCCTGCAAGCATCAGACAAGTATAACTCAGCATTGCTTCACTTTCCTACTGATAACTGTAAGAAGACTGAAGAATTCTTCTTGAGCAAAATTTTCAGTACTATAAGAATCACATTCGACAATATGTTGCTTTGTAGCATTCCAGTAAAACAAAATTCTTCTCTAAAATAAAAAGTGTCCACTTACTGTATCTAATTTTTATAAAACAGGCAACCATTTTTACATTGTTTACTACAGAAACAAATGAGTCATAAAGAAAGATATGCTTATCGTTCTGCGGAGGATCACCTTTGATTCAAATTACCTGAAATTCACGCAAATTCGAACATTACTATATTTGATTTGTAGTTTGCAAAAATATTTAAACAATTGCCTGCACCATATTCAATGCTGTTAAAGCCTCAGAAGCCGTCTGATGTCATTTTGCATTGCTGCACATACTTCCTTTTAATAGCCTGCAGCTCTGACTTCTTCCAGTTTATTATAACTTGCACAAGGGTGATCATGACCTGGGGAATTTTAGATCAGATATTCCCATTGATGCACCGTTTATAAAGAGTAGTTTTCCATTTCAAGAATCAATTGGTAAGTTTCTCTCTTTCGTGGTGCGTAAGCTCTTGTGGTCAGCAGGGTCCTCTATCTCTCATGTAGAGTGTAAGGTCTTATGGTTACCACAGTCCCTTTCCCCTGTAGAGTGTAAGCTCTTATGGTCTCCTTGGGTTCTATTTTTCTTGCCTGTGAAATGTAAGCTACTATGGTCCTAAGCCAGCTCAGATCCCATACTTTGCACTGACGAGGGGCAATCACCCCGAAACACTGTGTTTGCAAATCGGGGTTCTTATCTGGTATAAATTCTAAGTCATATGAAAAGGCTTGTTAAAGGGCCACTTTTGACTTGTAGGATTGCTAGTTCCAATAGGTGGTGCTAGAGTTCATCTCTTTCCTTCCTGGAGAGACAATTTGAATTTTTCCCATAGGGGCATTGCAGTTATAAGACCCCTAACTGACAGCCTTACTGGTTTGTCAGGTCTGCGCAAGGAAAAACATTTTCCCCTTAGATTTTTCTTTCTTAGAAGACAAAATATCAGACGGGATGCACATCTCAGACTTGGATCTGACCTTCACTTTTTATTGCCCACCTCTGATCCTTGAAAGAGATGAGCAAACCAGTATTGGACAATAAGTGACTCAATGTATTTGCCAAGTGCCAGTCCTTAAGCTTTGGCAATAGCTGTAAACCAAGATCCAGGAAATCCATATCTATTAAAAGTCAGTTCACAAAAGCTGATTTCAACTGATTTTTTTTCCTTCACCTGGCAGGTATCCTTATCCTTGCTGAAAATTATTCTCAAAATAATCACAATCAAATTCTGAACTAAACTATCAATTCTGTGAGAGCATTATTAAAATGATCAGTAGTATATGTATAGGGAATGTAGGTGTAGAAGAAGCATCTGGACCGTATTGTCTTGAACAAATCAGGAGCCACAAAGGAGACATCAATATTATAAATGGTAAATGGTAGGTAAGGAGTAGTGATGAGCGAAACTATTCATTACTCTCACAAATATTAAGGTATTCGGGATATTAATTACCGTATTTTTCGCTTTATAAGATGCACTTTTGTTCCCCCAAATTTTGGGGGGAAAGTAGGGGGGTGCATCTTATAAACAGAATATACAGGGGGGGTGTACATATATATATATATATATATATATATATATATACTGCAGGGTCCGCTCTGGAGCGGTGCTAGGGGGCAAATGAAAGCTGCGGGCGGTAGCGTTAGATCTCCTGCTCCCGCTCATATAATATGCACAGCCGCTGTCCATCAGCTTGGTGCTGAAACCGCATCGCGCTGATGGGCTGGGGCAGCGGGGCATATTATATGTGCCTGTGCTCCCTTTGATTGCACATGATCCCCCCTGTGTTAGATATGGCCCCCATACTGCTGCCCATAGTAAAAAAAAAAAAAGGTTTACTTACCTCCAGTGCTGATCTCCCGGTCTCCTGCTGTTGCTGTCTGTGATAAGGCATGCAGAGATGATATCACTCTGCCGTGCCAATCACATGACCGGCAGCAAGAACCAGGAAGTGGAGGAGGCGGAGCTCAATGTGGAGACACGGGGCTCAGTGGGTGCTCTCGTCCGCTAAAACCCGCCATCTTTAGAAAGACAGCGTGGCTCAGGGCTCAGCCCAACTGAATGCCAGCCTCCTTAACCGTGGGCGTAACACTACTCAGACAACACAGGGTGAGGAAATCACAATAATTATTAGATCCCCAAACAATTAACGGCACATAACACATAACCAGCAAAACACAAATGTAACAGACAACAGAGTCTCACCCTTCCGCTGGCTCACCAGGGATTTAGAATGTCCATGCCTTAGAGGTTCCAGGGCTATTTACTCCAATCCAGCAGCACCCCGCTTTCGGCGGGCACCCACTGTGACTGGAATAATGCCAGATTAAGGAAGCTGTCTGAGGTCTGCAAAGTCTGTAACAGGTGACTGAACTATCCCAACCTGAGTGTCCTCCTTAGGTAGTCCTGGTATGATGATACAATCCTGGCAGCCGGAGTCGAAAGCTCTAGGCTGTGGATATGGTCTCCAACCGGAACCGGAGTCCCTAGATTGAAGCCATAAGATATCCTGATCCTCTTGTCAGCTCCTAAGAGCTTAGACTGGATCCATCAGCATCCATCAACAACCACCCGGTGGCTTAAAGAAGTCCCTTTTATAGCCACAGCCTTTCACTTGGATACACTGCGTCCTCATCGATTGGTTGGACAAGATCGCCTCTCCCATTGGATGAATCTCAAGCTGCATGGACAATGATCATCCAAATGATGTTTACAGAAAGACTGAGGGTATACATATAGTCTGGAATACACAGACTAGATAATGGCTACTAAGGTAATCACATTAGCAATACACAACTACAATGCAATGATTACTGGAAGAGTCTGGAGAAACAATAGTTAAGCAAACATGAGATAGCACACAGAAGAACAATGACGTCTCGCTGAATTTTAAGAAACTTTAACCCATGAGAGGCATTGGGTGTCCATGTCATCACACTCAACCCCACAGAGGGAGACACAAGGATTACAGTGCTGAGAAGGTAAGGAAAGAGTGTTTTATTTTATTATGGGCAGCAGTATGGGGGCCATATCAAACACAGGGGAGATGTGCCGTCTATAGTGGCCATGGGCAGCAGTATGGGGGCCATATCAAACACAGGGAAGGTGTGCCATCTATAGGGGCCATGGGCGGCACAGGGGGACGTGTCCCAGCACAAGGGGGCTATATTCAATATAAGGGGGCCATATCCAGATTAGGGGGGGCTAATTTTATGATGGGGGCTATGAGGGACATATACCCTATATGATTTGTTAGACGGACACTGGCATTATAAGATGGACCCCATTTAAAATAAAAAAAAAATTCTCTTTTCCTTCACCAAATTTGGGGGTGCGTCTTATAATCAGGTGCGTCTTATAAAGCGAAAAATACGATACTTGACGAGTATTTTGGTACTCGCCTCATGAGTTTTAAGTCACCTCCCCATTGGTGGCTGAATTTCAGCCACTAAACTTGCGGGGACTGCCTGTTTATTACAGTAATGCTATAGCCATCATTGCTACAGGCATTACTGTGATTGGCAGGTGCAGTGGAAAAAAAAAAGATGTGTGATCCCCTGCCTATTTCTCACAACCAGCGAGGGTAAAGGCCCTGTTCCACACAGAGATAAATCTGCGGCAGATCTGTGGTTGCAGTGAAATTGTGGACAATCAGTGCCAGGTTTGTGGCTGTGTACAAATCGAACAATATGTCCATGATTTCACTGCAACCACAGATCTGCCAAAGATTTATCTCTGTGTGTGACGGGGCCTTATGGGAGACAGCTGGGAACTGATATTGTCAGGCTGCAAAGGTTCATCGTTATCAGATCTCCCCAGCTTAAAAATATTGTGTGTTGTTTTTTACTATTTAAAATTAAGGATTTTTGTGTGTTTATGTTTTATTTCCCTTTTTACTTATCAGGCTTAAAATGGGACGGTCTTGTAGACACCTATCCATTACCAACCCAGCACTTAACGACAGCTGGGATTTTTGAAAAAATTCAGCTGACATCAACCCCATATCTTTCCCCAATTGCCAGTGCACCATGGTGATCAGGATGAGCTAAGTAAAGCACCACAACAATGTGCAAATCTAATAGATTTGGCAGTTGTGCAGTGTTTGCAGGCTGCTATTTTTAGCAATGCAATAACCATGGACCTTCCCAGGTTGAGAATACCAGGCCCCAGCTGTCTGCTTTACTTGCGTTGGTTATTCCAAATAGGCAGGGGGCTGCATGTCATTCTATTTTATATTTTCACTGTGCCTTCCAATTAGAAATGAGCGATGTTCGAGGTTTGAGGTTCGCCAATTTCATGTTCGAGTGATTATAGGGGGTGTTCAAGACGTTCGACGAACTCGAGCTTTTTGCTAAAAGCTCGACAGTTCGAGTTACGTTCGAGAATGGTTCGATAACCAAAAGTGTGGCTTTTCATAGTAAGGCTATGTGCACACGTTGCTATCTGCATGCGTCCTGCGTCCCCAGCACAATCCCTCTCTCTTTCCTACTCACCGATCACGGGAGTCTCGCTGCACGGCTGTCACAAGTCTCCAGCAGCATTTCAACTTTTGAAAATGGCTGCCGCTTCATTATTCAATTAGTTATTCCGTGCTTTCCCCGCCCACCGGTGCCCATGATTGGTTGCAGTCAGACACGCCCCCATCTTGAGCAACAGCTGTCTCACTGCAACCAATCACATCCGCCAATAAAAAAAGGCTCCCCCATATTTGATACCAGCCAGGATAAAGCCGCACGGCTGGAGGCTGGTATTGTCAGGATGGGGAACTCCACGTTATGGGGTGCCCACCACTCCAACAATATCACCCAGAAGCCGCCCGGTATTGCCGCATCCATTAGATGCAGCAGTCCCTGGACTCTTCCCAGTTTATCTCGAATTGCCCTGGTGCGGTGGCAATCGGGGTAATAATGAATTAATCATGCCAGGCATCTTCCAGAGATACCTTCCATGATAAAACTGTAAGTGAAAGTAAATAAACACACACAACACAACAAAAAAATCCTTTATTTGGAATAAAAGACAAAAAACAACTCATTTACCTCTTTATTAATCCCAAAGCAACAATCCAGGTCTGAAGTAATCCACACGACACTGTCAGCTCTGCTACATGAAGATGCATGGAACACCGTAGAACACGAAAGCTCTGTGCCCTCTCCATGTAGCACCTGAACTGAACTGTGCTGTAATCTGAGACTTCAGTCTGCAATGCAGAAGTCAGGATTACTAAATCTGCCTATGTTTTTCATTAGAGCTAGTAGCTCAATGGTTAGAGCGCTCGACTCAGAAGCATTAGTTCACGAGTTCTAGTCCCGGTAAAAAATGTAATTTTTTTAAATTTAAAATTAGAATTTTTTATTCATAATTATAATTTAATTTAATTTAATTATGCACTGAGGGGAGGAGCCGGACATCAGCTGTGAACCACACCTCTAAAATCGGAGCAGTTCACGGAATGAGGCTGCATTGCTCTCCTCTCTCTCTCTCTCTCTCTTTGTCTCTCTCAGTCTCTCAGTCTCAGTCTCTCTGTCTCTCTCTCTCTCTCAGTCTCTCTCAGTCTCTCTCTCTCTCTCTCTTTGTCACTCTCAGTTTGTCATAGTCTCTCTCAGACTCTCTCTCTCTATCTCTCTCTTTTTCTCTCTCTCTTTTTCTCTCTCTCTTTTTCTCAGTCTCTCTTTTTCCCCTCTCTCTCTCCTCTCTCTCTCTTCTCTCTCTCTCCTCTCTCTCTTTTCTCTCTCTTTCCTCTGTCTCTTCTCTCTCTCTCTCAGTCTCTCTCAGTCTCTCTCTCTCAGTCTCTCTCTCTGTCTCTCTCAGTCTCTCTCTCTTTCTTTCTCTTTCTCTGTCTCTCTCAGTCTCAGTCTCTCTCTCTCTTTTTCTCTGTCTCTGGTTTTCTCTCTCTTTCTTTTTCTCTCGCTCTTTTTCTTAGTCTCTCTTTTTCCATCTCTCTCTCCTCTCTCTTCTCTCTTCTCTCTCTCTCTCCTCTCTCTCTTTTCTCTCTCTCCTCTCTCTCTTCTCTCTTTCTCAGTCTCTCTCAGTCTGTCAGTCTCTCTCTCTCTCAGTCTCTCAGTCTCTCAATCTCTCTCTCAGTCTCTCTCTCTCTCGGTCTCTCTCTCTCTTTTTCTCTCTCTCTCTCTTTTTCTCTCTCTTTTTCTCAGTCTCTCTATTTCTCTTTTTCCCTCTCTCTCCTTCCTCTCTCCTCCCTCTCTCTCTCTCAGCCTCTCTCAGTCTCTCTCTCAGTCTTTCAGTCTCTCTCAGTCTCTCTGTCTCTCAGTCTCTCTCTCTTTCTCTCTCTCTTTGTCTCATTCAGTCTCTCAGTCTTTCTCAGTCTCTGTCTCTCTCTCTCTTTTTCTCTCTCTCTTTTTCTCAGTCTCTCTTTTTTCTTTTTCCCTCTCTCTCTAATCTTTCTACTCTCATCTCTCTTCTCTCTCTCTTCTCTCTCTCCTCTCTCTCTTTTCTCTCTCTTTCCCCTCTCTCTCCTCTCTCTCTTCTCTCTCTCTCTCCTCTCTCTCGTTTCTTTCTCTCCTATCTCTCTTCTCTCTCCTCTCTCTTCTCTCTCCTCTCTCTCTTTTCTTTCTCTTTTCTCCCTCTTTTTTTCTCTCTTTTCTTTCTCTTTTTCAGACCTGGCGATGATCAGCTGATGCGGTCACCTGACGGAATCAACTGACACTATAAGTCGAGCGGTGAGGCTGGCTTTTTACCGCCCGGTCGGCTAAACTATCAGCTGATGCTGTCGGACAGGAGTCTGCACAGAAGTGTGTAGTTTTTTTTTCACTGATGCATCATCTGATTGTATAAAAGCCGTTTATACAATCAGCTGCTGTGTCATGTGATTCAAGCCCTTGAACCTGACACATCATCTGATCGCTTTGCCTTCCAGCAAACCGATCAGATGATATTGGATCTGGATTGGACGGTGCGGGACCCTTGACCCAGGATTACTGCGGAGGGGGGTTCTTTATTTCAATAAAGATGGAGTCACTAATTGTGTTGTGTTTTATTTCTAATAAAAATATTTTTCTGTGTTGTGTTTTTTTTTATCTGTAACAGAAATTCATAGTGGCCATGTCTAATATTGGCAAGACACCATGAATTTCGGGCTTAGGGCCAGTTGATAATATACAGCTAGCCCTAACCCTATTATTACCCAGCGAGCCACCCGTCACCAGGGCAGCTGGAAGAGTTGGATACAGCGCCAGAAGATGGCGCTTCTATGAAAGCGCCCTTTTCTGGGGCAACTGCAGACTGCAATTCACAGCAGGGGTGCCCAGAATGCTTGGGCACCCTGAGCTGCGGATTCCAATCCCTAGCTGCCTAGTTGTACCTGGCTGGACACAAAAATTGGGCAAAGCCCACGTCATTGATTTTTTTAATTACTTCATGAAATTCATGAAATAATTAAAAAAAAAGGGCTTCCCTATATTTTTGGTTCCCAGCCGGGTACACAAAGGCAGCTGGGGGTTGGGGGCAGCCCGTAGCTGCCTGCTGTACTTGGCTAGCATACAAAAATATGGCAAAGCCCACGTAATTTTTTGGGGGGGCAAAAAACTACTGCATACAGTCCTGGATAGAGCATGCTGAGCCTTGTAGTTCTGCAGCTGCTGTGTGTCTGTATGGAGGAGAGCACTCAGCAGCTGCAGAACTACAAGGGTCAGAATGCTCCATTCACTAGTGTATTAAAGAAAGTAGACAGCAGCTGCAGAACTACAAAACTCAGCATACTCCATCCAGGACTGTATACAGGAGTTTTTTGCCCACCAAAAAAACAGACGTAGGCTTCGTCATATTTTTGTATGCTAGCCAGGTACATCAGGCAGGTAAGGCTGCCCCCAATCCCCAGCTGCTTATTTGTACCTGGCTGGGAACTAAAAAAATAGGGAAGCCCTTTTTTTAATTATTTCATGAATTTCTTGAAATAATTAAAAAAAAAAATCGACATGAGCTCCGCCCCATTTTTGTGTCCAGTCAGGTACAACTAGGCAGCTGGGGATTGGAATCCGCAGCACAGGTTGGCTTGAGCTTTCTGGGCCCCTCTGCTGAGAATTGCAGTCTACAGCCGCCCCAGAAAATGACGCTTTCATAGAAACGCCATCATCTGGCACTGTATCCAACTCTTCCAGCTGCCCTGAAGCCGGGTCGCTCGCTGGGTAATAATTAGAGATGAGCGAACTGGTCGCGGTTCGGCTCTAGGTCGGTTCGCCGAACGGAGGTCTCGTTCGAGTTCGGTTCGTCGAACGTTCGACGAACCGAACTCGAACCAATAGGCTATATTGGGAGGCAATCACAAACACATAAAAATGCATGATAAATGTACACAAACAGTTAATAAACATTGCCATAACACTTACCGGTCCCCGCGATCCCTCCTGCACTCTGTCTCCTGCAGCTATTCCATCCGATGATCGCTGAATCCTCCCGGTGACCGGCACTGCCAGCAGAGATGCAGGACCTATCGTGACGTCAAAATAGCAAAATAGCCATGTGACCAGTCACGTGGCTATTATCTCATTGGCTACAGACTGGTCACATGACTATGACGCGTCATGTAGGACCTGCGAGTGCATCTCTCCGGTACACGGTGCACATATGTGTATCGCCGTGTACCGGCGACATGCTCTAGCACACGGTCGACTCCCCGTTCCGTTAGGGACCGGCTGACACAGCCGGTCATTAACGGAGATCACCGTTGCCATAGCAACGCAGTTAGCGGTCACGTCACCGCTAACCGCGGCTCCGAGAGCACCGTTGCTATAGTAACGCGTCTGTCAGCGCTACCGCTGTTACCGCTGACAGCCAGCAGCACTGATCTCTCACAGAGTGAAGGCTGCACGCTGCTTCCCGATTGTAGTGAGGATTGTAGTGAGGATGAGGTGCCCCAGCTCATCAAGTGATGAGCTGGGGCACCTCATCCTCACTACAATTGTCACTACTACTACACTAGTGAGGATTGTAGTGAGGATGAGGTGCCCCAGCTCATCAAGTGATGAGCTGGGGCACCTCATCCTCACTACAATCCTCACTACTACTACACTAGTGAGGATTGTAGTGAGGATGAGGTGCCCCAGCTCATCAAATGATGAGCTGGGGCACCTCATCCTCACTACAATCCTCACTACAATCCTGAAGTGCAGTTTCTTCAAATTCATTTAAAGGCACTTGGAACGCTGAAATTGCTGCTTATAATTTAAGCCTCTATTAAAAACCTTTTTGCTTATGGATTGAAAAAAACTCTCCAGGTATCTGAAAAATCATATTGCAGTGATAGTTTCAATTGGCATTAAATATCATATGCCTTGAAGCATCACTTAATATACTATACTAGATATAATAATTGCTCTACTACCGGCCGGGGTACTGCAACCAGACACCTGGTATCTGTTTGCTGCACTATCAATTACTTATTCTTTATTTTTACTTTTATTTTTATTTCTACCATATGTGGTTTATTGTTCTTTCTTTTTCCTTGTTCTATTGTGTGAATTGTTTTGAATAAATTTGTGTCTAAAACAAGGATAGCAATAAAAAGTATAAAATATTAATAAAAAAACCTCTTATCAGCACTGGTTTATTGGGGATTTATTGGGCTGACAGGGGGTAATAAAGATGGAGTCTCTAATGTGTCTGTGTATTTATTTCTATTAAAGTATTTTTTCTCTGTGTGGTGTCTTTTTTTTAACCCTTTATTGGAGATTCTTAATGGCCGGGTCAAACGTGCCTGACATTAAGAATCTCTGGCTTAATACTGGCTATTAAAACAAAGCCAGTATTAACTCATGATTACCCAACAAGCCACCCGGCTCCAGGGCTGTTGGAAGAGTTGGATACAGCGCCAGATGATGGCGCTTCTATGAGAGCGCCATTTTCTGGGACGGCTGCGGACTGAAATTCACAGCAGAGGCGCCCAGAAACCCCGGGCTAACCTGTGCCGCGTATTCCAATCCCCAGCTGCCTAGTTGTACCTGGCTGGACACAAAAATGGGGCGAAGCCCACGTCATTTGTTTTTTAATTATTTCATGAAATAAGTGAAATATTTAAAAAAACGGGCTTCCCTATATTTTTGGTTCCCAGCCGGGTACAAATAGGCAACTGGGGGTTGGAGGCAGCCCGTGGCTGCCTGCTGTACCTGGCTAGCATACAAAAATATGGCGAAGCCCACGTTATTTTTTTGGTGGGTAAAAAACTTCTGCATACAGTCCTGGATGGAGTATGCTGAGCCTTGTAGTTCTGCAGCTGCTGTCTGCTCTTCTCCATACAGACAGACAGCAGCTGCAGAACTACAAGGCTCAGCATACTCCATCCAGGACTGTATGCAGAAGTTTTTTGCCCCCTGAATAAATTATGTGGGCTTCGCCATATTTTTGTATGCTAGCCAAGTACAGCAGGCAGGTACGGCTGCCCCCAACCCCCAGTTGCCTATTTGTACCCGGCTGGGAACCAAAAATAAAGGGAAGCCCTTTTTTTATTATTTCATGAATTTCATGAAATAATTAGAAAACAAATGACGTAAACTTCGCCCCATTTTTGTGTCCAGCCAGGTACAACTAGGCAGCTGGGGATTGGAATCCGCAGCACAGGTTGGCCTGAGCTTTCTGGGCCCCACTGCTGCGAATTGCAGTCTGCAGCCGCCTCATAAAATGGAACTTTCATAGAAGCGCCATCTTCTGGCGCTGTATCCAACTCTTCCAGCACCTGCCTGCTATACCTGGCTAGCATACATAAATATGTCGAAGATCACGTCTTTTTTTTGTAGTTTTTTGGCAAAAAAAATAAAAAATGCTTCCCTGGATTTTCCATTGCCAGTGAAGGTAACACCAAGCTGTGGGAATTAGCATCCAGTAGCTGCTTGGATTACCCTTAGCTAGAAATACAAAAAATGCTGCGGGATCCCATATATATTTTTTTTAATTATTTATTTAAATAACTAAAAACAAAATGGGCTTCCCTGTATTTTGATTGCTGGACATCACAGTGCTGTAAAAATAAATCTTTTAAAAAAATGACGTAGCGCTCCGCGGTATTTTTGATTCGCAGCGCAGATAAAGCAGACAGCTATGGGTTGCCACCCCCATCTGCCTGCCGTTACCTTGGTTGGCAATCAAAATACAGGGAAGCCCATTAATTTTTTCTATTTAAAAAATAGTTAAAAAAAAAATGACGTTGGGTCCCCCCATTTTTGATAGCCAGCTAGGGTAAAGCAGACGGCTGTAGCCTGAAAACCATAGCTGGCAGCTTTACCGTGGTTGGGGATCCAATGTGGAGGTCCCCCAGGCTCTTTTTTTATAATTATTTTATAAATATTAATAATTACACAAAAAAAGTAGGGTCCCCTCCAAATTGGATCACCAGCCAAGGTAAAGCGGACAGCTGTGGTCTGGTATTCTCAGGGTGGGAAGGTCCATAGTTATTGGGCCTTCACAGCCTAAAAATAGCAGGCCGCAGGCACCCCACACGTGGCGCATCCACTAGATGCGCCAATCCTGGTGCTTCACCCCAGCTCATGCCGTGCCCTGGTGCAGTGGCAAACGGGGTAATAAATCGGGTTGATACTAGCTGTAAAGTCCCCTGAGATCAAGCCCAGAAGTTTGTGATGTCATGGCGTCTATTAGATACCCAACATCATAAACTGTCAGTACTAACAAAAAAAATCGACAAAAGAAATTTATTTGAAAAAACAGTCCCCAGAACATTTCCTCTTTCACCAATTTATTGTAAGAAAAAAAATAAAGGGGTCCCACGATGACACTGGACCGTCTAGAATATGGGGGGGGAGACACTCTGGGAACGTATCCCCCATTTTCTAGGAGTGCGGACCCTTCATGTGAGGAGTGTGGGTGCAATGAATCTGCACTCACTCTCCCCGGGTCCACAGCAGCAGAGTCCATGTCGTAATGGTTGCTACAAAAGCTGCAATGCCCTGCTCATGAGGTAAGGGCATGCCTAATCAGGAGAACTACTGTAGAGGAAGCTCTGCTCACTGGTATATAGGTGCTCAGAGGTAATAATAGATAAAATTAGTGAGTAACCTCGGCACTCTAAATCTCCCAGACTAAGTCAGTAAGTCACAACGGATAGTAATGCAAAATCACTCTTTATTGGTCCGTATTAAGAAAAAAAAAATTTTCATAAGCATATATGTTTTTGTCCAAAACAAGTTACAAATGACGTTTCGGCCTGAGCCTTCGTCAGATTGGACTTATCTGCATGTAATCATGAAAAATGACAATAATCAGTATCACATAAGAGTGAGAGAACAATAACATAAACACGAACAATGTAGAGGTACAATTGGGATGCAGCAAAAAAATTGCAACACAGCAAGAAATGAAACACATGATACAAATGTCATAATACAGTACAAGGACAATATAGTAATGACAAATATGGGGTCAGAGTATGCTTAGACAGCTCTGGTACGAAAGAGATGTCAATCATAAAGTAACATGTGCAGTAGGTGTAGAGCTACACTATGCATGGCAGAGCTAATGGGTAGACCGACCACAGAACAAGAACGGAGAAAAAGTGGAGAAAAAGTGGAGAAAAAATGGAGAAAAAGTTGAGAAACAGTGGAGAAAAAATGGAGAAAAAGTGGAGAAAAAATTGAGAAAAAGTGGAGAAAAAGTGAAGAAAAAAATGGAGAAAAAGTGGAGAAAAAATGGAGAAAAAATGGAGAAAAAGTGGAGTAAAAGTGGAGAAAAAATATAGAAAAAATGGAGAAAAAGTGGAGAAAAAGTGGAGAAAAAGTGGAGAAAAAATGGAGAAAAAGTGGAGAAAAAATTGAGAAAAAATGGAGAAAAAGTGGAGAAAAAGTGGAGAAAAAATAGAGAAAAAATGAAGAAAAAGTGGAGAAAAAGTGGAGAAAAAGTGGAGAAAAAATGGAGAAAAAGTGGAGAAAAAGTGGAGAAAAAATGGAGAAAAAGTTGAGAAAAAGTGGAGAAAAAGTGGAGAAAAAATGGAGAAAAAGTGGAGAAAAAGTGAAGAAAAAATGGAGAAAAAGTGGAGAAAAAGTAGAGAAAAAGTGGAGAAAAAGTGGAGAAAAAGTGGTGAAAAGGTGGAGAAAAAGTGGAGAAAAAGTGGAGAAAAAATGGAGAAAAAGTGGAGAAAAAGTGGAGAATAAGTGGAGAATAAGTGGAGAAAAAATGGAGAAAAAGTGGAGAAAAAGTGGAGAAGAAGTGGAGAAAAAGTGGAGAAAAAGTGGAGAAAAAGTGGAGAAAAAGTGGAGAAGAAGTGGAGAAAAAGTGGAGAAAAAATGGAGAAAAAGTGGAGAAAAAGTGGAGAAAAAGTGGAGAAGTGGAGAAGTGGAGAAAAGGTGGAGAAAAGTGGAGAAAAAGTGGAGAGAAAGTGGAGAATAAGTGGAGAAAAAGTGGAGAAAAAATGGAGAAAAAGTGGAGAAAAAATGGAGAAAAAATGTAGAAAAAGTGGAGAAAAAATGGAGAAAAAGTGGAGAAAAAGTGGAGAAAAAGTGGAGAAAAAGTGGAGAAAAAATGTAGAAAAAGTGGAGAAAAAGTGGAGAAAAAGTGGAGAAGAAGTGGAGAAGTGGAGAAGAAGTGGAGAAGAAGTGGAGAAGTGTTTGTTCATGCCAGATGGGAGATAAATAATTTTTTACCGGCGCTGTCATTTACTGTAACGTGATCATCGGTGTACGGTGTATACCTGTGATCACGTGAGCGGGGACCGGAAAAACCGTCCTGAATCATGATCTCCAGAGTCTCAGCTAGCCCTGAAACCCCGGAGATTTTCTGACGCTGGGGGGCGTTATTCACTTATTTCTGCCTGCTGTTTATAAATGGCAGATCAGAATAAGGCTACATTAACACGACCGATCCAATTTTGCGGTCTGCAAAAAACAGTCCGTTTTTTTTCACAGGTGCATCCGTGTGGCATCCGTTTCCGTTCCGTAGACGGTCCGTATGTCATCTGTTTGTCATCCGTGTGCCTTCCGGTTTTTTTGTGTACTGCAAAAAAACTGAAGGAGGGTAAATGCATAAATTTACCCAGGATCCATAGCTTCATCCTACATGAGGCGGTCACATGTTCACTCCAGTGCCATTTTCTACTGCTTTTCACAGCGTAGAGCGCTCTGTTGATTTTCCTGTGCTTGTGCACTTCATATCAGTCTTTTTTGTCATTATAATGGCAGAAAGACACATAATGTCCCACTCTCCTGCATTTTGTAATTTTGCACCCTTTGGTGCCTTTCATGTGGCACTAAGGGGTGCTTAGCTTTGTATTTAGCCAAAAAAATGAAAAAAAAAATGACGTAGGGTTCCCCCTAGTTTTGTAGCCAGCTAGGGTAAAGCAGACGGCTGCAGCCTACAGACCACAGCTGGCAACCTCACCTTGGCTGGTAATTCAAAACTGAGGGCTCCCCACGCTGTTATTTTAAATTAAATAAATAATTAAAAAAAAAACACGTAGGGGTCCCCCCAAAATTGGATCACTAGCCAAGGTAAAGCAGACAGCTGGGGTCTGATATTCTCAGACTAGGGAGGTCCATGGTTATTGGACTCTCCCCAGCTTAAAAATAGCAGGCCGCAGCCGCCCCAGAAGTGGCGCATCCATTAGATGCGCTAATCCTGGTGCTTCGCCCCAGCTCATCCCGCGCCCTGGTACGGTGGCAAACGGGGTAATATATGGGGTTAATACCAGATGTGTAATGTCACCTGGCTTCAAGCCCTGGGGTTGGTGAGGTCAGGCGTCTTTCAGATACCCGACATCACCAACCCAGTCAGTAATAAAAAAAAATAGACGACAAACACATTTTTATTTGAAAAAACACTCCCCAATACATTCCCTCTTTAACCAATTTATTAGAAAAAAACCCAAATCCAGGTCTGGTGTAATCCAAGGGGTTGCCATGACGATCCACACTGTCCCAGCCAATGAAGAACAGGATGTTCCCCATTGGCTGGGAGAGCAGTGCAGTGACCTGAGCTAACATCAATGGGTCAGCCCAGGTCACTGCAGGGGGTGACAAGTGCTGCTGTCAGCGAGGTACATTACCTGCGCTGATCTCCAGCACACTGACAGCACCTGTCACTGAGATCAATGACCGCCGCCTTCACAGCCAAGTATCGCGAGAGGCCCGTGACGTCACCGCTAGTCAGTCTCGGGTCAGAAGCGAGAGAAGGTGATGTGACAAGCGGCGGCCATGGAGGACAGTGACAGCGCTGAGGTCGGGATGGCGGGACTTCATCACCGCAGGTAAGCCGAGCGGGACCATGTGTGCAGAGTGTGTGTGCAGAGTGTGTGTGCAGAGTGTGTGTGTGTGTGTGTGTACGTGTGTACATGCCGCGGGCAGGAGGGGGCGGAGTGAGCTGAGCGGGGAAGTGTGGGCTTCCTGCATGTAACTAGGATAAACATCGGGTTACTAACCAAAGCGCTTTGGTTGGATACCCGATGTTTATCTTGGTTACCAGCTTCTGGCAGGCTGCCAGCGATGGCTCCTGCACACCGTAGCTGTAAAAAGCCCTGCTTTTTGCTGCTAGAACCGTTCTCGAACGTATCTAGAACTATCGAGCTTTTGCAAAAAAGCTCGAGTTCTAGTTCGATCTAGAACAGCCCCCAAAATCACTCGAGCCGCGAACTGGAGAACCACGAACCACGAACCGCGCTCAACTCTAGTAATAATGAGTTAATACTAACTTTGTTTTACTAGCTAGTATTAAGCAGAGATTTTTAATGTCAGGCAATTTTGACCCGGCCATTAAGAATCTCCAATAAAGGGTTAAAAAAAAGACACCACACAGAGAAAAAAACTTTAATAGAAATAAATGCACAGACACACTTAGAGGCTCCATGTTTATTACTCCCTGTCAGCCCTCCACGATCCTGCTCTTCTGTCTTCTTTCTCCTTCAACCCATGCAGCTATGCTATATTAGACAGCGCTGCATGGGAGGAAGACGCTGCTGCTCCCCGTGCAGTCTATTCACTCAGTGAGAGTGAGCAGAGGCTGCAGGTTGTAAGTGGTGACGTTACCGCTGACAAGCGGGTTACCATAGCAACGGTGCTCTGATCACGGGATTCCTGGTGCTGCTGCGGGCTGTAAGCGGTGACGTCACCGCTGACAGGTGGGTTACCATAGCAACGGTGCTCCAATCACTTGACTCTCGGGGCCGCTATTTACCGGCTGTGACAGCTAGTTCCTGCATGTGGGCTGACTTTGTAAAGAGCGCCCACATGCAGTAACGGAGAGTTGACCATGTGTCAGAGCATTTCGCCGGTACACGGACATGCTGGAACGATCAACACGTACCAGAGAGATGCACTGACAGGACCTAGCATAACGTCATAGCCATGTTACCAGTCTGTAGCCAATGAGATAATAGACACGTGACTGGTCACCTGCTAGTTTGACGTCACAATAGGTCCTATCATCAGTGCTGGTTACCGGGAGGATGCAACGATTATCGGAAGGAAAAGCGGCGGGAGACAGAGTGCAGGTCGCGTCGCAGGGACCTGTAAGTGTTATGGCAATGTTTATTAACTGTATGTGTACATGTATAATGTGTTTTTATGTGTTTGTGTTTGCCTCCCATTGTTTGCAATGGGGTTCGAGAGGTTAGTCGAACGGTTCGTCGAACGTTTGTCGAACAGGGCCTCTGTTCAACGAACTGAACCGAACTCGAGCCTTCAGGGGCTCGCTCATCTCTACTTCCAATCACAGAAGTAACTTTCTGTGACAAGTTATCAAGATGGTGCATAATTTCTCAAGTAAAATTTGGCTAGATCTGTTAATATGCATGTGACGCCCTGGACCCCATGGGGTCACAGAATAACACCACATACACACACACACCCTCCCCTGGTCAGGAACACCTGTCAAACAAAAACCCTTGTTGCCCCCTCCAGGGTCTGATGTCCACAGCAGGTGGGGCGGAGCCAGGCGGTTGGCCCCACCCACCGAGGAGTTCACAGGCCTGGAGGCGGGGAAAAGTAGTCAGTTTTAGTTTTAGTTGGAGTTTGGGGTCAAGTGGAAGTGGAGACTGTGTGTGTCTGGGTCGGAGCCCAGCACCATCAGCAAGGTCGGCAGATGGTGGTGGCCGTCTGCAGGCATTAGTTGAAGTCTACGGAACCATAGGACCGGGGTCGGGCGGTGGCCCGCCGGTACCGAACCGGGGAGCAGATTGAAGCTAAGCACAAACACAGGGTACTCAGACCCCGACTAAGCTCGGTAGCCGCCATAACGGTCAAATTCTCTGATTGCGGTCTGGGCCTCAGGGGTTCATTCCCAACCAAGTCCCGTCAGAAGGCAACAGCCCAACCCGTCCGGATAAGAGCCACCGCCAACGGCCAGAGATCCAAGGGCCAGCGCCTGCGGGAAAACGGGCTCTCCTGACACGTACAAGCCGTGGAGCGGACCACCCGTGGGAATCCATAGGGGTCAAACACTTAAACATAGGTGCAGGGAACGACAGCCACCATCAACCCATCCGGGGAGAGTGAAGATACCGCAGCCGACTGCGGGCCCCGTCCATCCAGCCGTTTGGTTTACCAGAGACTCTGTTATTGACTACCTGAGTGAATATACCAGTGCCATCCAGCACAGCGCTGCACCGTAACGCTGCCCCGCATCCGCGCTGCCTCCCCACACCGGCACCTGAGCCTATCCTCTACACACCAACCAATCCTCCCAACCGTGGCCCCGGGACCAACAGCCCCTACCCACGGAGGGGCCAACACCTCAGCTGCTCCCCGCCATCGCTCCCAGGAACGCCCGTCACCAGCAGCGGTGGTGCCCACCATCACCACAACCCCGTGGGTGGCGTCACAACCGACATCTCACCACCAAACCTTTCCTTTTCACTCGTGGGCGAGGAGGCGCTGCTCGAGCCCCCGGGTCCGGCCCCATGCTCGAGCCACCGAGGAGCAGAAGCACCGGACCCGAGCGCCAGCGATTCCCCGAGGCGAGCGGCGTTCCCAAAACCCCTCCGCCCGCGACATGCATAATGCAAAAAAGATGCATGTAAAATTTTAAAATATGATTCAAGAACAAAAAGATTTAGCGCTAAAAATATATAAAGTTTATTCAATTAAACATGTAAAACATCCATTTGGATAACATGAAAGACCATCTTACGCGTTTCAATCATATACACACTCTTAATCATATATATTAAAGCCACTATTCTTGCAAATATATACAAAAAACACCCACCAGAATAAAAACAATTAACAACCATGATTAATTCTCATGACTATGGATAAGGATGGATAATGTGTCACTAATTTTTTAACCCCTGACAGCATTTGATTGAGGGATACTGAACAACAGATATAGATTATATTAAGTATTCATTCTATAATAGAGTAGTGTATAAAATGACATCCTATCCATACATTAAAATAATAACTCTATGTATCATATATCAATTGATATCCATAAACAAACACAAATAATATACAAACATATAATGTTATTCATTTCTTACACAAAAAATCAAGTTTCATGACATCCAGGATCAATAAATGAACATCGAAACATTCCGGTTATTTAATCCATTTGGAAATTTTGTGTCTAACCTAATAATCCAAAATGTCTCTTGTATGATAAACCTTTTTTGTCAATCACCTCCTCTCTCTGGGGATCTGACTTTTGCATCAAATTTAAACTACCATTATGTTTGTCCAAAAAATGTTTGCACACACCTGAATAGTTCTTATTTTTTTGGATTATGTTATATATGTTTTCTGTGAATCTTCTCTTAATTTTTCTACTGTACAACCAATATATTTAAGGTTGAATAATGTGCAAAGAATACAATATACTACACGAGTTCTATTGCAATTTAGGAAACAATCTTATGACCACTATATACTTCATGCGCTTTTTTGGCATGAATGAAAACATTGCATTGACTGCCTCCAGTTGTTGACCAGGTGTCTGGACCAGAGGTGTATCTAGGTTTTCCAGCACCCGGGGCAGTTTAGGTGGTCGTCATTTGACCAATCACTTATATGTGATTTGCATATTTACAGTCACGTGATAATGAGCTGCTCTTAATAATTCTCTCAATGTTCAGAAACGTAGGAAGAAAAGCTAATTGTCAGATGCAAGTATGAAAATCAAATATGAATAGAGTAGCCATGTGGTGACTGCTGGAACCAGCGAGAAGACATGAATTCTGACAGGGAGTATATTACACGCTGTTAGAACTGAGTGTAGTACACTGCTTAATTGTATAATTAAAGGGATTTTCAAGGTTTCAGATGAAAGTCTGCAGTGAATCTATTCGTGAGTTCAGGCTTCTGAATTCTTACAGTGCATGACCTGCAGACTTTTAGGATTCTCCGGTGTCATAAGATTGGTATACTTCTGACCACTTTCTGATTTGACGTGTCCGGCCTCAGTCAATTCATTTTCATTGAGCGAGGCCATGCATGTCTGTTCAGCACGTGGCCATAGCTATGTAAATCACATACTTGCAGCTTTGGAACCTGCCACTCTCACCACTGGCACCAGAGAATCCTGACAGTGTGCAGTGTGCGCACTGTGAAAATTCAGAAGTCTGCAGTCACATAGAGTGACACATAAAGTGACTGTAGGCTCATCACAAACTTGGACAACCCCTTTAATACGCCTAACAACATAAATAAAAACATTGTAACTAGAGTTGAGTGCGGTTCGCGGTTCGAGGTTCTCCAGTTCTAAGCTCGAGTGATTTTGGGGGCTGTTCGAGATCGAACTAGAACTCGAGCTTTTTGCAAAGGCTCGATAGTTCTAGATACCATCGAGAACGGTTCTAGCAGCAAAAAGCAGGGCTTTTTACAGCTACAGTGTGCAGGAGCCATTGCTGGCAGCCTGCCACAAGCTGGTAACAAAGATAAACATCGGGTATCCAACCAAAGCGCTTTGGTTAGTAACCCGATGTTTATCCTAGTTACGTGCAGGAAGCCCACACTTCCCCGCTCAGCTCGCTCCGCCCCCTCCTGCCCGCAGCATGTACACATACATACATACACACACACACACATACACACACACTCTCTGCACACATGGCCCCGCTCGGCTTACCTGCGGTGATGAAGTCCCGCCATCCCGACCTCAGCGCTGTCACTGTCCTCCATGGCCGCCGCTTGTCACATCACCTTCTCTCACTTCCGACCCGAGACTGACTAGCGGTGACGTCATGGGCCGCTCGCGATACTTGGCTGTGAAGATGATTGAAGTCAGTGTGCAGGAGATCAGCGCAGGTAATGTACCTCGCTGACAGCAGCACTTGTCATGCCCTGCAGTGACCTGGGCTGACCCATTGATGTTAGCTCAGGTCACTGCATTGCTCTCCCAGCCAATGGGGAACATCCTGCTCTTCATTGACTGGGACAGTGTGGATCGTCATGGCAACCCCTTGGATTACACCAGACCTGGATTTGTTTTTCATTCTAATAAATTGGTTAAAGAGGGAATGTTTTGGGGAGTGTTTTTTCAAATAAAAATGTGTTTGTCGTCTATTTTTTTTTATTACTGACTGGGTTGGTGATGTCGGGTATCTGATAGACGCCTGACCTCACCAACCCCAGGGCTTGATGCCAGGTGACATTACACATCTGGTATTAACCCCATATATTACCCTGTTTGCCACCGCACCAGGGCGCGGGATGAGCTGGGGCGAAGCACCAGGATAGGCGCATCTAATGGATGCGCCACTTCTGGGGCGGCTGCGGCCTGCTATTTTTAGGCTGGGGAGAGTCCAATAACCATGGAACTCCCTAGTCTGAGAATATCAGGCCCCAGCTGTCTGCTTTACCTTTGCTGGTGATTCAATTTTGGGGGACCCCTACGTGTTTTTTTTTTTTAATTATTTATTTAGAAAAAACCATATACAATAGGACCAATTGAGTTCAATATACGAAAAACGAAAAACCTCAATTTCAATTAATATTAAACTTTTATTGATATATTTTAAAATTTAGACACCCATTAATAGTGAACACACAAAGGGCGTAGATGATGAAGGGGAGGAGCTAAATATATGGGGTCCCTATAGCACCCTATGGGACCTTGCTCCTACCTACCAACGGAGGGTATGACGCCGTAACTGTTTTGGGCGCCCCCGTTCCACGTCGGCTCACCCTCTAGTTGCCCTAGATAGTTAGTGAATTAAAATAATAATTACACTACGGATGGCCATACAATAGTACTAGAATGTATTAAGTACAAAGTGCTCATGTAATCACACTGTCTGATAGATAACAGCTTCCTATCAGGAAAACCAGGACAAAAAATCAAAAATTAAGCCCCAATATAGGTAGGCTTCTGCAGAAAAATTAGTCCATAGTACATGATCCAGTACAAATTAGTACATGGTACAACAAAGTGCTCATATAATCACACTGTGATAGATAACAGCTTCCTATCAGGAAAACCAGGACAAAAAAAAAAAACAAAAAAAAAAAACACAAATATTAAGCCCCAGTATAGGCAGGCTTCTGCAGAAAAATTAGTCCATAGTACATGATCCAGTACAAATTAGTACATAGTACATAATACACAATCTACATTAACATAATGGAGGAGCACATTAACATAATGGAAAATTCAGTTCCATCTGTCAGTTTTTCCTCCCATGTCCCAGTGTGATATAGTATGGTATGGCAATCACACATGGATAAACTTTTACACAATCATAATTGCACAGATCTGCACTGCATAAACCGATGCTGATACATGTAATGCAATGCCTGAGGGCAATCATGCAGATGATTCTAATAGAGCAGAAAAAAGGGGTATAGATAACCCCACAGGGAAGAAAAGAATGGTTACTTCCCTTTTAGCAGCATGCTCTGTATCGCCTCTACGCGTTTCCCCTTTCCATGATATAAGGATCTTCAGGAGGCTGGAGGATTGCAGTTATCAGATGTGAATGTAGGAGTAATCCATGGCTGTGTGCCAGGTGACATTACACATCTGGTATTAACCCCATATATTACCCCGTTTGCCACCGCACCAGGGCGCAGGATGAGCTGGGGCGAAGCACCAGGATTGGCGCATCTAATGGATGTGCCACTTCTGGGGCGGCTGCGGCCTGCTATTTTTAGGCTGGGGAGAGTCCAATAACCATGGACCTTCCTAGTCTGAGAATATCAGGCCCCAGCTGTCTGCTTTACCTTGGCTGGTGATCCAATTTTGGGGGACCCCTACGTGTTTTTTTTTTTTAATTATTTATTTAATTTAAAATAACAGCGTGGGGTGCCCTCAGTTTTGGATTACCAGCCAAGGTGAGGTTGCCAGCTGTGGTCTGCAGGCTGCAGCCGTCTGCTTTACCCTAGCTGGCTACAAAACTAGGGGGAACCCTACATCATTTTTTTTTCATTTTTTGGCTAAATACAAAGCTAAGCACCCCTTAGTGCCACATGAAAGGCACCAAAGGGTGCTCCATTTTTTTCTCCACTTTTTCTCCATTTTTTCTCCACTGTTTCTCCATTTTTTCTCCACTTTTTCTCCATTTTTTTCTCCATTTTTTCTCCACTTTTTCTCCACTTTTTCTCCATTTTTTTCTCCTTTTTTTCTCCACTTATTCTCCATTTTTTCTCCACTTATTCTCCACTTTTTCTCCACTTTTTCTCCATTTTTTTCTCCACTTTTTCTCCACTTTTTCTACATTTTTTCTCCACTTTTTCTCCATTTTTTTCTCCATTTTTTCTCCACTTTTTCTCCACTTTTTCTCCATTTTTTTCTCCTTTTTTTCTTCACTTATTCTCCATTTTTTCTCCACTTATTCTCCACTTTTTCTCCACTTTTACTCCACTTTTTCTCCACTTTTTCTTCATTTTTTTCTCCACTTTTTCTCCACTTTTTCTCCATTTTTTCTCCACTTTTTCTCCACTTTTTCTCCACTTTTTCTCCATTTTTTCTCCACTGTTTCTCC
Source organism: Anomaloglossus baeobatrachus (assembly GCF_048569485.1). Lineage (NCBI taxonomy): Eukaryota > Metazoa > Chordata > Amphibia > Anura > Aromobatidae > Anomaloglossus > Anomaloglossus baeobatrachus. The sequence continues at coordinate 155,080,534 of NC_134354.1, read as the reverse complement.
ACTTTTTCTCCACTTTTTCTCCACTTTTTCTCCATTTTTTTCTCCATTTTTTTCTCCACTTATTCTCCATTTTTTTCTCCACTTATTCTCCACTTTTTCTCCACTTTTTCTCCATTTTTTCTCCACTTTTCTCCACTTTCTCTCCACTTTTTCTCCATTTTTTTCTCCACTTTTTCTCCACTTTTTCTCCACTTTTTCTCCATTTTTTTCTCCACTTTTTCTCCACTTTTTCTACATTTTTCTCCACTTTTTCTCCATTTTTTTCTCCATTTTTTCTCCACTTTTTCTCCACTTTTTCTCCATTTTTTTCTCCTTTTTTTCTCCACTTATTCTCCATTTTTTCTCCACTTATTCTCCACTTTTTCTCCACTTTTACTCCACTTTTACTCCACTTATTCTCCACTTCTTCTCCACTTTTTCTCCACTTTTTCTCCACTTTTTCTCCATTTTTTTCTCCATTTTTTTCTCCACTTATTCTCCATTTTTTTCTCCACCTATTCTCCACTTTTTCTCCACTTTTTCTCCACTTTTTCTCCATTTTTTCTCCACTTTTCTCCACTTTTTCTCCACTTTTTCTCCATTTTTTTCTCCACTTTTTCTCCACTTTTTCTCCACTTTTTCTCCATTTTTTTCTCCACTTTTTCTCCACTTTTTCTACATTTTTTCTCCACTTTTTCTCCATTTTTTTCTCCATTTTTTCTCCACTTTTTCTCCACTTTTTCTCCATTTTTTCTCCATTTTTTCTCCACTTTTTCTCCACTTTTTCTCCACTTTTTCTCCAGTTTTTCTCCACTTTTACTCCACTTTTTCTCCACTTTTTCTCCATTTTTTTCTCCACTTTTTCTCCACTTTTTCTCCATTTTTTCTCCACTTTTTCTCCACTTTTTCACAACTTTTTCTCAACTTTTTTCTCCACTTTTTCTCCACTTTTTCTCCACTTTTTCTCCATTTTTTCTCCACTTTTTCTCCACTTTTTCTCCACTTTTTCTCCACTTTTTCTCCACTTTTTCTCTACTTTTACTCCACTTTTTCTCCACTTTTTCTCCATTTTTTTCTCCACTTTTTCTCCATTTTTTCTCCACTTTTTCTCCACTTTTTCTCCATTTTTTTCTCCACTTTTTCTCCACCTTTTCTACATTTTTTCTCCACTTTTTCTCCATTTTTTTCCTCCATTTTTTCTCCACTTTTTCTCCACTTTTTCTCCATTTTTTTCTCCATTTTTTCTCCACTTATTCTCCATTTTTTCTCCACTTATTCTCCACTTTTTCTCCACTTTTACTCCACTTTTACTCCACTTATTCTCCACTTTTTCTCCACTTTTTCTCCACTTTTTCTCCATTTTTTCTCCACTTTTTCTCCACTTTTTCTCCACTTTTTCTCCATTTTTTTCTCCACTTTTTCTCCACTTTTTCTCCACTTTTTCTCCATTTTTTCTCCACTTTTTCTCCACTTTTTCTCCACTTTTTCTCCATTTTTTTCTCCACTTTTTCTCAATTTTTTTCTCCACTTTTACTCCACTTTTACTCCACTTATTCTCCACTTTTTCTCCACTTTTTCTCCATTTTTTTCTCCATTTTTTTCTCCATTTTTTCTCCACTTTTTCTCCACTTTTTCTCCATTTTTTTCTCCATTTTTTCTCCACTTTTTCTCCACTTTTTCTCCACTTTTTCTCCACTTTTTTCCATTTTTTTCTCCATTTTTTCTCCATTTTTTCTCCACTTTTTCTCCGTTCTTTTTCTATGGTCGGTCTACCCATTAGCTCTGCCATGCATACTGTAGCTCTACACCTACTGCACATGTTACTTTATGATTGACATCTCTTTCGTACCAGAGCTGTCTAAGCCTACTCTGACCCCATATTTGTCATTACTATATTGTCCTTGTACTGTATTATGACATTTGTATCATGTGTTTCATTTCTTGCTGTGTTGCAATTTTTTTGCTGCATCCCAATTGTACCTCTACATTGTTCGTGTTTATGTTATTGTTCTCTCACTCTTATGTGATACTGATTATTGTCATTTTTCATGATTACATGCAGAAAAGTCCAATCTGACGAAGGCTCAGGCCGAAACGTCATTTGTAACTTGTTTTGGACAAAAACATATATGTTTATGAAAAAAAATTTTTTCTTAATACGGACCAATAAAGAGTGATTTTGCATTACTATCCGTTGTGACTTACTGACTTAGTCTGGGAGATTTAGAGTGCCGAGGTTACTCACTAATTTTATCTAATATTACCTCTGAGCACCTATATACCAGTAAGCAGAGCTTCCTCTACAGTAGTTCTCCTGATTAGGCATGCCCTTACCTCATGAGCAGGGAATTGCAGCTTTGGTAGCAACCATTACGACATGGACTCTGCTGCTGTGGACCCGAGAAGAGTGAGTGCAGATTCATTGCACCCACACTCCTCACATGAAGGGTCCGCACTCCTAGAAAATGGGGGATACGTTCCCTGAGTGTCTCCCCCCCATATTCTAGACGGTCCAGAGTCGTCGTGGGACCCCTTTATTTTTTTTCTTACAATAAATTGGTGAAAGAGGAAATGTTTTGGGGACTGTTTTTTCAAATAAATTTCTTTTGTCGATTTTTTTTTTTGTTAGTACTGACAGTTTATGATGTTGGGTATCTAATAGACGCCATGACATCACAAACTGCTGGGCTTGATCTCAGGTTACTTTACAGCTAGTATCAACCCGATTTATTACCCCGTTTGCCACTGCACCAGGGCATGGGATGAGCTGGGGTGAAGCGCCAGGATTGGCGCATCTAGTGGATGCGCCACGTGTGGGGTGCCTGCGGCCTGCTATTTTTAGGCTGTGAAGGCCCAATAACTATGGACCTTCCCATCCTGAGAATACCAGACCACAGCTGTCCGCTTTACCTTGGCTGGTGATCCAATTTGGGGGGGACCCTACTTTTATTGTGTAATTATTAATATTTATAAAATAATTATAAAAAAGAGCCTGAGGGGACCTCCACATTGGATCCCCAACCACGGTAAAGCTGCCAGCTGTGGTTTTCAGGCTACAGCCGTCTGCTTTACCCTAGCTGGCTATCAAAAATGGGGGGACCCAACGTCATTTTTTTTTTAACTATTTTTTAAATAGAAAAAATTAATGGGCTTCCCTGTATTTTGATTGCCAACCAAGGTAACGGCAGGCAGATGGGGGTGGCAACCCATAACTATCTGCTTTATCTGCGCTGAGAATCAAAAATACCGCGGAGCGCTACGTCTTTTTTTAAAGATTTATTTTTACAGCACTGTGATGTCCAGCAATCAAAATACAGGGAAGCCCAATTTATTTTTAGTTATTTAAATAAATAATTAAAAAAAATATATGGGCTCCCGCTGCATTTTTTGTATTGCTAGCTAAGGGTAATCCAAGCAGCTACTGGCTGCTAACCCCCACTGCTTGGTGTTACCTTCACTGGCAATGGAAAATCCAGGGAAGCATTTTTTATTTTTGTTGCCAAAAAACTACAAAAAAAGGACGTGAGCTTCGCCATTTTTTTGTATGCTAGCCAGGTATAGCAGGCAGGTGCTGGAAGAGTTGGATACAGCGCCAGAAGATGGCGCTTCTATGAAAATGCCATTTTCTGAGGCGGCTGCAGACTGCAATTCGCAGCAGTGGGGCCCAGAAAGCTCAGGCCAACCTGTGCTGCGGATTCTAATCTCCAGCTGCCTAGTTGTACCTGGCTGGACACAAAAATGGGGCGAAGCCTACGTCATTTGTTTTCTAATTATTTCATGAAATTCATGAAATAATAAAAAAAAGGGCTTCCCTTTATTTTTGGTTCCCAGCCGGGTACAAATAGGCAACTGGGGGTTGGGGGCAGCCGTACCTGCCTGCTGTACCTTGCTAGCATACAAAAATAGGGCGAAGCCCACATAATTTTTTCAGGGGGCAAAAAACTTCTGCATACAGTCCTGGATGGAGTATGCTGAGCCTTGTAGTTCTGCAGCTGCTGTCTGTCTGTATGGAGAAGAGCAGACAGCAGCTGCAGAACTACAAGGCTCAGCATACTCCATCCAGGACTGTATGCAGAATTTTTTTGCCCACCAAAAAAATGACGTGGGCTTCGCCATATTTTTGTATGCTAGCCAGGTACAGCAGGCAGCCACGGGCTGCCTCCAACCCCCAGTTGCCTATTTGTACCCGGCTGGGAACCAAAAATATAGGGAAGCCCGTTTTTTTTTAATTATTTCACTTATTTCATGAAATAATTAAAAAACAAATGACGTGGGCTTCGCCCCATTTTTGTGTCCAGCTGGGTACAACTAGGCAGCTGGGGATTGGAATCCGCAGCACAGGTTAGCCCGAGGTTTCTGGGCGCCTCTGCTGCGGATTTCAGTCCGCAGCCGTCCCAGAAAATGGCGCTCTCATAGAAGCGCCATCATCTGGCGCTGTATCCAACTCTTCCAACAGCCCTGGAGCCGGGTGGCTTGTTGGGTAATCATGAGTTAATACTGGCTTTGTTTTACTAGCCAGTATTAAGCCAGAGATTCTTAATGTCAGGCACGTTTGACCCGGCCATTAAGAATCTCCAATAAAGGGTTAAAAAAAAACACCACACAGAGAAAAAATACTTTAATAGAAATAAATACACAGACACATTAGAGACTCCATCTTTATTACCCCCTGTCAGCCCTCCACGATCCTGCTCTTCTGTCTTCTTTCTTTCTAGTGTAGTAGTAGTGACGATTGTAGTGAGGATAAGGTTCACCAGCCCATCACTTGGGGCTGGGGAACCTCATCCTCAGTACAATCCTCACTAGTGTAGTAGTAGTGACGATTGTAGTGAGGATGAGGTGCACCAGCCCATCACTTGGGGCTGGGGAACCTCATCCTCAGTACAATCCTCACTACAATCGGGAAGCAGCGTGCAGCCTTCACTCCGTGAGTGATCAGTGCTGGCTGTCAGCGGTAACGCTGACAGACGCGTTACCATAGCAACGGTGCTCTCGGAGCCGCGGTTAGCGGTGACGTCACCGCTAACTGCGTTGCTATGGCAACGGTGATCTCCGTTAATGACCGGCTGTGTCAGCCGGTCCCTAACGGAACGGGGAGTCGACCGTGTGCTAGAGCATGTCGCCGGTACACGGCGATACACATATGTGCACCGTGTACCGGAGAGATGCACTCGCAGGTCCTACATGACGTGTCATAGTCATGTGACCAGTCTGTAGCCAATGAGATGATAGCCACGTGACTGGTCACATGGCTATTTTGACGTCACGATAGGTCCTGCATCTTTGCTGGCAGTGCCGTCACCGGGAGGATTCAGCGATCATCGGATGGAATAGCGGCAGGAGACAGAGTGCAGAAGGGATCGCAAGGATCGGTAAGTGTTATGGCAATGTTTATTAACTGTTTGTGTACATTTATAATGCATTTTTATGTGTTTGTGATTGCCTCCCATTATAGCCTATTGGTTCGAGTTCGGTTCGTCGAACGTTCGACGAGCCGAACTCGAACGGGACCTCCGTTCGGCGAACCGACCTCGAGCCGAACCGGGACCGGTTCGCTCATCTCTAATAGTAACCCTTAACTTGTCAGACGGCACAAGACTTTATTAAAGTGATTGTCCACTACTATAACATTGAAGGCCTTTCCTTAGGCGTGCTTTGCACGCTGCGACATCGGTAACAATGTGTTACCGATGCTGCAGCGATAGTCCCGCCCCCGTCGCAATATCTAGTGAAAGCTGCCGTAGCGATTATTATCGCTACGGCAGTTTCACACGCACATACCTGCCGTGCGACGTCCCTCTGGCCGGCGACCCGCCTCCTTCCTAAGGGAGTGGGTCGTGCGGCGTCACAGCGACGTCACACGGCAGGCGGCCAATTGAAGTGGAGGGGCGGAGATGAGCAGGATGTAAACATCCCGCCCACCTCCGTCCTTCTCATTGCAGCCGGCGGCAGGTAAGGTGAAGCTCCTCGCTCCTGCGGCTTCACACACAGCGATGTGTGCTGCCACAGGAGCAAGGAACAACATCGCACCTGTCGCTGCACTGGCATTATGGAAATGTCGGCGGCTGCAGCGATGATACGATAACGACGCTTTTGCGCTCGTTCATCGTATCAAAAAGGTTTTACACGTTGCGATATCGACTGCGACGCCGGATGTGCGTCACTTTCGATTTGACCCCATCGACATCGCACGTGCAATGTCGCAACGTGCAAAGCCGCCCTTAGGATAGGTCACCAATGTCTGATTGGCAGGGGTCTGACACCTGGCACCCTCGCCAATCGCCTGTTCTAGGTGCCGTGCTTGTGATGGCAGGTGGCCGGAAGTGCTCAGTTCTGGATCTGCTCCATCTTCTGATTGTGGCAGCAGCCTCCTATTAAAATCAATGAGCTGGATGTACATTACCCAGCCACAAACACAATCAGGTGATGAAGTAGATCCAGAAATAAGCATTTCCGGCCACCTGCACCAACAATAGCAGATCAGTGGGGGTCCCATTGCTCTCATATCAGAAGCAATGTGCAAGTGGGACTGAGGCCTAATGATGACACATAGTAAGTATCACAAATAAACATTTACATTCAGGTACCTTATAGATGATGTTTTCTCTGAGTTTTTTCTGTCTATTCTTCATCTTGTCCAGACACCATGATGGCTTATCACATTTACAGCTTGTCTCTGCAGATTTCCATCTTCTCCACTCTTCTACAACACATCCTGACACGATGCCCCTAAAATTAGCAAAATGATTATAATACTCCTATGTAAAAATATCTGCCCTATGCTGTGCCCTAGAAAAACTAATGGCCCCTCCCTGTGTTATCTGCCCAAAATATGACCTACACACTGTCCCTCTTATGGTACATGCCCTCCACATTGCCCTCTCCTTTCCATACTGAGCCTACTCTTCAGACTGTCCTCTACACTGTATCCCCTTATACTGCCCAGTCTTTATACTGTACCCTCTCATCCCACTATCTCCTCGCTATGGCCTCACACTGTCCTCCCATTCTACCCCCTCTCCATACCACCCCCTCAACTACCCAGTCTCTATTCTGTGTCACTTCCCATTTTTCTGATCCCTTAGGCGGGCTTTGCACACTACGGCATCACAGGTGCGATGTCGGTGGGGTCAAATTGAAAGTGACGCACATCCGGCGTCGCAGGCGATATCGTAGTGTGTAAATCCTAGATGATACGATTAACCATCGCAAAAGTGTCGTAATCGTATCATCGGTGTAGCGTCGGCGAATTCCATAATTACGCTGACGCAATGGTCCAATGTTGTTCCTCGCTCCTGCAGCAGCACACATTGCTGTGTGTGAAGTCGCAGGAGCAAGGAACATCTCCTACCTGCGTCACCGCAGCTCCCGTTGGCTATCCGGAAGGAAGAAGGTGGGCGGGATGTTTACATTCCGCTCATCTTCACCCTTTTGCACCTATTGGCCGCCTGTCGTGTGACGTCGCAGTGACGCCGCACGACCCACCTCCTTAATAAGGAGGCGGGTCGCCGCCGGCCAGAGCAACATCGCAGGTCAGGTGAGTGCATGTGAAGCTGCCGTAGCGATAATGTTCGCTACGGCAGCTATCACAATGATATTGCAGCTGTGACGGGGGCGGGGACTATCGCTTGCGACATCGCAGCATCGGCTTGTGATGTCGCAACATGCAAAGCCCGCCTTACTGTCTCCTCACTGCCTTTAGTGTGTCCATATACTTTTCCCCGTCTCTCCCCATCCTGGCTACTTGCTCCACATACCATGTCACTCTTTATTGTGTCCTCAAAATTTCTTTCCCCTGTTTGCTCCCCATACTATGTCCATATACATTCCCCTAATCGCTCCACATACTATGTCAGTATACATAACCCCTCACCCTCCCTCCCCATGCATCACCCCTCACTCCCTATACTATGTCTGTATACATCATCTCTCACCCTCACTTCCTATACTATGTCTGTATACATCACACCTCACTCTCACTTCCTATACTATGTCTGTATACATCACCCCTCTATCCCTATACTATGTCTGTATACATCATCCTTCACCCTCTCACCATACTTCAACCCTCACCCCCTCTCACACCATACTGTGTCCAAAGATACTTCACTCTCCTTATCCTCTTTTCCCACTACACTGTATCCACAGAAACGTCCCTCTCTCTCCCATACTGTGTCTATAGATACTGCCAACCCACCCCACCCTCTGTCCTCCCATACTGTGTCCACAGATTGTTCCCTCTCCTTGCCCTCACTCCCACATACTGTGCTTATAAATACTGTCCCCTCCCCACCCTCTTTCCCTCCATAGTGTGTCCACAGATAGTTCCCTCTTCCCACTCTTTCTCCCCATACAGTGTCTATAGATACTGCCTCCTTCCCACCCTCTGTGCCCCCATTCTGTGTGCATAGATACCTCCCCCTCACTGTTCCTCCTCCATGTCTTCAGCTCCACTGGAGCACTTATCACCAGGGCTTTTTGCTGCCTCTGCACTGTGGCCCTGACTTTCGGGTCAGCGGTGTGATCAGCTGACCTTATCACACAACAGACATTGCTCTGACCCGGAAGTCAGTGCTGGCGGTCACCGTTTCAATTGTCCTCTCGTTTGACAGATACAAGGACAATTGATCAGTGGGATTCAGCGCACTACAGTTTCTATGAGTGCGGCTGTCAGCTTGACAGCTGCACTCAGAGAATGGCCGGCTCCCACTACGGAGCAGCAAATGCAGCCCCTGGGGAGACTTTCACAGCACCTCATCAGGCAGCCCGACAGCGCCCCCCTTACAGTTGCGTCCGGAGCAGTTGCCCCACCAGCCCTTCCTAGGTACACCTCTGGTCTGAACTATCATTGTTACTGTGGAAAAGCCTTGGGGAAATGATATTACCTAGATTTTTAAACCTACCGTATTTTTCGTACCATAAGACGCACTTTTTTTCCTCCAAATTTGGGAGGAAAGTGTGGGGTGCGTCTTATGGTCTGAAGCTGCAGGGTAGGGAGCTGTAGGGAGTCAGCGCTATGCAGTGGGATCACAGGAGGCAGGGAGGGTCGCTGCTGCAGGATGCCGGCAGCTGGAGAAATCACGTGTGCCCGCTGCTTAAAGTAAACGAATATTCATTAGCTGCTCCCCGCCCACCTCTCTCTGCAGTCAGCGCTATACAGTGGGATCACAGGAGGCAGGGAGGGTCGCTGCTGCAGGATGCCGGCGGCTGGAGAAACCACGTGTGCCCGCTGCTTAAATTAAACGAATATTCATTAGCTGCTCCCCGCCCACCTCTCTCTGCAGTCAGCGGGTGTGAGGCGCAGCTAATGAATACTTGTTTAATGTAAACAGCGGTCACACATGGGAGCTCCAGCCGCAGGCTTCCTGCAGAGGCTGGGGAGACTGTGTGTCCGCTGTGAAGGAGGCAGGAGCAGGGTGCCGCTGCAGTTATGTCTGGCCCGGAGGAACTGCACATCACTTCAGTGTCCGGGCCAGAGCACGGCATACCTTCACAGGACAGCCGCAGTTTCTGTGCTGAGGGCTCAAATTACTTTCACTTTGCTCCTGCTGCCTCTGCACTAGAAACAGTCTCCCGTAGCTGACAAGGACCTTCAGTGATGTAATGCAGAGGGGTGGCCAGAACAGCACAGAACAGCACAGTGCCCTGCCTCCTCATTACACCACTGCAGGTCCTTGAGATATGTGAGACTTTGCTTGTAATGCCAGGACCAAACTGAAGGATGGTGAGCATCACATCAGTAAACGTAAGGCAATAAATAATATAGTATAGGCATTACTGTACACCTGGATGGGGTTGGATTATATATATATATATTTACACACACACACACACTATATAACTATATACACACACACACACACACTATATATATATATATATATATATATATATATATACACACACACACACACACTCACACACACAATATAACTATATACACACACACTATATAACTATATACACACACACACTATATAACTATATATATTCACACACACACACACACACTATATAACTATACACACACACACACACTATATAACTATACACACACACACACACACTATATATACACACACACACACCAGGTTGGAGGATCACACATATAATGATGGGCAACATACATATTCCACGATGGGGGCTATATATACCTGGAAGGTACCCAGAATGGAGGATATGAGGACAGAATTTGGGGATATTATTACCTCAGTAACACTGTCAGCAGTAAAATAACAGTGTGTAATGACCACATTCTTTTGCTTTAATTTTATTTTTTTTCTATTTTTTCCTCCTCTAAAACAAGGGTGCGTCTTATAGTCCGGTGCGTCTTATAATCCGAAAAATACGGTACATGCTTTATATTTGATTCCACCCTCCAAAATCTGTATTAAAATGCTATCTTGATTTATTACTGGGAGAAATGTATTAATTACTTTTTTGATGTTCTTAAACTGCATAATATACAATAATTAGAGCTGAAAATGAAATTATTGGATTTTGATGTTAAATTATATTTATTAGAATGATTAACATTTTGTTAGAACATACTGCCTACCTTAGCTACCAACATATTGTGCCCTGGCAGTAATATCCTGTCGATATCCTCTATTATGAAATCTGTTGCTAATAGTGACACATTCTTAATTGAAAGTGAGCATATAATTTGGATTTCATACATTTTGCTCTGATGAACTCTCCATATGGAATAGAGAAAATCGTATGTGAGGAATGACAACTATCAGCTCTAAGCAGAGTATTTCACTCATCGGTTTCCTATAGATTGATTATGCAATTAACTTTCCCTCCAAAAGCAAGTCCAAAATCTTCATATTATTATTTGGGCCGTTACACGTAAATCTAAAGGGTACTTTACACGCTGTGATATCAGTACTGATATTGCTAGCGAACGGACCCGCCCCTGTCGGTTGTGCATCACGGGCAAATTGCTACCCGTGGAGCACAACATCGCTAACACTTGTCACTCGGACTTACCTTCCTTCACACGGCAGCCGTCCAATATCAGAGGAGGGGCGGAGATGAGCGGCCGGAACATGACGCCCACCTCCTTCCTTCCTTATTGCCGGTGGATAAAGAAATCTCCATCAAAACTTAGAAAAATATTGTTAAACAAATACTCAATAGATTTTAAAATAAAATCGCATCAAGTGGATAGTGGTCATAAGATTAATTGTTTTATAAATTGCAAGAGTACTCATGTAGTATATTGTGTTCTTTGCACTTTATGTAGAAAAAAGATTCCGGTCTTTGTGAGCGCTAGTAATAGATCTTTGGTCTTTGATCTTTTAAGAAATTTGGCTTTATTATTAATAACATAAAGCTCTTGTATTAACACAACGCGTTTCAGCAAGATACACTTGCCATCCTCAGGTGTAACAAGAGCACTTCACACACATTAAATTTATAGATAAAATGAAACAACCCCACAAGTGAGACTCATGGGTGTGTCCCTTTATTAATAACATAAAGCTCTTGTATTAACACAACGCGTTTCAGCAAGATACACTTGCCATCCTCAGGTGTAACAAGAGCACTTCACACACATTAAATTTATAGATAAAATGAAACAACCCCACAAGTGAGACTCATGGGTGTGTCCTTTATTAATAACATAAAGCTCTTGTATTAACACAACGCGTTTCAGCAAGATACACTTGCCATCCTCAGGTGTAACAAGAGCACTTCACACACATTAAATTTATAGATAAAATGAAACAACCCCACAAGTGAGACTCATGGGTGTGTCCTATTACTAGCGCTCACAAAGACCGGAATCTTTTTTCTACATGCCTACTCCCATAAGGGAATCCGGGTAGAGCTGCTGTGAGTAATAGAATCCATCAGATCATTTGAACTAACAGCAGGAGGACACAGGTCCGCACAGAGCTCCAGGATTCAAAAAGTCGGTGAATCTGAAGCCAGCAGCGGCAACAAACCTGGATCCACCCAGCAAAACAACGGATAACGCCAGCTGAGACAGTCCCTCATCCCCCAGAGGAATTATACATCTAACACCGGGGTTGTGCGAGGGCGCACAACCTAACCAGGTGAGCAATTCTATAATATATATATACAGAAATCACTCCACGGGTGCTTCTCATATGCGCTATATTTTTATCTTTACTTTGCACTTTATGTGACCTTAAATATATTGGTTGTGCCAAAATTAAGAGAAGATTGGCAGTACACATATATATCTTAAACCAAAAATATAAGAATTATTGAGGTGTGTGCAAACATTTTTTAGACAAACATAATGGCAGTTTAAATTTTATGCATTTTTTGTCATAGATAAAGTCAGTTCACCACAGAGAGGAGGTGATTGGCAAAAAAAGTTATTAATGCGAGAGGCATTTGGATTATTAGGTTAGACATGATATTTACAAATAGATTAAATAATAAAAATGATATGATGTTCATTTATTTATCCTGGATGTCATGCAACTTGAATTTTTGTATAAAATATGAATACCATTATATGTTTGTATATTATTTCTGTTTGTTTTTGGATATGGATTGACATATTATACATATAGTTGTTATTTTAATAAATGCATAGGATTTCGGTATATACACTTCTCTGTTATAGAAGGAATACTACACACTGTGTGCAGACGTATTAGGCAGTTGTATTTTAGCTTGCAGCAGCCACTACAGCTTCCCAGACACTGTTCCGAGAGGTGTACTGTTTTCCTTCACTGTAGATCTTACATTTTATGAGGGAACACAGGTTCTCTATGGGGTTAAGATCAGGTGAACAAAGGGGCCATGTCATTATTTTTTCATCTTTTAGACCTTTACTGGCCAGCCACACTGTGGAGTAGTTGGATGCATGTGATGGAGCATTGTCCTGCATGAAAATCATGTTTTTCTTGAACGATACCGACTACTTCCTGTACCACTGCTTGAAGAAATTGTCTTCCAGAAACTGGCAGTAGGTCTGGGAGTTGAGCTTCACTCCATCCTTAACCCTAAAAGGTCCCACAAGTTCATCTTTGATGATACCAGCCCATACCAGTACCCCACCTCCACCTTGCTGGCGTCAGAGTGGGAGTGGAGCTCTCTGCCCTTTACTGATCCAGCCTCTGGCCCATCCATCTGGCCCATCAAGAGTCACTCTCATTTCATCAGTCCATAAAACCTTTGAAAAATCAGTCTTAAGATATTTCTTGGCCCAGTCTTGACGTTTTATTTTATGTTTCTTGTTCGAAGGTGGTCGTTTTTCAGCCTTCCTTACCTTGGCCATGTCCGTGAGTATGGCACAGCTTGTGCTTTTTGATACACCAGTAACGTTGCAGCTCTAAAATATGGCCAAACTGGTGGCAAATGACATCTTGGCAGCTTCACTTTTGAATTTCCTCAATTCATGGGCAGTTTTGTTGCACCTTTTTTGCCCAACACACTTCATGCGACCTTGTTGGTTATTTCCCATGAAACGCTTGTTTGGTGATCATGCTTCAAAAGTTTGGCAATTTCAAGATTGCTGCATCCCAATGCAAGACATCTCACAATTTTGGACTTTTTAGAGCCCGTCAAATCTCTCTTCTGACTCATTTTGCCAAAGGAAAGGAAGTTGCCTAATAATTAAGCACACCTTGTATAGGGTGTTGATGTCATTACACCACACCCCTCCTCATTACAGAGATACACATCACCTTTATTTAATTGGTAGTTCGCTCTCAAGCCTATACAGCTTGGAGTAGGACAACATGTATAAAAATTATCATGGGATCAAAATACTCATTTGGCTAATAATTTTGTACAGTGTATGTGTTGTTCAGTATCCCTAAAGCAAATGTTGTGATAGGTTAAAAAATAAGTGACAACTTAGCTATACTCATGTGAATTAATCATGGTTGTTAATTTGTCACGCTCCCCCGGGCCCGGAGCCGCCTGTCACTCACCGCTCTGGTCCCCGGTCCTCCTGCCCGTGGCTTCTCCTCTCACTCCTCCGCCTCTGCATCCTCCGTGCCCCCTGTTCGCCGGTCCCGGCATTTCCCTGCAACCCAGGACACTCTGTCTGGCACCCTTGCATCTCCTTCACCGCTTCCTGTACTGGCCTCCGGCACTCGGACCTCGTGCATGCGCATTAGGGCGCACGCGCTCACTCACTTCCTCTTAAAGGGCCAGCGTCCCGGGAACAGGATATGACTGATACAGGTACAGGGTATATAGACTTCCCTTTCCAGGTGGGCGGTGCCTGTTCAATGTGTTTCCATAGCTAGGTGTTCAGGTCTCTCTGTGCCTTGTCTCCCGTATAACACTGTCTCTTCCGCAGAGCCCATCTGCCGCCCTGACCTGGTCCAGCTTGCTGATTCCACAGGAAGTTTCCCGGTGACTGTCTGCTGTGGATCCCTCCATCTTCCGTCAGCCTGACCCCGTCACTGGTCCCCAATTCCACCTGGTAACCTCAGCCTGTAAATATCACTGGATCCGGACCTCGTCTGCTGTTCCTTCCTGGCACTTGAACCTGGTTCCAGACATCCGTCCTGTCTACGGTTCCCTGTGGACTAATAGACTTTCCCTGTACAGATCTTTGAAGGACTCAGACTTCGTACCCCTAGTGTTCCGGCTACCGTGTATCTAGGCTCTCTGGTGGGGTGACCGGGCAGTCCCTGTACAGGGGTTAGCTCCACGTTGCCTCTCTGGGTGAGTGCGGTGCACGATCCCATGAATCCACCTCTAGGACGTTACATAATTGCTTTTATTCTGGTAGGGATTTTTTGTATGTATTTGTTTTAGAATAATGGCTGTAAAATCTATAATTAAGAGCGAGCATACGCTCAGAATGAGTAAGATGGCCTTTCATGTTATTTGAATTGATTTTTTACATGTTTAATGGAATGATTTTTATGGATTTTAATCGTGGATTGCCCCTAAACCTTTTTCTTCTTGAAACTGTTTATCTGTTTGCCAGACAGGTGGGGCTTCCGATCTTAATTGAGCTGAGCAGTAATCCATTGCAATTTTACAGCATCACCTCTTTAAATATGTTTATCTGAGCTTTTATTAGCATAATGCTAAATAAAACTTGGGTAATGAAATCTGCTAATCTGACATCATAGCATAATAGGAAAGTATTTGTAAATATAACCTCATGTTTTAATATTTTTCTGATCAAATTTTTATCCACATAATGAATGAAGTAAAATTGTGATTTTCTTGGGGGTGGCTCTCTTTTACAATGTCTCAGTTAATAAATAAGACAAAAATCAATAAGAGAAGTGATGGAAAGTGAAAGCCACATCAAAATGGAAAAATAAATAAATGAAATAGTTGAAAAATGATCCCCTATGTTTAGTCGGTCCAATGATTAAACAATAATGTGGCCCATA
The DNA here is from genome assembly GCF_048569485.1 of Anomaloglossus baeobatrachus. Taxonomy (NCBI): domain Eukaryota; kingdom Metazoa; phylum Chordata; class Amphibia; order Anura; family Aromobatidae; genus Anomaloglossus; species Anomaloglossus baeobatrachus. Next base: position 155,065,199 of record NC_134354.1, on the reverse strand, counting down.
GTCTGCAATCATCATATGTTGGCTGCAGTTGCTGTGCACTATGTGTGTGTGTGTATACATATATATATATATTCTGTATATATATATGAGAAAAAATTCCAGCCGCACACTGTGAAAAACCAAAATAAATTCTACCTTATACATAAATGGAGGTATTTAGAATATTATAATGGCCATTGCAATACCAGCGCAGCGCCCCTTCACGGCAACCTCCTTTGCTGGGTCCTACACTACACTGCATCTCCTCTGGGTTTTAGAAACCTACAAGATCAGCTGGTAAATAAAAAGGAGGCTAATGAAGCAGCCAGGAGCTAGAGTGCAAATCCAGCAAACAGAGCACCACTCCCTGTTAGGCCTAAAACACACTTCCGCAAAAAAAACATCCATGTGACACGGTCCGTTTTTTGGATCCGTGTTTCGTTTTTTTAGGGCGTTTCTCTGGTACGTATGGCATCCGTGTGATGGCGTATGAGAGCCGCGTGTACGTGTAAAATGTCTGTGTTTGTGAGTAAAATGCCCGTGTATGTGTACGTGGAATGTCCGTGTGGAATGTCCATTTGTGTGTTGCACAATGTCGTTGATACATGTCGGCTGACAGCAGACAGAGTTGCGCGATGAGAATGAACTCGGGTGAACTTCGCCCGACTTCATTGTCATGCCGCGGCTCTGTCTGTGTGCCGCGTACTGATTAGCGGTCACCTGTGAAGGATTCACTAGTGACCGCTAATCCCCCGAGTGACTGAAGTGAGCAGCCCTCTCTCATACTTACCGCTCCCCGATCACCAGCGCGGCAAGGAACAGTTGTGCAGAGAATACGCGGCAACAATTACTTTGAATATGCCGGCCGCTCATTAATCAATCTCGTATTCCCTGCTTTCCCCACCCACAGACGCCTGTGATTGGTTGCAGTCAGACACGCCCCCCCACGTTGTGTGACAGCTGTCTCACTGCACCCAATCACAGCAGCCGGTGGGCGTGTCTATACTGTGCAGTAAAATAAATAAATAAATAACTAAAAAAAACGGCGTGCGGTCCCCCCCAATTTTAATACCAGCCAGATAAAGCCATACGGCTGAAGGCTGGTATTCTCAGGATGGGGAGCCCCACGTTATGGGGAGCCCCCCAGCCTAACAATATCAGTCAGCAGCCGCCCAGAATTGCCGCATACATTATATGCGACAGTTCTGGGACTGTACCCGCTCTTCCCGATTTGCCCTGGTGCGTTGGCAAATCGGGGTAATAAGGAGTTTTTGGCAGCTCATAGCTGCCAATAAGTCCTAGATTAATCATATCAGGCATCTCCCCGAGATACCTTCCATGATTAATCTGTAAATTACAGTAAATAAACACACAAACCCGAACAATCCTTTATTAGAAAAAAAAAACACTAACAAATTGCCTTGTCCACCAATTTAATAAGCCCGAAAAAGCCCTCCATTACCGGCGTACTCCAGGATGGTCCAGCGTCGCACCCAGCTCTGCTGCGTGAAGGTGACCGGAGCTGCAGAAGACACCGCCGCTCCTGTCAGCTCCACGCAGCTAATAAAGGGAATAGCACACACACGTACTTACCACACGTTCACACGTTCCGTGTGATTTTACGTGTGTGTGCCATCTACCATTGAATAACATGGGTCTCCGTGTGTACGTGTCTCCGGTACGTGCAAATACGTACTGCACACGTACAAATTAAACGGATGTGTGTTGCGGGTCTTATTTGCATTATACAATAGAAAAAAACAGAATGAAACAGGGGTTCCCTTGCTGGTTTCCCATTCTGGTACCAACCTGACTTCAAACCGTACTGGCAGCACCTTTACAATGTGAACAGGTGCATATCTGGATGGTGTATAAATATGAGTAAAAATTCCAGCCGCACACTGTGAAAAACCAAAATAAATTCTACCTTATACATAAATGGAGGTATTTAGAATATTATAATGGCCACTGTAATACCAGCCCAGCGCCCCTTCACGGCAACCTCCTTTGCTGGGTCCTACACTACACTGCATCTTCTCTGGGTTTTAAAAACCTACAAGATCAGCTGGTGAACAAAAAGGAGGCTAATGAAGCAGCCAGGAGCTAGGGTGCAAATCCAGCAAACAGAGCACCACTCCCTGTTATATGCATCATACAATAGAAAAAAAACTGAATGAAATACAGTATATATATATATATATATATATATATATATATATATATATATATATATATATATATATATATATATATAAATATATGTATAGAATAAAAAAATGTACATATACTGTATATATATATATATATATATATATATATACACACACACACATATCTCTTTCTTTTACCTTTATATTTATCTACAAAAGTAAGCAACACTCAGGCATTTACAAAGTTACAAGTAGGAACAGTACTCGCTGGCACATATTACACAAGAGTTGACACATTTAAAAGTAGAGGGTTACACATTCAGTTTTCCTCTGTTTCGATTTTAAAAAATTCAAATTCATTGTTTTATTGAAGAACTATCTATTCAGTCATTCATTTATTCAACAGACACAAGTGGATATAAAGCAGCAACACATTTGTCAATTATTATACAGAATTTGCTGAATGTTTGCAGCACTCACATTTTAATAAATACATAAGAATAAATATATTTAAAAATACAAAATACTTGACGGATTTAAATTTATGCTTTCCTGTATAATTCTGTAGGCCTTAAATATTCAAGCTGTTATTACTTTTAAATATTTGAAACAAATCCCAGTAAGATAAACAGTGTGCCAATTTATCATTGAAGCTTAGAAGAGAGAAATCTTTAGGTCAGACTATGTCCCTCGATTATGTGTCAAGATTTACTTTGGATACCTTAAATTCACAGAGAGACTGCATAGCAAAAATTATAGTGATACTCAACAGCAATTACTGGTTCCTAACATTCTCCGCTATGAGTACAGATTTAATAAAGGTTTTTTTGCTACAAGAGCCCAGATACACATGACGGTTGACGGGCAGAAGACACTTGGCTGCAGTCTAGCTAACACACATGGACATACAAGCTGCCATGGCTATTAAATTGATCATTAAACATCAATTGTTAATTGATCATTTATTGTTAATAACTGCATGATTTTTCTTCTCTGTGTTTTCATACCCTGAAGTCTAATTCAATTATTTACTTGGTTTCTTATTGCTTTTTGGAGATCTTGCATGTAAAACACATAAAATGTTTAAAACATTTCTACCATAATGAGAATCTAAAGTAGCACTCCAGATGACTGGGAAGTGATTTATTTATTATTTATTTATTTGTGAGAATTACAAATAAAACCATAAGTACAAACTTAGAGGATCTCATCCAGTCCACAGCATTTATCCTTTAAAGATGATAGCTAAGCTCTTACAGTTCCCAAGAAAATAAATTTAGCAGGGGTGCTCACGCTCACCAACCACTCTTCCATTAATTCTCCATGAGTCTCCTGAAGGCTGATGAGCCCCACAGAGAATCAATTGAGCTACAGTTTGAAAATACTGCTGCATTTAAACAATGGCATACATTTTCTATTTTGTTAATCAATGAGCGTCTGTGGTTATATCCTCACGGATCTAACAATGATCTACTGGATTACATCTTTAGGCTTAAATCCCCTTGCACGTATCTCGCGCGAGTCTTTCATCGCATCACCTGGCACGGCCGCACATTCTTTTGACAGAAGTGGGTTGGCTGCATGTATTTCTATGCAGCTGAGACACTCCTGTCCGGTTGAATGCGGTCGTGCCAGGTGATGTGATGGGAGACTCGCACAAGATATGTGCAAGTGTGATTCAGGTCGTAAAGTGAATCAGCAAGCAGATTATTACTGCCTTATCTAAGAGCAACAAAATGTAGCAAAGAAGACCATGATTCTAATGATGTATCATTTAGTTTACTTCGTGCTGCATTTGTAACACAGAGTTTTTAGATGTGGCATGTAACAGAGTTTAGAAAGCTGTCCTCACTTACAACACATCTTTCTGTGTACATTATCTATTTACAGTGAACTGCTTATCAGAGGAGGGATCATGGTCGGTCTAGCAGACACGTGTGCTATAGTTTGAGCAGTGAAAATATCCTGATAATGATACCTTTATTGTAAGTAAACAACAGCACACAGCCAAATAAGTGACACATCGCTGTATTCATTTAGAAATATGGTAGGCTTCAGAAATTGAATTTTTATGACGCCCCCTAAAGACTATTGTGTGTGAACTCTGAATTCAAAGAGTATGTGTTCTTTCTCTGATGGTAGGGAGTGGCCGGCAGGAGAAATAAAATAGACAGATGCATGATGCATTTGTTAAAGTCTTTTTCTGGGGGTCAAACCTTTGGCACACCCTATATAACAGCCAGGACAGGTAGTAGAAAATATTCAATAAAATATTCAATAAAATTTCAACAAGACATAGAATATAAGTTAATAATAGTACATTCACTGATGAGCAAAATGGTAACAATGGTTTGAATTTTTAAACTTCAAGCTCCTTAGCTCACAATCCATTACAGCTTCGAACATGAGACTACCTTCATGTCATAGGCAATCATGTTGGCTATTTCATACATAAATTTGACTTTCAACTAATTAGCATATGATTAGTTATGCAGATTCTTGTCATGTCACTATCTTGTTACTATTTTGTCTGATGGTGGAAAGATCTTTTTCTTCCTCAAAACAAATTACAACCTGTTCTCACATCCCTTAAAATCTCACTGTGTTACTAGGCTGATTCCTAAGCAAAAGGTCACTGGTTTGAATCGAGGATCAGCTAAGAAGATATCTGAAGAAAAGAAAAATGACATCATCCAGCTCATTAATAGCAGTCTCTCTACAAAGAAAATTGGCAATCAGCATCATATGAGTGCCATGACAGTTTTAAGAATACAAAATAAAGTCTGTCTATCTATTCAAAAGCCATGAGGTGGATGTCCAGGAAAATATCAGAGTAAATAAGTAGGCTCATCACAAGGTCTATCAGTTATGGCATGACAGATAAGCCAGTGGAGGTGGCTTGTATGCTTCGCAATAGTGATATCACAGACATCCACGCAAGCACCATGTGACACATGTTGCACAAGTCTGTAATGGTGGCCCGAAAAAAGCTGAAGAAGCCTTTTCTTCAGTAACATCATAAGAAGCGTCGGCTCGATTTTGCAAAAAAGTAGACAGTAGAAGATTGTAAATGATTGATTGATTTAGAGTAATGACACAAAAGGGAATATACTAGGCTCTAATGAGTGCAAAAGGCTCTGGAAGAAACAAGGAAAAAAGGAGCTTACGGATTGAAAAATTCAAGGAACTCTAAAGCTTGGTGGAGAAAGCTGGAAAATTAGTGATCTGCAAACCCAATCTGTAAAGTTTGGAGTCCATACCAAACACCTTGTGTCTGTTCATGGAAAACAAACATGGACATTTCAGAGAAGAAAGCAAAACCGGTGATTAAAGCAGGACAATTAAACTTAATGAGTTCCCGTGAGACTGTCACACTGTTCCCAGGTCTGCTCATTAAACCATATGAGTATTCACTGCTTTCCCCACCCACCCTCTGTGACAGCATCTGTGATTGGTTGCAGTCATACTATTCCCCTACCCACTGTGCTTGGTTGCCTGCACACTAGCTGTCTAGGTACCAATAGTGGAATGAAAAAATAAATAAATAATTTGAAAAAAGGACATGCAGTCCCACATATTTTGATACCCAGCACAGATAAAGCAGACATCTGGATGCTACAGATCACATCTGTATGCTTTATCTTGGCTGTGTATCAAAATATGAGGGATTCCATGAGATTTTTTTTAATTATTTAAATAAATAATTGTTAAGAAAGGTGTAGGATCCCCCCCAATTTTGATACTGAGCGCAAATAAAGCAAACAGCTATGGACTGCTATTCTCAGGGTGAGGATCCCCATGGTTGTTGGCCCCCCCAGGATAAAAATAGCAGCATGCAGCTTCAGAATTTACATATCCATTAGATGTACTAATCCTGGCGCTTTACTCGGCTTATTCTCATTGTCCTGGGCCAGTGTCAATCGAGGTAAAACAATTGGTAATTGATAGTGTAATTTGGATAGCAATGGATAGGTGTCTATGAAACCCCCCATCACTAATCGTGTAGTTAAAAAGAAATAAGCACAAAACACAGAAAAATAATTTGTTCTAAAAAGCATCCTTTTTCTACAATTTATTAACCTTAAAACAACCCTGCAAGTCCAACGTATACTAAACCACGACATCCCATGAAAATCCCGGAACTGCTACATCCTGAGGTCGCAGTGCTCAATCAAATTAGAAAATGTGACCTATCACTGCAGCCTGTGGGACACACTGATGGAGATGCAGCTGTGAGAGCAGTGATGTGAGTTTCCCTATGGTCACAGATGTCGATTCCACGGTAACCCCAACTGTGACCTCAGGTAAACTGACCACAGGATAATGCAATGAACTCAGCGGTGGTGGATACTGCGTGTCCATGCCATCCCACACAGGCATCACACATTGCTAATGTGCAACTGACGAAGGTCCACATTTGAATAAACGCACGTTGCAGTCAATCTGGGAGTGCCTTCCTTCTATTTGAAGCGTTGTATACTTGACTTGGGTCAATGGTGATCTCAATGCTGAGCTAAATGTGAGTATCCTACAAGATGAATTAAAAGTAATTACTTCATTCACTTGAGTACTATGGCAGAACAATGACCCGCAACATATGTTAAAATTGCTAAAAGAAATGGTTCAAGGACAATAAAGTAGAAGGGATACATCAGTCCCCAAACCTCAACCCAATCAAACACTTGTGGGTAGAGTTGATGAAAAAGCGGTATTCATACTCAAGTGAATCAACCAGTATGCACCAACATTGGGGACGGGTAGAAGAGACTTGGGATCAGATTTCGGTTGATACATTCTTTAATCTGATTAAGAGCATGCCCAGAAGGATTCAGACAGTGTTGAATGCCAAAGGTGGATTTATAAAATACTAACAAAATTATAAAAAAATAAAATTTAGATTTTTAGGAGCAAAACAGTAAAAGTTCAGTGATAGGACAAGAATCTGCATAACAAATCAATGCTAAATAATTGCAAGTCAAATTTATGTATGAGATAGCCAAGATGATAATGATGGTAGTCTCAAGTTCGAAGCTGTAGTGGAAGGTGAGCAATGGAATCTGAAAGTCTAATATTAAAAAAAAATTGTTACCATTTTGCTCATCATGTAAAACTAATCATAATACATAATATACAAGACATTCAAAATAGATAAATTATAAACCAATCAAAGTCCATATTTAATAATTATGTACATCATGTATCTCAAAAAATATGTGATTTATAATGCCAAGAAGATTCCCGAAAATAAAACTTTCAGTATTATCTGATGATTTGGCTGTCCATCAACATGTCTAGTTCTGGTTAATAGTTCTAGACAGCTAATTTATAGCAAAGGTTATGATATTTATTAGCAAAAGTAACAATATAAACAAATATACAGTATCAAATGAACAGAGAAAGTTGAAATATACGATGTCAAATAATGTAACCAAATGGAAATTGTGTTGCATGAAATATTATGTTCACATAAAGATATTTGATCTTTCTCACAGCTGAAATCTGTGTTTCAGCTCCAATCTCCTGCTGTCCTCAGATTACATAGCAAAAACCTACTGACAGATTCCCTTTAAGTAAATAAAACTAAGACACAGTTACAGGTACAAACACAATATTGTACAAGGTTAAGCCTGTGTAAAAATTTAAAAATGATTCAGAAACACTTTTTCTATTCATCAATAGTTTCTTATAGTTCAGACATTTTCTGATTGAAATTAGAATTTATAGAATATACTGCAGAATTGCCATTTTGAGGTTTACTCAGGAATTTTCAAAACCATTTACATTGCTATTATACAGTGGGTGAAATAAGTATTGAACACGTCACCAATTTCCTAAGTAGATCTATTAATAAAAGTGCTATTGACATGAATTTCTCACCAGAAGTCAGTATCAAACCATCCAAACCACATGGGCAAACAAATAAAACCATAGATTTCCAAAAATTAACATATGTGTAAAGATGAGAAATGACACAGAGAAAACGTATTGAATAGTGATGGGTGAACCCGAACTGTAAAGTTCGGGGTTCGTACCAAGCACATAGTGTTCGTGCGCACGATCCTGAACACGAGCTTTCCTGGGAAGCCCATGTTACAGTTGGGGTCAAGTTCAGGATCATTGTCTGTAAAAAAAAAAAAAAGCACATTATTAAAAAGCATTCTGATTATACTTAAAGGTTCTAAGACGCGTCCTGCAGACCTACTCAACCATTGTCTCCCGGCCTCTTTTGCTTCTGCGTCCGATCATTGCTGTGCCTCCAGTTAACCGCCACTGACTAAAGGACCTTCCATGACATTATAGCCATGTGACCAGTCTTGTGTGAATGTTGTACAGACATTGGCTTGCAGACTGGTCACATGGCTATGACGTCATCAAAGGTCCTGTTAACTTCTGGTGGTATTCATTGCACTGCTCGTCACTCGGCAGTCTTTGGCTGTTTTCGGCCATGTTCGTGGTGATGTTGGGGTTCACCCGAGTTCATGGCTCATGGACTCGGGTGAACTTTGACTATCACTGTGCAAGTGTCGCATCGCAACAGCCAGCATGGCGCACATTCTCCCGACAGGAGTGGGTTGGCTGCCTTTTTTTCAGTGCAGCTGAGCCACCCCTGTCTGGAGAGTGTCAGGCCTTGCGGGGTGACACAAAGTGAGAATGCATTAGTCATACGCAAGTGGAATCATACCCTCAGTATCAGCCTGCTTCTCACTCTTTAGGCTAAGTTCACACACTGCATTTTTTTGACACTGCGTTTTTGTGCCTTTTTTGCCGCAAAAAAACACACAGAAACGCACCCGCAGTAAAAAAAAGTGGCAAAAACGCTGGGTAATAATGGGGTTAGGGCTAGCTGTGTATTATCAGCTGGCCCTAAGCCCGAAATTCATACTGTCATGCCAGACATGGACACCATGAATTTCTAGTACAGATAAAAAAAAACACAACACACAGAAAAATATTTTTATTAGAAATAAAACACAACACAATTAGTGACTCCATCTTTATTGAAATAAAGAACCCCCCTCCGCAGTAATCCTAGGTCAAGGGTCCCGCGCCGTCCAATCCAGAACCAATATCATCTCATCGGTTTGCTGGAAGGCAAAGCAATCAGATGATGTGTCAGGTTCAAGGGCCTGAATTACATGACAAAGCAGCTGATTGTATAAACGGCTTTTATACAAACAGATGATGCATCAGTGCAAAAAAATCCCCCACAAAAACACACACTTCTGTGCAGCGTTGGACTGGCTACCGGAGGAATCTCCATTAATGCCAGGCCTGGATTCAGGTACCTGCACTGCACTCCGGAGTTCTCACCTGAGCTCCAGAGCGCAGCCAAAACTGTACAGCGAGCGCCGAGTGATTGATTCCCCGGCACTTACGGTTCAGTTCATGACAGCTGCAGACATCCCGGGCTAATCTCCGGTGCTCTCACCTGAACTCTGGAGATCACCCCGGCCTTTCTGCAGCTGTCATGAACTGACTGCAAGCGCCGGGGAATCAGTCACTCGGCGCTCGCTCGCTGTACAGTCTAGGCTGATGCATCAGTGCAAAAAAAAAAAACAACTACACACGTCCATGCTGACTCCCATCCGACCGCTGCAGGAGCTGCCGGTAATCAGCTGATGAAGCCTCCTGACGGCATCAGCTGATAGCCGGCTTGGCGGTAAAAAGCCGACGTCACCGCGAGACGTACAATCAGCTGATGTGTCAGGTGACTGCATCAGGTGATCACTGCCAGGTCCTGCAGCTATCGTACGTGCCTGGGAGCCGGCACACAGCCAGAGTGGGGGTGGCGGTACTGGGAAGAGGAGCTGGGAGCAGACATGGCACCGGGAGTCTGCAGACAGGTGAGTATGACATTTTTCTACTGTTCACTTTTGATTTAGCAGCCGCTTCCACCTCCCGCACGGGAACAGACATGGCACAGGGCGGGAAATGGAAGCAGCGGTGGCGGTACCGGGAGGATTCACGCTTCTGTGTTTACTGACAGAAGGAATCCTCTTCCTGTACATGTCACTTTTCTACCCACCCCTTGCATTTATAGCTGCGTTTTTAGTTATAAAAGCTCACTAAAATGCTGCTATATTTGCAATTTGCGGTTTTCATTGTGTTTTTGAACATCTCATTGAACTCAATGGTTTGGAAAAAGCAGTGAAAAACGCAAAAATAATTGACATGCTGCGTTTTTGTGGGCACCACAAAAACGCAGCTAAAAAAAAATTACTATGTGAGACAGCAAAAATGAAAACTCATAGACTTTGCTGGGGAAGCAAAGTCATGCAGTTTTCTGAGCAAAAACGCACCCAAAAAGCGTGCAAAAATGCTGCGAAAAAAGCACTGTGTGAACTTACTCTTACAGAGCAATGAAGCAGAGCTGACATGGCTCTTCCTGCTTCTTGCTCTGTATATGCCTGTACTGACCGATTAAGCAGAGCTGACATTGCTCTCTCAGCTTCTCGCTCTGTATAAACGATTGCACAGAGTGATGAAGCAGAGCTGACACGGCTCTCCCTGCTTCTCTGTAACGCCTACCTGGATCCACAGACTCAGATGGGCTGTAAAGAGGAGGCTAGAGGGAAGCCACTCACCAAGTAGGACCCCCAGAACCCTGAAACCCTTTAACCCTTATACAGGGATTTGGAATTACACAGGACCCTGGAGATCACTACCTGTGGAAGGCTGCAGTCCGATGAGAGTAGTAGTCAGGCAGGGTCAAACCAGGAATTGAGAAACAGGGACAGAATCGTCAGGTAGTGACGTAGTCAGCAAACGTAGCAGAGGTCAGATCCGGGTCGGGCAGCAAGGTACAAAAACAGTAGGCAGAAGGGTAGTCAAAAACACGCAGAAGTCAACACAGGAATCACCAACAGAATAGGACGTAACAGGAGCCAGGAAAATCAGAACTATATCTGGCAGTGATCATGTGACAGGAGGGGAAATAAGAAGGGTGTGGTGTCTTCCCATTGGCTGTAGCTGAACGCTGGCAACTTCAGCTGGAAGACACACGCCACCCACAGTCAGCCAGCGGTACTGCAGATCCCAAGCTAACCCAGCCCAGTGGATGATCGGAGCCTACGCCCACTGGTGCCGCTGGCATCGACTTCTCGCCCATTACCAGCACAATCCACGGCAGGAACACGGCGTCGCCTGGCGATCGCAGCAGAAGTCGCTTGGGCAGACTCCGGCGGTGACGTAACATTCTCTCTCTGTAGAGAGACTTATCTGTACAGAGCGTGAAGCAGAGCTGACATGGCTCTGCCTGCTTTTCTCTCTGTAGAGATGCTTTTCTTTACAGAGCAATGAAGTATAGCTGACATGACTTTCTCTGCTTTTCGCTCTGTAGAGACACTTGTCTGTACAAAGCGATGAAGCAAAGCTGACATTGCTCTACCTGTGGATTACATCGGACTAAGGATTTTTTTGTAATAAAGATGGAGTCTCTAAATGTTTTTTTATTTTATTTGTAATAAAAGAAAAATTCTGTGTTGTGGGGTTTTTTTTACTGTTTACTAGAAATTCATGGTGGCCATGTCTAATTTGGCGTGACACCATGAATTTCAGGCTTAGTACTAGCTGAGAATACAAAGCTTGTAATAACCCCTTTAATACGCAGCTTGCCACTGCCATCAGGGCCACTGGACGAGCCTGGTAAAGTGCCTGGAAATAGAGCTAAGAATCAATATGCCATTTCCAGGGGCATGGTAGGCCCAGAACGCTTGGGTCTTACCACGCTGAGAATCCCAGCCTCCAGATGCCTGGCTTTACCTGACTGGCAATCAAAATACAGCGGGAGCTCACGCATTTTTTTTCATCATTTTTTTAAACAATAAAAAATAAAGGGCTTCCTGTATTTTGATTGCCCGCAAAGGTAAAGCCAGGCAGATGGGGGTGGCAGCCCGGATTCATCTGCTTCATCTGTGCTGAGAATCAAAAATACCGCAGAACGCTAAGCCATTTTTTTTAATTACTTATTTATTACACTACTATATGTGTGAGATGCCCAACAGCCAATCACAGATGTTGTCACGCATAATGGATGTATGTGATTGGCTGTTGGCGTGACCTGAAATCTGCCCAATCATTTCAGATGCTAGACTGTATGGGCTGGATTCAGGTTACGCCAGCATCCAATCACAGATGCCCACTCTGTGACAGCGTCTGTGAGTCTGTGATTGGCTGTTATTTTAACAGTAAAATAAAACAACACAGAGAAAAAATATTTTATTAAAAATAAAACAGAAGACACTTAGGACTCCATCTTTATTACTCAAAAAAAAACCTCTGACGTAGTCCAAAGGCGGGCGAGCATCTTCAGCTCTGCTACATCTAACTTACAGGACCTTCCATGACATCATAGCCATATAACCAGTCTGATGTGAATGTTGATACTGCATGGGTCACAGGACCTTCCGTGACATCATAGCCATGTGACCAGTCTGTAACCCAATGTCTGTACAACTTTCACACCAGACTGGTCACATGGCTATGATGTCATAGAAAGTCCTGTAACCAGGGGGCACAGCAATGATTGGACACGGATGCAGAAGCGGCTGGGTGACAGTGTCTGCAGGACGCATCACGGGAGTGGTAAGTATAATGACTATGTTTATTATTAACTATACAGTGGAACCTTGGTTAACGAGAACAATCCTTTCTGGGAGTATGCTTGATAACCAAGTTACTTGTTCAGCAAAGCAAGATTTCCCATAGGAAATCATTGCAATGCAGACAATTCGTTCCACAACTTGTTAAATGTCCCATCCTGGTTCCCTATTGTGTCATTCCACACATGCACAAACACACACAAACATGTATAAACACATACAAACTCCCACAAACACATACAAACACACAAGTACGCACGCACACGCACATATTATGCTCACCTTACCTTCTGTTCCATTGCCGGTCTCCTGGGACTTGCTGTTCGCTGGTACGGGTTGTGTATCGGATTACCATAACAATGAGGGAGGAACGTCCGCTGCCAGAGCGCTGATGTCAAAAACAGGAGTGATTGGCCAGCGCGCTGCCTTTGAGTAGCAGTGACAGAGGAAGTTCCTGCTTTGTCACTATGGTTGCCGATGCACAGCCTATACCGGCGAACTACAGGACCCAGGAGACCAGCGATGGAACTGAAGGTACACATATTATGCTCACCTTACCTTCCATTCCATCGCCGGCCTCCTGGGTCTTGTAGTTCACCACGAGGACGTCGCGATGTACCGGCGGACTACAAGAACCATGAGGACGACAGTGGAATGGAAGGTAAGGTGAGCATAATACTGTATGTGTGTGCGTGCGTGTGTGATAGTGTGTGTTTGTGTTGACTGCAAGTGCAGGTTAGAGCATGGTGGATGTAAGGAACCGGACGTGTGTGCAGTGAGTATTTTGCTCATACAGCAAAGCTTTCTCGTAAACCAAGTTACAAATTTACAGAAAGCTTTGCTTGTTAAGCGAAATTCTCGTTAACTGGGTTACCCGTTAAGCGAGGTTCCACTGTATTCTTTATTTTACAGCTCCCCCACCCCATCCCATAACTGTAAAGTCCAAGTTTGGTGTTTGGACACAAGTTCGCATTGTCTCAGATCCCGAACCCGATCTTTACAAAATGTTCGGGCGAGGGGGGTTCGCCCATCACTACTATTGAACACATGAAGAAAAAGAAGTGCAAAATGCATGCAAAATCATGACGCCATCTGAAATCTATCAATAATGAAAAGCAATCCTGCCACTTAGTGAAAAATAATATCTTGTTGAGGTGTTCACTGGCAAGTTTTTAGCAGCCTCTAAAAAGTAGCTATACCTATTGAGTTTGTTCACTGCCAAATTTTTAGTAGACATGAAAATGTAGTAATATCTATTGAGATAGTTCACTGGCAATTTTTTAGTAGGCTCTGAAAAGTAGCAATACCTATTTAAATCATTCACACTCAACTCTCCTGCAGGCACTCACAATTAGCAATCCCTATTTATGATGAAATGCCGATTTGCTGCACACTCCTTTCCCTAAACTAAAGCCTGCTTTACACGAGTCAATCCATCGTGCGATTTATTTGGCAAAGTCTTTTTTTTTTGTATCGCTGATAGGTATTTGTCCATGTGTCACACGTTGAGTGTTGTCAAACGACCACAAAGCGCTCATCGATATATTGATTGGCCATGGCGGACGTCCAAAAGGCTTCACACATGTTTTCCTTTGGTCAATCTGTCTTTTGCATGGGCGTAATTAGGCAAACTATACAGCCCTCCGTGACGTTGTCTGGATTGTTGCACGCCCTGAATTCTTCTGACCTGCTCAATCCAGTTCTGCTAATGTGGTTGATTGGTTACATACCATATATATAGTTTCTCTTCTGCGCCTGTCTTTGTTGCCTCGTGTGTCCTTAGCATCAATCTTGTTTGTGGTCTGGTTTTTGACGAATTCAGAGTATCTATCCTCCAAAGGTGGGTAAAATTTGGTTTTGTATGGTTTCTTTATTGTGTCATTTAGCCGTTCACAATCATTTTTTTTTTAATGTTTATTTTTTATTGTGATTTGTGTAGGTTTTATCGTGTATTATGTTTTTTGAAACATAATAATGTATTTTTTTTTCTCATTTTTGTTCTTTTAAAAATGTAAAAAATTACATGTTTATTATAACAGTGTCAAATAAAATGTTCTCATATATTCTTTCACAGATGACGGCTCATCAAAACGAATTATTTTTGCGTGATTTCATTGAAAAATATCGCACATTAACCTGTCTTTGGAAAATTAAATCGCCTGAATATAGTAACAAACGCATCAAACAAGCAGCTTATGCGGATCTGATTAGTATCTTTAAAAACCATTTTCCAAATGAGCCAGTGGATGTAAATATGATCAAGAAAAAAATACAAGGAATACGCACTGTATATAAAAAGGAACTAAATAAAGTCGAGGAGTCGCGACGTTCAGGGGCTGCGACTGCCGATCTTTATGTCCCACGGCTGTGGTATTTTGATCTACTTGACTTCACAAGAGATCAAGAGATTCCAAGGTCATCAACAAGTATGCTTTCCATTCAGGAGTCAGAAAATGGGGCAATTGGCAGCGAGTCAGCGACACAATTGGTATATTTACCTTTATTCATAAATGTTTCTTTACACACTATGAATTTTTTTTTTTCCTAAAAATTTTTTAAGGTGTTGTATGATCTGATTTTGTTTTTTTAAAAATTTGGTTTTATGTACCAACATAAATAACCAACAGAAAAAATTGTAAACACAAAAGGGTAACATGTTTTTTTTTTCCCATTATTGTAGTTCCAAAATATGTTGTATCATCTGTCTAATGTGTTCACACATCTTTCTAATTTTTTTTTTTTTTCTTGTTACAAATGTAGGATTATGCTACTGAAAGCACTTCTCAAGAGCAGGAAACTACAAATAGCTCACAGAATCTATCTTTAACATCGTGTGAACAAACACCTGCCACATCAAGACCTTTGTTAAGGCAATTACCAAGGAGAATGAGAAGACCAACTTTATTGTCACGTGGAAACGAGTTGGCGTCTATTTGTCGGTCAATACTTGAGAAACATGACCGTCCACCTGTATCTGGATTTGCGCATTATGTTGATGATGTTTGCAAAATACTGGAAAAGAATCAAAAATTACATGCCGAAAGAATCATCGTCCAAGTCCTACATGCGGCACAAGAAAATCGCCTTACATCGGCTACAGTATTAAAAGAAGATTTTTTGCCAGAAAATACATCTGTTGTTGCTGATGTGGCAACCCTTGGGGAATCTGTTGCATTGTCACCACCTCGAAAAGTTAAAAGCAAAAGGCGTCGGTAATTATTTTTTTCTTGAGGTGTTTTTTTTTTTTAATTTTGATACGCAATTTGCATTCAAAATAAGACAAAGAAAATATTTGTCTACAAACTGTAAATATTTTGCTTTTTCAGTCTCACATAATTTTCGCTGTATATATTTCACAATAAATGTTAGGTTTAGAACAAAATAATTGTCATGTTTTTGTCTTTAAAAAAAAAACCAAATTTTTTTTCAAAAATTTTTTATTATATAGAGTTTTAAATACCCATTCTGAAAATATTTTTAGGCCTTATGTACAAAAAAATAACATGGTCAAAACATCATTACATGTTGTGACTGCAAACGGTTTAAAATTAAAATAGCCAAACAAAATTATGCATTAGCATCCATGTATGTTTTTAACAATTGTACATGATCTTGTGCTGTCTGGTATAATCTGCATGCTGACTGATACACTTCTTCAAGCTTTGGTCGATCATCTGCTAAAAAAAAAAATAAAAAAAAATTATTTAAAACAAAAACATACATTTTATCAACCAAAATTTAAAAAAAACAAACAAACCTGATCTAACTTGCACAGACGCAGAATCTGAATCAGAGCTGAGTGTCCAACCAACAGCATGAACACGTGTTGCAGCAATCGGAGGATGATCTTCAATGTTATCTAGGGAGTGACATAATAGTTCACTATTTGGTTTTTTCCTTTTTAAAAAAAAAAAAAAAGACAACTGGCAAGTTAAAATAAAAACAAACCTTGCTCTGAAACCTCATTTTGATCCAAAACAGGAATTGGTTCTGATGAAGTTCCTGGATTATTGTTTATTGCGCTCCCTTGGTCCGCTACATGTGATGATCCTTTCAAAAATGAGAAAAAAAAATATTTTTTTAAGCAAAAAAAACATGACTAACATGGCATATTATGTAAACACATGTATGATTGATATTATACACATGGTTTTTTGAAAAATGGGCCAAATAAAAAAAAACAAAAATTTATTGTTAAAATATACCTCGAGTAGTGTTATTTTGTGCTCTAATTTCTGCTAGACGTTGCTTGCCACGATATTTCAGATCAGCCATTTTCTTCCTGATCTGCGTTTTTGAGCGGTGGAGGCCAAATTTCTTCCAAAGAGATTTCTTAATCTTGCGTAGAACTTTTTTTTTATGCTCCCTTGGACGTTCAGATATAAGTAGACAATCATAGTCTCTTTCATCCATTTCGGTGACAAGAAGATGGATTTCTGCATCTCCCCAGACAGTTGCTCGCATGTTTGCAGACATGTTTGTTTATGCGATTTTTAAACCGGAAGTGAAAATTCCAGCCTGCCTTGTAGTGAAAGGAAGTGATGGCAGTGTTTATTTGTGAAACATAGAATAAAGTTGTAATGCTTTGAAATCATGTCATGTATGTATTTTATAAATATATTTGTATTCATATATTTATAACAAAGTGAATTTGTTTGTTGATAGTTATTTCTTACTTTACTTCAAGTTTTAATGTAAGTATGTTTGTTTCATTGTTTTAAATTAAAAATATAGTTTACACAAAAGGTAATGTTCTCCGACTTTGTTAACACACTCTAATGTTCAGAAATGCCTTTTCTATTATAAAATTAAAAAAAAAAAATAAAAAAAATAAAAAATTTGGTCAAATAATGAAAAAAAAAAAAAATATTATGACGCATTAAAATAATCACAAAAACGATCCCGATTGATTATGGCATCATGCCGGACACGACCAAAAGATTGAGGTGTCGGCAGGGATGGCAACTGTGGATAACTACAACGCCAAACTCCTGGGACAACATCGGAATCATCACTGCCAATGTTGTCTACATACCCCGGGGGCATGTAGGCTGCTGCATCCTTTTTGCGTAAAAAATTATGTAGAACACAGCTGGCAAGAACTACACTATCAATGGATTCGAGTTTGAGATTTATTGGTGTTGAGAATACACGAAACCGACTTGCCATAATGCCAAACGTATTCTCAACAACCAAACGTGCCCTTGAGAGACGGAAATTGAAATATTGACGTTCGGGACTCAAAGTAGTCTGGGGATAAGGACGCAGGAGATGGCTTTGAAGAGGAAATGCCTCATCCCCTAAAAAAACAAAATTTAAATTATTTTCATTTCCTGAATTTGGAGGCAAAGGTAATTGTGAACTAAATAAACGCTTTCCAAATTCAGTTTGTTCTAAAACGCCACCATCGGAAACACGGCCATTTATTCCTACATCCACTGTTAAATATTCATAATTTGCATTAACAACTGCAAATAAAATTATACTAAAGAAACCTTTATAGTTATAAAAAAAAGAACCACTATTTGGGGGTTTAATTATTCTTATGTGCTTGCCATCAATCGCACCACCACAGCAGGGAAATTGCCACCTCGTCGCAAAATTATGAGCTATATCAGACCATTCTGAAGTTGTCTTGGGGAAAGGCATGAAATCTGCTAACGCATGTATTATTGCCTGACAAGTCTCAGGAATTAATGAACTTAATAGGGATCTCGAAATACCGGCAGAATATTGTAAATCAGTGAGGCTACGGCCTGTGGCAAGATAGCGCAAAGTCACCAGCAACCTTTCTTCCGCAGGAACAGCCTTACGCATTAAAGTATCTCTGCGCTTTATGTATGGGCTGATACGCGTCAGGACTAATGAGAAAGATTCTTCCGACATACGTAGATAGTTGCGGTAATCATGCGGATTGCGTTCCTGTAAATCATGCACTAGACGCACGTGGGATATCTCATCCCTTCGAAGCAGCCATTGACGTGACCATAATCTTTTGGGCCGAGGATTCATACGTGTATTTTGGTCCATTTCCTCCTCCTCCTGCAATATCTCGGTCATAAGGAGACCCACAGATAAAATATGTCAGTTTCGACATTGCTGAACATCCTGTTACCTTAAATTATATAAAACACACACATTATAATGATGCCAAATGTCGATTTTGATCCAAAAAGGAAAGATTGGCATATAACAACTTACCACAAAAAAGGTATACAAGGTGTGAGGTCGGAAAATCCAGCGAACAAACTAACGTAAGAAAAATTAGGAGTAATGCACTATAAAACACTGTGCATGACGCCAAGGATGAATGTTCACACATCATGACTACAGCGCCGTCTTTTATAACAGTAATAACCTATCACAACGCATCTGCTACAACCAATCCGATTAGATTAGGCGTGATTATTTAAAACCACAAATACGCCCTGAACGTTTACTGACGTCACAAACAACTACGAGGATGGCCGATTACACGGTGTCACACTTTGCAATGTGTCGTTCATTAAGACTAAACTGACCGATTTTATGGAATTAAACAATGTGTACACGATGGCCGAATTTCAAACGATTAGGCATCGGTTGGACTCGCAAGGAGCTGTCACATGAGGAGATGTCGTTACGAATGACGGAAGTGCGTCACAAAATCCGTGACCCCAACGATGCATCGCACAATAGATCGACTCGTGTAAAGCAGCCTTAATACTTCACTATCTATCTCAATTACCTATGATTACAACCCTAGCTAAGGGTACCTTCACACTTAGCGATGCAGCAGCGATCCGACCAGCGATCTGACCTGGTCAGGATCGCTGCTGCATCGCTACATGGTCGCTGGTGAGCTGTCAAACAGGCAGATCTCACCAGCGACCAGTGAACAGCCCCCAGCCAGCAGCAAAGTGCAAGCGACGCTGCGCTTGCATGGAGCCGCCGTCTGGAAGCTGCGGAGACTGGTAACTAAGGTAAACATCGGGTATGGTTACCCGATGTTTACATTAGTTACCAGCGCACACCGCTTAGCTGTGTGCGCAGGGAGCAGGGAGCCGCGCACAATGAGCGCTGGCTCCTTGCTCTCCTAGCTACAGTACACATCGGGTTAATTAACCCGATGTGTAATGCAGCTACATGTGCAGAGAGCAGGGAGCCGCGCACACTGCTTAGCGCTGGCTCCTTGCTCTCCTAGCTGCTGTACACATCGGGTTAATTAACCCGATATGTACAGCAGCTACATGTGCAGAGAGCCGGAGCCGGCAGCACAGGCAGCGTGAGAGCTGCAGAGGCTGGTAACTAAGGTAAATATCGGGTAACCACCTTGGTTACCCAATGTTTATCTTGGTTACAAGCCTACCTCAGCTGTCAGACGCCGGCTCCTGCTCCCTGCTCGCTTCATTTGTCGCTCTCTCGCTGTCACACACAGCGATCTGTGTGTCACAGTGGGAGAGCGCCTTTGAAGAAAACGAACCAGGGCTGTGTGTAACGAGCAGCGATCTCGCAGCAGGGGCCAGATCGCTGCTCATTGTCACACACAGCGAGATCGCTAATGAGGTCACTGCTGCGTCACAAAAAGCGTGACTCAGCAGCGATCTCGGCAATGAGCTCGCTATGTGTGAAGCGCCCCTAAGATAACTGTCTAGCAGCACAGGCGGCAGCAACTTCCCTAAGCTTTAAAATTCACAAAATAGTGCAGACGCCGTATGTCTTCACCTTATATGTAGAAGGACGGGACTTAGACAGCCAATGACACAAGCCCTTGTGTCAGAACCTTGTGGATGTTTTCTGCACCATGATTGGCTGCAAGAAAATCCACAAATAAAGTTAAGGAAAGAAAACTAAGTCCGCTGCTTCTCTGGCCTCTCCCCACCCCCTCCCATCTTTAAACTCATAACCTATTCATTACACAGTACCACAATCCTATCCAAAAGCAAGATATGTTATTAGAAAAGCATTTTGGAAACCTAACAAAGTGGATCATTACTGAATTTTACAAAATATGCTTGGGTATATGACCTTGAACCGGATAGGGACATGCTCATACCAAATTTTAAATTGGCAAACCCAGACTAAAAAACTTTGCTCATCTCTAATCCAGATTAAATCTTTCTCCTTGCTGTTTTCTAACAGCATCAAGGTTTCAAGGAAAGTAGTTAAAATGGGAATGTAAAAAAGGTAACTTCAATTTCATTAGACTACCTAGGGCTTTGAAACTTTTCAGCGTGTTCTTCACAATGGACTTCACAATGGACTTAAATTTTGGATCTTTGTTGTTGCCTAGATATTTTTTTACATCTTCTTTAAAATAATTCTAAGCCCTTTTCTTAAAAGCTTTAAATTTTGTTTTGAACTCTTCATTCTTCATGCTTTTTCAAATATCCAGACCCACAAAAATGTCTTCCTTCAATTTTGCTTTGAATAGTCCATTAAACTTCATATATAGGTACTTAAAATCTACCTTCTTTTGGTAGAGCTTTCACAAACTGCTTCATTATTCCAAGCTTAATGTAGAGTGTAGAAAGAGAACTTTAGTGGGATCAACTAAACTTTCTGCAACTATGTTCTTGAGTTCAGGTTGCAAAGATGTTCTCATTGGCCAACTCTTTTGGCTCCAGGGATGAGTCCTATCCTGGCTATCCCATTCACACAAAAAGCATGGGTACTTTGTGTATGTTCATTGCTGCCCAAGGAGCAAAAAGCAAACTGTTACGTCACCACCGGAGTTCACTCCAGCGACTTCTGCTCTGATCACCAGGCGATGCCGTGTTCCTGCCGTGGATGGTGCTGGTGATGGGAGAGGAGTTGATGCCAGCGTGACCGGTGGTCGCAGGCTCCGATCATCCACTGGGCTGGGTTATCTTGGGATCTGCAGTACCACTGGCTGACTGTGGGGGATGTGTGTCTTCCAGCTGAAGTTGCAAGCGTTCAGATACAGCCAATGGGAAGACACCACACCCTTCTTAGTTCCCCTCCTGTCTGCTGACCTCTGCCAGAGATAGTTCTGATTTCCTGGCTCCTGATCTGCCCTATTCTGTTTTGTGATTCCTGTGAGCTAACTTCTGTGTGTTTTCTGACTACCCTTGTGCCTGATGTTTTTGTACCTCGCTGCCCGATCCGGATTTAACCTCTGCTACGTTTTTTGATTACGTCCTTGCGTGCCAATTCTGTCCCTGTTCTGTTATTCCTGGTTTGACCCTGCCTGACGACTACTCTCATCGGACTGCAGCCTTTCACAGGTAGTGATCTCCAGGGCCCTGTGTAATTCCAAATCCCTGTATAGGGGTTAAAGGGTTTCAGGGTTCTGGGGGTCCTGCTTGGTGAGTGGCTTCCCTCTAGCCTTTCCATTACAGCTCGTCTGAGTCTGTTGATCAAGGCAGGAATTACAAAAACTTTCAGATCTCCACATATTGACAATCCTAGGTCCTTGTAGTTAAGTTTATTGAGAATAAAATCTAAATTCTCATAGCTTTTCCTCAAGTGCACAGAATGTCCTAAAGGCGCTGAAGCATAATTACTGTTATTGTACAATAGCACAGTTTTCAGGGGGTTTTTTTATGAATCCATAAAGAGTCTCCACTTAGTCACATTTTACTTAAAGTTACATTTTTCTAATAGCCAAGAAAAATCACTGCAAAACATTAGAGCACCATCTTGAGAAATTTATGGAAGGAATTAGTTTTCTTTGCTTCTGTACCATGAAAAACAGGGAGCTAGCAGTTTCTTTTCTTTCAGTCTAGAGGCTAAAAGGTCTACAGAATGTTTGGGAAGGTCCAAGTCCCTGGCTAAATTATTTAATTTGAGTTGTGAAAAAAAGCTGTGGTTTGTTCGGCCCATGGAGCTAGTGTTTCTGGGGAAAAAACTGACCTGTTAATATGATACCGCAGGTCAGTACGAGTTCATAGATATCAAACATGTATAGCTTTTCATTTATCTATGTGAAGAAAAAAAAATCAGAAGATTGAAAAAAATAAATAAATTGCGCTTTTGTTGCCATTTTCCGAGATCCATAGCATTCTCATTTTTCTAAATCTGTGGCTACATTATGGCTTCTTTTTGGCATCATGAGGGGACTTTTTAATCCTACCATTCTTGGGTACATACAATGGCAACCAAAAAAATGTAATTCTGGCTTTTTGATTTTTTTTCTCACTACGCTCCTTACCGATCAGAATTGTGGATAATATATTTTGATAGATCAGTCATTTCTGAACGTGGCAATAATAAATGTGAATTTTTTTTGTATTATTGCTTTGTTTTCAATTGGGCCAAAAGGGGGTGATTTCAACTTTTAACTTTTGGGGTTTTTTCACGCTTTTAACCCCTTCACGACCTTGGACGGATCTATCCGTCAAGGATCGTGTCCCGTTAAGCCCCACCCCCTGTTGCGGGCAGGCGGCGGCGGTCGACACACATATCAGCTGTTTTCAACAGATGACATGTGTGCCTGCTAGCCGCGGGTGGAATTGATTCCACCCGTGGCCATTAACCCCTTAAATCTTGCTGCCAAAGTCTGGCAGCAAGATCTAAATGTGCGCGGCCATGTTTTTTACTTACCGCCGCCCCCACCGGAAGTCACGTGCGTTATCACGTGACTATCGGTGGTTGCCATCGTAGCACAGGGTCATGTGATGACGCCTGCAGCTATGATGTTTCACTTTCGTTTTCCCTCGGCCGAGAGCAGAGGGAAAAACAAAGTGACTGAATCTGCTGTTTACAGCTGTATAGCTGTGATTAGCAGATAGATAATAGCGATCGGATTTGCTGATCGCTATAGCCCCCTAGAGGGACTAGTAAAAAAAAAAAAAGTAAAACATAAAAGTTTTAAAAAATAAAAAAAAAAACAACCTAAAAGTTCAAATCATCCCCCTTTCCCCCCATTGAAAATTAAAGGGTTAAAAATAAATATACACATATTTGGTATCGCCGCGTTCAGAAATGCCCGATCTATCAAAATATAAAATCAATTAATCTGATTGGTAAACGGCGTAGTGGCAAAAAAAATTCCAAGCGCCAAAATTACGTTTTTTGGTCGCCGCAAGTTTTACGCAAAATGCAATAACAGGCGATCAAAACGTAGCATATGCGCAAAAATGGTACCATTATAAACGTCAGCTCGAGACGCAAAAAATAAGCCATCACTGAGCCATAGATCCCAAAAAATAAGAACGCTACGTGTTTCGGAAATGGCGCAAAACGTGCGCCACTTTTATTGGACAGACTTGTGAATTTTTTTAACCCCTTAGATACAAGTAAACCTATACATGTTTGGTGTCTACAAACTCGCACCAACCTGAGGCATCACATAGATACATCAGTTTTATCATATAGTGAAAACGGTGAATAAAACATCCCAAAAACTATTGTGCAATCACACTTTTTTTGCAGCTTTTCCACACTTGGAATTTTTTTGCTGTTTTCCAGTACAATATATGGTAAAACTTATGGTTTCTTTTAAAAGTACAACTCGTCCCGCAAAAAACAAGCCTTCATATGGCAAGTTTAACGGAATAATAAAAACGTTACGGCTCTCGAAAGAAAAGGAGCAAAAAACAAAAACGCAAAAACAGAAAGTGCCCGGGGGCTGAAGGGGTTAAAAAAAATTATTTTTTAATTATTTTTAATTGATTTTATGAGTTTATTTAGGGAATTGCAATTCCTATCCTATTTATGCAATTTATCCTGGTGATCAGATTGTGAAGGGAAAAGGCGCAGTCTCCACCGGAGACTGCGCCAACATGTACGGGGAAATATGTGGTCTCACCGCATGAGCCAACATCAAAGGGAGGGAGGCGAGCTAGGGCGTATATATACATCCTAGGTCATTAAGGGGTTAAAATTGCGCAAAATAAAACTTAAATAAACAAAAAAATGCTCATATCAAAAATTTCCTCTTAACAAAACTTACATAAAAAAGTGTTGCTGTTAAAACTTTAAACAGCTAAACTAAAAAATGTTCATCTGAGTAGGTGAATCACAAAAATTTTACTATGTGTAGAATGATGGCAAAAATTTTGAGACTGAAAAAAATTGGTTTTCACAAAATTTACTGCTTTAGTTATTGTTGTGGCAATTCATAGGCTAGCCTGGTGTCAAGAACGGTCACAAAGAAAGCTCTTCTCTCCAAAAAAAAAAATCAAGGACAGACTGACATTCAGTAGAACGTTCAGGCATTCTGTAGAAGATTGTGGTCAAGTTATTTTATTTGTTAACGCTCCCCTCAGGCTCTTTGGGACATCTTGAAGAATGGTTGTCCAGATGGCATACCTACAGTAAAGTGTACTGAATCTGTTGATGTATGGGGTTGCTTTTCATCTAAGGGAGTGGTCTCACTAAAAATTGTACCCAAGAACACTGCCATGAATAAAGAACAGTATCTAAGCACTCTCCAGGAGCAACTCTTCCCAATGATCCAGCAGCAATTTGGTGATGAATAACGCTTTTTCCATCATGATGGAGCAACCTGCCACAAAGAAGAAAAAGAAGTGATATCTAATTGACTTATTGAAAAAAACATTGAAATATTGCATCCATGGCCAAGAAATTCTCCAAACATCAGTATTACTGAGAACCTTTGGCTAATCCTCAAAATACAGGTAGACAAAACACAGATATTTGATAAACTCCAGGAACTAATCAGTAGGGATACTGTAAAAAAAAATTATGTGGGCTCCCGACCTGTTTTTGATATCCAGTGTGTGTAAAACAGCAGCTACAGGCTGTAACCCCCAGCGGTCCACTTTACCATGGTTGGCAATAAAAATAGAGAGGATTAAATAAAATGGTGTGGGCTCCCTGCATTTTTGTTAACCAGCCACAATAAAGCTGACCTCTAGAGGTTGATATTACCAGGGTGGGAGGCGCCATGGTTACTTGTGCCTCGCAGCCAATAAGTACTAGCTCGCAGACACCCCAGAAGTGGTGCATCCATCAGATATGCTAATTCGAGCACTGTACTTGGCTCATCCTGATTGCACTGGTGTGGTGACAATTGGGGTAATATATCGAGTTGATGTCAGTTCTGATTTACCTCTAAGTCAAAAGAAAAGAAACACCCCTAAAAACTTTATTTAAAATAAAACATAGACACACCCTCTTTCATCCCTTTATTGACCCCCAAAACACACCTGGAGGTCTGATGTAATCCACATGATGTCAAATAGCGATCCTGGCTCTGTTACATCTGGAGTCTGCTATGATGGAAAAAATGGCCATCACTGCAGACTCTGCGACACACTGATGGTAGTGGGGAACCAGGCTGTGAGAAGCGGTGACGTCAGTGAGTTCACCAGAGGTCACAGCCTGGTTCCCACAGAACCAAATTTGACCACTATTTATCCTGCTATAATCTGGCAGTCAGATCACCGGAGTTCACACTGCTGCAGTGTCCCGCCAATCCTTCAGTCCAGAAATCCAGCAATCAGGTCACCGGAGTTCACACTAGGGGTTCCCCACTGCCTTAATTGAACTTAGTTGAACCCTTTGCCAGATTGCCGGACAGCCTGATTATGGGACACAGCAACACAGCAGTCCAGAAATCTGGCAGCAGGTTTAACTGTTTTAACTGAGGGCAGCAGGGAGCCCACAGTGTGAACTTCGGTGACCAGACTGATGATTGCTGGACTCTTGTACCACCTTGTAAATATAATAAACATTTTTCTTAATACAGTTTTTGTAAATATATACCAAACCAGTCAAAAATGTGGACATATTTGGTTTCTCTGTAATCATACCAATTTATACAATAGTGAACAGATTATTTCTGGTGATTGGTAAACGGCATAAAAAAAATATAATTTTTTTTTCATCAAGAACACGCAGAAAATGTTAACATATACATAGCCAAAGTTGCATTTTTAACACCTTCATCACTGGACAATTTTCCATTTTCATATCTAAACAATTCTGAGGTAGCTACGGGCTACTATTTTTAGCCTGGGAGGGGTCAATAACCATGGCTTTTCCCACCCTAAAAATACCAGCCTGTAGCCATCTCACTTACCCTCAAGGATTATCATTATCAATAATATGGTGGGAGTGTGCACATTTTTTTCATTCATTTATTTAGTTATTTATTTTTACACTACCTTACAGTAAACTTAATGCAACCAACTACAGACACTGACACAGAGGGTTTGAGGAGTGTGAGTATAGCAGTCTGAAACTTATCATATGTAGAAAATTTCACTACACATTATATATATATATATATATATATATATATATATATATATATATATATATATATATATATATAAAAATATATATTGCAGTGTTTTTTTATTTTCAAATTATTCAAGTGTAGGTATATACAATAATCCATGGGAAGGTGTGGGAAATACAGTTGTTGAGGCAAACACAATTTAACATTTCAGCCTTTCACGCGGTCTTATTTATAAAGTCGCTGTATGTGTAATCATAGTACCAGTAGAATCTCTATTGCGATCATATAGAAAAGTGACAAACCAAGTCCCTTCATAATAGCATACAGAGCATACAGTACTGTAGTGGTTGGATATTCATCTGGATAATCTGGATATTGGACAGAATGTCCCTACAGAATGACAGATGAAGCCGCAATGGTAAAGTTTTCAGTCTGCAGATGGTGGGTTCCCGCATCTTCACTTTTGCCTACCGTGAAAGGTCAAAATTTTAAATTATTGTCACCTCACCATCTGTATATATCCCTAACCCTCCCATAGATTGTTGTATATACCTGCACTTGAATAATTGAAAATAAAAAAAAACTACTGCAATATACACAAGTGTACAGGTAAATATTCTACATGGACTTTTAGCAGCCCAGAACTCCCTTCCACTTGCACTCCAATCTACTGCTGAGTGTACGCTAACATCTTCCAACTCTGCAACCAATCACAGACACTGACACAAAGGGTGGGCGTAGGAATCAGTAAATATTTATGACGCTTAATGAGGGGGCCTAAAAAAGAGTCTGACTGCAGTGTTATCTCCTGAGCTACAGGATATGTATAACTATCCTGTTCTTACCTCCATTTAGCTTCCTTTTGTAGCACCATAGTTCGTACTATGACCATTTTACAGCAAAAAACATCTTGTCCCTCTTGACTTATACCGTGTTTACTCTCCAGGGTCAAGTTCAGGTCACGTTCGGTTCCCAAACAAATTTTTTTCCAGTCCGTGCGGATTTTAAGAACCCAAATATTCACGGGTTTACTCATCTCAACTAATTAGGCAACAATGGGTTGCTAACAGCCAGGAAGCTGATGAACAGTATGCCGAGACAGAATATTAAATTCTCGAAAAATAAGGGTCAACACTCTAAATATTGAGTGTTTGTATAACCTGGATTTGTTTCATAATTAAGATGAAGGAACAAAGCTGTGACCACCACACTCACCTACTGTATCCTTACCCATCCCTTGTAGACTGTGAGCCCTTGTGGGCAGGGTCCTCTCTCCTCCTTTAACTATTGTGCCTTGTATTGTTTATGATTATTGTACCTATTTCCATTATGTATACCGCCTTTTTACATGTAAAGCACCATGGAATAAATGTCACTATAATAATAATGATACGAATGATAATAATAATAATAATAATAATAATAATAATAATAATAAATTAAAGCATCTACCTCAGTGCATTCTGCTCCGTGCTTATCAATATCCTCCTAGGTGTTATGTGTGAAAGAGATGAACAGGGCCCATAGGAGAATATAGAAAACCATTTGACATACAGGACTGAGAAACATTAAGATGGAGAAGCAGAGCTGTGAACAAGTAATAACAGGTGCAGTGGAGGGGAATGGGATGTACATAGAGAAGGCATAGGAGAGTAAGACATAAGGAGTAATAAAGTAGCTGAAGGAGCAAAGAACAAAATATGTACAAGTGTATATTTATAAAAGATATAGACAGTCACATACCATTTTTTATTTGTAAGCACTGAATGAGAAATGTGGAACAGGAGGGACTTCCTTTATTGAAGATGATTGGTGAAATTCTTAGTCGCTCATAAAGACACAGCATAGGAATGTAGGCTGTGCTTAATGGCAAAATGTCTGTTCTGCTCTGTCCACAAAGATGCAGTTTGAAATAAAAGTGCAATAATGCAGAATAGATGCATTGAAGGTTTCAAGTATTAGTAAAAAGTTATAGATTGTAATTTAATAAACCCGAATTATTTTCCTCAAGGTATGATTAAGATTTAGAATACCTTTTTTAAAAAAAAACCAAAAAAACATTTTTGAGAAAGTATAGGTGCACTGTAAATAAGGCTGTAGAAATTGGAAACCGTTTCAAAAGTATGTCATTTAGCGGTGTAGAGTAAAGCACCTTTAAAATAAAAAAATCTCAATTTAGCAAATTTATTTCTGTAAATATTTCATGTAAGGCATAATTTGCAAAAAATAAAAAAGTTTGTTGCATACTGTTTTTTCATTAACAGACTATTGAATAATGTGATTTAGAATTATTCTTCCTATTGCTTTAACTATTCTGTTGCACCATTTAACTATAGTATTCTGAATCCCTATAAGACCTTTATTGAGTCATTTATCTTCTTGTCTAGTTAACCTTAGCAACTGGAAATAGCAACATAAGCCTCAAATAGTAAAGCAATTGTGCCAAGACACATTAAAACAGCCTAATTCTACAGTGGGAGGCTGAGATAAAATAGATAAAATAAACAACAGGACAAAAGATCATGTTATAAATTATTTGCTGGAATTTTGTGCAAGAAAGGCCTCTCAGTAAGTTTGCTATCTGGCCATGGCAACTAGTCTAGCACCTGCTCACAAATAGAATCAGTAGTGGACCCTAACAATCTATAAGCAACCATCACTACAAAATGTATTTATTACATTCATCATGTCAAACTGTTATTCTGCTTTATATTGCTATTTGTTGTCTTGCTTTTTATGCCTTTTCTGTGCTAAAAGACACATATTCTATAAATCAGTAAAAAATGAGGAAATGAGCTTACTTGTTGCCCAAAGTACAAAGTGAATGGTACTGAGCTGTTATCTAGATGCTGCCCATCGAAACTTTTTTTTTTTCTCGAAATTCAACACCCTTAAAGCATAGTGTTATCTTAACTTTAAACTAGAACAAAAAAACAGAAAAGTTTCCTAATTAAGCTTTGAAATATGTGAAATATGCTAAGTCATGTTATACATTGCAGAAAAAAATGGACTTGCTAAACTAGCCAGTGCAATTAATATTTTGCAAACTACAAATGTGCGAGGTTCTAAGACTTTTTGCCATGTCTGCTGTCATTTTTGCTTGAATCTGGTTGTTTCCGTCGACCATCTTGTTTCCTGTCTTGCTGCATCCACCTTGCCCTCAATCATTATGTAGTCCTCAGCTTCTACGTTCCCACCCTGTTCTCTGCCACTTGCCTTCATAAGAAGCCTCAACTCTTTAATCAGTGGTTCTGAATCCTGTTTACAACCTGTCTAACCTGGCATCTTGAAGTCTTTTGGACTAATTACTTTATAGCCATCCTCTGCTTCGGAACACTGGAACTCGTGTCTACACAAGAAGCCTTTTGCATTGCCACTGACACAAGGAACGTAATAGAGACTCTTAAATATATCTAGAGACTTTTTGGTGAACTTGAGGATTAATTTCTGTTGCCTTTTTTCCAGCCTTTGCACCCTGCAACTGTATTTAACCCTTCTTATGTTTTGTGCACCTACTTGTATAAAGTAATACAAGACTCTTAGCAAACCTGTGTCTGCTGTGTTTCTGTAACACCCTGGGGTCGAGGGGATTTTCACCCGACTTGACGCTGGGCTGGGCGTGCAGATCCTCTGTGTAGTCACGGGCTGGTCTTGCCCAGTTTCGTAACCCTGGGGTATACAGGAGGGAGGGAAGGCGGTGGATGGGAGGAAGGATGGAGGATGGGGGTTGTAGTGATGGTGAGGAAAGTCTTTTTAGATTGTGACACTACCTGTGGTCCACGGATAGAGATGGGCTGCCGCTGCGGATGCTGCTCTCCGTGGCTGATGGTGAAAGTCGCAGCTGGGATTATGTCGCTCCCGACAGGCAGAGCGGGGTTACCCGGGGAGGATGATGGAGGACGGATGGGGGTTGTAGTAGTCCCCATTGGCACTGCAGTGCTGGGCAATTTAGAGGCAGAGACAGGGACTGCGATTCCAGGTCTTTTACTCACTGGTAGTTCAGGTGCTGCCCTAGAGTACCGGTCTCCGCCATGATGGGCTCCAGCCGATCCCAAATCTGTGAAAGGTAAGCTCCGGTATGTCAGCCTATGAACCCTTCCTCCTTTGATGCGCTAAGTATCGGATCCCCATGGCGTGAAGCCCTTGGGGATCCCGGTGTCAGTATTTTTGGAAATAAAATGCTATTAAAGATGAAAGGATCGATCCATGGAGGATTGAACTTCAATTAAATTATCTGAAATTTGCGGTTTCACATGGATTTGAATACTTTAACCCCATTACGACCGCGTTACGTTTTAAAATGGCGGCAGAATCAGGTACTTATTCCTTTCTGCCGTTTTAAAACGACGGGCAGAAATAAGTGTATAGCGCCCACCAGCGTCAGAAAATTTCCAGGGTCTCAGCTGCCGGGGGTAGCTGAGACCCTGGAGATCATGATTCGGCCCGTTTTTTTCGGTCCCCAGTCACGTGATGACCGGTATACACCGTATACCGATCATCAAGTTATAGTAAATGACATCGTCGGTAAAAAATGATTTATCTCCCATCTGGCATGATCAAACATGTCAGATAGTAGATAAATCTCTTTCCCGGTCTTCTCCAGTCCCCCAGTGTCGCCAAAGTGCACCCCCCGACCCCCAACCCCCTCCCGAAAATCCAAGATGGCCGCGCGCATCGGTGAGCACAGCAGCGCGTCGCCTGCAATAACCCTTTTCCTTTGGTTTCTGTCGTATGTGCCATAACCCATGCGACAGACACCTGCTCCCCAGGCCCTGCCAGGTCACCCCCCCCCGGTGTTCCCCGGTGTCCCCCATACCTGTCGGAGCGCTGATCCCCCGCGGCCCCCTCCTCCTTCACAGCAGACGCCGGTCAGTGCGGTCACATGTGCAGAGCAGCTGAGCTCAGCTTTCTGCTTTGCTTTCAGAGAGCTGGCTGCTGCTGCTGCTGCTAGCACTCTGCAGCTCTGACCCGGCGAGAGTGGGTGCAGATTCTTTGCACCCACTCTCCTCAAATGGAGGGTCTGCACTCCTAGAAAATGGGGGATACGTTCCCTGAACGTGCCCCCCATATTCTAGAAGGTCCAGAATCGCTGCGGGACGTCCAAATGGATTACAGCGGACGGATTTTTTTTTCTTTTCTATAAATTGGTGAATGAGGGAAAGTTTTGGGGAGTGTTTTTTCAAATAATTTTTTTTTTTT
Organism: Anomaloglossus baeobatrachus; assembly: GCF_048569485.1. NCBI lineage: Eukaryota > Metazoa > Chordata > Amphibia > Anura > Aromobatidae > Anomaloglossus > Anomaloglossus baeobatrachus. The sequence continues at coordinate 155,033,118 of NC_134354.1, read as the reverse complement.
GCTGTCAATTTTTTTTTTATTACTGTCAATTAGTTATGTCTGGTATCTGATAGACGCCTTGACATCACTAATTACTGGGCTTGATGCCAGGTGACATTACACATCTGGTATCAACCCCATTTATTACCCCGTTTGCCACCGCACCAGGGCGCGGGATGTGTTGGGGCGAAGTGCCAGGATTGGCGCATCTAATGGATGTGCCACTTCTGGGGCGGCTGCGGCCTGCTATTTTTAGGCTGGGAAGAGTCCAATAACCATGGCTCTTCCCACCCTGAGAATACCAGATCCCAGCTGTCAGCTTCACCTTGGCTGGTGATCTAATTTGGGGGGACCCCACGTTTTTTTTTAATTATTTATTTATAAATTAAAAAAAAACAGCTTGGGGAGCCCTCCAAATTGATCACCAGCCAAGGTGAAGCTGTCAGCTGTGGTTTGCAGGCTACAGCTGTCTGCTTTACCCTAGCTGGCTATCAAAAATAGGGGGGACCCCACGTCATTTATTTTAATTTTTTGTTTGGGCTAAATACAAGGCTAGGCACCCTTTAGTGCCACATGAAAGTCACTGAAGGGCGCCAGCTTAGAATATGCAGGGGGGTGGGATGTTATATGTGTTTGACATCCATCCATTCATCCATTGTAGCATTTTAGGCTGTGTGCCCACAATCAGGGTTTGCAGCGTTTTGGGCGCAGAGTGTTTTCCCTGCATCCATAGCGCTGCGTTCTGCAATACAAGCACAGTGGAAGGATTTTTAGAAATCCTATGCCCAATGTGCTTCTTTTCTCCGCAGCATACACTGACACGTGGTGCAGCTTCCCGAGCCTCAGCATGGCAATTTATGCTGCGGAGACAAGAGTGTTCTCTGCAGGTAGCATAGAGCTTGACAGCAACCTGAACCCAAATCGTGGTCATGGGCAGCTGCGTTCTCCTGTGGACAACATGCACATCTCTGCAGGAAGGCTGACACTGTGTACTAGACGCCGTGTCTCTGGATCATGGTCACATAGCCTAACAGTGAGAAATTTGTTGCTACAGCAACATTTTTGTGAAGTACCTGTGGATTCAAAATTCTCACTATACTCCTGAATAAAATCCTTGAGGGGTCCAGTGTCCAAAATGGGGTCACTTGTGGGGGTTTCTGATGTATAGGTACCCAAGGGGCCCTGCTAATGTGACATGGTGCGCGCAATTTATTTCAACTTTTCCAAAATTCAAATGGTGCTCCTTCCATTCCAAGCCCTCCCATTTATCCAAACAGAAGTTTTTGGCCACATGTGGGGTATCCCTGCGCTCACAAGAAATTAGATAACAACCTGTGGGGTCCCTGTTTTGTTGTTGCCTCTTCAAAAAGTGAGAAATGTGATGCTAAATCAACATTTTTGTGAAAAAAATGAAAATTTCAATATGGCAACCTAAGCTTATCAAATTCTGTGAAGTATTTGTGGATTTAAAATGCTCAATATACACCTAGATAAAGGCCTTGAGGTGTCTTGTTTCCAGAATGGGGTCACTTGTGGGAGATCTCCACTGTTTAGGCACCTTAGGAGCTTTCCAAATGCAACATAACGTCCGCTAATTATTCCAGCCAATTGTTCAGTCAAATGGCACTTTTTTCCCTTCCGAGACCTGCTGTGCACCCAAACTGTTGATTTCCACCACACATAAGGTATCAGCATACTCAAGAGAAATTGCACGATAAATTTTATGCTGATTTTTTCCGTGTACTCTTGTTAAAAAAAAAAGCTATTTGGTTGAAGTAACAATTTTTATTTTCACAGCTCAACATTATAAACTTCTGTGAAGCACCTGGGGGTTCAGGGTACTCACCAAACATCTAGATAAATTCCTTGTGGGTTTTTTTTTTCCAGAATGGGGTCACTTGTGAGGGACCTCCACTGTTTAGGCACCTCAGGGGCTCTCCTAATGCAACATGGCGTCCGCTATGGATTCCAGCCAATTTTGCAGTCAAATGGCACTCTTTCCCTTCCAAGACCTGCCGTGTGCCCAAACAGTTGATTTCCCCCACATACAAGATATCACCATACTCAGGAGACATTGTGCAATAAATTTCATGGTGATTTTTTTAAGGGGTTAAGGTTCAATTCATGTTTAACAAAAATAGAAAAATACCCAACATAATTTCTCATATTTCTGAATAAGAAAAGAGCCGGCTAATGTATTTTTGTGTGCCCTGCAGCTATCACATTTAGTGGATTAATTTCCAGATAATTACCAGATAAAGAACAGGTTAAATTGATTTTCCCTGATTCACTCATCTTTGGCCAGCAGGGTCTTCCCTCCCTTTTAGGGTATAAATGCGTATGTACAGTGGGGTCCTCTTTCTTTCTCCTATAGAGTATAAGCTCTTATTTCTGGGCCCCTCTGCTGCGAATTGCAGTCCACAGCCGCCCCAGAAAATGGCGCTTTCATAGAAGCGCCATCATCTGGCGCTGTATCCAACTTTTCCAGCAGCCCTGAAGCCGGGTGGCTTGGTAATAATGAGTTAATACTAGCTTTGTTTTACTAGCTAGTAATAAGCCAGAGATTCTTAATGTCAGGCAAGTTTGACCCGGCCATTAAGAATCAACAATAAAGGGTTAAAAAAAAGACATCACACAGAGAAAAAATACTTTAATAGAAATAAATACACAGACACACTTAGAGACTCCATGTTTATTACTCCCTGTAAGCCCTCCACGATCCATGGTCTTCTTTTTTCTTTCTCCTTCAACCCATGCAGCTCTGCTACATCAGACAGCACAGCATGGGAGGAAGACACTGCTGCTTGCCGTGCTGTCTATTCACTCAGTGAGTGGGCAGACGCTGTGGGCTGTAAGCGGTGACGTGATCTCCATTATTCACCGGCTGTGGCAACAAGTCTTTGCATTTGGGCTGACTCTGTAAAGAGTGCACACATGCAGGAACGGGGAAGCCGACCATGTGCCAGAGCATTTTGCCGGTACACGGAGATGCTAAAATGATCACCGGGTACCGGAGAGATGCACTGACAGGACCTAGCATGACGTCTAGCCATGTGACCAGTCTGTAGCCATTGAGATAATAGACACGTGACTGGTCACATGCTATTTTGACATCACGATAGGTCTTATCATCAGTGCTGGTTACCGGGAGGACGCAGTGATTATCGGAAGGAAAAGCGGCAAGAGACAGAGTGCAGGACGTGTTGCGGGGACCTGTAAGTGTTATGGCAATGTTTATTAACTGTATGTGTATATGTATAATGTGTTTTTATGTGTTTGTGTTTGCCTCCCATTGTTTTCAATGGGGTTCGAGTTGTTCGTCGAACGGGGCCTGGGCAAAAACAGGGGGTTTTGACAAGCCCAGGTCCGGCAGACCCCGCAAGATAAATGCTCAGGAGGAACGTTTGTTGGTTAGAAAATCCAAAGCCAGCCTCTCTTCCACTGCAGCAGAGCTTCAAAATGCCTGGTCACCTCAAGTCCCTGTGTCAACTAGAACAGTTTGTAGGATTCTGTCTCGAAATGGCCTCCATGGTCGAATCAGTGCCCAGAAGCCAGCAGTAAACAAAAGCAATTAAAAAAACGTGTGGCATTTGCCAAGTCCCACAGCCTGCTAAACAGATGGACGCTGGAAAAGTGGCAGAAGGTGGATTTCTCTGATGAATCTTCAGTTGAATTACATTACAGGTGCCACAAATACTGCAGGAGACCTACTGGAGCCCGTATGGATCCAGAAAACAGTTAAGTTTGGTGGTGGAAAGATCATGGTCTGGGGTTACATTCAGTATTGGGGTGTGCGAAACATTTGCAAGGTGGAAGGCAATATCAATAACCTAAAATATCAAGAAGTATTAGCTATCTCTTACATTCCCAATCAATAAATGGGTCAAATTCTGCAGCAGAATGGTGCTCCATCTCATACATCCATCTCTACAGCATAGTTCCTCCTGGCAAGGAAGATCAAGGTGCTCAAGGACTGACCAGCCCAGTCACCAGACATGAACATCATTGAGCATGTTTGGGGTAGGATGAAAGAGGAAGCTTGGAAGACAAAACCAAAGAATCTAGATGAACTCTGGGAGGCATTTTTTGCTATTCCTTATGACTTCATCAATAAATTGTATGAATCATTGTTGAACTGCATGGAGGCCGTCCTTCAAGCTCATTGAAGTCACACAAAATATTAAATAAGGCTCTAATAGCACCACAACTTCATTCACCAATGTTATGCAACATATCTTTGTATTAGAAATTAATTATTTGTTTGAATTTCATATTACTTTCTATGGGCGACAAAACTTTTGTCTTGGCAAAATCTGACTTTTCTGTGTTCATTAAATGATCAATATTTTAGCTTTGCAGCAACTTTATTTTCATAACCTAAACCAAATTTGGGAGGGTTCCAGCTTTCAGAAGAGTAATTTATGAAACCAATGGATTAATTTGAAAGTCAGGTTATAAGCTTTTATTTACATAGCATGGAAAAGCGACAGAACTTCTGTCAGGGACTGTAGAAGAAATTAGCCACTACCAGAGATGAGGATGGCCTAATATACCTTTTAGCAAAACTCTCCATTATAAAATCCTTCAGAGATGATCTCTCAGGACCCAACAAGTTACACAATCTGCACTTGGGCAATTTTGCTCCTGGCCTCAACCTTGTGGTGCAGTCACAAGGTCTATACAGTTTCAACTCCTGACAACCTTTCTTAGAAAACACATCAGAAACATTTGGGAGAAGATACACAAGACTAATGGTAACCAACGAAACACAGGTCCCCAAACAGTGCTCTTTACAATACATGTTCCATTTAGTTATGTCCTGGGTTTTCCAGGTAACAGTGTGTTTATGTATTGCAAACTAGGGAAACCCTAAAACAATTTGTGCAGGAAGGCAATTAAGCTCATAACAAAATATGAGCTCCAAAGTAGTACCCCTTTGCGTAGTTCCAGCCCCTGCACACACTGAACAAAAACCCCCTGAGAAAAAAATTGATGTCAATGGCAAAATTCTGTATCAGTTTAGATAACTTTCACATCTAACCCAGAAGAACGAGCATACTGTTCATCAATTATCCAGAAAGACTCTGATAGGGACATTTAGGCCCCCAACCTTAACCCTAGTGGCAATAAAACATTAAAATGCCATGGTGGAGGAAATACATGGGCACAAGTTGAAATGCTCTGACCCACCTGGAACTAAACGTTTTCCGACTGATGTTTTTCCTTGTGAATGAAAGGGCAGGAACTGACAAAGTGGCCCTTTTTGCCACAGAAAAATTAAACTCCTTTCTATTAGGAATATAGGAGTTTATCCCCTCCAGAGGCCCCCACTCAAGAGTGACAATATAATTTCCACCCACTATGCCTCATTACCAGAAAAGTGGGGACATAGATGGAAGTACAGTTTACATGCTTCCCTAAAGGTAGCAAAGTGGCTGTGCTCTCCTGAAAATCTTTGGGTGCAGTTTGGGTGGGTACCAGAACAGATTGCACCAGTGTGGTGGACTGCGCTTGTTTCTGTACTGACACCTTTATTTCAACCACCTTGACAGACACTTTCTGCAATTGCCTCTATAGCGCAGCAACTAGGTCCATGCTGGAGTATAAAGTTTGACCAGCTATAATGTCACAAAGACTGCTGGATTGTGAGGAACCAGGGCGCTCAAGCTGTCCCTCCCACTAGGAGACCATTTGCTATCCTTATTCTCAGTATAACCCTAATGGTGGAGGTGCTTAAGTCTCCTTCCTGGCCCTGCTCCTGACCAGTCCTGAACTGATTCCCTCTCCTACTCCCCGCAGGGAGGGATGGGATAGGAGGGTAATCAAAGTCACAGATTTAGAAAGACAAAGAAAAATCTAAAATTGTCACACAGCGTGCACACACAAAGGAAAAGATGCAGCATTTGTTTACCTTTTTGTGATAACTAGAGATGAGCGTATCATGGAATTTTGGTTCGGTGGGGTCAGCTGAACTTTAAATTAAGTTTTAGTTTGGGACCCAAGCTTGACCTGATTCCCAATGTCAGAATAAACCAACAGTTCTTATTAAGGCTAATTGAAATCTATTGTATTTGTAGCACCCCTGAGGTCTCAGGTGCCACAAATAAATATGAACTATGGAAACCCAAACCGTGGAATATCCGTGCCAGGCAACACAAGAGCACCCTCAGGCCACATACATAACTCCAATTCCAGACTGGGCACTTATTGGCTAGTTGCCACCCAATCTGTATGGAGAGACCCAGCAAGGGGAGGGGCGAGTGGTCAGTTGGGAAGTTGGCGGGAGGAAGTGAAGGAGTGAAGAGGAGAGTTGTAAGTGAAGGAGTGAGGAGGGTTAGGAGAGAGAGACTGAGGATTGAAGTAAAGAAGGAAAGGGGAAAAGACCTAAAGTAAGAATGGGACACTGTAAAGGAGAAAAGGACTGTGGAGTAAGATACCGGGACTCGAGGAACCGTGAGTTACCTGTAGAAGTATAGAACTCCAGGAATGCCTGTGGAAGTACGGAACCAAGGTTCATAGGACTCAGCATAAGGCAGGGTGCAGACCCTAGGTCAGTGGGACACTTTATGGTCAACTGTTAAATCTGCCATGTGAGGGGATCTCCAGGGTCCCTCACCAACCAAAGATTCTGAAGCATCAGCAACAAAATGGAGACCTGGGGTCAGGGACAGAAGTCCACCTATTAAATAATCCAGGCTGCTTGCAATAGGACCAAGACTGAAACAGAGGGGCTCCCCCAGAAGCTCTAAGCCACGGGAGCCCACTACCAACAAGTTTGCACGGAGGACAGCTACCCTAGATCACAGCTGGCATAGAGAACAAGAGAAGCAGGAACACCTGAAACTGGCACCAGCAGGTCCAGGTACCAAGCCAAAGTAAAAAGGCAAGTTGAAACTGCAATACTGGTGTGGACTGTTTCCTTTTCATCATCGTACACATACACTAACTGTCCCTTACTACAGCCCATTCATCAACCACTGTTGGGGCCTAACCCTGCTTGCGAAGGGCCCAAAACACCTAAGATGCATTACTGCACCAGCCCTAGCAGGACCCTGCAGTGGCGGCTTCAATAATCTGGCCGCACACCGCAAGTGGCGTAGTCGAAAACTCTTTCATTTTATTTTCCTTTATTTTTCCCATTTTTCACCCCTTTTATCGGAGTAACCCCCAGGGTAACGGAACCGGGTAACAGCCGCAACCATGCCTATTCCCTCCTGCACACCTCACGCCCTGGACCGAGTACCCCATAGCCCTGGGGAGTCACATATTCTATACGAATACCACTCTTAGCTGCATTTAGTGTAGGACAAGCTGCTGCAGTGAGGACAGTATATTAGAGGCATTAGAGGCTGCTGGTACCTAAACTATCTATTCTATAGTCTAATAATATTGCTCTTAGCTGCATTTAGTTTAGTGAAAGCTGCTGAAGAAAGGATAGTGTATTAGAGGTCTGTAGGCATGTATTTTCGCCTTACTGACCATGTTGCTGATTCCTAAAATAAATCTTTTTTATTCTCTAAGAGAGATGACTGGACCCATTGAAATTCAGTTCAGCGGTTGCAGCCAGAGTTTAGAAAAAGTAAGGTTATGAACTCCTACTTTTCCAGAACCCCAATGGGAGTCCCTGATTGGGCAGCTTGGGTCTCTGCCATCATGAACCAAGCCATAAACAGCACACTTCTGGGGCAGGTGGGCAGGTTTTTTTTAAAAAACTACTGTGTCTAGTCTTTAGTCTAGCTCCAGTCTCCAGCTCCTGAAAACTCTCTAACTGAATTTGTTTCCACTTCGTCCAATATGTTCCTATGATTCTTTATGCCACCTCCAAGTACCTTAACTACCACTTTCTGTTCCCAGTTCGTGCTCCTGTAGCCTTTGTATTCCAATTGCGCTCTATCAGTATCGTAACACTGAAGTACCCAGACACAACTCAAGCAATTATAGGGAGAACTCAAATTCTCCATGCAGATGTTGTTCTCTTCTAATGTTGGTAAGAGTGCTAACCACTAAGAAGACATACATTTAAGGCCTCAGCCACACTCACGTGGAAATCACGCACGTGCCGCGAGACACATATTTTCCCTGCGTGTTGCGTGTAGTAAGTACGTATCTCCAGTACGTGCGGTCCACGTGTGTTCTCCATGTGCTATCCGCGATAACACACGGAGAACCGGTAATTTGCATACTCACGTGGTAGATGCTGCTGTCCTGGGTTCTGATCTTCGGCTCCAGCCCCACCACTCCCCGCTGATGCTGCTTCCGGCTGAGCGGAGGGGTGGAGATTAGAGCCTGTGACAGCACGCCCACCTACTTAACACGCTCATAACAAGTGGCAGCCGGCAGCAACTGTTTGGAGCGGAAGATTCTTCAGGGCTGAAGGAGGTGAGTATTTATTTTTTTTAATTTTAAAATAATGACACGTGTTTCTCCGGCGCGTGTCACACGGGACCTTATCCACACTACATCCGTGTGGTACGGGTGCGGGCCGTGTGACACCCGTGCTGCCGGAGAAAACGTGGACATGATAGCGTGTGAAACACACGGACACACGTAAGTACGGACCGAACACACATTCCGTTCCAAAATACTTACGTGTGTCCACACAATTATGAAATCATATGTCCATGTGTGTACATGCCTCCGGTACGTGAAAAAACTGCCAAACACGTACCAGAGGTACGTGAGTGTGGCAGAGGCCTAAAGGTGATTTCAGAATTGTGCATCCAGATCTCAGATATAGCTCAGTGACAGGCTTGATTGGGCATGATGGCAATTGTTTGATTGTTTTTATTTACCTGACAGTAGAATGATTATAGAATAATTGATTTATCAGTGTTTAAGTTCCTTGTAGACCTAAACTTATTTTGAACTCTCCAAAGAGATCAGATAGCAGACATTAAAGGGACAGACCCGGCTAATGACGTACCAGTACGTCCTTGGTCACAAAGGGGTTAAAGTCAGAATTATTAGCAACCGCTTAGGTAAAAGGAGGAGAATGCAAATATTAAACAAGGATTTCCATAATTCATCCACATGGTGTAATTTTTTCACATAATGTATATTATCATCAGAAATTACTTGTGTTAATTGAAAGCTGGTACCTGGAATATCATTACATGTATATGCTTATTAAAGTACGGTACTTTAAAGGGGATTTGAATTATCCCCTCAAAAAAAGAAAACACATAAAGCAAAGGAAGTATATCAGCAAAATTTAAGACACTGTAATATATTACACAAAATATATGAGAACAAAATGTAAATGTTACCTTGATAAAGTAAGACTGATTATTTAATAAGTCTAGAGTAAGATGTTAGGTATATGTTTGATAATTACAGTTCTGCATTACAACACAATCAGCAAAGACAGTATTTTAGATTATGTGAAATTAGCATATATTGATAGAGTGGGGAAATCAATTATCCAACAGTCCATACAGATTTAACAATCTGTGTAGTGAATCTTGGTCATGCACACAAAGGAGCAATTGTTCTCGATAGTTATAGAGCCTGTGACATTTTATGAATTAGATCAACTACTTGGATCTCTGGGATCTCAAACCATTAGTACAAAGATTAATTGAAAAGGGATTAAGAGACTATGTGTCTAATTGATTTTAGGAGTTCCGTACTTGCCAGAAAGAACACAAAGGTTGACGCATTAACTGTGATATGAACAGATATAGTTAAAGTGGATACAATTAAAATCAAAATAGCTGCAAATAAAATTCCTCTTTTATAGTCATATTAATGAAATCGAATTCACTTTAATTAATTATTTGAAATTAGATGTAGCCTTCCATAAATCATATGGTGGATTAATTTTAAATTCAGTTTTAATTGATTATAATAGTATTGAGGCTGTCATCCGGCACAAAATATCTTAATATCATAAGGTATTTCCTATAGTTTTCCATAGCTTAATTTTTAAATAATGTTTTTATTCATTTTTTTTTGCTTTTTGGTAAAATATTAGGAGAATAAGTAGGACAATTCATCTCTACTATAATGTACAAAGCATACAGATTAAAAAGTAATTGAGATTTTGGAGTATAGATGTAAAAATAGCAATGTTGAGTAAAATGTGGGTATAGAAGAGATACTTTTGTCATTTGTAATATTACCAGTGTTCATTCCTATATCAAAAAGGAGCTAATAAAAAAAATGTAATAAAATCAGAGTTTTGGAAAATGTTAAAATTACACTGAGATGAAGACTGAAGATCTACTATATTGTTTTGTTGATTTCCTTTGTAATCATTTTACTTAAAGGTAAGATATTGCGTTTTTTTATTTTTATAATAAAAATAGTGATTATAAAATCAAGTATTTTTAATACAAATGAAAATCGCTGCTTATTTAGCTTTTATTTAATTCTAATTTTACTGGAGGCACTAGGGGCTACCATGAATTTGCTGTGTGTGTAACGACAGTTACTCATTCCTTTATGGCAGCCCCTGTGCATAGAGAACAGTGGTTATGATCCGACTCCATCAGTAACGTTACAGTGGGCGTCTGCTGTGACCTGGACGCACCCCCTGGGCTGTCCAGATCACAGCAGAGGCAGGAGATCAGCGCCATCATTGTGGAGCTCACAGCGTATGCTGTTTGCTCCACTATACCCCTGTCAACTGCCGGGATGTGTGAGTACGGGCCGCCTCCCCTCCCCTCCCCCCATTACTGTCTCCGATGACACCCTCTCCCTCCGCTCTCCCCAGCCCCCACTCTGCCCCCGCTACTGCTACTGCCGCCCCTACCCCCCGCCGTTACCGTCTCCGATGACACCCCCTCCCTCCACTCTCCCCAGCCCCCGCTCTGCCCCCACTACTGTTGCCGCCCCTCCCCCGCCATTACCTTCTCTAATGACACCCCTATCCCTCCGCTCTACCCAGCTCCCGCTCTGCCCACCGCCACCTCTGCTGTGTATGTGCCTGTCTGCTGAGCCGTGTATCTAATCCTATCCTGTGTGATACTGTCTTCTGAGCCGTGTATCTAATCCTATCCTGTGTGATACTGTATGCTGAGCTGTGTATCTAATCCTGTCCTGTGTGATACTGTCTGCTGAGCCTTGTATCTAGTCCTATCCTGTCTAATACTGTCTGCTGAGCCGTGTATCTAATCCTATCCTGTGTGATACTGTCTGCTGATCTAATCCTATCCTGTGTGATACTGTCTGCTGAGCTGTGTATCTAATCCTATCCTGTGTGATACTGTCTGCTGAGCCGTGTATCTAATCCTATCCTATGTAATACTGTCTGCAGGGCTGTGTATCTAATCCTCTCCTGTATGATACTGTCTGCACGGCTGTGTATCTAATCCTAACGTGGGATACTGTCTGCATGACTGTGTATCTAATCCTATCCTGTATGACAATGTCTGCACGGCTGTGTATCTAATCCTATCGTGGGATACTGTCTGCAGGACTGTGTATCTAATCCTCTCCTGTGTGATACTGTCTGCTGAGCCGTGTATCTAATCCTATCCTGTATGATACTGTCTGCTAGTCGTGTATCTAATCCTATCCTGTGTGATACTGTCTGCAGGGCTGTGTATCTAATCCTCCTGTGTGATACTGTCTGCTGAGCCGTGTATCTAATCCTATCCTGTGTGATACTGTCTGCTGAGTCGTGCATCTAATCCTATCCTGTGTGATACTGTCTGCTGAGCCATGTATCTAATCCTATCCTGTGTGATACTGTTTGCACAGCTGTGTATCTAATCCTATCCTGTATGATACTTCTGCTGTCCTTGGTGACACTTTAGACATTTCTGGTCACCAACAAAATGGCTCTGCACTGTGTCCCTACTAGAGATGAGCGATGTTCGAGCCGAACGGTTCGCCAATTTCATGTTCGAGTGATTTTGGGGGGTGTTCGAGTCGTTCGACGAACTCGAACAATTTACTAAAAATGTAGTGCATTCTACACACCAGCCCATTTTTGCTACACAATTTTAACAGTGCTGATACTTTTACTGGCATACTAAAATTGTCTGGGATACTAACTCAGTGTTATTTTGCTGTCCAGGTACCTACAGAACCTGTGCATTCTACACACCTGCCCATTTTTGTTACGCAATTTTAATTGCAAACAGTGCTGACACTTTTAGTGGCATACTAAAATTGTCTGGGATACTAACTTAGTCTTCCTTTGCTGTCCAGCTACCTACAGCACCTGTGCATTGTACACACCTGCACATTTTTGCTACGCAATTTTAACTGTAAACAGTGCGGAGACTTTTAGGGCCATAGTTTTTTGTCTGGGATAGTCAGTGTTGGTTCTTCAGCTGTCAATAAAGCTAGACAACCTTTGCATTGTACAACACCTGTCCATTTTTCCTACGCAATTTTAATTGCCAAAATTGCTGCCATTTTTAGGGGCATACTTTCATTGTCTGGGATACTATGTTAGGGTTCCTCTGCTGACAATTTAGCTATACCACCTCTGCATTGTACAGCACCTGTCCATTTGTGCTATGTAATTTTAATTGCCAAAAGTGGTGCCATTTTTAGGGCCATAGTTTCGTTGTCAGGGATAGTCAGTATTGGTTTTTCAGCTGTCAATAAAGCTAGACCGCCTCTGCATTGTACACCACCTCTCCATTTTTTCTACAACATTTTAAGTGTCCAATCTGGTCACAAACAAAATTAGTGGCAAAAGGAAAGATGCTGGTGGAAAGGGGAACAGGCGTGTTAGAAAGGGAAACAAAATTTGTGTCCGTGGGGTAGGTGGTAAAACTACAATAACATCTGCTGAAGAAAGGCCATCTTCCAGCAAAAGTAAGATGTCTACTACTTTCCATGGACAATCTGATGTGCTCCCTTTTTTACGGAGCCGAACAACTCTACCAAAGGTAGATGATGCACAAAAAAAGAACGTGCTTGAATGGATCTCAAGTGCTCCAACAAGTGGCCTCTCCTCCACCTCAACTTCAACATCAAAAAAACAACAGTTTTCTGAGTTGTCACCCCAATTGCACTTGCTTTCTACCAGCTCTCAAGTCTCCACCCGCCCTGCAGAGTATGTTGTAACAGAGATGGGTGAGTCTGCAGAGCTGTTCAGTCAAACTATAGCCTGGGTATCAGAGGTCTGTTTCCAAGCTACAGTGAGTACAGACCAGGAAATTATCTGCAGTGATGCCCAGAAGCTTTGTGAGTCAGATTCAGGCCCTGATGACCAAGTTTATGAGCATAATGTAGACCCTCATTCCCAAACTGTAACACCTCTTGGTAGAGACAATGAGGAACATACTGATGATGATGAGACTCAGATTCCTGATTGGAATGACAACTTAACTATTCAGTAAGGGCAGGAAGAGGTTAAGTCTGAGGGCGAGGGGAATGCAAACACACAGGTTGATGATGAGGTTGTAGATCCCACTTACTGTTAACCCACAGTCAGGCACTCGAGGAAGTCAGCAGAGGCGGTGGAGGAGGATGCGGCTGACGACGAGGTTAGCTTGTGCCTTCCTGGACAAAGACGGAGTACTGGAAGCACGTCAACAACTGCATCCTCAGCCACAACTCTGCCTCTGAGCACAAGTTGGGGTGGCTCTGCAGGTCACATGGGCTCTAATAGTTGCCTAGCCTGGTCCTTTTTTGACATCGCAAAGGATCACCCAACTCATGTGATCTGTAAGAATTGTCGCCAATCTGTAAGTAGAGGCCAAAAATTCACTAGTTTTACTACTTCGTCCATGAACTGTCACATGAATAACAAGCATAAGTTCCAGTGGGAAGCTCACTTGCTACAATGCAGCCTAGCGGAGCGGGCCAACCACCGTCTGCAACTTCAAGTGCATCCGCGCGCTCTTCATCCTCTATGACTGTGGGGACAGCTGTCACACATGTTTTTCAACGCAGACCTTAAACCTTTTTAACCGCAACAGGCAGTTTGATTGGCAGGTTGTCAGTTGTTTTGGAAGGTGAAACAGGTGCTGGTGTAGAACTCTCTCACACATCGAGAGCACCAACTTTGGATGAAGGCAACATCATGTCTCCGCCTGAACTTTCCTCACAGACCAGCAGTTTTCCAGGGACATCATACTCAACGCCGTTTCCGCACAGCAGCCAGATCTCGGTCCCTCAGATGTGGACAATTAAAAGACCATTTCCTCCTAGCCATGATGAAGCTAAGAGGTTGACTTTCAGCCTCTGCAAGCTGTTGGCTACAGAAATGCTGCCCTTCCGCCTGGTGGACACAGAGGATTTTCGGGACCTTATGTCCGTCGCTGTGCCCCAGTACCAGATGCCCAGTCGCCAATACTTCTCCAAGAAAGGCGTGCCTGCGCTACACTAGCATGTCGCACACAACATCACCGCTTCCTTGAGAAACTCTGTGTGTGACAGGGTGCATTTCATACTTGGACCAATAAGCATGGACAGGGGCGCTACATGTTGCTGACTGGGCACTGGGTAACTATGGTGAGAGATGGAGATAGGTCTGCTGTACAAGTCTTGTCGTCCCCACGAGTTGTGCGTCAATCCTCTGTATGTCGAAGTTCCTCCACTGCTTCTGCCTCCTCAACCTCATCTGGGTCCTCAACCTCAGCCAAAATCTGTCTGGTCAGGCCACCCGTGTTGTAACTGCACACAAGGAATCCCACACACCTCCTTACTATGCTGGCAGCAGAGCTCAACGGCATCAGGCAGTCTTTACATTGAAATGTCTGGGAAATAAGTCACACAGCTGATGAGTTGTGGTCAGCTCTGGAGAGCGAGTTTAGTAAATGGTTGTCTCCACTCAACCTGCAGCCAGGGAAGGCCTTGTGAGACAATGCTGCAAACCTGGGTGCGGCTCTTCGCTGGGGCAAGGTGACACACGAGCCTTGTATGGCTCACCTGTTGAACCTTGTTGTCCAGCAATTTTTAACCCACTATTGCAGCCTAGATGGGATTCTGCAAAGGGCACGGTCACTCTCTGCTCACTTCCGCCGTTCAATCGGCGCAGCTGACCGACTTGCATCGCTCCAGAAGTCTTTCGGCCTGCCGGTCACTGCTTGAAATGCGATGTGGTGACACACTGGAATTCGACTCTCCCCATGTTGCAGCGACTGTTGCAGCACCGCCGAGCCCTGGTGCAATACGTTATGACGTATAGCCTAGGCCAAGGTAGGTGCAGGAGCCCAGGAAGAAATGGAGGACGAACTGTTGATGGGCATGGAATACTCAGCAGATGAGGGAAACCTTGGTCAAATTTTGGTTGCTCGAGGTTGGGGGAAATCTCAGAGGAAGGAAGCACGGTTATCACCTCGCCGCCACAAACACAGCAAGGACTTGGTCCGTATGGATGTGCAAGACACATGAGCGCCTTCTTGCTGCACTACCTACAACATGACCCTCGGATTGTCTGAATTAGAAGTAATGATGACTACTGGGTTGCCACACTCTTAGATCCCCGGTACAAGTCTAAATTTAGCAAAATGATTCCAGCCATAGAAAGGGACGCACGTATGCAGGAGTATCAGCAGAAGCTGTTATGCAATCTTAGCTCGACTTTTCCACCAAACACCAGTGATGCACAGAGTGAATCTCCCAGTTGTAACTTGCCAAGCATGGGACTGTCTCATTATCATCAGTCAAACCATACCAGCAACACCGTATGTGTTGGTAACAGCAATGTTAATGAATCGTTTCATAATTTTTTTAGACCATCCTTTGCAAGGCCACAAGAGACAAGAAGTCAGACACATAGTCAACGGCTGGAGAGCATGATACAGGAGTATCTCCAAATGAACATCGATGCTATGACTGTGCAACTGGAGCTTTGCTCATTTTGGGCTTCTAATCTTGAAAATAGTCTTAGCTCGCCACTTACACTTTGGAGATCTTGTTGTGTGTGCTGACAGATAAGCGCACGCGTCTATATGGTGACAATGTTGACAGACTAACGTTCATCAAGATGAACAAGTCATGGATCAGCAAGGACTTTGCTACCCCGGTGTCATCCTGGGGAGAGTAAAGGCTGGTGTATTTTTGAATGTGATTGATTCAAATCAACATTTCCAGTTTGCAACTGGGGCACAAGTGATGTCACTGAAGTGGTGTGTGTGGCCCAATTTTTGGAAAAAAGGGTGACTCTGCTTGGAGTCCCCTTGCTGTGTTTTTAGAAATGATCCAAGATGAACAAGTCATGGTTCATCAAGGACTTTGCTACCCCTGTGTCATCCTGGGGACAGTTAAGGCTGGTGTATTTTTGAATGTGCTTGATGCAAATCAACATGTTAAGTTTGCAACTGGGGCACAAGTGAGGCCACTGAAGTGGTATGTGTAACCCAATTTTTGGAAAAAAGGGAGACTCTGCTTGGAGTCCCCTTGCTGTGTTTTTAAAAATGATCCAAGAAGAACAAGTCATGGTTTATCTAGGACTTTGCTACCCCGGTGTCATTCTGGGGACAGTTAAGGCTGACCTATTTTTGAATATGTTTGATGAAAATTAACATGTCCAGTTTGTTTGCAACTGGGGCACAAGTGATGCCACTAAGTGGTGTGTGTGGCCCACTTTTTGGAAAAAAGGGAGACTCTGCTTGGAGTCCCCTTGCTGTGTTCTTAAAAATGATCCAAGATGAACAAGTCATGGTTCAGCAAGGACTTTGCTACCCCGGTGTCATCCTTGGAACAATTAAGGCTGGCATATTTTTGAATGTGCTTGATGCAAATCAACATGTCCAGTTTGCAACTGGGGCACAAGTGATGCCACTGAAGTGGTGTGTGTGGCCCAATGTATGGAAAAAAGGGAGACTCTGCTTGGAGTCCCCTTGCTGTGTTTTACATGATTTTAGAAGGGCATGATATGCCTATACCTATGTCTCCTCCTCTTTTTACTCATCTAGCTCTTTTGTATTCACATTAGTATACTGTATGTCCTCTCAAGTTGATTTCTTTTCCTGAGGAAGGAGATGGATGTCTCTGAAATGCGTAGGAACTGTTAAATAAAAAGGAAATCTTTTAAATTACACGCATCAGTGGTTTCTAGCGTGGCATAAATCTATCTCTTCTACCTGTATATCACACACAGGAGAGCAGACTCCACCCACTTTACTGCAGCTGTAGTGTGAGCTTTTTCTACAGTGGGATTTCTGTAGGATTTCAGTTGCTGCTGCCTCTAGTGTTTAACAGTGGAACATATCAAACTTTTTAATTTTTTTTATATTTTGCTCAATTAAAAACAAATAATAATATTTAAACAAAACATTAAAACATTATTACTTTACATTTTTTCAGTTATTGACATTTTTTTTTGTCAATACCTTCCCTTTAATTAGTCACTGACTTTTAAACAAACTTCCAGTTTTGGCCTTGTTAATTTGTTTATTGTATTTGTATGTAAGTCCCTTTTCACATGTACACCACAGTGGAATTAATGGTGCTCAAAAAATAAATAAAAATTGTAACAATAATAGAATAAATAGAAGAAACTTTGTATTTATTCTTATTAGTGAAATCTTCTTTCTCCAAATATGAGCCATTTCTTCCTTTGCCTAATGAACTCACTTTCACACTGAAAAAGACAGCTGAAATTCTTGTTTGTTAAATCGTGATGAACTATAAGCATATAAGGATGTCAACTTACAACTCCTAATATATTCTATAGATAGAGGAGGGAGCAAAGAAGCACTCAGTATAGTGAAAGACATTAAGATCATGCTGCAACTTCAAGCAACTATTTTACCTCACCCCAGAGCTGGTTTCATAAATACACAGCTCGGTTCTGATGCATAATTTGTACGATGTGTCTGCTGCATACTTCTGTGTGCAACACAGAAAAAGAAAAGCAGAAACACATCTGTTTGTATGTAATATGTATGCGAGATATTGTAGCAGCTAGTCTCCACCCACTAGAACAGAGACAATTAAAAGTTAGATATAAAGCCTCAAGGTGGTGGTAGAGAACTGATGAAAAATACAGTATATATTTTTCTACACATACTGTAATATCATTCCTCATATTATTCTTCATGATAATAAAAGGTAAAAGTGCAATGTGACAATGTGAGACCTCGAAATAAAAGTTATGATCACCTTGAAGGGTTGTGTTAGGTAAAACTACCAGTAAAAACTCAGAAAAACACATCTCCTGCAGCCCCAGTAACTGATAGTATTTCAATATACAAGCTAGAAGGGTTAAAAAGCCATGTTGCCATGTAAAAAAGATGAATGCAGGATCTTCAATATGTGACTTGAACCCCTTCATGACCGATGACGTATTGGTCATGTCGAGGTAATCACCACCTGCTGCTGCAGTGAGTCGATGGTGATCCCCGCACATGTCTGCTGATTTGAACAGCAGACATGTGGGTGAATCCGTGATCCACTCATGCCTGCTTGCCATTTGGCTCACGCTATCAAAACATGATTTAAATGGTCGTGGTGGGGATCGCACCATTCCCCACCACCATCCCCCGCCCCGTGACGTGATCACGTGGAGCCGATGACTGACATGGTAGCTATGGGTCATGTGATGGTCCCTGTCACTATCATGATGGACTTCCTCTAAGAGCCAACATGACAGCAGCTCTTAAAGGAACAGTGAATTTTTGCTGATCAGAGCTGTGCAGCTCTGATCAACAGAAACGCACAAGCGATCAGACTGCTGATCCATAAAGTCCCCTAGGGGACTAGTAAAATAAATTAAAAAATGTAAAAAAAAAGCATCCACACAAAAATAGAATAATTAAAAATGCCAGCTCGTTAGAAAAAATAAGCCATCAATGAGCCCAGATCCTGAAAAATTACAATGCTATGGTTTACGGAAAATGGCACCAAAAGTGCCATTCTTTTTTTGGATAAACGTCTAAATTTTTTTAATTCTTAGATAAAAATTAAAGTATAAATGTTTGGTATCTGCAAATTTGTATCGACCTGATGCATTGTATTGACACATCAGTTTTACCATATGTTGAACACTGTGAATAGTATACACCAAAAATCATTGTTCAATTGCACTTTTTTTTGCAATTTCACTGCACTTGGAATTTTTTTTACAGTTTACTAGTACATTATATGGTAAAACTAATGGTTTAATTCAAAAGTACAAATAAAATCCTCACATAGCAATATTGACGGAAAAATAAAAAAGTTGCGGTTCTCAGAAGAAGAGAAGCAAAAAATGAAAACAGAAAAATCACCTGGGCGTAAAGGGGTTAATTACCGTGTTTCGTAGTATTATCCTTCATCAGGATTATCATATCCTGATGAAGAAGGTTACTCTCAAATGCATTGATTAAAGTCACATATTGAAGAACCTATATTCATATTCTTTACACGATGGGTGAGAGAAAACGGGTTAAATGCTGCGCTAGAAAAACCACGAATCCAAGAGATGCGATGAAATCCTTTCCTTTATTGACTCGTGCCAATAAAGGAAAGGATTTCATCGCATCTCTTGGATTCGTGGTTTTTCTAGCGCAGCATTTAACCCGTTTTCTCTCACCCATCCTGTAATCTATATTTCTCCATCGGGGCTGCTGCTGACCACTACTGCATAATCTGCCTACATGCTCGCATAGAACTTGTGCCTGTCACAACTGAAACAGGTGAGTACCTGTCCCTTCACGTTTAGCCCCTCATCCACCAGATAGGACCCTATTTTGCGCTTTTCTCCTCCACAGTTTCTCCTCATATTCTTTACACGGCAGCACAGGTTTCCAGCTCATTATTCTTTATATACCATAGTTTAGTTTCAAGAGTCATGAGAAATGAGAGATACATTTGAAGAGGAAGATAATAAGACTTTAGAACGAAAATCATAGTGGCACATTATAAGTAAATAGTAACTAAATAGTAACTTTAGTTCTTAAATGAGATAGATTGAAATAGTTTGTATTAGTTAACTTACTTAGTATACATTTGCAGAAATTATTATTATGAGATAACTAGTCTAGAAATACTTCCAGTATAATTACAAATAGTGAGCCAGAATTGTATGTGCAACAGTTGAATACTTTTTTCTTTACTTTAAACTATTAGATTTAGCTGTAGAACTCTGCAAAAATCATTTTTTATATTACCACTATATTACCACTACAGCATTATGAAACACATGAAGTTATTCACAAGGTAGAGAATGATTAAATAAACGTTAATTCAATGTGTCATTTTGATGTGCCCACTAGAATTATTTCATTCCTAAAGAAGGTATACACAGTGAATTATTTTTTATGAGCCACATGTAAGATTTTAGAATGTTGTAAATTGCCGTCCCCCTAAATATCAGCTGTCATTTGCATGGCAACATGGCAACTGCATAAAGTTCAAATTCCCTTTCATCCTTTCCTCTTCCACAGAAGACAAAAAAACATTTTATCAAATGGAATGAAATCAATGGACAATCTATAAAATGCACAGATGTTCTAAGGAAAAGAAGAAATGCTCTCAACTCATCTTTGAGAATATTTTAGAGAAACCGTTCTCTAGTATAACACACAAAGTCTTAATAGAATGTTTGATATTAAAGTTTCTAAACCAAACACTTTTAAAGGGTCTTTTAATGAACCATTTGTACAACATAAATCAGAAATTATAAGGTTTATGGAAAGGGAATATGACCAGTTGACTGATTTCAAAAGGAAAGCTCACTTTAAATGAACACACTGATTACCATTACTCTGAAATTACTATAATAAATATGACAACAAATATAGATTTTTAAAGATCAACTTCTATTATTCTGCCAATAAAAAATTCATAGCAGCTACTAAGGGTCTTGTCAATAGTATGTTTTAATTTTTTTAATTATGTTCCAAAACCCATAGCTGATAAATTTTTCAGCATAGTCATATGAGGGCTTACCATATTTTTCGGATTAAAAGGTGCACTTTTCCTCCCAAAAATTTGTTTGAAAACTAAGGGGGTGCATCTTATAATCTGAATGTAGCTTACCGGGGTGGTGGATAGGGGTCACACGGGGCCGGGGAATGTTGTGACGGCTCTGCAGGGGCTGTGGTGGCTGGGCTGGTGCAGGGTCTGCTGACACTGGTGCTGGGGTGGCTGTGCAATGTCAGCAGCTGCTGTGCGGGGTTGCCGGCTGCTGCAGTGGCTGTGCGGGGTCTGCACATGGTCACATGGGGTGAGGAATTCAAATAATGATGCCCGGAGTCAGCGTGTGCGCAGTTGGAGCTCTAGCCTCAAGCTTTCATCTATACAGGTTCTACCTCCGGCCAATTGATCTTCCTCCAGTGGACTTCAGGAAAATGGTGTCCGGAGGTGCAGATGAAATCTCAGCTTGCCATTCAGCTTAGAGCATATTCTGCGCTTACTCCAGGTGCCATTTCTTTGGAGCCTTCACCGGCCACAGCCGCTGACGCAGCCTGAGCCCCAGCACAGCTGCTCCAGCATGGCAGCACCAGCCTCTGCTGGAGCCCGAGCCCCACAGCCCGAGCCCAAGCACAGCTGTCCCAGCATGGCAGCACCAGCCTCCGCCGTAGCTCAAGCTCCAGCCTCCACCACAGCCCCAGTCTCCACTACATTCCCAGTCTCCACCGGAGCCCCAGCCTACGCTTCAGCCTCAGCCTTTTCTGCAGCCCCAGCCTCAATCGCTGCACCAGTACAGCTTCCTCCACCACCGCTACTGACGGACCTCATTTTTTTCTCACCTTTTCTTGCTCTGAATTTGTAGTGCAAAAAATACGGTACTTTTTGCAAGGCAAGATTTAGTTTCAATAGCACTATTTGCATACTGTCATAGTGATGAACAATTGTGCTCATCACTGCTCGATATTCAATTGAGCATCAGGATGCTTCGGTTTGCTCAGTCATATATTGCTGTTGCTCAAGTGCCATGCTCGAAACCTCGCCCTGCATGTTTCTCATCTGTTAGACAGCCAATATGCATGTGGGAAGTGTCTACCATACATGGTAATGTCGTAGCCAGGATGGCTACTGGAATTATTGTAACTATATCAAAAAGACTGAGCCTCACATCCAATAGGTGTGAACAGGTGCTAGCTGAAAACACATTATAAGTACAAAACACATACAGCTGCAAACTAAAATGCTAACAATGAATAAGGGAACTCTGGTATTGCATTACTGCTATAGGATTATTTGAAAAAAGATATATTTAGTTTATGTATTAAGAATGACCCGTTCAACCAACAAGTGTTTTGTAGTTACTGGTACTATTGTGATTGGCCAGCCACATTGCATCATTAGGTCATATATGAGACTATTTAGTGAGATGATCAGCACACTTTGCTTTTGAAATTAGAGGAGACATATAGGCAGTGTTTAATTGTAGTACATTGAATATTGTAAACTTGCAACCTTTAATGCTTTTGATGTGCCACCAAAGAATGTTTTAACCTTTTTTTACCTGTTAAAGTATTAAAGTATTAGATCCCCCTATTGTAACCAGCCAAGGTAAAGTAGACAGCTGCAGGCTGGTATTATCAGGCTGGGAAGGCCCATAGTTACTTGGCCCTTGCTCGCCTAAAGATATCAGCCCGCAGGCACCCCAGAATTGGCGTATCACATTAGATGCAGCAATTCTGGCACTTTGTCCCGCTGTTCCCAATTGCGCTTGTGCAGTGAATATTGGAGTAATATGTTTGGCGGTTGATATCAGCTGTGTAATATCAGCTGGTATCAAGCCCCATTGTCAGTAATGGAGAGGCGTCCATCACACACCCATATTTATAATCCAGTAATTGAAAAAACACACAGCAATAAATAGTTTATTTGAATTTACATTCCCCTACACTATTCCTCATTGACCAATTTATTATCAAAAACATTTACATCAAGTTCCATCGTAGTCTACGTTTCCTGAATGCAGCTCTGGCAACTGTGAATATCAGTAAAGTACATCTATTCACAGGCCTTGGGTAGTGACAACTCTCATCCGAGCATCCCACTCAATGCTGCACTCAGTGAGACATGGTAATGCTGATTGGACACACACCCGGCTCACAGCAGATGGCGGGCTGTGATCTCCGCTCACCATAGCATGTACTGACCTTGGTCCTTGGCAGCGCCTCCTGGCAGAGCTGTGTGCTCTGCCAGGAGGAGCTGCTGAGACATGAGACACACCCAGCTCACAGCAGATGGCAGGCTGTGATCACCAGTCACCTTGGATGGCATTGTCAGTGTTGAAGTGCTGGCGGGGAGCAGGACAGGCCCCGCACTTTAACACTGACAATGCTGACTGGGGAGTGCGGGGCAGCATGCACCTCAATGCCAGCACTGTGAAAATAAAAGTACTGGCACGGTGCGGGACATGGTCCTGCACTTTAGGACAGAGTGTTTCAGGTCACTTGAGGTCATATTGTGGGAACCTGGGTATGACCACCGATTAACTGAATGATGTAACTGCTGCCAGTGGGTCGTTCTTGTCAGTATTTCCCGGAGCCTGGAGAGATCGGCCATGTTTGCGGTCTCTCCTGGCTTGGATGTATTAGAGTCAGGACCATCATGGGACTTCGTGTGGATTACCTCGGACTTGGGTGTCTTGGGGTTAATAAAGTGGGGAAAGAGGGTGCTTTTTTGTATTTAATTCCAAATAAAGGATTATTTCAGTGTTTGTGTTTATTTTCTTTCACTTACAGATTAATGATGAGAGGTGTCTCATAGACGCCTGCCATAATTAATCTAAGACTTAGTGGATGTAATGGGCTGCCATTAACTCCTTATTACCCCGATTGTCACTGCATTCGGGATGACGGGATGAGCGAGGTAAAGCTCTGGGGCTGTCACATGTAGTGGATGCAGCAATTTTTAGGCTTGAGAGAGAGAGAGAGAGAGAGAGAGAGAAAACTTAGCATAATACTGTGACCTCCTCATTTCCAGAAACCATAGGTGAGTCAGAAATCCATGCAGGCATATTCTCCAGGCTCTCCCTATTCACTTTCATCACTTTCCCATCCATTTCAGCCTTTTTCTCAGGCCCCCAGACCTCTCTGTTGTATCCAGCAGAAAATTACTCACATTTCCCATTGACTTGCATTGTACTCGTTATTTGTAACGAATACACGAGTAATACAAAGTACTCGTTATGAGTATAGCGATTACGAATATTACGGTACTCGCTCATTTCTACCTCTGGCCCTTGAACCATATGTTCATTTCTGTACCATAAGCCATCTCCAAAGGCATTTCAGAGAAATGTATCCACTCTGTCAGAGCTGAGGCGAAAAATGGTTTGAAAACACCAGGAGTCACTTTCTTTGTGGAACCCCGCTTTGCGTAAAAACAATTTGTGCATCTTTTCAAAGCTTTTTTTTGCCAGATATCTAGTAAAAATTCTTTGATTAACAGTCACTCTAGTATATATTTAAAAAATTTTCATATCTGATGTGGAGATGTAAACCTTATACAATCTATGTGATAGTTTATGATAAATCCAACTGCATTTTACCAAAGATTCCTCTCTAAGGGCATGTACTTTGTCCCCATATTATATTGAACAATCATAAGCAGGTGTCATACAGTAGAAAAAAAGAACATTTCTTTATCTCAGCCCTGATTCCTATAGCGTGAGCAAGGATGGTTGACCTTAGGGAGATCAACACCAGATTCCTACTCCACACTGATGAGGGGCTAATACCCCGAAACGGCTGTCTGTGGATGGATACCATGTTTGGCATAGGTGGTCTCCTTGACTGGAGACTGCCCTTCCCGTGGTTGTTCCTTCCCGGTGAAAGACCTGGCTAGTTTCCTGCCAGCGTTGAGAAACATGTGATGGTGTCTCCGCAGGCCTTCTTGCTTTGAATATTTCCCAGGGGGCATTGCTCTAGAATCACTGCGTTGAGAAACACGTGATGGTGTCTCCGCAGTGGTGGATGTTGATCTCCCTAAGGTCAACCATCCTTGCTCACATAGTCTTTTACTAGGCAATGTCCCACTAGCCAGATTCCTACTCCACACTGATGAGGGGCGAATACCCCGAAACGGCTGTCTGTGGATGGATACCATGTTTGGCATAGGTGGTCTCCTTGACTGGAGACTGCCCTTCCCGTGGTTGTTCCTTCCCGGTGAAAGACCTGGCTAGTTTCCTGCCAGCGTTGAGAAACATGTGATGGTGTCTCTGCAGGCCTTCTTGCTTTGAATATTTCCCAGGGGGCATTGCTCTAGAATCACTGCGTTGAGAAACACGTGATGGTGTCTCCGCAGTGGTGGATGTTGATCTCCCTAAGGTCAACCATCCTTGCTCACATAGTCTTTTACTAGGCAATGTCCCACTAGCCAGATTCCTACTCCACACTGATGAGGGGCTAATACCCCGAAACGGCTGTCTGTGGATGGATACCATGTTTGGCATAGGTGGTCTCCTTGACTGGAGACTGCCCTTCCCGTGGTTGTTCCTTCCCGGTGAAAGACCTGGCTAGTTTCCTGCCAGCGTTGAGAAACATGTGATGGTGTCTCCGCAGGCCTTCTTGCTTTGAATATTTCCCAGGGGGCATTGCTCTAGAATCACTGCGTTGAGAAACACGTGATGGTGTCTCCGCAGTGGTGGATGTTGATCTCCCTAAGGTCAACCATCCTTGCTCACATAGTCTTTTACTAGGCAATGTCCCACTAGCCAGATTCCTACTCCACACTGATGAGGGGCTAATACCCCGAAACGGCTGTCTGTGGATGGATACCATGTTTGGCATAGGTGGTCTCCTTGACTGGAGACTGCCCTTCCCGTGGTTGTTCCTTCCCGGTGAAAGACCTGGCTAGTTTCCTGCCAGCGTTGAGAAACATGTGATGGTGTCTCCGCAGGCCTTCTTGCTTTGAATATTTCCCAGGGGGCATTGCTCTAGAATCACTGCGTTGAGAAACACGTGATGGTGTCTCCGCAGTGGTGGATGTTGATCTCCCTAAGGTCAACCATCCTTGCTCACATAGTCTTTTACTAGGCAATGTCCCACTAGCCAGATTCCTACTCCACACTGATGAGGGGCTAATACCCCGAAACGGCTGTCTGTGGATGGATACCATGTTTGGCATAGGTGGTCTCCTTGACTGGAGACTGCCCTTCCCGTGGTTGTTCCTTCCCGGTGAAAGACCTGGCTAGTTTCCTGCCAGCGTTGAGAAACATGTGA
Organism: Anomaloglossus baeobatrachus; assembly: GCF_048569485.1. NCBI lineage: Eukaryota > Metazoa > Chordata > Amphibia > Anura > Aromobatidae > Anomaloglossus > Anomaloglossus baeobatrachus. The sequence goes on along the minus strand of NC_134354.1, from coordinate 155,007,121 downwards.
TGGTGTCTCCGCAGGCCTTCTTGCTCTGATTCCTATAGCTGCTGTGTACTGCAAAGTTGATTTTAGTGTGATTACAAACTCTTCTCTCATGGCAGTCAGTGTGGAGGTAGAGAAAATACAACAAAGTTGAGTGTCATTACAAATATATCTACAAGTGCAGCTTTCCTCTCACACCTTTTTTAGCTCTTATATTGATGATGTCATGAGAGTAGATCAAGAAATTTTTGTAATCACACTCAGCTTTGCTTTATTGCCCTCTCCCCATACTAACTGCCTTTAGAGTAGATCTGGAAGTGTTTGAAATCACTCAACCTTTCTGTATTCTCCCTTTCCCAACACTAAATCCTTGAGAAGAGATCTGGATGGGATTATAATTATAATCAGCTGGGATCCAAATTACACAGTAGCTACAGAAATCAGGGCTCAGTGGAGGCTGTCTATCCTTACATGTCTCACAGACAAAAGTATGTTATTCTGACATTCAGGGGGCATATTTGTTTGGCCACTGCATGAGAACTACTGTTTATGATTGGTCAACATTCCACTGGTAAGAAAAAAAACAACCCACTCTCCACTCTTATATATTTAATATGGGAGTAATCAGTAATTTATACCGGTCCAGAGACAAAATTAAATTTATTAAAAAAAGAAAATCACAGCAATTCAGCTCTAACCACCAAGTTCTATTCACCCTATATGCAACGTTTAAACCAAAAAGATCTTTGTCAATCATCACTTACATTCATTACAGTTAGTTGGGCTATTATATAGTCTCCTAATCTCATGCACATACTCCACAACAAATATGGTGAAGTATGTTTTTGATGTTACTTTGGCTACACCAATGATAGCACTCTATAGATGAGTGAATTGATTTGATGTGAATAGAATTAACAAATTCTCAAATTCTTAGAAACCTGATAAAAACTGCAATTAATTTCACTCAAGTCACCTAAAGTAAGTGCCAATCAGAAAGGACTATCATAGCTTATATAAAAGCAGAAGCATTGAATTCTGTAACCATATTGTGATGAATCTGTATATTGAGAGGACATAACAGCTCACAGCTTAACCATAGAGACAGAGAGAGAAAGCTATAAGACATTGAAGAAACTGTACAGATTGTGTTTGCCAGAACAACGGTGAAGATAAGGGAGTGAGGAGAATACTATAGGGTCATGTATCTCTTTTCAGAACATTTAGGGGGTGAATTATCAAGACTGGCAAATTACTTGCAGACCTTGAAGAAGGGGTGTTTTGGAGCAGATGACTTGATTCATCATGTCCTGCCCCTGTTCTGCCCAAGCTCATCCTACTTTGCCAGACCTGGGGCAAGGATGGCGTGAAAACACCAAAAGTCTAATTTGTTTGTACAACCACACATTTGCAGAAAAAAGTGCAACTTTTCACAGCTTTATTTTGACAAAAATCTGGTGAAAAAGCTTTGATGAACTGTTTCCTTAGTCCTTGGAGTAATTTCAATTTATGCCAAATAAATTCTGCACAAGTCAAATTTTTGTGAAAAATTCATTGAAGCTGATGAATTTGAATTTCAAAAGATGTTCCCATTTCTAGTGTAGTATACATTTCAGTATGTATCAGGCTTTTCTATGGTTATGCAATATAGAAAGCATGAAATTATTTTAATTGCTGCCAAAAGAAAAATAATACTCATCTACAGTTTTACATTTGTGTACTTTACTCATTAGCTTACTTTATATAGGAAGGTTAAATTCTCATTTGTTTCTATTTAATCTGAAAATTATTCTTCTCAAATATTCTCGAACTTCAAATTATGCTAATTACCACTGCACAGTCATAATGAAAGAAAACCTTTTAAGAGAATAAACTGGAAATAAAGAGACCTAGCAAGTTTGCAATAATTACTGACCAGAGTGCACCTTATATTAATTTGCAAGGCATGCAAGTATAAATCAACTGTTTGCTTTCCTGTAGAGACCTGGTTGAGAAAAAGAAGAGCAGAAGTGTAGATCAATATTTAAGTATTTATGCCCCAACCAAAAATCTAATGTCAGCAAATGCAATAAATAACTTAATTTATTGCGCTAAAGGGAAAGCTAAGCCTGTAGATAGCTTAAGATTTTTAACACTCCCAACAGATGGGCTAACCATAAAAAATATAAATGATCGAATGTATCATAAAATTCCACTTTTGCCTATTACGTTAAACAGATCTTGCTCACATGACAGCACACTATGATTTAGCTAATCATAGTGTTTAGGTTCTCTTATAGCAACAAAACTCATATGAAGTCTGATCAAATTATAAGAACAACGTAGATAATAATTTTAAAAAATGTATATTTCACTTATTAAAACTGCCGAAGATGAATATGTAACAAACAATCATCGACTAGGGAAAATCTTCATTCCATGCAATGTTGTTAAGGCTATTTACATGCATCAATTGTTAATATACAACATAATGGAAAACATTAGTAAAGATAATTTTAACACCATAGCTGGGCAAATAGTTTTCTGTAATGTACAAATTTGCCAAAGATCTTCAAAATATCAATTATTTTAGTAGTGAAAGTAGATCTGCGGCATTTTACAATAGCAAACACATAGATTGCAAACATTTATTTAATAACGAATGTGAAATTGGCTTTATAATCTTAACAAGTTTAACACAATCCCACCCAGTGACATATCTTTAAGCTCATGGGACCCAATACAAAAGCTCCGATGGGGCCCCCAATTATTGTAAGTCTTTCATAGCACTAGTGTTTTATATAGGACAAACGAACTTTAAGGGCCCCTTAGGCTCCAAGGCTCATGTGCGATTGCAACCTCTTCATCTATTATAGTTATGCCCCTGATCACTTCCTAGCCTCGCTGACTGCTCTTCAGTTTCCTTTCCGCTGATGCTAACAACTCATACTGCTCAATATAGGCTGAAGCAGTTAGTCAAGCTAAGTGGGTAGCTTGAGCCTATGACACTCTGTAAAAGGACTCATAGTATGCTCATCTTAAATTTATGGTTATAGAGCAATACGAATATGAGATTTTGCTTGCTCTAAAAGATCTATGTAATAATACATAAAGTTTGAATAATGAAATCTGACAAATTAACTTTCTTTAAAGAGAATATGTTATCAGTACATATGAGCAAATTGATTTGGGGCTAGGCCGGTATTTTGTGTCCAAAAAATGGGAACAATGCAAACACTCTCCTACCTGACAGCATCTATGGCCACTCTTTTAATTACCTGGCACAATGTCATAGTTGCAGAGTGATGGACACACATTGTCATGCTAGGCCACCTAATCAAAAGAGTTTGCAGGGCCTGGAGTGAGATTCAAGGGCTCCTGTGCAGTGGCCAAAGAATACTAAAGTGGCTGCTGGACCAAGGCCCTACAAATTTATTCTTTCAACTCCAGTCACCAGAGTCATGCTACCTCATCTAAGAGAGCATATGTAGGGGCTGAGATCCTGTTGTCTGCTTTATCTTGGCAGAGTATCAAAATACAAAGGACTTTTTTAAATTAGGTAAATAAATAATTTTAAAAATGACAATGCAATTTTGTGCAATATTGTCTGCACCAGATTTCTGCAAAAAAATTGTATCCCCTGGCAGAAAACCACAATTAAATGGTGTCAAAACCATCGTTTTTTTGTGCAGTTTTCTGACAGGAAACGCATATTTGGTGTTGGAATTTAAACACCAAATCTGCATTACCTGGCAAAAAAAAGCATCAGAACCGCATCCTGTTTTGATGAAGTTTTTACCAGGAGATGCTGCATTGATGCAGGAAATTGGTGCATAAATTTGAGCACTAAATCTGCATCTCTTTGCAAAAAACATGCTTTCCTGCAAGGAGATGCAGGTCTCATTGAACTGAATAAGTTCACTTGACGGAAGGTAATTGAGTTCAATGAGTACACCTAAGGTATGTTTACCTGTGATCACCATACCATAGTAACCTTCATCTATGACAGCAGGTAGACGTCACCGCTTTCAACTGAGGCTCAGTAAGTTTTTGCCTGAAGCCGTAGAGGGTGGTCATGTAATCTAATGTGCCCATGCACTGCGATTTCAGTATATAGCAGAGCTGGGATGATCGTGGGACATCAAAGAATGGATTATCTCGAACCTGGGTGATTTGGTTGTTATTAAATTAGAGAAAGAGAGTGTTTTAATTTTTTTTTTTTTTTTTTTTTTAAAGAAAGGATTTTTCTGTGTGATTTAAGTTTATTTTATTTTATTTTTACTTAAGTGGGCTTTACACACTGCGATATCGGTCCCGATATCGCTAGTGTGGGTACCCGCCCCCATCTGTTGCGCGACACGGGCAAATCGCTGCCCGTGCCGCACAACATCGCCCAGACCCGTCACACTACTTACCTGCCCGGCGACGTCGCTGTGACCGGCGAACCGCCTCCTTTCTAAGGACGTCACTGAGTGGCCGCCCAATAGCAGCGGAGGGGTGGAGCTGAGCGGGACATAACATCCCGCCCACCTCCTTCCTTCCGCATAGCGGCTGGGAGGCAGGTAAGGAGAGCTTCCTCGTTCCTGCGGTGTCACACGGAGCGATGTGTGCTGCCGCAGGAACGAGGAACAACCTCGTTACTGCTGCAGTAACGATTTTTGAGAATGGACCCCCATGTCACCGATGAGCGATTTTGCACGTTTTTGCAGTGATGGAAAATCGCTCATCGGTGTCACACGCAATGGCATCGCTAATGCGGCCGGATGTGCGTCACCAATTCCGTGACCCCATCGAGTTCGCATTAGCGATGTTGTAGCGTGTAAAGCCCCCTTTACAGGATTTTAAATGGGGGATCTCATAGACCCTTACCCATTATTAATCCAGGGTTTAGTGGCAGCTGTTATTTTTGAAACATCACAGCTGTCATTAACCCCTTATAGTACCCCGATTGCCACCGCATCAGGGCTCAGGATGAGCTGGGTAAAGCACCAGTTATCAATATACAGGCGACCCTATGACTTTTTACTCTTTTATTTACTTTAATGCTTTTAATTTTCAGGATGTGTGACTGTGTGAAGGCTTATATTTTGTGCCTTGAGCTGACATTTTTACTGCAATTATTTTGGGTTAAAAACAATATTTTGATTTTGTCTTATTGTATTTTATTTCAATGTTGTGGTGCTGAAAAAATTGTAGATTTTTTTCTCTTTAGGCAGTTTAACAATTAAAATAATTTATTTTTTACTTTCATAGATTAGATATTTATGTGTTTATTTATTTTTAATTGTTTTATTTTTAATGGGACAAAAGGAGGTGATATTAACTTGTGTTTTCTATTTTTTTATACTATAATAGTCCCCTTAGGGGACTTTAAGCTGCGATTCCACACCTGGACTCCAGAGAGTAGCAAAAGGTGAGTATATTAACACACTTACACTGTACACTGACAAGTAAAATGGTAGTTATGTTTTGAACTTTTGACTTTTGAGCTCCATATCTCACCATACAATACTGAATGTGAATGTGAGACTACCTTCATTTTATTGACACTTATCTTGGCAATCTCAGAGATAAATTTGACTTTCAACTATTTAGCACATGACTAGTTATGCAGATTCTTGTCATGTTACTGCATTGTTACTGGTTTTCTCCTAAAAATCGAAATTTACATTTTTTTATTATTTTGTTAGTATTTTGTAAATCCACCTTTAGCATTCAACACTGCTTAAATCCTTCTATGCATGCTCTCCATCATATTCAAGCATGTCTTAATTGGGATCTGATCCCAGGTCTCTTCTACCTGTTCACAATGTTGGTGCATACTAGTTGACTCACTTGGTTATGTATACAGCTGTTTCTTCATTAAGACCACCATGAATACTGATCAAGTTTCAAATGTCTTTGGCTGTGAAACAATCATCAGGATTTTTCAATTGAACTTTACAGTTCTTTCAATATATTGATCAGTTATCCCCTTTTACTCTTGTTTCTTTCAGACTCATTTGCATCTATCAGAACCTAGTCTATTACCATTCAGTTCATTGCTCTAAATCACCTATTTCCAATCTTCTACTGTCTACTGTTTGTACAGTATTTCTGTGCAAACTCGAGCCAACAATTCTTATGATGATATTGAAGTCGGGGTTTCTTCACCATTTTTTGGACCACCATTCCAGACTTGTGTAATGTGCAGTGCATGGTCCTTGCAAGGTTATCTGTGATCTCACTATTACGATTCATACAAGCCAACTCCGGTGCCTTATTTGTCCCTCCAGAACTGATAGACCTTGTGGTGAGTTGATTTTGATACTCCAATATTTTGCCTGGACATCGACCTCTTGGCTTTTGAATTGATAGATGGACCTCATTTCCTATTCTTCCAGCTGTCATGGCACTCACATGATGCAGTTTCACAATTTTCTTGACTGAGAGAATCCTACTGATGACCTGGATGATGCTGTTTCTCTTTTCTTGAGAAATCTTCTTCATGACTGTTTCTTCATTTAAACCATTCAACTTTCGCTTGGGAATCAACGTAATAAACACTGAGCTTTTAGGGAATGTAAGAACAGGATTGTAATTTTTACTATAAAGGAAGACATTTTTTTTTTCAAACACCAGGAGCAAAATAGTAACAAGACAGAAATATGATAAGAATCTGTTTACAGTAACTAGTTATATACTAAATAGCAGCAAATCAACTTTATGTATGAGATGAGTATGTATGAGTCAAAATAATTGTCTATAAAATGAAGGTAGCCTCATACTAAAAGATGTAGCCTGAAATATGGAGCCTGAAAGTCAAACATGCAAAACATTGTTATCCTTTTGTTCATCACTGCATTACATGCACAGGCGCGCACAGGCGCGCACAGGCGCGCACAGGCGCGCACAGGCGCGCACACACACACACACATACACACATTTTTAATGATTAAAAAGCTTAGTGGGAGTGCCTTTTCAATAATTTATTTTTCCTATATGTCTACATTATGTTATAATTATTTTTAGAGGGGCATTTTCGGGAGAGATGGAATTGAATTTTACTTAACATTTATAAAAATCTACATTTTGGTGAATACATATTTTTGTAATTAGATCCATGCCAAAACTGCAAACTGTCAAGCTGCGGCAGCCAAATTTCTGAATAGTTGAGCATTGTCAAAATATAAAAAAAAGAACATATTCACTTTACCACATACTTCCCACGGATTCTTAATCAAAAGCTCAGAGTAGTGGCACTCACCATAAATATAAAACAATTTTTTTTATTCCAATTTGTTTAAACTTCATAATATAAAATCTCCACAAACAGATGATTTCGAATTTTGTCTGATCTGTTCATTTCTAATTAGACAGCTTATTAATTTAGTAGGACTTTTTCATATTTTAAGTCATCTATCACAAACATTATTTTGCGGGACAATTGAGTTCCCAAGTACTGTACCTTTTGATGTGCATATATGCATAAAAAACCCCAAACAAATAAAAAAATTCAATGCACACCACTGATAGCATTCAAAATAGTGTTTAGTAAGTTAGTTAACCCTTTTATGTTCGTCACGTGATGTAACTCAAATGAAATGAAGGAATAATAAACAAAAACGCAATAAAAAAGTTGAAGTTGTATCTCTGCTGATTATTTTATTCATCTCAAATGTCTTCAAGAAAGTAATATATAGCAAATGGCAAAAAGTCAAATTTTTTCCTCACATAAAATTTTAGTTTTTTTGCTATAGTGAATGATATAAGTGACATATTATCTTTCTTTGGTAAGTTAGTAAGTGAAATAATTATTGATACAATATTTATTCAAATTTAATTTTAAAAGTGAAATCATGATAAAAGAGCAATTCTAGCTGTTATTTTCCCCTAATAATGATTATTAGGTTGAATAAATCCCATGGGTTTTTTTTAGCAATACCTAATATGTATATTTTATTTATACTTTATTACTTGTGATAAAATTCCATTAAAGAACAAAACAAAAATGCATTGCCAGCAGTATTCTAAAAGCCATAACTTTTTTTTTTATTTTTTTCAACAACAGTGTTGTATGTGGGGATAAACTATAATTTCCAATGGTAGAATTTTATAGGCAACTAACTTTCATTGCTTTTTAATCAACATTTTTAGGTGACCAAAAATATAGCAATTCTGGCATACTAAATGGTCTTTATTTGGATAGCTAGGTGATAAGCCAGTTTTATATTCAATTCTTTACATATGTGGCTCTGTGTAGTTGTAGTTTTTTGTTATCTTTATTTTTTTTCCTAGTAATAATAGACTTAAAGGAGCTGTTTTGGTCTTTTCTACTGTTCCAGGTACCAATACTAGCCAAACATGATCAGTTGTGGAGCTGCACAGAACAGCTGATCAACTGCATTATGGTGACTGCCAGGTACTGCACATCTAAAGAATAGGGGTGGATGTGCAATTGTGGCACCCCAGGGGTCTGGGAGCCACAGTAACGTTGCCCTCCTCACAGGGGGTGATGCTATGCCTGGAGGTAAGCAGGGGGTCTCCCATGCTAGGTCCACTAACACACATTTCCTAACTCCAGACCAGTAGGGGGAACTCAAGAACCCATTTTTAGAGTAGGCTTCCCTCTGTATACTATCCTGGAGGAGGGTTTACAATCACACACAAAGGAACAGAATGTGAAACACTTCAGACCATCAGAGGCGAGCAGTACAGATGGTCACTGAATGAGAGCTGTCTCACATAGCTCTCCCAGGACGAGGTGGAGTAAGCAGGACCCCGGGATCCTAGACTGTAGGGTGCTAAAGCCCCATCAGTGAAGCCCGGAAGGCAGGAGATTTCAAGTCACCTGGCCCAAAAGAACACTCAAAGGTGAAGCAGCAAGATAGAGCCCAGGGCCGCACCTACACTGGCGGTACCCATGATCAGCTCGCGCTGCCTGCCAAAAGGGAAAGGACAAACAACAACAACTAGGAAAAGGGCCACTGTGTGACAGAGACTCACATACTAAGTGCAACAAGGAAGGCCTCTAACCCACCTGGCAAGGTGAATCCCCTCATTGCTTCCAGGCTGACCGGATCCTCATTATCTTCTGGACCAGACTCTCGGGCCTGTAATAACATCTGCTAAGTAAAGATAAAGGAAACTGCAGCCCCTGTTTTGTCCAGTTATTACTGGCATCCTCAGTCCTGCACCTCAATGTTAAATCACCAAGACTACCACTCCCATTATCCCTGGGGCCTGAGATTTGCCTGTGGAGAGTTGCACCAATCGAGCTGTGCTACCATCTGCCCCAGAGAATACCTCCAGCAGTGGTGACTCCTATATTAGCCGCACACCGCATTTGGCGTCACGAATACAAACTCTTCTCCCCTGTAAATATTTCCTTGATCCATCTTTATTGACACCACGGGGTCACGGAATCGGGCCTGACCGCTGTCACATCCCACCCCCTACACCGGCCCGGTGACAAGTAACCCCCTAGAGCCAGTAGGTGCATCACAATACCCTTGTGTGGCCAATATGCATTTGACAGAGCTGTGCTGTGCAGCTCCAGAACTAGGCAATTTCAGCCATTTCCTGCACAGGGAACAGATTATGCACAGTCATCTGAGTCCAAAACTCCCCTATAAAAAGTATCATAGGCCTACAGCTTCCATTCATACAATATGATGGGCCCACTGCTACACAAAACACAGCATAATGGTCCACACACTATTATCCATAATTTCTCACGGGATCAATAAAGTGTATCGTGTCGTATTGTATCGTATCGTATTATGACCTGCACAGTAGTAGCCACACTGTTTCATGGCACAAACACTGTAAACAGCCCCCACAGCAGTCAACACACTGTTTGATGGTCCTGCATTAGCTCCCACGATATATAATGTCCCCAGCAGTAAATACCATGCTAAAAAATGGCCATTACATTAGCTTTAATTGTGTATAATGACCCCCGCATTAGCTACCATGCTGTATAATAGCCCAAGCATTAGCTCCCTTTAGTGTATGAGGGGCCACCTACAGTATTTCTTAGAAAGACAATGTATGAGGTCAAATCCACAGTACTCCCTACAATGTGCGATGGCTTCCTACACTGTTTGAGTGTTACCCATACTTTATGATGCTCCCACAATCCCACTACACATTGTAATGAAAAAATTGCACAATACCATCACTGTGCTGGAACTCTGATATCCTGTGTTTCCACTGGTGCCATCATTCTGCTGTTCTTTAGAGCAGAGGCTTAAAGTTCCATGTGGTCTACAGAACAGAGAGTGGTAGTGCAGGAGATAATGTCTCTGCCAATACCGCCAGTGGCGGTAGAACCGTATGTGCGCCCTTGAGCTAAGGGTCCAGGTTAACTACAACCTTTACCCCCCATTAGCTTTGCTACGAGTCCCAAAACTGAGTGGACGTCCTTCTCAGAGAAAGGGTAAACTAGTTATTTAGTTGCAAAGGGTAGCAGCATAAACACCATCCTAGGGCTATGAAAAACTCATACTTTTGCAAACAATACAAATCTTGTTTTGTTCTCAAAATATAGCTATAGATGTGTCCTTCCATAACTTTGCTTTTGACTTGACATATTCTAATTTGAGTAGCATGAGATGACCAAATTATATACATGTGTAGCACTGTTTGTGAAAGAAAGAAGCTCATTTTAGTCAACCACTTTCATTACATGAGAGAACTTTCTTCTTTCCATCTTTCAAAAGACTTGATTGACTATATGCCTGTAATGAACAAACATTTATTTGTTCATCATGGAATTTATTTTATATTTTTTTATATATAAAATGAATACGAGTAATTGTAATTCAATACTGCAATCAGTGAAAGGAATTAACTAGCCTTTTACACCTACTTAAATTTCAAAAGAAATCAATGTATCTGGAAACCTGGAAAAAAAAAATAAGTTAAAAAAAAGATATCAGAAAAAAAAAGGTTTATTGTACTGTGAGTATTGGGCTATACGCTCTCCCACAGCTCACCTCTCTAGGTAAAGTTGTACCTGCATGTTTGTATACCTATCCACATCCACACATGCTTACCCCAGTGGGTACACACACCTTAAGTTCCCAGCAGACTTTCCCATATTTTTTATAGCCTGCAGTTTTGCTTATTTGTCTTGCACTTAAAGGGAAGGTGCAGTGTTTTTTATTTTTGTATTAATAATAGTCATCATGAAATCAAGTATTTTTAATACACAATTAAACTCTTATTTATTTAGTTTTTATTTCATTCTAGTTTTACTGAAGCACTGGGGGCTGCTATCTTGGATTTGCTATATGTAGCGACAGTTACCTCCTTTATGGCAGCCCCCTGTGCATTGACTCTGCTAGTCGGTCTTCGACTCTATAATTAATACAGGACAGCTCTCTGCTGTGACCTGGATGTACCCCCTGGGCTGTCCAGATCACAGCAGAGGAAGGAGATCAGCGCCATCTTTGTGCAGCTCACAGCACAGCATATGTTGTGTGCTGCACTTTCCCCCTGTCACCCGTTTGGCCTCTGTGAGTACCGGCGCCCCTTCCCCCACTGCCGCCCCTCCCCCTGCCACCACTGCTGCTGTCTCCAATGACACCTGCCCAGCGCCACAGCCAACTGCCACCACTACCCTCTCTCCACTCTCCTTGCCTCAGAGCATTGCGTGCAGGTTTTCATGCGTGCATGCAGAACATTGCGTGCGTACATGCAGAACATTTTGTGCGGGCGTGCGTATATGCAGAGCATTGCATGCAGGCTTGCGTGCATGTAGAGCAGTGCATGCATGTAGAGCATTTTGTGCATGCATGCAGAGCATTGCGTGTGGTCGTGCATACATACAGAACATTGAGTGCGGGCATACGTGCATGCAGAGCATTTTGTGCGTGCATGCTGGCATAAATGCATGCAGAGCATTGCGTATGGGTGTGCATGCATGTCGAATATTGCATGCAGGCATGCCTGCATGCAGAGCATTGTGTGCGTGCATGCAGAGCATTGTGTGCGTGTGTGGCAGAGCATTGTGTGCGTGTGTGTGGCAGAGCATTGTGTGTGTGCATGTGTGTTGCAGAGCATTGTGTGTGCGTGTGTGTGTGGCAGAGCATTGTGTGTGTGCTTGTGTCAGAGCATTGCGGGCGTGTATGTGGCAGAACATTGCGGGTGGGCGTGCATGCCATAGAGCATTACTGGACCGAGGCATGCAGAGCGCTATGTGGGGAGCACTATACAGCTGTCCTTGGTGACACTTTAAACATTTGTGGTCACCAGCAAAATGGCTCTGCACTGTGATCCTAAACTGTGTGATACTGCCTGCTGAGCTGTGTATCTAATCTGTGTGATACTGACTGCTGAGCTGTGTATTTAATCCTCTCCTGTGTGATACTGACTGCTGAGCTGTGTATGTAATCCTATCCTGTGTGATACTGTCTGCAGAGCTGTGTATCTAATCCTATTGTGTGTGATACTGTCTGCTGAGATGTGTATCTAATCCTGTCCTGTGTGGTACTGTCTGCTGAGTAGCTGTGTCTAATCCTATCCTGTGTGATACTGTCTGCTGAGTAGAGATGAGCGAACCGGTCCCGGTTCGGCTCGAGGCGGTTCGCCGAACGGGGGGTCTGGCTCGAGTTCGGCTCGTCGAACGTTCGACGAACCGAACTCGAGCCCATAGGAAACAATGGCAGGCAATCACAAACACAGTAAAACACCTAGAAAACACCCTCAAAGGTGTCCAAAAGGTGACAAACAACTCACAACACAACACAAACACATGGGAAAGTGACAAGGACATGTACTCATGCGAAAACAAAACAGCTGGACAAGGAAAAAGAGGAGGACACACAGATATAGGCATGGCACGCCCTTCTAAAGTCATGTAAAACACCGCAAGGTGACTCCAAGCGGAGTCTCCCTTTTTTCCAAAAATTGGGCCCCACACACCCACCCCTTCAGTGGCAGCAGTTGTGCCCCAGTTGTACACTTCACAGCTAGATTTGCATCAAGCACATTCAAAAATACGCCATTCTTATCCGTCCCCAGGATGACACCGGGGTAGGTAGCAAAGTCTTTCCTGATCCCAGCTCTGTTCATCTTGGCTTCTTTTAAAAACACAGCAAGCAAGGGTTACTCCAAGCGGAGTCTCCCTTTTTTCCAAAAATTGGGCCCCACACACACCCACCCCTTCAGTGGCAGCACTTGGGCCCCAGTTGTACACTTCACAGCTAGATTTGCATCAAGCACATTCAAAAATACGCTATTCTTAACCGTCCCCAGGATGACACCGGGGTAGGTAGCAAAGTCTTTCCTGATCCCAGCTCTGTTCATCTTGGCTTCTTTTAAAAACACAGCAAGCAAGGGTTACTCCAAGCGGAGTCTCCCTTTTTTCCAAAAATTGGGCCACACAGACACCCACCCCATCAGTGGCAGCACTTGGGCCCTAGTTGCAAACAGGATGTTTTGATTTGCATCAAGCACATTCAAAAATACGCTATTCTTAGCCGTCCACAGGATGACACCGGGGTAGGTAGCAAAGTCTTTCCTGATCCCAGCTCTGTTCATCTTGGCTTCTTTTAAAAACACAGCAAGCAAGGGTTACTCCAAGCGGAGTCTCCCTTTTTTCCAAAAATTGGGCCACACAGACACCCACCCCATCAGTGGCAGCACTTGGGCCCTAGTTGCAAACAGGATGTTTTGATTTGCATCAAGCACATTCAAAAATACGCTATTCTTAGCCGTCCCCAGGATGACACCGGGGTAGGTAGCAAAGTCTTTGCTGACCCATGACTTGTTCATCTTGGCTTCTTTTAAAAACAATGTAAGCAAGGGTTACTCCAAGCGGAGTCTCCCTTTTTTCCAAAAATTGGGCCACACAGACACCCACCCCATCAGTGGCAGCACTTGGGCCCTAGTTGCAAACAGGATGTTTTGATTTGCATCAAGCACATTCAAAAATACGCTATTCTTAGCCGTCCCCAGGATGACACCGGGGTAGGTAGCAAAGTCTTTGCTGACCCATGACTTGTTCATCTTGGCTTCTTTTAAAAACAATGTAAGCAAGGGTTACTCCAAGCGGAGTCTCCCTTTTTTCCAAAAATTGGGCCACACAGACACCCACCCCATCAGTGGCAGCACTTGGGCCCTAGTTGCAAACAGGATGTTTTGATTTGCATCAAGCACATTCAAAAATACGCTATTCTTAGCCGTCCACAGGATGACACCGGGGTAGGTAGCAAAGTCTTTCCTGATCCCAGCTCTGTTCATCTTGGCTTCTTTTAAAAACACAGCAAGCAAGGGTTACTCCAAGCGGAGTCTCCCTTTTTTCCAAAAATTGGGCCACACAGACACCCACCCCATCAGTGGCAGCACTTGGGCCCTAGTTGCAAACAGGATGTTTTGATTTGCATCAAGCACATTCAAAAATACGCTATTCTTAGCCGTCCCCAGGATGACACCGGGGTAGGTAGCAAAGTCTTTGCTGACCCATGACTTGTTCATCTTGGCTTCTTTTAAAAACAATGTAAGCAAGGGTTACTCCAAGCGGAGTCTCCCTTTTTTCCAAAAATTGGGCCACACAGACACCCACCCCATCAGTGGCAGCACTTGGGCCCTAGTTGCAAACAGGATGTTTTGATTTGCATCAAGCACATTCAAAAATACGCTATTCTTAGCCGTCCACAGGATGACACCGGGGTAGGTAGCAAAGTCTTTCCTGATCCCAGCTCTGTTCATCTTGGCTTCTTTTAAAAACACAGCAAGCAAGGGTTACTCCAAGCGGAGTCTCCCTTTTTTCCAAAAATTGGGCCACACAGACACCCACCCCATCAGTGGCAGCACTTGGGCCCTAGTTGCAAACAGGATGTTTTGATTTGCATCAAGCACATTCAAAAATACGCTATTCTTAGCCGTCCCCAGGATGACACCGGGGTAGGTAGCAAAGTCTTTCCTGATCCCAGCTCTGTTCATCTTGGCTTCTTTTAAAAACACAGCAAGCAAGGGTTACTCCAAGCGGAGTCTCCCTTTTTTCCAAAAATTGGGCCACACAGACACCCACCCCATCAGTGGCAGCACTTGGGCCCTAGTTGCAAACAGGATGTTTTGATTTGCATCAAGCACATTCCAAATCCACAAGCATTTACTCTCCCCAGGATGACACAGGGGTAGTAAATTCCTTCTGGATCCATGACTTGTTCATTTTGATGAACGTCAGTCTGTCCACATTGTCACTGGACAGACGCGTGCGCTTATCTGTCAGCACACACCCAGCAGCACTGAATACACGTTCAGAGACAACGCTGGCAGCTGGACACGACAAAATCTCCAAGGCGTAAGTTGCGAGCTCTGGCCATTTTTGTAGGTTTGAAGCCCAAAAGGAGCAAGGCTCCAGTTGCACAGTCATGGCATCGATGTTCATTTGGAGATACTCCTGTATCATCCTCTCCAGCCGTTGACTATGTGTCAGACTTGTTGTCTCTGGTGGCCTTGCAAAAGAGGGTCTAAAAAAATTATGAAAAGATTCCATAAAATTGCTGTTACCGGCACCAGAAAAGGTCCTACTGGTACGGGTAGACTGTTGAAGATGACGAGACCGTCCCATGTTTGTCAAGTTACAACTGGGAGATTCACTCCCTGCACCTGCACGGTTGTTTGGTGGAAAAGCCGAGCTAAGATCTAGTAACAGCTTCTGCTGATACTCCTGCATACGTGCGTCCCTTTCTATGGCTGGAATTATGTCACAAAATTTGGACTTGTACCGGGGATCTAATAGTGTGGCAATCCAGTAGTCATCATCACTTCTAATTTTGACAATACGACTGTCATGTTGGAGGTAGTGCAACAAAAAGGCACTCATGTGTCTTGCGCAGCCATGCGGACCAAGTCCATGCTGTGTTTGTGGCATAGAGGTGCTACCCGTTCTTTCTTCCTCTGACATCTGACCCCAACCTCTTTCAACTGAAATTTGACCAAGGTCTCCCTCATCCGCTGAGTCTTCCATGTCCATGGACAGTTCGTCCTCCATTTCTTCATGTTCTCCTGCACCTTGCTCAACATTTCGCCTGCTACTATGCGCCCTTGTCGATCCCTGTCCCCCATGGTCCCATGCCTGCTGCGTTGGTGATGATGAACGTCTGGACCTTGGTGATGTTGTTGTCCCTTGCGCATATGAATCCTCCTGTAGTTCCTCCCCTTCATGTTGTCCCACCCCCTGACTCCGAATAGTGTTTAGCGTGTGCTCCAGCATGTAAATGACTGGAATCGTCATGCTGATAATGGCATTGTCAGCGCTAAACATATTCGTCGCCATGTCGAAACTGTGCAGAAGGGTGCATAGGTCCTTGATCTGAGACCACTCCATCAGGGTGATCTGCCCCACCTCTGCATCTCGTTGGCCCAGGCTATACGTCATGACGTATTGCACCAGGGCTCTGCGGTGCTGCCACAGTCGCTGTAACATGTGGAGAGTTGAATTCCAGCGTGTCGCCACATCGCATTTCAGGCGATGAACCGGCAGGCCGAAAGACTTCTGGAGCGATGCAAGTCGCTCTGCTGCGGCGCTTGAACGGCGGAAGTGAGCTGACAGTTTTCGTGCCCTGTTCAGAAGGCCATCTAGGCCGGGATAGTGTGTTAAAAATTGCTGCACGACAAGGTTCAACACGTGAGCCATACAAGGTACGTGTGTCACCTTGCCCAGGCGAAGTGCCGCACCCAGGTTTGCAGCATTGTCGCACACGGCCTTACCAGGCTGCAGTTTGAGTGGAGACAACCATTTATTAAACTCGGACCGCAAAGCTGACCACAACTCCTCAGCTGTGTGACTCTTATTACCAAGACATGTCAAGCTAAAGACCGCCTGATGCCGTTGCGCTCTGCTGCCAGCATAGTAATGAGGGGTGCGTGATTCCTTCTGCGCAGTGAGAACGCTGGTGGCCTGACCAGGCAGGCTTGGGGCGGAGGTGGAGGACCCAGATGAGGTGGAGGATGCAGAAGCAGTGGCGGAACTTGGACAGACAGAGGATTGACACACAAGTCGTGGGGACGGCAAGACTTGTGCAGCAGACCCTTCACCATCTATCACCATAGTTACCCAGTGCCCAGTCAGCGACATGTAACGTCCCTGTCCATGCTTACTGGTCCAAGTATCGGTGGTGAAATGCACCCGTTCACACACAGAGTTTCTCAAGGAAGCGGTGATGTTGTGTGCGACATGCTGGTGTAGCGCGGGCACACCTTTCTTAGAGAAGTAGTGGCGACTAGGCATCTGGTACTGGGGCACAGCGACAGACATAAGGTCTCTAAAATCCTGTGTGTCCACTAGGCGGAAAGGCAGCATTTCGGTAGCCAACAGCTTACAGAGGGATAGAGTCAACCTCTTAGCTTTGTCATGGGTCGGAGGAAGTGGCCTTTTATTTGACCACATCTGAGGGACAGAGATCTGGCTGCTGTGTGTAGACGGTGTTGAGTAGGGTGTCCCTGGAAAAATGCAGGTTTGTGAGGAAAGTGCAGGCGGAGACATGATGTTGCCTTCATCCAACGTTGGTGCTATCGATGTCTGAGAGAGCTGTACACACTCACTTGTTTCCCCTTCCAAACCAACTGACGACCTTACAAGCAAACTGCCTGTTGCGGTTACAGTGGTGGAAGTTTTGCGTGGAAAAACAGGTGTGGCAGCTGTCCCCACAGTCCTAGAAGATGAAGAGCGCGCGGATGCAGTGGAAGGGGCGGGCGGTGGATGGTTCGCTCCGCTAGGCCGCATTGCAGCACGGTGAGCTTCCCACCGGGACTTATGATATTTATTCATGTGACGATTCATGGAAGAAGTTGTCAAACTGCTGAGCTTTTGACCTCTACTAAGAGAATCATGACAAATGTTACATATCACATGAGTTGGGCGATCTTTTTCGATGTGAAAAAAGGACCAGGCTAGGCAAGGCTTAGAGGCCATGCGACCTGTTGATCCACCCCGAATAATGCTCATAGGCAGAGTGGTGGCTGAGGATGCAGTTGTAGACGTGCTACCAGTGCTCCGACTCTGTCCAGGAAGGCGCAAGGTAACTTCGTCGTCGGTTGCATCCTCCTCCACCGCCTCTGTTGACCTCCTCGAGTGCCTGACTGGGGGTTGACAGTAGGTGGGATCTAGAACGTCATCATCAATTGTTGTGTTTGCACTCCCCTCCCCCTCAGACCGAGCCTCTTCTTGCCCTGACGGAATATTTAAGTTGTCATCCCAATCGGGTATCTGCGTCTCATCTTCATCAGTATGTTCCTCATTGTCTATAACCACAGGTGTTACAGTTTGTGACAAAGGGTCAACATTATGCTCAGAAACTTGGTCCTCACGGCCTGAATCTGAGTCACAAAGGTTCTGGGCATCACTGCAGACCATTTCCTGTTCTGTACTCACTGTAGCTTGGGAGCAGACCTCTGATTCCCAGGCTATAGTGTGACTGAACAGCTCTGCAGACTCAGCCATCTCAGTTCCACCATACTGTGCAGGGCTGATGGAGACTTCAGAGCTGGGAGAAATCAAGTGTGATTGGGATGACAACTCAGAGGACTGGTGTTTTTTGGATGCGGTACTTGAAGTGGCTGAGAGGGCACTTGTTGGACCACTTGAGATCCATTCAAGCATTTTCCTTTTTTGCCCATCATCTACCTTTCTTCCTGTTGTTCGTGTCCGTAAAAAAGGGAGCACATCGGATTGTCCACGGTAAGTAGTAGACATCTTACTTTTGCTGGTAGATGGTCTATCTTCAGCAGATGATAATGGAGCTTTGCCACCTTCCCCACGGACAAAACCTTTTTTGCCTTTTCCACCACGCCTCTTCCCCTTTCCACCAGCATCTGTCATTTTGCCACTCATGTTGATTGCGACAAGATTGTGGACTGAAAATGTGGTAGTAAAAATTGAGAGGTGGTGAAGATTGCAGTGGTGGTCTAGCTTTATTAACAGCAGAATAATAAAGAATAAATATCCCTGACAATGCAACTTAGTTATAATTAGTTGGAGTGTGCAACGCAGGCAGACTTGCTGCAAATGTGTTTGCACTAGTGGGACTATAGCAAAGTCCAATAGCCACGTATAGGATGCCACTAGGTACACTGAGTGTTTGCTAGTATAATGGCTTGGTTAGAATGAGTTGTAGTGTGCAACGCAGGCAGACGCGCTCTGCAAATGTCTTTGCACTAGTGGGACTATAGCAAAGTCCAATAGCCACGTATAGGATGCCACTAGGTACACTGAGTGTTTGCTAGTATAATGGCTTGGTTAGAATGAGTTGTAGTGTGCAACGCAGGCAGACGCGCTCTGCAAATGTCTTTGCACTAGTGGGACTATAGCAAAGTCCAATAGCCACGTATAGGATGCCACTAGGTACACTGAGTGTTTGCTAGTATAATGGCTTGGTTAGAATGAGTTGTAGTGTGCAACGCAGGCAGACGCGCTCTGCAAATGTCTTTGCACTAGTGGGACTATAGCAAAGTCCAATAGCCACGTATAGGATGCCACTAGGTACACTGAGTGTTTGCTAGTATAATGGCTTGGTTAGAATGAGTTGTAGTGTGCAACGCAGGCAGACGCGCTCTGCAAATGTCTTTGCACTAGTGGGACTATAGCAAAGTCCAATAGCCACGTATAGGATGCCACTAGGTACACTGAGTGTTTGCTAGTATAATGGCTTGGTTAGAATGAGTTGTAGTGTGCAACGCAGGCAGACGCGCTCTGCAAATGTCTTTGCACTAGTGGGACTATAGCAAAGTCCAATAGCCACGTATAGGATGCCACTAGGTACACTGAGTGTTTGCTAGTATAATGGCTTGGTTAGAATGAGTTGTAGTGTGCAACGCAGGCAGACGCGCTCTGCAAATGTCTTTGCACTAGTGGGACTATAGCAAAGTCCAATAGCCACGTATAGGATGCCACTAGGTACACTGAGTGTTTGCTAGTATAATGGCTTGGTTAGAATGAGTTGTAGTGTGCAACGCAGGCAGACGCGCTCTGCAAATGTCTTTGCACTAGTGGGACTATAGCAAAGTCCAATAGCCACGTATAGGATGCCACTAGGTACACTGAGTGTTTGCTAGTATAATGGCTTGGTTAGAATGAGTTGTAGTGTGCAACGCAGGCAGACGCGCTCTGCAAATGTCTTTGCACTAGTGGGACTATAGCAAAGTCCAATAGCCACGTATAGGATGCCACTAGGTACACTGAGTGTTTGCTAGTATAATGGCTTGGTTAGAATGAGTTGTAGTGTGCAACGCAGGCAGACGCGCTCTGCAAATGTCTTTGCACTAGTGGGACTATAGCAAAGTCCAATAGCCACGTATAGGATGCCACTAGGTACACTGAGTGTTTGCTAGTATAATGGCTTGGTTAGAATGAGTTGTAGTGTGCAACGCAGGCAGACGCGCTCTGCAAATGTCTTTGCACTAGTGGGACTATAGCAAAGTCCAATAGCCACGTATAGGATGCCACTAGGTACACTGAGTGTTTGCTAGTATAATGGCTTGGTTAGAATGAGTTGTAGTGTGCAACGCAGGCAGACGCGCTCTGCAAATGTCTTTGCACTAGTGGGACTATAGCAAAGTCCAATAGCCACGTATAGGATGCCACTAGGTACACTGAGTGTTTGCTAGTATAATGGCTTGGTTAGAATGAGTTGTAGTGTGCAACGCAGGCAGACGCGCTCTGCAAATGTCTTTGCACTAGTGGGACTATAGCAAAGTCCAATAGCCACGTATAGGATGCCACTAGGTACACTGAGTGTTTGCTAGTATAATGGCTTGGTTAGAATGAGTTGTAGTGTGCAACGCAGGCAGACGCGCTCTGCAAATGTCTTTGCACTAGTGGGACTATAGCAAAGTCCAATAGCCACGTATAGGATGCCACTAGGTACACTGAGTGTTTGCTAGTATAATGGCTTGGTTAGAATGAGTTGTAGTGTGCAACGCAGGCAGACGCGCTCTGCAAATGTCTTTGCACTAGTGGGACTATAGCAAAGTCCAATAGCCACGTATAGGATGCCACTAGGTACACTGAGTGTTTGCTAGTATAATGGCTTGGTTAGAATGAGTTGTAGTGTGCAACGCAGGCAGACGCGCTCTGCAAATGTCTTTGCACTAGTGGGACTATAGCAAAGTCCAATAGCCACGTATAGGATGCCACTAGGTACACTGAGTGTTTGCTAGTATAATGGCTTGGTTAGAATGAGTTGTAGTGTGCAACGCAGGCAGACGCGCTCTGCAAATGTCTTTGCACTAGTGGGACTATAGCAAAGTCCAATAGCCACGTATAGGATGCCACTAGGTACACTGAGTGTTTGCTAGTATAATGGCTTGGTTAGAATGAGTTGTAGTGTGCAACGCAGGCAGACGCGCTCTGCAAATGTCTTTGCACTAGTGGGACTATAGCAAAGTCCAATAGCCACGTATAGGATGCCACTAGGTACACTGAGTGTTTGCTACTATAATGGCTTGGTTAGAATGAGTTGTAGTGTGCAACGCAGGCAGACGCGCTCTGCAAATGTCTTTGCACTAGTGGGACTATAGCAAAGTCCAATAGCCACGTATAGGATGCCACTAGGTACACTGAGTGTTTGCTAGTATAATGGCTTGGTTAGAATGAGTTGTAGTGTGCAACGCAGGCAGACGCGCTCTGCAAATGTCTTTGCACTAGTGGGACTATAGCAAAGTCCAATAGCCACGTATAGGATGCCACTAGGTACACTGAGTGTTTGCTAGTATAATGGCTTGGTTAGAATGAGTTGTAGTGTGCAACGCAGGCAGACGCGCTCTGCAAATGTCTTTGCACTAGTGGGACTATAGCAAAGTCCAATAGCCACGTATAGGATGCCACTAGGTACACTGAGTGTTTGCTAGTATAATGGCTTGGTTAGAATGAGTTGTAGTGTGCAACGCAGGCAGACGCGCTCTGCAAATGTCTTTGCACTAGTGGGACTATAGCAAAGTCCAATAGCCACGTATAGGATGCCACTAGGTACACTGAGTGTTTGCTAGTATAATGGCTTGGTTAGAATGAGTTGTAGTGTGCAACGCAGGCAGACGCGCTCTGCAAATGTCTTTGCACTAGTGGGACTATAGCAAAGTCCAATAGCCACGTATAGGATGCCACTAGGTACACTGAGTGTTTGCTAGTATAATGGCTTGGTTAGAATGAGTTGTAGTGTGCAACGCAGGCAGACGCGCTCTGCAAATGTCTTTGCACTAGTGGGACTATAGCAAAGTCCAATAGCCACGTATAGGATGCCACTAGGTACACTGAGTGTTTGCTAGTATAATGGCTTGGTTAGAATGAGTTGTAGTGTGCAACGCAGGCAGACGCGCTCTGCAAATGTCTTTGCACTAGTGGGACTATAGCAAAGTCCAATAGCCACGTATAGGATGCCACTAGGTACACTGAGTGTTTGCTAGTATAATGGCTTGGTTAGAATGAGTTGTAGTGTGCAACGCAGGCAGACGCGCTCTGCAAATGTCTTTGCACTAGTGGGACTATAGCAAAGTCCAATAGCCACGTATAGGATGCCACTAGGTACACTGAGTGTTTGCTAGTATAATGGCTTGGTTAGAATGAGTTGTAGTGTGCAACGCAGGCAGACGCGCTCTGCAAATGTCTTTGCACTAGTGGGACTATAGCAAAGTCCAATAGCCACGTATAGGATGCCACTAGGTACACTGAGTGTTTGCTAGTATAATGGCTTGGTTAGAATGAGTTGTAGTGTGCAACGCAGGCAGACGCGCTCTGCAAATGTCTTTGCACTAGTGGGACTATAGCAAAGTCCAATAGCCACGTATAGGATGCCACTAGGTACACTGAGTCTTTGCTAGTATAATGGCTTGGTTAGAATGAGTTGTAGTGTGCAACGCAGGCAGACGCGCTCTGCAAATGTCTTTGCACTAGTGGGACTATAGCAAAGTCCAATAGCCACGTATAGGATGCCACTAGGTACACTGAGTGTTTGCTAGTATAATGGCTTGGTTAGAATGAGTTGTAGTGTGCAACGCAGGCAGACGCGCTCTGCAAATGTCTTTGCACTAGTGGGACTATAGCAAAGTCCAATAGCCACGTATAGGATGCCACTAGGTACACTGAGTGTTTGCTAGTATAATGGCTTGGTTAGAATGAGTTGTAGTGTGCAATGCAGGCAGACGCGCTCTGCAAATGTCTTTGCACTAGTGGGACTATAGCAAAGTCCAATAGCCACGTATAGGATGCCACTAGGTACACTGAGTGTTTGCTAGTATAATGGCTTAGTTATCAGTTGGAGTGTGCAGAGGACAAGAGGGTACAGTGGCAGGATTGTGGTGCTCTGGGTAGAGGAATGGAAGACTGCCTTTCTATTCCCTCCTAATGGTGAAATGCAGGTAGGAAATCCCTGACCTGGGCTACACAGACGCTGTTGCTGTTTGCAGGACCTGTCACCTATGGCTCTCTGACCCTGCCGGTTGGAGCCCTTAAAAGGACTGCTATAAAGTGCTCTCCCTAAGCTGTCTAACGCTGTGTATGCAGCGCATACAGCTGTATCGGCTATAGGACTCAGGAAGACGGAGCTGCGACAGTGATGTCTGACACCAAAGACGCAGAAGGCAGATAATGGCGTCCGTGAAGAAAATGTCCGGTTTTATAATGCAGGGACATGTGACATGCAGATCCTATCACACATGCCGTTGCTTCTCTGGCTCAAAGTCCACTTAGCTGTGTGTGTGTCTGGGATTGGCTGACATGCTGGCCCGCCCCACAAGACGCGCGCGCTTAGGGAAGGAAGACAAGAAAAAAAAAAAAAAAAAAATGGCGATCGCCATTATAGAAACAGCAGTGATCTGAAGGCGCTGTTCACGCACACTATACACTGAAATGTGATAATAGTTTGATTCACAGAGTGACTTACACTATTACAGCAGAAACCAAGCTATGATTTAGCTGTTTTTTGGCTGCTAGAACCGTTCTCGAACGTTTCTAGAACTACCGAGCTTTTGCAAAAAGCTCGAGTTCTAGTTCGATCTAGAACATGCCCCAAAATCACTCGAGCCGCGAACTGGAGAACCACGAACCACGAACCGCGCTCAACTCTACTGCTGAGCTGTGTATCTAATCCTCTTCTGTGTGATACTGTCTGATGAGCTGTGTATCTTATCCTATCCTGCGTGATACTGTCTGCAGAGCTGTGTATCTAATCCTATTGTGTGTGATACTGTCTGCTGAGATGTGTATCTAATCCTCTCCTATGTGATACTGTCTGTTGAGCCTTGTATCTAATCCTGTCCTATGTGATACTGTCTGCTGAGGCGTGTATCTAATACTATCCTGTATGATACAGTCTGCTGAGCTATGTATCTAATCCTATCCAGTGTGGTACTATCTGCTGAGCTGTGTATCTAATTCGCCTCTATGAGATACTGTCTGCTGAGTCTTGTATCTAATCCTGTCCTATGTGATACTGTCTGCTGAGCCATGTATCTAATACTATCCTGTGTGATACAGCCTGCTGAGCCGTGTATCTAATACTCTATGTGATACTGTCTGCTGAGCTGTGTATTTATCCTATCCTGTGTGATACTGTCTGCTAAGCCATGTATCTAATCCTCTCTTGTGTGATACTGCCTGCTGAGCTGTATCTAATCCTATCCTGTGTGAAACTGTCTGCTGAGCCTTGTATCTAATCATGTCCTATGTGATACTGTCTGCTGAGCTGTGTATTCTTTTTTTCCTGTGTGATACTGCCTGCTGCATTATGTATCTAATCCTCTCCTTTGTGATACTGTCTCCTGAGCTGGGTATCTAATCCTATCCTGTGTGATACAGTCTGCTGAGCTGTGTATTAATCCTATCTTGTGTGATACTGCCTGCTGAGCTGTATCTAATCCTATCCTATGTGATACTGTCTCCTGAGCTGGGTATGTAATCCTATCCTGTGTGATACTGTCTCCTGAGCTGGGTATCTAATCCTATCCTGTGTGATACTGCCTGCTGTCCTTGGTGACACTTTAAACATTTGTGGTCACCAGCAAAATGGCTCCGCACTGTAATCCTGCACTTCATTTTCTCCTATCCTGTTGGAAACACCCAGATTGGGAAGGGGAGGTGACATCACAGGAGAACACATTCTGCCCACTTTACTGCAGCTGTAATCCAGGCTAGTTCTACAGTAGGATTTCTGTAGGATTTCAGCAGCTGCTCCCCCTAGTGTTTAAGAGTGGAAAATATCAAACCTTTTATTTTTTTATATAATTAAAAACAAATAATAATATTTAAAGAAAACATTAAAACATTAATTCTTTACATTTTTTCAGTTATTGAAATTATTTTTTTTGGACGATACCTTCCCTTTAAGGTTAATATTCCCTCCACCGGATTCTCATCCAGCGCAGGACACCATTCATCATATCACCAGGCCAGGTCAGATTACCAACTACTTTATTACTGAAAATCCATCAAGATTTTTCCCAAGCTAATGACAGTACCTGCATCCATATACAACATAACTTCATGTTTTTTTACAGTCACCTTTGTATTTAGTTTCTCCCCATCACTGGACTCACTCTTCCTTAAAGGAGTTTGCCATCCCCTGCGACACACTATAGTGACAGGCGAGTCTGCCTTTCCTTATTCACTCTAAACTTGTTGTTTCTAATGCAAGTCCATGTACCATTCATAATCCATCCTACAATTTTTAAACAATTCTTTTTCATACAGGATTAAATCTACCTCTGCACCTTCCAGTTTCCCATCCCACTCCTGCATTGCATCCATCAGGTATTTATTCATCCACATTAATCCCATTCTATCCAATGAGTTAGCACGGTAGTTCAAAAAGATTATACTTCCTCTCTATGTAACAGGCTCTACACGGACCCTGTCTACCAGCTGCAGCACCTCATCATTCACAAGCCTCATTGCCCATAAAACTATTTTATTGTTATTTTAGCAATTTTATAAAATAAATTCAAAACATTTTTTTTATTTCCTTGGCTGGTTTTTCTCCTTTTTTCCCATTCCCTTTTTTCCTTTGCCTATTTCCTCTCATTTATTAAGCCTTTTAGAGCATCAGTTTCCCTGGTTGATTTGCAAGTATTGGGCTTAGCCAGCTATGTGCTGCCCCTGAGGCGTCAGATGCCACAGGGTACTGTATCCAGTTACAGATGCAGTACTTATCCAGGGTTTCTGGGAGACCAGTGCCGGTAAACACCAAACAACAAACACAACAAAACACATTTCTTTGCGCTATTTCCAGACTGGGTAACAGGCTAGAGACGGATCTGTTGATGGCCACGGTATTGTTCAGGACTTATCCAATCCCGCTAGTCAGAAACCCGGGAGGGGGAGGGCTGCCTGCTATACGGGCCAGGACTGTGAGAGAAGGTGGGGACCCCAAAACGCTTCAGGCTACGGGGACCAACCAAATACATCAAGGTGCATGGAGGAAGAGCCTGCAGGCATAAAGAACAATTTGTGAGTAAAGACATCTTGAACCACAGTCCTCATGTCATCTGAATTCTTCCTGCACCCTGTCAGCCCTGGAGAATACCGCCAGTAGAACTATAACTCCCATCCATTCTGCTCCTGCTCCTGTAGTCCACCCAGTTCCTACCACAGACTCTCTTAATGCTTGCCCTGGGGTTACCCGCTCCACCTATGGGGAGCAGAAACACCTCAGCTGCCACAACACCAGCCTCAGTCCTGTCCAGCAGCCGCAGCCCTTTAGCCGCAAAAGCACAGGTGGCATCACAAACTTTATTCCATTATAAATATAATCATCATCCCCTTTATTTAAAGACACCGCCAGGGTCACGGAGTCGGGCCCTGCCACCGCTGATGTCCCCAGATTAGTCAGGCCCGATTTTGAGTACCTTAGGGCCCTGGTGCGGGCGTGTCAATTATATTCCAAAAACTTAAGTAAAATATTTTTAAAACTTTATGCAACTTAAAAAAAATATATAAATATATATTAATCTATATTATATAATATAATATATTAATATATTAATTCTTTTAGCCCTAGCTGTATGCTTTATCTTGGCTGTGTATCAAACTATGGGGATCCCACTAAGGCCTTTTAAAATCATTTAAATAAATAATTTTAACAGCTGTCTGTTCCCACACTGATACCTCAGGTGAACTTATCATAGGTGAGATCATTAAACTCACCTGAGGTGAAACCATTGAATTTAGTGAACTCACCTGAGATAAACTCATTGAAATCAATGCCTGATTACTGGATTAGGCTATGTGTGCAAATTGAATATTTGGTTGCAGAACTTTCTGCATGAAATCTGCATCTCCTGGCAGAATAACGAGTCATAAATGTGTCAAGAATGTATCCCGGTTTTGGTGCGTTTTTCTGCCCATAGATGCAGGTTTGATGCATTTCTAATTTCTAATTTCTGCAACCAAATAGTCAACATGCGCACATAGTCTAATCTATTAATCTGTATATAAAACGTAACCTTTACTTGATTAGTTTAGAAAGACTGTGTGCTCATAAAAAACAAACCCAACAACAACAACAAACCAACAAATATAAACATGTATGTAAATAGGTAAGACAGCAGTATGAGGTGCCAGAAATTCGACCTCCAAAATCACAGTTGTATATACCGCCAATAGCATATGCTTCTATCAATACAATACATCAAAAATTCAGCAGCAATATGTTATTTGAAAATATAGGTGATGTAAATATCAGGAATAGTGATGGGCGAACCCCCCCGATGTTCGGGATCGGTAGCTTCACCCAAGCTTTTTGTAAAGTTCGAGTTCGGGGCGAAAGATAACGCGAACTTGCGTCTGAACCCCAAAGTGGGGGGCTGTAAAATAAAGAATATAGCTTCTGCTTCTGGGTCTGATCATTAACTTCTGTTAGTATTCACTGCACTGCTTATGCTAAGCCATGGATCCGATTGAACTTTGACTGTCACAGTCAGCCTGCTTCTCACTCTGTAGAGATGCTTGTCTGTACAGATCGATGAAGCAGAGCTAACATTGCTCTCCCTGTGGACTATATCGGACTAAGGATTTTTTATAATAATGATAGAGTCTCTAAATTGTTTTTGTTTTATTTCTAATAAAAAACCTTTTTTATGTGTTGTGTTTTTTTTACTGTTTACTAGAAATTCATGGTGGCCATTTCTAATTTGACGTGACACAATGAATCTCGGGCTTAGTACCAGCTGATAATACAAAGCTTGCCCTAACCCCTTTATTACTCAGCATGCCACCGCCATCAGGGAGAGGAAAGTCATCTCTGCTTCATTGCTTCATCGCTCTGTACAGACAAACGTCTCTACAGAGCGAGAAGCAGGCTGACACTGACAGTGACAGTCAAAGTTCAATGGAGCCCATGGCTAAGTCATGGACTCGGGTGAACCCTGATGTCACCATGAACACCGCAGTAAAAAGCCGAAGGCTGCCGAGTAGAGATGAGCGATGTTCGAGGTTCGCCAATTTCATGTTCGAGTGATTCTGGGGGGGGGGGTGTGTTCGACGAACTCGAACTTTTTGCTAAAAGTTCGGCAGTTAGAGTTACGTTTGTGAACAGTTCGAGCACCAAAAAACCAAAAACATTGCTGTCTGCATGAGCCCTGCGTCCCCAGCACAATCCCTCTCTCTTTCCTACTCACCGATCACGGGCGCCTCACTGCACGCTGTCACAAATCTGCGGCGGCTTTTTCTTTTTTGAAAATGGCTGCCGCTTCATTAGTCATTCAGTTATTCCGTGCTTTCCCCTCACACCAGCGTCCATGATTGGTTGCAGTCAGATATGCCCCCACGATGAGTGACAACTGTCTCACTGCAACCAATCACAGCCACTAGTGGGCGGGTCTATATCGTGCAGTAAAATAAATAAATAATAATAAAATATTTGATACCAGCCAGGATAAAGCCACACAGCTGAAGGCTGGTATTGTCAGGATGGAGAGCACCACATTATGGGGACCCCACCACCCTAACAATATCACCCAGTAGCCGCCTGGAATTGCCGCATCCATTAGATGAGGGAGTCCCGGGACTCTACCCAGCTCATCCTGAATTGCCCTGGTGCGCTGGCAATCGAGGTAATAATGGGGTTAATCATGCCAGGCGAGATACCTTCCATGATTAAACTGTAAGTGAAAGTAAAGAAACACACAGCGAAAAATCCTTTATTTGGAATAAAAGACAAAAAAAATCCTCTTTCCCCATTTTATTAAAATCTACAAATACCCCTCCAGGTCCGAAGTAGTCCACACAACACTGTCAGCTCTGCTACAGAACACGAGTGCCCTGTGTCCTCTCCACGTAGCACACGAAGAGAATCGCGCTGTCACCTCAGACTTCAGTTTGCTTTGCAGATCTCAAGTTAACGAAATTAGAGCCAGTGGCTAAATGGATAGAGTGCTCGCCTAAGAAGCATACCTTCACGAGTTCAAGTCCCGGCTGTGTCGGTAAAGATTTTTTTTTATTTTCAAATTTAAATCAATTAATTATTATTCTTTATTTATAATTAATTATAAAATATTATTATTTTAATTATGCACAGAGGGGAGTATCCGGACATCATCTATGAGCCGCTTCATGGAATGAGACTGCATTCTTTCTTTCTTTTTCTTTTTCTTTCTCTCTCTCTCTTCATTTTTTTTTTTGCACTGATGCATCAGCTCATTGTATAAAAGCCGTTTATGTGATTCAGGTCCTTGAATATGACACATCATCTGATCGTTTTGCCTTCTAGCAAACCGATCAGGTGATATTGGATCCAGATTGGATGACGTGGGACCCTTGACCCAGGATTACTGCGGAGGGGGCTTCAGTATTTCAATAAAGATGGAGTCACTAATTGTGTTGTGTTTTATTTCTAATAAAAATATTTTTCAGTGTTGTGTTTTTTTTATCTGTACTAGAAATTCATGGTGGCCATGTCTAATATTGGCGTGACACCATGAATTTCGGGCTTGGGGCCAGTTGATAATATACAGCTATCCCTAACCCCATTATTACCAAGTGAGCCACCCATCACCAGGGCAGCTGGAAGAGTTTGAACCAGCGCCAGAAGATGGCGCTTCTATGAAAGCGCCATTTTCTGGAGCGGCTGCGGACTGCAATTCGCAGCAGGAGTGCCCAGAAAGCTTGGGCACCCTGAGCTGCAGATTTCAATCCCCAGCTGCTTAGTTGTACCTGGCTGGACACAAAAATTGGGCGAAGCCCACGTCATTTTTATTTTTAATTATTTCATGAAATTCATGAAATAATTTAAAAAAAAAAAGGCTTCCCTGTATTTTTGGTTCCCAGCCGAGTACAAATAGGCAGCTGGGGGTTGGGGGCAGCCCGTGGCTGCCTGCTGTACCTGGCTAGCATACAAAAACATGGCAAAGCCTACGTAATTTTTTGGGGGGCAAAAAACTCCTGCATGCAGTCCTGGATGGAGTATGCAGAGCCTTGTAGTTCTGCAGCTGCTGTCTGCCTCCAACCCCCAGCTGCCTATTTGTACCCGTCTGGGAACAAAAAAAAATAGGGAAGCCCTTTTTTCAATTATTTCATAAATATTTATGAAATAATTAAAAAGAAAATTGACATGAGCTTCGCCCCATTTTTGTGTCCAGCCAGGTACAACTAGGCAGCTGAGGATTGGAATCCACAGCACTGGTTAGCCCAAGCTTTCTGGGCCCTTCTGCTGCAAATTGCAGTCCACAGCCACCCCAGAAAATGGCGCTTTCATAGAAGCACCCTCATCTGGCGCTGTATCCAACTCTTATAGCAACCCTGAGCCGGGTGGCTTGCTAAGTTCTGCCCACCTGTCACTCTGCACACATTACCCCGCTAGGCTCCGCCCACCTGGCACTCTGCACACATGGTCCCGCTCGGCTTTCCTGGGGTGATGAAGTCCCGACCTCAGCGCTGTCACTGTCCTCCATGGCCGCCGCTTGTCACATCACC
Organism: Anomaloglossus baeobatrachus; assembly: GCF_048569485.1. NCBI lineage: Eukaryota > Metazoa > Chordata > Amphibia > Anura > Aromobatidae > Anomaloglossus > Anomaloglossus baeobatrachus. The sequence goes on along the minus strand of NC_134354.1, from coordinate 154,976,277 downwards.
TTCTCTCGCTTCCGACCCGAGACTGACTAGCGGTGACGTCACGGGCCGCTCGCGATACTTGGCTGTGAAGATGATTGAAGTCAGTGTGCAGGAGATCAGCGCAGGTAATGTACCTCGCTGACAGCAGCACTTGTCATCCCCTGCAGTGACCTGGGCTGACCCATTGATGTTAGCTCAGGTCACTGCACTGCTCTCCCAGCCAATGGGGAACATCTTGCTCTTCATTGACTGGGACAGTGTGGATTGTCATGGCAACCCCTTGGATTACACCAGACCTGGATTTGTTTTTCTTTCTAATAAATTGGTTAAAGGGGGAATGTATTGGGGAGTGTTTTTTCAAATAAAAATATTTTTTATTTCTTACTGACTGGGTTGGTGATGTCGGGTATCTGATAGACGCCTGACCTCACCAACCCCAGGGCTTGGTACCAGGTGACATTATACATCTGGTATTAACCCCATATATTACCCCGTTTGCACCTCACCAGGGCACGGGATGAGCTGGGGCGAAGCGCCAGGATTGGCACATCTAATGGATGCGCCACTTCTGGGGCGGCTGCGGCCTGCTATTTTTAGGCTGGGGAGAGTCCAATAACCATGGACCTCCCTAGTCTGAGAATATCAGACCCCAGCTGTCTGCTTTACCTTGGCTGGTGATCCAATTTTGGGGGGACCCCTACGTGTTTTTTTTTTTAATTATTTATTTAATTTAAAATAACAGCGTGGGGTGCCTCAGTTTTGGATTACCAGCCAAGGTGAAGCTGCCAGCTGTGGTCTGCAGGCTGCAGCCGTCTGCTTTACCCTAACTGGCTACAAAAATAGGGGGAACCCTACGTCATTTTTTTTTTCATTTTTTTGGCTAAATACAAAGCTAAGCACCTCTTAGTGCCACATGAAAGGCACCAAAGGGTGCAAAATTACAAAATGCAGGAAAGTGGGACATTATGTGTCTTTCTGCCATTATAATGACAGAAAAGACTGATATGAAGTGTACAAACACTGTAAAATCACCAGAGCACTCTACGCTGTGAAAAGCAGTAGAAAATGGCACTGGAGTGCACATGTGACCGCCTCATGTAGGTTGAAGCTATGGATCCTGGGTAAATTTATGTATTATCCCTCCTTTAGTTTTTTTGCAGTAAGCAAAAAAACCAGAAGGCACACGGATGACAAACAGATGACATACGGACCGTCTACGGAACGGAAACGGATGCCACATGGATGCACCCGTGAAAAAAACGGACTGTTTTTTGCAGACTGCAAAAATGGATTGGTCGTGTTAATGTAGCCTTATTCTGATCTGCCGTTTATAAACAGAAGGCAGAAATAAGTGAATAGCGCCCCCCAGCGTCAGAAAATCTCCGTGGTTTCAGGCGTAGCTGAGACCATGGAGATCCTGATTCAGGACGGTTTTTCCGGTCCCCGCTCACGTGATCACAGGTATACACCGTACACCGATGATCACATTACAGTAAATGACAGTGTCGGTAAAAAATTATTTATCTCCGATCTGGCATGAACAAACATGATAAATCTCCTCCCCGGTCCCCTCCGGTCCCCCGGTGTCGCCAAAGTGCCCCCCTGATGCCCTCCCAGAAATCCAAGATGGCCGCGCGCACAGCAGCGCGCCGGCCGCATTCACCCTACTCTGATTTCTGTCGCATGTGCCATGACACATGCGACAGAAAACTCCTCCCTAGGCCCTGCCAGGTCAACCCCTATAACCCCACCGGTGTTCCCCGGTGTCCCACGGTACCTGTGCAGCGTTGATGCCCCGCGGCCCTCTCCTTCACAATAGACGCTGCCGCATGCACAGAGCGGCTGTCAGCTCAAGTTCCTGTGTTCAGACACAGTGAGTGGTGGTTATGCATCTGTAAGCTAAATGGGCGGCACGGTGGCTCAGTGGTTAGCACTGCAGTCTTGCAGCACTGAAGTCCTGGGTTCAATTCCCACCAAGGACAGCATCTGCAAGGAGTTTGTATGTTCTCCCCGTGTTTGCGTAGGTTTCCTTTGGATACTCTGGTTTCCTCCCACACTCCAAATACAAACAGATAGGGAATTTAGATTATGAGCCCCAATGGGGACAGTGTTCCCAATGTATGCAAAGCGCTATGGAATTATTAGCGCTAAATAAATGAATACATTATTATTATTATTACTGCAATGCCCTGCTCATGAGTTAAGGAACATAGTTGATCAGGAGAGCTATATACTACATTTCCAAATGGAGGTATTTGATTTTATAGTTGCCCTGCTGAACGACTACCAAACATGAGAATCCGTTATACGCCACAAGAAAACACATCTAAATAGCGAGCTCTGTTGTTTAGTATTCATTCAGCTGCATAACTGGACTTAAAGGGGTATTCCATCTCCAAGATCCTATCCCCAATATATAGTAGGTGGAATAGCAATAATAACAGCAAATACCAATATTTGAAAATGTAGAATAGTTCTCCTGATTAGGCATGCCCTTACCTCATGAGCAGGGCATTGCAGCTTTGGTAGCAACCGTTACGACATGGACTCTGCTGCTGTGGACCCGGGAAGAGTGGGTGCAGATTCATTGCACCCACACTCCTCACATGGAGGGTCTGCACTCCTAGAAAATGGGGGATACGTTCCCATTTTTTCCTTACAATAAATTTGTGAAAGAGGGAATGTTTTGGGGAGTTTTCTTTCAAATACATTTTTTTTGTCGATTTCTTTTGTTAGTACTGACAGTTTGTGATGTTAGGTATCTGATAGACACCATCACATCACAAACTGCTGGGCTTGATGTCAGGTGACTTTACAACTAGTATCAAGCCCATTTATTACCCCGTTTGCCACTGCACCAGGGCACGGGATGAGCTGGGGTGAAGCGCCAGGAGTGGCGCATCTAGTGCATGCGCCACTTCTAGGGCACCTGTGGCCTGCTATTTTTAGGCTGTGAAGGCCCAATAACTATGGGCCTTCCCACCCTGAGAATACCAGACCATAGCTGTCCGATTTACCTTGGCTGGTGATCCAATTTGGGGGGGACCCTACTTTTTTTTTTGTAATTATTATTATTTATAAAATAATTATAAAAAAAGAGCCTGGGGTGACCTCCACATTGGATCCCCAACCACGGTAAAGCTGCCAGCTGTGGTTTTCAGGCTACAGACGTCTGCTTTACCCTAGCTGGCTATCAAAAATGGAGGGACCCAACATCATTTTTTTTTAACTATTTTTTAAATAGAAAAAATTAATGGGCTTCCCTGTATTTTGATTGCCAACCAAGGTAACGCCAGGCAGATGGGGGTGGCAAGCCATAGCTGTCTGCTTTATCTGCACTGAGAATCAAAAATAACGCGGAGCGCTACGTCATTTTTTTTAAAGATTTATTTTTACAGCACTGTCATGTCAGGCAATCAAAATACAGGGAAGCCCTTTTTGATTTTAGTTATTTAAATAAATAATTAAAAAAAATATATATGGGCTCCCGCTGCATTTTTTGTATTGCTAGCTAAGGGTAATCCAAGCAGCTACTGGCTGCTAACCCCCACTGCTTTTTGTTACCTTCACTGGCAATGGAAAATCCAGGGAATCATTTTTTAGTTTTTTTGCCAAAAAACTACAAAAAAAATGACGTGGGCTTCGCCACATTTTTGTATGCTAGCCAGGTACAGCAGGAAGATATGGCTGCCCCCAACCCCCAGCTGCCTATTTGTACCCGGCTGGGAACTAAAAATATAGGGAAGCCCTTTTTTTAATTAATTCATGAATTTTATGAAATAATTAAAAAAAAAAAACGACGTAGGCTTCGCCCCATTTTTGTGTCCAGCCGGGTACAACTAGGCAGCTGGGGATTGGAATCCACAGCACAGGTTAGCCCGAGTTTTCTGGACCCCTCTGCTGTGAATTGCAGTCCGCAGCCGCCCAGAAAATGGCGCTCTCATAGAAGCGCCATCATCTGGTGCTGTATCCAACTCTTCCAACAGCCCTAGAGTCGGGTGGCTTGTTGAGTAATCATGAGTCAATACTGGCTTTGTTTTACTAGCCAGTATTAAGCCAGAGATTCTTCATGTCAGGCACGTTTGACCCGGCCATTAAGAATCTCCATTAAAGGGTTAAAAAAAAACACCACACAGAGAAAAAATACTTTAATAGAAATAAATACACAGACTCATTAGAGACTCCATCTTTATTACCCCTTGTCACCCCTCCATGATCCTGCTCTTCTGTCTTCTTTCCCCTTCAAAACATGCAGCTCTGCTCCATCAGACAGCACAGCTGCATGGGGGAAGACGCTGTCCTCCGTGCAGAAATCACTCTGTGAGAGTGACCACAGGCTCCCGGCTGTAAGCGGTGGCACGGGTTGCCATAGCAACGCTTCTCCGATCACGTGATTCCGGTGCCACTGCGTGCTGGTAGCGGGACGTCCCCGTCACCACTACCAAGCGCGTTGCTATGGCAACGGTGATCTCCGTGATTGACCGGCTGTGGCAGCCGGTCAGGAGCCGGCTTCTGTGGACGCTGGTAACTACGGAAAAACATCGGGTAACCAAGAAGCCCTTTCCTTGGTTACCCGATGTTTACCGTAGTTACCAGCGACCGCCGCTCTCACGCTGCCAGTGCCAGCCCTCTGCACACATAGCCAGACTACACATCGGGTTAAATTAACCCGATGTGTACTCTGGCTAGGAGTGCAGGGAGTCAGCGCTAAGCGGTGTGCGCTTGTAACCAAGGTAAATATCGGGTTGGTTATTCGATATTTACCTTAGTTACCAAGCGCAGCATCGCTTCCACGCATGCTGCTGGCTGGGGGCTGTGGTCACTGGTTGCTGGTGAGATCTGCCTGTGTGACAGCTCACCAGCAACCAGCGATCCCTGCCAGATCAGGTTGCTGGTGGGATTGCTGGAGTGTCGCTTACTGTGACGGTACCTTAAGGGAACGGGGAAGCAGAGCGGGGAGTCGAGCTAGAGAATGTCGCCGGTACACGGCGATACACAAACGTGCACCGTGTAACAGAGAGATGCAATGACAGGTCCTACATGACGCGTCGTAGTCATGTGACCAGTCTGTAGCCAATGAGATAACAGGCACGTGACTGGTCACATTGCTATTTTTCACGTCACGATAGGTCCTGCATCACTGCTGGCAGTGCTGGTTACCGGGAGGATTCAGCGATCATCGGATGGAATAGCGGCAGGAGACAGAGTGCAGGAGGGATCGCGGGGACCAGTAAGTGTTATGGCAATGTTTATTAACTGTATGTGTACATTTATAATGTGTTTTAATGTGTTTGTGATTGCCTCCTATTGTTAACTATGCGGTTCGAGTTCGGTTCGTCGAACGTTCGCCGAACCAAACTCGAACAAGACCTCCGTTCGTCGAACCGAACTCGAGCCGAACCACGGCCGGTTCGCTCATCTCTACTTGCTACCAGAACTTATAAAAAACCTACTTCCTCTAGCTCTCTTTTACCTTGAGACAATAACTACCCTCCACCTCTGAGAAAAGAAATACCTAAGGGACAATATTTAAGGATTTAATGCAACTTTTCCCAAAAGTGGGATTTCTTCGATTAGGCAAGTGATCTTAGACATCGCTTTAGAGAAAGGGGCTATCCTGACCTTTTATTAAGGGCTGCCTTTAGAGAGGCCAAAGAAAGAGAGAGGGAGCGTCTCTTGGTACCATCCCAATCCCATCAAACTGATAATGAGATTCAATATGCCACTACTTCTAATAACTCCTCTGGTTCTATTTGTGCCATATTACAGAAGCATTGGCAAATCTTGCAGATAGATGGGGATATTGGAGGACTCATTGGTACATAACCCAAATGCACCTATAGACGTGACAGGTCCCCCTACAGGACAGACTGGTTCACAGTCATTTAAAAACCACCCAAATCAACTACTTGGTTCCTCTCAGAGATAGTGGTATCTTTTAGATGTCATGTCTGTGTGGCATGTCCTGTCATCCTTACAGGTAAGTCTTTTTTCAGTCATGTTACGGGAAAAACGTTTAGGATTCAATCCTTTATAAATTGTCGTACCAGTGGGGTTACTTATGAAGCCACCTGTTCTTGTAATCTTGAGTATATCGGCAAAAACTGTCATGAACTATGAAGGAGAATAGATGAACATGACAGAGATATTAAAATCCAAAGAGACACCACCTTATCAAAGCACATCAACTAGGCCCAGATGGGCAGCATCAAGGATCTCACCTTCATGGGTATTGAGATGGTAAAACCCCCTTCTAGAGGTGGTAATTGGGGCCACCTCTTACTCCAACTTGAATAATTTTGAACATACTACCTAAAGACTCAGACCTCACTGGCCTAATGAAATACTTATCTTTGGTTGTTTCCTTTAATAGGGTGTAAAAGGGCCAGTAAGGGTCAGATGACTTTGAGTGGGGGAGCCATGATGTGACGGTTAGGGTGCTGACCTCCTCTGGCAGGTAGGTTTACTCTTTAGGTGTGTTATAGGTCTATTCTTCATGGTTTTTATCCTTGCACCTCATGGGTCCTCCTTTATTCCAGCATCTCTTACTTCCCTATATCAGTGTTCTACTGAATATCATGACTGACTTTGCCAGCTTTTGTGATGCATACATTTTTACCTAATTTACTAATGTAATCAAGTATTTCAGGTTCTGGTGGTTTTCAACCACTTTTTTACCCCTTTTTTGACAATGGGCCTCCAGGGCGTAAGAGCAAAAAATATTTGAATTTATGTAGTAATGTGCACTGTTAAAATATAAAAAGAAGGGTTTATTCACCTATTGCATTTAAATGTTTGAAGTGCTCCATGATTATAGAATTGTTCTCATTTGGTAATTCCTGTGTTCCTCAGGAGCTCCTAATGAATGACACTTTTATGCTTGCCTGCAGACTGTATGTGCAGTGAAAACAGTTCCTTTTCTACCCATGGCCTCTTTCAGCTACTAATCCTGTTTCACGGGGAGTACATTGAGTGCGGCACCAGCTGAAGGCAGAAGTGACGACTGCAGCTTTTCTCGTGCAATACAAACTGTGGGCAGAGGTGACGTCTGTGGCTTAGAACTGTCTATGAGTGCCAATGATCGGAAATGGCATCAGTCCACTCCCAGGGCATGCAATAATCAGGGACCTTCAGGCTGTAAGTTGATATGTTGTGTTTTTGTCCCTCCCTCTCCTCTAATTACTAATGAAAGTGTTGGTTTCTTTTTTGAGCTATGTGATCTACCAATCAGACACAAACATACAGTCTGTGTATCATCCCTCCTCCTCCTTGATCTCTACTTAAACCCTCTGTTAGTCATCTTTAAATATTCCATGATGTCATATGGTTTCAAACTCACTAACCTCTATCCTCCAGATCCCCTGAAGACTAATTTTTGATCAAACCCGTAGGGAAAAAGGGATGTGAGTAGTGACAGTAAGTCTGGCAAACTAGGGTAATGTGAGGCAGTTGATATCAACCCCCCAACTGTTACCATTTGGCAGTGAACTTTGTTTAGGACATCAAATAGTGAGATCCTTCCTGATATTTATGTCACCCATATTTGCAAATATTATATTGTTTGTGAATTCTTGATGTATTGACAGCAGCATATGTTATTGGCGGTAAATATGACATTGATTTTTGATGTCGATTCTCTTGCACCTCAAACTGCTGTCTTACCTATTTATATACATGTTCATATTTGTTGTTTTTCATTTGGGTTTGTCTTTATGACCACATGGTCTTTTTAAACTAATCTAGTAAAGGTTAAGTTTTATATGTGGTTCTACCCTTGCTCAGTCACATTGCTTATTTGGTAGATCATTTACATAGCTGTTTTGCTATGTAATCTGTCAATGAGTTCAGCTGAGGTGAGTTCATTGAGTTCAATCAATCAAAAAATAGAATGGATCCATACCGACAGCTGCTACTGAACTTTCAAACTACTTCAATAGTCTAACTATTGTACCTCGTTGCACCGTGATGCTCAACTCTCTATGCAGTGCATTCAGTAATCCAAATAAAGAAGAAAAGAATGAGGGAGCATTTCACCAATTGTAAATTTTCTTTTACTGCTTCACCATTACAATCACGGTGCAGGTGGACAGAGGGATGCAGCCAGCATTTAGATGATGGCCATTTTGTGCTTGAATGTGCTTCAACAGGTCCTGACCTTGGATGCCCCAATTCCACTCCTTCTTAAAGTTAATCACTTTCATACATCAGTGCAAACAGATTAACAAACTCCAGATAAAAAGATTTTAAAAAATATTGAAATAAACACTGACAGATCATTTTTGTCGTTCAGACTAATGCGGGTGTCACACGAGACGATCTATCTTGAGATATGTCATCAGTCATGGTTTTCGTGACGCACATCCGGCATAATATACGACGTTGTTCCGTGTGACACCTACGAGCGACGCAGAACGTTCGCAAATTGTGTATCGTTGACATGTCGCTCATTTTTAAAAAATCGTTTATTTTTCTTTGTGCCAGTTGTTCATCGTACCCGGGGCAGCAAACATCGCTCCGTGTGACACCCCGGGAACGATGAACACAGCTTACCTGCGTCTCGCGGCTCCCCCCGGCTATGCGGAAGGAAGGAGGAGGGCGGGATGTTTATGTCCCGCTCATCTCCGCCCCTCCACTTCTATTGGCTGGTGTGACGTCGCTGTGACGCCGAACATCCCACCCCCTTCAGGAAGTGGATGTTCACCGCCCACAGTGACGTCGCTCAGCAGGTATGTACGTGTGATGGCGGTTTAACGACTTTGTGCGCCACGGGCAACTAATTGCCCGTGACGCACAAACGACGGGGGCGGGTATGATCGCTCGTGCGATCGCACGATAGATCGTATCATGTGATGCCCGCATAAATCCTCATTTCTCGTTTTATATTATAATCAATCTTGCTTCAGCTCTCAGAAATACATGCAGATTACCATCCCAAGGAGGTAGCTTAATCCTTTTCAAGTCTAAAAACATATTCATAGGGTTTTTGTCTATTCATATAAAAAGTAAAATCCACAAACTGTTATTCTGAGCCATCCCAAATTATGAAGCTGTCGTCCACATATCTGCGGGCCCTGGGCAGTGTCTGGACAATGACCGTTTGCCTGGGGACAATACGCCTGATAGACAATATCAAATGTGGGAATTGTGCATACTATAAATTTCACAAGATCGACAATCCTTTAAAGATATATGTTTTCCATGAGATAAATTCCATTAATTTCTTGCAAAACTAATGATTTAGTTAATTTCTTTTTCCCCTGTGGCTTATTTTAAATCGATACATGTGAACATTACACAGGTCTAAAAAAAAATATTATTTATAATCATCGCAAATGACTTTTTACTTTTCTGAATCCACTTTTTGTCCTGATTTAAAAAAATGTATATAGTTTTTCTGTAGCATGTTTAGTTTCCATAGAGCAGCATGATTATTATAAGGTATAGGAAATATACTGGTGACATTAAGAAAACAGTAATCTACCTATCAGAAAAAAGTTCTTCAACATAGAAAAGTTTTTATTGAACCAAAATAATTTCACATGGAAAATAGAAAACAAAATATAAGCAGAAATTAAAAGTGCCTGACATTAGACTGTTGTTGATAAGATTTTTCAGGGTTGTCCTTATATAATATCCTACAGTAATCTGCCATCATTGAGTCATTCCAAAAACCCTGGTAGCAGTGTTCAATTACTTTAATGTCCTGGTGAAACCGCTTGCCTTGTTCATCGCTTAAATCCCCAAGATTTTTAGGGAAAAATCTAAATGTGAAAGCAAAAAAGTGCATTTTCAGAGACATGCGACATCCAAGACACTGGTGTGCATTTAGTAGTTCCTCAACACCTTCAACATATTCTGGAGATTTATTTTTTCCTAAGAAGTTTTCACAGATCCACTTGAAGCTTTTCCAAGATCTATATTTCTTATAATTTAGCGTTCCTTCAAACACATCATCTCTCATAAGCTCTCTGATCTGAGGACCAACAAATACCCCTTCCTTCAGTTTTGCTGGGTAAATGCTGGAGAATTTCTGTGAAATGTACTGGAACCCTTGTAAATTTGTCTTTGCCATGGCTTCACATGGCTTCAAGTTTTTAGTCAAGAAAACCTACAATATTGACCACCACTGAAAAGATGAAACAGTGATGATATAATAAATATAATATGTCAACAGTAGAGTTGAGCGCGGTTCGCGGTTCGTGGTTCTCCAGTTCTAGGCTCGAGTGATTTTTGGGCTGTTCGAGATCGAACTAGAACTCGAGCTTTTTGCTAAAAGCTCGATAGTTCTAGATACGTTCGAGAACGGTTCTAGCAGCAAAAAGCAGGGCTTTTTACAGCTACAGTGAGCAGGAGCCATCGCTGGCAGCCTGCCACAAGCTGGTAACCAAGATAAACATCGGGTATCCAAGCAAAGCGCTTTGGTTAGTAACCCGATGTTTATCTTAGTTACGTGCAGGAAGCCCACACTTCCCCGCTCAGCTCACTCCGCCCCCTCCTGCCCGCGGCATGTACACATACATACATACATACATACATACATACATACACACACACACACACACACACACACACACTCACACACACACACACACACACATGGTCCCGCTCGGCTTACCTGCCGTGATGAAGTCCCGCCATCCCGACCTCAGCGCTGTCACTGTCCTCCATGGCCGCCGCTTGTCACATCACCTCTCGCTTCCGACCCACGACTGAGCGAGCGGTGACGTCACGGACCTCTCGCGATACTTGATGTGAAGGCGCCGGTCATTGACCTCAGTGACAGGTGCTGTCGGCAGTGCTGGAGATCAGCGCAGGTAATGTACCTCGCTGACAGCAGCACTTGTCACCCCCCTGCAGTGACCTGGGCTGACCCATTGATGTTAGCTCAGGTCACTGCATTGCTCTCTCAGCCAATGGGGAACATCCTGCTCTTCATTGACTGGGACAGTGTGGATCGTCATGGCAACCCCTTGGATTACACCAGACCTGGATTTGTTTTTCAATCTAATAAATTGGTTAAAGAGGGAATGTTTTGGGGAGTGTTTTTTCAAATAAAAATGTGTTTGTCGTCTATTTTTTTTTATTACTGACTGGGTTGGTGATGTCGGGTATCTGATAGACGCCTGACCTCACCAACCCCAGGGCTTGATGCCAGGTGACATTACACATCTGGTATTAACCCCATATATTACCCCGTTTGCCACTGCACCAGGGCGCGGGATGAGCTGGGGCGAAGCACCAGGATTGGCGCATCTAATGGATGCGCCACTTCTGGGGCGGCTGCGGCCTGCTATTTTTAGGCTGGGGAGAGTCCAATAACCATGGACCTCCCTAGTCTGAGAATATCAGGCCCCAGCTGTCTGCTTTACCTTGGCTGGTGATCCAATTTTGGGGGACCCCTACGTGTTTTTTTTTTTTAATTATTTATTTAATTTAAAATAACAGCGTGGGGTGCCCTCAGTTTTGGATTACCAGCCAAGGTGAGGTTGCCAGCTGTGGTCTGCAGGCTGCAGCCGTCTGCTTTACCATAGCTGGCTACAAAACTAGGGGGAACCCTACGTCATTTTTTTTACATTTTTTTGGCTAAATACAAAGCTAAGCAACCCTTAGTGCCACATGAAAGGTACCAAAGGGTGTTCCACTTTTTCTCCATTTTTTCTCCACTTTTTCTCCACTTTTTCTCCACTTTTTCTCCTCTTATGCTCCACTTTTTCTCCACTTTTTCTCCACTTTTTTCTCCACTTTTTCTCCTCTTATGCTCCACTTTTTCTCCACTTTTTCTCCTCTTAATCTCCACTTTTTCTCCACTTTTTCTCCACTTTTTCTTCACTTTTTCTCCACTTTTTCTCCACTTTTTCTCCTCTTATGCTCCACTTTTTCTCCACTTTTTCTCCTCTTATGCTCCACTTTTTCTCCACTTTTTCTCCACTTTTTCTCCACTTTTTTTCTCCACTTTTTCTCCTCTTATGCTCCACTTTTCCTCCACTTTTTCTCCACTTTTTCTCCACTTTTTTCTCCACTTTTTCTCCTCTTATGCTCCACTTTTTCTCCACTTTTTCTCCACTTTTTTCTCCACTTTTTTCTCCACTTTTTCTCCACTTTTTCTCCTCTTATGCTCTACTTTTTCTCCACTTTTTCTCCACTTTTTCTCCACTTTTTCTCCACTTTTTCTCCTCTTATGCTCCACTTTTTCTCCACTTTTTCTCCACTTTTTCTCCTCTTATGCTCCACTTTTTCTCCACTATTTCTCCACTTTTTCTCCTCTTATGCTCCACTTTTTCTCCACTTTTTTCTCCACTTTTTCTCCTCTTATGCTCCACTTTTTCTCCACTTTTTCTCCACTTTTTCTCCACTTTTTCTCCTCTTATGCTCCACTTTTTCTCCACTTTTTCTCCACTTTTTCTCCTCTTATGCTCCACTTTTTCTCCTCTTAATCTCCACTTTTTCTCCACTTTTTCTCCACTTTTTCTCCACTTTTTCTCCTCTTATGCTCCACTTTTTCTCCACTTTTTCTCCTCTTATGCTCCACTTTTTCTCCACTTTTTCTCCTCTTATGCTCCACTTTTTCTCCACTTTTTCTCCACTTTTTTCTCCACTTTTTTATCCACTTTTTCTCCACTTTTTCTCCACTTTTTCTCCTCTTATGCTCCACTTTTTCTCCACTTTTTCTCCTCTTATGCTCCACTTTTTCTCCACTTTTTCTCCACTTTTTCTCCACTTATTTCTCCACTTTTTCTCCTCTTATGCTCCACTTTATCTCCACTTTTTCTCCACTTTTTCTCCACTTTTTTCTCCACTTTTTCTCCTCTTATGCTCCACTTTTTCTCCACTTTTTCTCCACTTTTTTCTCCACTTTTTTCTCCACTTTTTTCTCCACTTTTTCTCCTCTTATGCTCTACTTTTTCTCCACTTTTTCTCCACTTTTTCTCCTCTTATGCTCCACTTTTTCTCCACTTTTTCTCCACTTTTTCTCCTCTTATGCTCCACTTTTTCTCCACTTTTTCTCCTCTTATGCTCCACTTTTTCTCTACTTTTTCTCCACTTTTTTCTCCACTTTTTCTCCTCTTATCCTCCACTTTTTCTCCACTTTTTTCTCCACTTTTTCTCCACTTTTTCTCCTCTTATGCTCCACTTTTTCTCCACTTTTTCTCCACTTTTTTCTCCACTTTTTCTCCTCTTATGCTCCACTTTTTCTCCACTTTTTCTCCACTTTTTCTCCACTTTTTCTCCTCTTAATCTCCACTTTTTCTCCACTTTTTCTCCACTTTTTCTCCACTTTTTCTCCTCTTATGCTCCACTTTTTCTCCACTTTTTCTCCTCTTATGCTCCACTTTTTCTCCACTTTTTCTCCTCTTATGCTCCACTTTTTCTCCACTTTTTCTCCACTTTTTTCTCCACTTTTTTATCCACTTTTTCTCCACTTTTTCTCCACTTTTTCTCCTCTTATGCTCCACTTTTTCTCCACTTTTTCTCCTCTTATGCTCCACTTTTTCTCCACTTTTTCTCCACTTTTTCTCCACTTATTTCTCCACTTTTTCTCCTCTTATGCTCCACTTTATCTCCACTTTTTCTCCACTTTTTCTCCACTTTTTTCTCCACTTTTTCTCCTCTTATGCTCCACTTTTTCTCCACTTTTTCTCCACTTTTTTCTCCACTTTTTTCTCCACTTTTTTCTCCACTTTTTCTCCTCTTATGCTCTACTTTTTCTCCACTTTTTCTCCACTTTTTCTCCTCTTATGCTCCACTTTTTCTCCACTTTTTCTCCACTTTTTCTCCTCTTATGCTCCACTTTTTCTCCACTTTTTCTCCTCTTATGCTCCACTTTTTCTCTACTTTTTCTCCACTTTTTTCTCCACTTTTTCTCCTCTTATGCTCCACTTTTTCTCCACTTTTTTCTCCACTTTTTCTCCACTTTTTCTCCTCTTATGCTCCACTTTTTCTCCACTTTTTCTCCACTTTTTTCTCCACTTTTTCTCCTCTTATGCTCCACTTTTTCTCCACTTTTTCTCCACTTTTTCTCCACTTTTTTCTCCACTTTTTTCTCCACTTTTTTCTCCACTTTTTCTCCACTTTTTCTCCTCTTATGCTCCACTTTTACTCCACTTTTTCTCCTCTTATGCTCCACTTTTTCTCCACTTTTTCTCCACTTTTTTCTCCACTTTTTTCTCCACTTTTTCTCCACTTTTTCTCCTCTTATGCTCCACTTTTTCTCCACTTTTTCTCCTCTTATGCTCCACTTTTTCTCCACTTTTTCTCCACTTTTTTCTCCACTTTTTCTCCACTTTTTCTCCTCTTATGCTCCACTTTTTCTCCACTTTTTCTCCACTTTTTCTCTACTTTTTCTCCTCTTATGCTCCACTTTTTCTCCACTTTTTCTCCACTTTTTCTCCTCTTATGCTCCACTTTTTCTCTACTTTTTCTCCACTTTTTTCTCCACTTTTTCTCCTCTTATGCTCCACTTTTTCTCCACTTTTTTCTCCACTTTTTCTCCACTTTTTCTCCTCTTATGCTCCACTTTTTCTCCACTTTTTCTCCACTTTTTTCTCCACTTTTTCTCCTCTTATGCTCCACTTTTTCTCCACTTTTTCTCCACTTTTTTCTCCACTTTTTTCTCCACTTTTTTCTCCACTTTTTCTCCACTTTTTCTCCTCTTATGCTCCACTTTTACTCCACTTTTTCTCCTCTTATGCTCCACTTTTTCTCCACTTTTTCTCCACTTTTTTCTCCACTTTTTTCTCCACTTTTTCTCCACTTTTTCTCCTCTTATGCTCCACTTTTTCTCCACTTTTTCTCCTCTTATGCTCCACTTTTTCTCCACTTTTTCTCCACTTTTTTCTCCACTTTTTCTCCACTTTTTCTCCTCTTATGCTCCACTTTTTCTCCACTTTTTCTCCACTTTTTCTCCTCTTATGCTCCACTTTTTCTCCACTTTTTCTCCACTTTTTCTCCTCTTATGCTCCACTTTTTCTCCACTTTTTCTCCACTTTTTCTCCTCTTATGCTCCACTTTTTCTCCTCTTAATCTCCACTTTTTCTCCACTTTTTCTCCACTTTTTCTCCACTTTTTCTCCACTTTTTCTCCACTTTTTCTCCTCTTATGCTCCACTTTTTCTCCTCTTAATCTCCAATTTTTCTCCACTTTTTCTCCACTTTTTCTCCACTTTTT
This sequence comes from Anomaloglossus baeobatrachus, assembly GCF_048569485.1. Classification (NCBI taxonomy): domain Eukaryota; kingdom Metazoa; phylum Chordata; class Amphibia; order Anura; family Aromobatidae; genus Anomaloglossus; species Anomaloglossus baeobatrachus. The sequence continues at coordinate 154,961,133 of NC_134354.1, read as the reverse complement.
CTCCACTTTTTCTCCTCTTATGCTCCACTATTTCTCCACTTTTTCTCCTCATATGCTCCACTTTTTCTCCACTTTTTCTCCACTTTTTTCTCCACTTTTTCTCCTCTTATGCTCCACTTTTTCTCCACTTTTTCTCCACTTTTTCTCCTCTTATGCTCCACTTTTTCTCCACTTTTTCTCCACTTTTTCTCCTCTTATGCTCCACTTTTTCTCCTCTTAATCTCCACTTTTTCTCCACTTTTTCTCCACTTTTTCTCCACTTTTTCTCCACTTTTTCTCCTCTTATGCTCCACTTTTTCTCCACTTTTTCTCCACTTTTTCTCCACTTTTTTCTCCACTTTTTTCTCCACTTTTTTCTCCACTTTTTCTCCACTTTTTCTCCTCTTATGCTCCACTTTTTCTCCACTTTTTCTCCACTTTTTTCTCCACTTTTTTCTCCACTTTTTCTCCACTTTTTCTCCTCTTATGCTCCACTTTTTCTCCACTTTTTCTCCTCTTATGCTCCACTTTTTCTCCACTTTTTCTCCACTTTTTTCTCCACTTTTTCTCCACTTTTTCTCCTCTTATGCTCCACTTTTTGTCCACTTTTTGTCCACTTTTTCTCCACTTTTTCTCCTCTTATGCTCCACTTTTTCTCCACTATTTCTCCACTTTTTCTCCTCTTATGCTCCACTTTTTCTCCACTTTTTCTCCACTTTTTTCTCCACTTTTTCTCCTCTTATGCTCCACTTTTTCTCCACTTTTTCTCCACTTTTTCTCCTCTTATGCTCCACTTTTTCTCCACTTTTTCTCCACTTTTTCTCCTCTTATGCTCCACTTTTTCTCCTCTTAATCTCCACTTTTTCTCCACTTTTTCTCCACTTTTTCTCCACTTTTTCTCTACTTTTTCTCCTCTTATGCTCCACTTTTTCTCCACTTTTTCTCCTCTTATGCTCCACTTTTTCTCCACTTATGCTCCACTTTTTCTCCACTTTTTCTCCACTTTTTTCTCCACTTTTTTATTTACTTTTTCTCCACTTTTTCTCCACTTTTTCTCCACTTTTTCTCCTCTTATGCTCCACTTTTTCTCCACTTTTTCTCCTCTTATGCTCCACTTTTTCTCCACTTTTTCTCCACTTTTTTCTCCACTTTTTCTCCTCTTATGCTCCACTTTTTCTCCACTTTTTCTCCACTTTTTCTCCACTTTTTTCTCCACTTTTTCTCCTCTTATGCTCCACTTTTTCTCCACTTTTTCTCCACTTTTTTCTCCACTTTTTTCTCCACTTTTTTCTCCACTTTTTCTCCTCTTATGCTCTACTTTTTCTCCACTTTTTCTCCACTTTTTCTCCTCTTATGCTCCACTTTTTCTCCAATTTTCTCCACTTTTTCTCCACTTTTTCTCCTCTTATGCTCCACTTTTTCTCCACTTTTTCTCCACTTTTTCTCCTCTTATGCTCCACTTTTTCTCCACTTTTTCTCCACTTTTTCTCCACTTTTTTCTCCACTTTTTCTCCTCTTATGCTCCACTTTTTCTCCACTTTTTTCTCCACTTTTTCTCCTCTTATGCTCCACTTTTTCTCCACTTTTTCTCCACTTTTTCTCCACTTTTTTCTCCACTTTTTCTCCTCTTATGCTCCACTTTTTCTCCACTTTTTCTCCACTTTTTCTCCACTTTTTTCTCCACTTTTTTCTCCACTTTTTTCTCCACTTTTTCTCCACTTTTTCTCCTCTTATGCTCCACTTTTACTCCACTTTTTCTCCTCTTATGCTCCACTTTTTCTCCACTTTTTCTCCAATTTTTCTCCACTTTTTTCTCCACTTTTTTCTCCACTTTTTTCTCCACTTTTTCTCTACTTTTTCTCCTCTTATGCTCCACTTTTACTCCACTTTTTCTCCTCTTATGCTCCACTTTTTCTCCACTTTTTTCTCCACTTTTTTCTCCACTTTTTCTCCACTTTTTCTCCACTTTTTCTCCACTTTTTCTCCACTTTTTCTCCGTTCTTTTTCTATGGTCAGTCTACCCATTTGCTCTGCCATGCATACTGTAGCTCTACACCTACTGCACATGTTACTTTATGATTGACATCTCTTTCGTACCAGAGCTGTCTAAGCCTACTCTGACCCCATATTTGTCATTACTATATTGTCCTTGTACTGTATTATGACATTTGTATCATGTGTTTCATTTCTTGCTGTGTTGCAATTTTTTTGCTGCATCCCAATTGTACCTCTACATTGTTCGAGTTTATGTTATTGTTCTCTCACTCTTATGTGATACTGATTATTGTCATTTTTCATGATTACATGCAGATAAGTCCAATCTGATGAAGGCTCAGGCCGAAACGTCATTTGTAACTTGTTTTGGACAAAAACATATATGCTTATGAAAAAATTTTTTTCTTAATACGGACCAATAAAGAGTGATTTTGCATTACTATCCATTGTGACTTACTGACTTAGTCTGGGAGATATAGAGTGCCGAGGTTACTCACTAATTTTATCTATTATTACCTCTGAGCACCTATATACCAGTGAGCAGAGCTTCCTCTACAGTAGTTCTCCTGATTAGGCATGCCCTTACCTCATGAGCAGGGCATTGCAGCTTTGGTAGCAACCATTACGACATGGACTCTGCTGCTGTGGACCCGGGGAGAGTGAGTGCAGATTCATTGCACCCACACTCCTCACATGAAGGGTCCGCACTCCTAGAAAATGGGGGATACGTTCCCTGAGTGTCTCCCCCCCATATTCTAGACGGTCCAGAGTCGTCGTGGGACCCCTTTATTTTTTTTCTTACAATAAATTGGTGAAAGAGGAAATGTTTTGGGGACTGTTTTTTCAAATAAATTTCTTTTGTCGATTTTTTGTTTTTGTTAGTACTGACAGTTTATGATGTTGGGTATCTAATAGACGCCATGACATCACAAACTGCTGGGCTTGATCTCAGGTGACTTTACAGCTAGTATCAACCCGATTTATTACCCCGTTTGCCACTGCACCAGGGCACGGGATGAGCTGGGGTGAAGCGCCAGGATTGGCGCATCTAGTGGATGCGCCAAGTCTGGGGTGCCTGCGGCCTGCTATTTTTAGGCTGTGAAGGCCCAATAACTATGGACCTTCCCACCCTGAGAATACCAGACCACAGCTGTCCGCTTTACCTTGGCTGGTGATCCAATTTGGGGGGGACCCTACTTTTATTGTGTAATTATTAATATTTATAAAATAATTATAAAAAAGAGCCTGAGGGGACCTCCACATTGGATCCCCAACCACGGTAAAGCTGCCAGCTGTGGTTTTCAGGCTACAGCCGTCTGCTTTACCCTAGCTGGCTATCAAAAATGGGGGGACCCAACGTAATTTTTTTTTTTTAACTATTTTTTAAATAGAAAAAATTAATGGGCTTCCCTGTATTTTGATTGACAACCAAGGTAACGGCAGGCAGATGGGGGTGGCAACCCATAGCTGTCTGCTTTATCTGCGCTGAGAATCAAAAATACCGCGGAGCGCTACGTCATTTTTTTAAAGATTTATTTTTACAGCACTGTGATGTCCAGCAATCAAAATACAGGGAAGCCCATTTTATTTTTAGTTATTTAAATAAATAATTAAAAAAAATATATATGGGCTCCCGCTGCATTTTTTGTATTGCTAGCTAAGGGTAATCCAAGCAGCTACTGGCTGCTAACCCCCAGTGCTTGGTGTTACCTTCACTGGCAATGGAAAATCCAGGGAAGCATTTTTTATTTTTTTTGCCAAAAAGCTACAAAAAAAGGACGTGAGCTTTGCCATATTTTTGTATGCTAGCCAGGTATAGCAGGCAGGTGCTGGAAGAGTTGGATACAGCGCCAGAAGATGACGCTTCTATGAAAATGCCATTTTCTGAGGTGGCTGCAGACTGCAATTCGCAGCAGTGGGGCCCAGAAAGCTCAGGCCAACCGGTGGTGCGGATTCCAATCCCCAGCTGCCTAGTTGTACCTGGCTGGACACAAAAATGGGGCAAAGCCTACGTCATTTGTTTTCTAATTATTTCATAAAATTCATGAAATAATAAAAAAAGGGCTTCCCTTTATTTTTGGTTCCCAGCCGGGTACAAATAGGCAACTGGGGGTTGGGGGCAGCCGTACCTGCCTGCTGTACCTGGCTAGCATACAAAAATATGGCGAAGCCCACATAATTTTTTCAGGGGGCAAAAAACTTCTGCATACAGTCCTGGATGGAGGTAGAAAGAGGTTTTTTGCCCAGCTCACCTGTGTGATGGAAGCCAGTGATCCTGGGCTGTGCACAGAGAAGAGGTTTGGAGAGCCAGTCCATGTGCATTGAAATTGGTTGAAAGATTTCACCAGCACAAAACTCCAGGCATTTTGTTCTTTAAAATAAAACTTCCTTTATTTTCTTATCATTAAAAAGTCCATGCTAGGGTGGTCAAGCCCATGTCAGAGAGGACGCGTTTCGAACATCCAGTTCTTATTCAGTCTCTAAACCATCTAGTCACAGAACTGTTTAAAAAGGGGCTGAACCCAAACATGTGATCAAATGCAAGGAGAGAGCAAGACAATTACAAAAACATTAACCCCTTGAGTTATATCACTCCATATAATGCTTATAACACTTATATATATACAAAGTATTTTTTTAGCCAGATTAATATGCAAACATCAATTCATTTCTTTTATTTAAACCTTTCGGAAATCTTGTGCCCATTAAAAACATCCATTTTATTTCTCTCTGAAAGAGGATATCTTTCAAATTTCCACCCCTTCTAGGTAGTTGAATTTTTTCAATGGCATTGACTTTCATGCCTGTTAAATTACCTGCATGTGCGTCGCGAAAGTGTTGAGATGCTCCTGATAATTTTCTGGTGGTGGCATTATTAACATCATAAATGTGTTCAGATATCCTCTTTCTGAGAGAACGAAAAGTGCTGCCTATATATTGTAACTGGCAAATAGTACACGATATTAAATAAACCACATGGTCTGAACTGCAGTTTATGAGTGACATTATTTTATACGTTTTTTTATCTGTAAATGAAGAAAATTCCTTCACATTTGACATATAACCGCATAGTCCACACGATCTGTGGCCACATTTGAAAGAGCCTGTGCTGGGTAACCAATTGCCAGTGTTTTTTTCTTTTTTAGTGGAACCGCACCTATTCATATGATCACTAGGTGATAACATGGATCCCAATGTAATGTTCCTTTTTGAAACAAATTTAACTCCATTTTTTAAGATTTTGTGTAATGTGTCATCTGTAGATAAAATGGGTAAATATTTTTTAATAATTTTGATTACATCATAATAATTTTTACTGTATGTTGTTGAAAAAACAACTGACAATTCTTTCTGGGGATTATCTCTGGTTTTATTCATGTCCAAATATTGTGACCTACTCACTTTGATTGCCTTGGTTTTGGCTTTCTGGAGATTTGTCATTTTATACCCTCTTGCCAAAAACCTTTTTTCAATAGTGCTGCATTCTACCTCAAAACCATTTTGGGTGTTGCAACATCTCCTAGCACGGACATATTCACCTGTAGGGATGTTATTTATAACATGCTTTGGATGGCAACTTCCCGCATGTAATAGTGAGTTGCCTGATATGGGTTTTCCAATAAAGACTACAATTAATTTCTCCATTGTCACCCTTTCCATGGAATTGTATATCCAAAAAATTAATTTTTGATACATCATGAAAAAAAGTGAAAAAAAGATTATGGGCATTATTATTAATGTATGATATGAAATCCTCAATTTTTTTGTTTGGATTTTGCCATACAATAAGTACATCATCTATAAATCTCAGATATAATGCTATATCCGAGAAAAAAGGATTGCACTGATTAAAAATATATTGTTCTTCCCACCAAAACATAAATATGCCTGCTAGAGAGGGGGAAAACCGTGCGCCCATTGAACATCCCTGTAACTGAATATATCCTTTATTTAAAAAGGTAAAATAATTGTTTTTGAGTAAAAACTCAGTTACGTCAATCAAATAGTCCTGTAATTCAAGTGAGTAGTCAGAATATTTTTTGAGCAAATCTTTCAACGCTAAAATGGCAAGAGAATGTGGAATGGATGTATACAATGATTGCACATCACAAGTTAACCAACTAAAATTATCCTGCCATTTCATCTGAGAAATAATATTCAACACATGTTTGCTATCCAGGACATAGCCAGGAGACATTTTAGGAAGAAATTGGAGGTGGTTATCCAACCACTCTGCTAGATGTTCAGTATAAGAATCTATACCTGAGACAATCGGTCTCATTTTTGGGGGAAATTGGTTTTTATGTGACTTGGGTAAGGCATGCAATAATGGTATTAAACAATAAGATGGATTAAGATAATCTCTCAATTTTTCATCAATTAAACCCAAATGTAAGCCTTCTTCTAGAATTTTTTCCAAGGATTTTTTTTATTTCTGCAGAGGGGTCATGATCGACTCTCCTGTAGGTATCACAATCCTGTACATAGTCAATACCTCCCTTTCATAAAGTCCAGTATCCAAAACTACGACTGCCCCCCCCCTTTGTCAGAATTTTTTATTATGATGTTAGAGTTTTTTTTGCAAGGAAATAATCGCATCCTTCTCAGTCTTAGACAAATTTTGAACCATAGGTTCTTGTAAATGAGAAAGAGCAGTTAATTCCTTTTCTACTATGTTCTGGAAATCAGTCATCTGATCACACCTCGAAGGTATGGGATAAAAACTGGGATTAGGAACATTAAAGTGGGAAACCGCACAATGTGGATTGGGTCCGGCACCACTATCACTTGACAAATCATGCAAATCTTGTAAAGCCATTTGTTCTTTAAATGACATAGGAGAGAAAAAAATGTCAGCTGATGCATTTGAAACATTAGGAACATTAACCTCATTTTCATCGTGAAAGAAGTGTTTTTTTACTGTTAATTTTCGGATAAACTTGTTAACATCTAGTATTGTTTTAAAAAGATCAAACCTCTTGTTGGGAACAAAATTTAAACCCCTTTTCAAAACACTAATTTCACTGCTGTTTAAAATGCATGCCGACATATTTATAACAGAAAAATTATTATTATCAATATTCATTTCCTTTTCCCCCTCGTGAAATGATTGTGTTGGTACACATGACTTTCTATGTTTGCGGCCGCTCCTCCTTGTTTTTTTCGATTTTTTTGAAAAAACGGCTGGTTTTTCAAGTTTTTTGACACACTTGAAGAAGTGGATGGGGTGTCAAAATTATTATCGGACGTGTCAGTATTATAGTCTGTAGAGTCCACATCAGTCGTTTCAAAATCCGTAGAAGAAAAATTGACACGAGTAGAATTGTTGCGTCTTTTATGATTTTTCAATATGGATCTGGGACCAGCTTGGAAAAATCTCCTGGAATTATGCCAATTGTAGATTTTATTATCCTCATAGTCCCTTAAATCACGAACAAACTTTTTTTCTTTGAATGCAGTGATTGTATCCTCAAGGGCAATGATTTTAGTGTTGATCTGGTCTTTCGTGGTCTTATAAGCATCCAGACCTGAATATTGTGCAAGGGAAACTTCAATTTCTTTAATCTTATTCTCCAACACACCTATTTTATTTCGTTCTTGTTCTATAATTAATTGAATAAGTTTTTTGGAGCATTCAGATAAGATAAGTACAAAAAACAAACAAAACCGCTCACCACTGCAGAGACAAGCCTGAATATATCCTCCTGTTAGTCCCCTTTGGTCCGGCACGGATTACGGCAGCAAGCCGAGAAGATAATAGAAGAAAGCAGTGGAAAAATCCAGCTGGACTCCAAAGGGATAAATAAAAATGCTTCTTTATTTATATCAACTTGATTAAAAATATATATCCATTTCTCAAGTAAAGACACCGGCTTGTTCACACTGATGCATGGCAGATGTATACTACTACGCGTTTCGGCGGAACGCCTTCCTCAGGTCAACCTCGACCTGAGGAAGGCGTTCCGCCGAAACGCGTAGTAGTATACATCTGCCATGCATCAGTGTGAACAAGCCGGTGTCTTTACTTGAGAAATGGATATATATTTTTAATCAAGTTGATATAAATAAAGAAGCATTTTTATTTATCCCTTTGGAGTCCAGCTGGATTTTTCCACTGCTTTATTCAGATAAGATAGTGTCCCATTTTGCAACAAATTCTTGATTAAATTCAACTGTGGGTCTTTTGTTCAGCCGAAGTCCCCTGGGAACCATATTTTTGTCAAGATATGCTTGCAAGGTCTCACTGTCCCACCAGGTATGAATTCTCGCTGACATCACTTTTTCTAATTCCCACATAATTTGATTCATTTCTGTGTGCGTTTCCAAGGGGGTATTTTGCTTATTCAATGAAAACATTTTTGCTGCTCTCTCCATACGTAGTCTATCTGAAGTAACAAAAATCTGATTGCTATTAGCTTCATTCCTCTGGTCTTCCATTTTATGACACAATTTTTTATATAAGGAACTATAAGTCATGCAATTTCATCATATATAGTATACAATGTCTCTTATTGAAAAGATCCAAAACAATGATAATTGACTTACTGACAGTTCCTATTCATGAATCACAGGGAGCACGGGTATAGCAGCTCAAGGTGAAGGTAGAAAGAGGTTTTTTGCCCAGCTCACCTGTGTGATGGAAGCCAGTGATCCTGGGCTGTGCACGGAGAAGAGGTTTGGAGAGCCAGTCCATGTGCATTGAAATTGGTTGCTCTCTCCTTGCATTTGATCACATGTTTGGGTTCAGCCCCTTTTTAAACAGTTCTGTGACTAGATGGTTTAGAGACTGAATAAGAACTGGATGTTCGAAACGCGTCCTCTCTGACATGGGCTTGACCACCCTAGCATGGACTTTTTAATGATAAGAAAATAAAGGAAGTTTTATTTTAAAGAACAAAATGCCTGGAGTTTTGTGCTGGTGAAATCTTTCAACCAATTTCAGTCCTGGATGGAGTATGCTGAGCCTTGTAGTTCTGAAGCTGCTGTCTGTCTGTATGGAGAAGAGCAGACAGCAGCTGCAGAACTACAAGGCTCAGCATACTCCATCCAGGACTGTATGCAGAAGTTTTTTGCCCACCAAAAAAATGACGTGGGCTTAGCCATATTTTTGTATGCTAGCCAGGTACAGCTGGCAGCCACGGGCTGCCTCCAACCCCCAGTTGCCTATTTGTACCCGGCTGGGAACCAAAAATATAGGGAAGCCCGTTTTTTTTAATTATTTCACTTATTTCATGAAATAATTAAAAAACAAATGACGTGGGCTTCGCCCTATTTTTGTGTCCAGCCGGGTACTACTAGGCAGCTGGGGATTGGAATCCGCAGCACAGGTTAGCCCGAGGTTTGTGGGCGCCTCTGCTGCGGATTTCAGTCCGCAGCCGTCCCAGAAAATGGCGCTCTCATAGAAGCGCCATCATCTGGCGCTGTATCCAACTCTTCCAACAGCCCTGGAGCCGGGTGGCTTGTTGGGTAATCATGAGTTAATACTGGCTTTGTTTTACCAGCCAGTATTAAGCCAGAGATTCTTAATGTCAGGCACGTTTGACCCGGCCATTAAGAATCTCCAATAAAGGGTTAAAAAAAAGACACCACACAGAGAAAAAATACTTTAATAGAAATAAATACACAGACACATTAGAGACTCCATCTTTATTACCCCCTGTCAGCCCTCCACGATCCTGCTCTTCTGTCTTCTTTCTAGTGTAGTAGTAGTGATGATTGTAGTGAGGATGAAGTTCACAAGCTCATCACTTGGGGCTGGGGAACCTCATCCTCACTACAATGCTCACTACAATCGTGCAGCCTTCACTCCGTGAGTGATCAGTGCTGGCTGCTAGCGGTAACGCTGACAGACGCGTTACCATAGCAATGGTGCTCTCGGAGCCGCGGTTAGCGGTGACGTCACCGCTAACTGCGTTGCTATGGCAACGGTGATCTCCGTTAATGACCGGCTGTGTCAGCCGGTCCCTAACGGAACGGGGCAGTCGACCGTGTGGTAGAGCATGTCGCCGGTACACGGCGATACACATATGTGCACCGTGTACCGGAGAGATGCACTCGCAGGTCCTACATGACGTGTCATAGTCATGTGACCAGTCTGTAGCCAATGAGATAATAGCCACGTGACTGGTCACATGGCTATTTTGACGTCACGATAGGTCCTGCATCTCTGCTGGCAGTGCCGGTCGCCGGGAGGATTCAGCGATCATCGGATGGAATAGCGGCAGGAGACAGAGTGCAGAAGGGATCGCGAGGACCGGTAAGTGTTATGGCAATGTTTATTAACTGTTTGTGTACATTTATCATGCATTTTTATGTGTTTGTTATTGCCTCCCATTATAGCCTATACGTTCGAGTTCGGTTCGTCGAACGTTCGACGAACTGAACTCGAACGGGACCTCCGTTCGGCGAACCGCCTCTAGCCGAACCGGGACCAGTTCGCTCATCTCTAGTCAACAGCCTGATAAACTATATTTGAAAAAGAATTGCCTTAGATAGTATGCAATATGTGCCACATTGCTACAAACTGAAAAGAGTTTGCCAGAAAAATGACAAAGGCATAATATAGTAGCAGAGTGGGGTAGAGGATAGGAAGCTTGCAAATGGCCTATAATGTAATCTAGGATATCAAGATGATAGAAAAAAAAATAATAAATCACCAAGAGTGAAGTTACTAATCAAAATAATTGAATGTCCAGTGATATTAAAAATAATAGCCTGATAAACCACAAATAATCAAAATCAATTGCCATGTGCAAAAAGACAAAATGTACCACTATGCATATTATAAAGGCCTTCCCAATGAGACACCCTGATGCGTTTCACCCTGGTTGTGTCTAAGGGCGAGTATAGAAAAAAGCATTCTAAGTGGTTTTTTTTTTAGTAATGATGTACTGGGTCATTAATCAAACATGTTATGTAGAATAAAATTAAACCAATAAACATACAAGAGGCTAGCGCAAAGCTCACATCATTGGTAGATTCAAAAAAGTGGGATGTATTATCATATATAATAAGCTTACCGCAATTGAATGTAACAACGGTATAATATCATTGGGGTCTGGAAACCGGAAATGACCTGCTTGTATACTGCGCATGTGTGAAGCAACAAAGAAAGTCTTCCCTGCAGCCCGATATGTTCCACATAGCAGAAATAACACAAAAAAAGAATACATCAGACCAACTTTTGAAGAGAATGCAATGCACTATGCACTCCAAATACCAGGAATACAAAGCACCCCTGTGTATATTGGAAAAGAGGTACTAACAATGACATCGTATCGTAAATACTACTATATAAGCACATAGAAAACACGTAAAAGCCATAAGAAAAAAAATGTTAAAAATGTTAAAAGGCAAATAAAAGCAACAACAAGAAAAACGCTATCAGAAAAACGGTAAATGAAGGGGCAATGCAAATGAACACTTCATAGAATGGCAAAAAAATGATGTTCTTATTTAATCCGTATGGTGCTAAACTATTCAAAGTAAAGATTCTTTTTATGCCAGAAATTTTTTCCATGTAACACTCCTCTGACTTACCAAAACTCTATCAATTGCACGGATCTGCAAAGATGTTGAATTACATTGGTAGAACTGCCTCAAGTGACGGGGAAGCTGTTACGGAGGAGACGATTGAAATAAAAAATAATATAATATCAATCATCGCCCCACGTCCACCGGGCAGGTGTTAATGCCACTAAGGACAGAAGGACGACATACAGCAACTCAGGAAGCCACAAAAGAAACTAAGGAGATGTTGAAGGGGGACACGCCTACGTGTAGCGAGTCCCTGTGAACCTCACAGGTGTACACGCAATGGTCACGTGTGTAAGGACACGTCTAAACCAAAGGAAAAGCAACAGAAAATGGTCACGTGTGTAGAGACACGACAAACCGAAAGGTAACCCAGTTAGCATCACTGGGAAACCTGGAACGTAACCACTGAGCCGGTCACGTGGTTACAGAACACATCAGACCGTGAAGGCTACCCAGTTAGTGTCACTGGGCAATCTGGAATGTAACCACTGAGCCGGTCACATGCGTACAGGGGCATGTCAGACCTTGAAGGCTACCCAGTTAGCGTCACTGGGCAACCTGGACCATAACCGCTGAGTTGGTCACGTGCGTACAGGGGCACGTGAGACTGTAAAGGCCACCCAGTTAGCGTCACTGGGTACCCAAAGCTGACACACACATACACACAAGTTTGCCACTGCAGACGGGGCGCGTGCGTAGGGGGCACCTTTGTCCAGAAAGACCCTAATCCCTCACCGTGCCGAGACACAGTTTGTACCCAGATACGAGTACCTGGTACCAGGGCCTGCCCAAAAATCAGATTCACACTGCACATATACACGAGTCTGCCACAGGCACTGCAGACTTACAATGGCGCTGGAACCCACTCACTCCTGACAGCAAGTAAAGCAGCCTTTTTGACATGCGGTACCCAAACTTGAGATCTTCCCTTTGCCCCAGTCAAACTGCGGAGAATGCTGCTTCAGCCAGTGGAGCCCCAACAAGATCTCATCCGTCCCACCATTCATAACCAGAAAAGAGGTGGTCTCCCGGTGCCCAGAAGGCATACTGAAACCAATGGGATTGTCTGGTAGCTGACACCCTCTGGGAGGACGGACCCATCGGCTACCTGGATGGATAGCGACTTGGGCAGCATGGTCACGGGAATCTCATGCAGACGGAGAAACTCAGAAGACACAAAATTCCCGACTGCACCGGAGTCTATACATGCTTTAACTGGTACAGTGATGTTATCGAATGCCACCATGCCCGTGAAAGACCATTTAGGGTTTGAAGCAGGCGTGTTTCCCTGTTAACAGACGTGACATACACCTGCTTCTCGACCTTTTTAGGGCACTGGTTGGCATAGTGACCTGTCAGTTTGCAAGCAAAGCAAACTGGTTTCGCTGCTGGCATTGAGATCCTAGCAGCTGTCCGCCTGATCTCCATGGGCTCAAGGTTTAAGTTCAGGGTACGTGGCTGATGCTTCGGGTTTGGGGAAAGAGGGAGCCAGTCGCACACGAGAACGACTCTGAGCCTGCTCTAACTGGTGTTCAGAGTGACATATGTCGATTCTCGTAGCAAGTGAAATTAAGGTCTCCAGGTCAGGTGGTATATCCCTGGTGGCCAATGCGTTTTTCACATGCCCTGACAACCCCATCCAGAATACCGGTAACAGGACGTTCTCTGGCCATTTTAACTCAGTGGCTAGAGTCCTGAACTCTATGGCATAAACCGATACCGGAAACGTCCCCTGAATCAGGTCCAGAAGACGTAAGGCAGAGTCATGGACCACCTGGGGACCCAAGAACACCACCCTTAATGCCTCCAAGAAATCAGTAGCCCGGTTAGTCACTGGATCCTCTCGCTCCCAGAGCGGAGTGGCCCATGTCAGTGTTCGATCGGCAAGGAGTGATATTACAAACCCCACCTTAGCTCTCCCTGTGGTGTATTGTGAGGACAAGAGCTCCAAGTGTATCGAACACTGATTTATGAAACCCCGACAAGCCTTACTATTAGAGTTGAGCGAGGTTCGCGGTTCGCAGTTCTCCAGTTCGCGGTTTGAGTGATTTTGGGGGCTGTTCTAGATCGAACTAGAACTCCAGCTTTTTGTTAAAAGCTCGACAGTTCGAGATACGTTAGAGAACGGTTCTAGCAGCAAAAGTAGGGCTTTTTACAACTACAGTGTGCAGGAAGCCATCGCTGGCAGCCTGCGGTAAGCTGGTAACCAAAATAAACATCGGGTATCCAAGCCAAGTGCTTTGGTTAGTAACCTGATATTTATCCTAGTTACGTGTGCAGGAAGCCGACACTTCCCCGCTCAGTTCGCTCCGCCCCCTCCTACACGTGGCATATACACACACACACTCACCTGTCCCCAGCCATGCAATCCATGACACTGACGTCCTCAGCGCCACATTGCCCCGCTAGACTCCACCCACTTCGCACTCCACCGCCCGCACATATGGCCCCGCTAGGCTCCGCCCACCTGGCACTCTGCACACATGGCCCCACTAGGTTCCGCCCACCTGGCACTCTGCACACATGGCCCCACTAGGCTCCGCCCACCTGGAACTCTGCACACATTACCCCACTAGGCTCCGCCCACCTGGCACTCTGCACACATTACTTTGCTAGGCTCCGCCCATCTGGCACTCTGCACACATTACCCTGCTAGGCTCCGCCCACCTGGCACTCTGCACACATGGTCCCGCTAGGCTCCGCCCACCTGACACTCTGCACACATTACCCCGCTAGGCTCCGCCCACCTGGCACTCTGCACACATGGTCCCGCTAGGCTCCGCCCACCTGGCACTCTGCACACATTACCCCGCTAGGGTCCGCCCACCTGGCACTCTGCACACATGGTCCCACTAGGCTCTGCTCACCTGGCACTCTGCACACATGGCCCCGCTAGGCTCCGCTCACCTGGCACTCTGCACACATTACCCCGCTAAGCTCCGCCTGTGACGACATGGACACCAAATGCGTCTCATGGGTTAAAGTTTTTTAGTAATATAGCTTGGTAATCCACCAATTAATAATTACGCCTAAAATATAACTTTTAATAATAAATATAATAAAAGGTATATGGACCAAAACAAACATATATAGCGCAAATGCGCCTAAAAATTGTCACCAGCTGTGATATCCTATGTCTCTGGTATTAGGATTGTACTGTCACAGACAACAATAAATAGTAGGCAGTAGAATAGTCGGCAATATGTAACCCTCATCAGGTATCATATGATAGGGGAATAAAAGGCAACAATCTCACCCGTCTTCAATTCAATTCATCAGGGGTGTGTGTTCCTTAGCCGCAGTAAGTGTAAACAAACGGAGTTGCCACATAGTATCGAGGTCCTATGGCTTCCACATATAATCCACGGATTCCCTCATAGACAACTCCGATGTCAAATCAACGAAAACTTGTAATTCTCAACGCGTTTCAATTAATCATCAGGAGAATTGGAGAAAAATTATGATGTCTTCCAGTAAACCGGCATATCCGCCGCAGAGTTCAGACACCCATCCACATCCAATGCCACATTAATGTGTCCCTCATGGGACCGGCACATCAGCCACTATATGGGTCCAAAAGGTTAAAGTCAGTCATCAAGACAAAAATAGCCAGTCTCACATATATCAGACAGCCTCAGTTCAGAGGGCCAAATGTGAATTACGTACTCACCAGGGTCCCGACACGTGGCACTAACTGGTACTACGCCACCGTGCCGAGCGCCGGCATGCAGTTTAAATAACAGAGCATTGCCGCTCTGAAGGCAGGCGTGTGACGTCACATCCGTCCCACGGGTGCCCGCCCACTTCCTGCGGGTCATCCCGTGTTGAGACGCATGTGACCCAGGATAGAGTCCTGGAACGCAGGACGCTCCGCGCATGCGCAGATGTATGGCCGCTGCATCTTACAGTGCAGCCGGCGCATCCGCCTGCTGTCATTATGTACAGGAATATTGACGTAGTAAATATTCCAAGGCATCATGCCCTGGGACACACTATCCCAGACACAGATGATCCAGATTAAATATGACTGTGCCATCATGGTGAAGCGGACAACTTAAATAACACTTCATACGTTATGGTACAGATAGGCTAGGGAGAGGGAGGGGGAGGGATGAGGGAGGGGAAGGGGCCGAGGGGCGGGGAGAAGGGACCCGAGGTTATGATGACCACTTTGGTTTCATTCTGGAATTACTAGACTTTGGTCTCAGATGTAACACCTTTACCTTCGGGGGCTCTTTCTTCCACCAGCTCAGGGGTACAGCGATGGGGAGCCCTAGTGCCCCGTCGTATGCTAACCTGACCCTGGGCTGGTGGGAGGAGACTATTGTTTTTGGAGAGGACTCACCCATCCCAACTGACAAGATACTCCTCTGGTGTCGTTTTATAGACGATGTGTTCCTATTGTGGAGGGGTGATGAGTCTGAACTCTCAGATATGGTTGGAATGCTCAATATCAATACACTTGGCCTAAAATTCACTTTCGAATGGAACAAGGACAGACTTCCGTTTCTCGATGTGCTGATTGAGAGAGGTATGGATGGCCAAATCAGGACCAGCACATACCGAAAACCAACAGCAACAAACTCTCTTTTGAGGTGGGAGAGTGGTCACCCCAAGAGCCAAAAGAAGGGGATTCCAAAGGGTCAGTTTTTGAGACTCAGAAGAAACTGCTCGGAGACTCCCCTTTTTTTGGAACAGGCGGCAGACCTGAATAAGAGACTAAAACAGAGAGGATACCCAGAGGGGGTCATTGACCAAGCTTTTTCTGAAGCGAGTGTCAGAAACAGGACATCCTTGCTAAATCCGGCCCCACGGAACAGCCCGAAAGATGAGGTGGTACGCTTCATAACTACCTACAATAATGGGGCTGAGGACTTTCGTAAAATCCTCAATAAACACTGGTCTATCCTTGGGATGGACAATGACATTGCACCCGCCCTAACATCGTCTCCCACCATTACCTTTAAAAAGGCACGTTCTTTAGGTGACAGATTGGTGCACAGCCATCTCATCCCCAAAAATTCTTCATGGATCCGAAGTGAATTAAAAGGCTGCTACAAATGTAGTGGCTGCGTGGCATGTGGCTCCATAAAGGTGGGGAAAAAATTCCATTCTGTTGTGACCGGCAGGGATTACACCATTAAGCATTTTATCAATTGTAGATCAAAAGGCGTTGTTTACAAAGCTACCTGCACATGCCCAAAGGAGTATGTGGGAAAAACTAAAAGAGAATTTAGACGTAGAGTGGGGGAACATTTAAGGGACATTCGTAACAAAAGTGACACCCCATTGGCAAGGCATATTGCCGAAAAACACAATGGTGACCCCAACTCCGTCCATTTCCAGGGAATCGATCTGGTACCACAACCTTTGAGAGGGGGAGACTGGGATAATCTTATCCTAAAGCAGGAAACGAGATGGATTTTCTGGCTCAGGACAGTGAGTCCCCTGGGCCTAAACGAGATGCTATCCTTTGCACCCTTTGTGTAACCCAGTAACAGGGTGAGTTTTCTGGTAGGGTTATACGACGGCCGAGTGGGGGCACCATCCACCGTTTCTTTTAGGGTGCCGACCCCCACATGATAGGCAGGTGTAAGATCAGTCTTTAGGGCCATATTATTATGGTGATGGGTCTTTTCCTATTCCCATCCGTTTTGGCCCAGGTACTTCCCTAACTGTTCCTGACCGGATTTCCCCTTAAAGTGGTCATCATAACCTCGGGTCCCTTCTCCCCGCCCCTCGGCCCCTTCCCCTCCCTCATCCCTCCCCCTCCCTCTCCCTAGCCTATCTGTACCATAACGTATGAAGTGTTATTTAAGTTGTCCGCTTCACCATGATGGCACAGTCATATTTAATCTGGATCATCTGTGTCTGGGATAGTGTGTCCCAGGGCATGATGCCTTGGAATATTTACTACGTCAATATTCCTGTACATAATGACAGCAGGCGGATGCGCCGGCTGCACTGTAAGATGCAGCGGCCATACATCTGCGCATGCGCGGAGCGTCCTGCGTTCCAGGACTCTATCCTGGGTCACATGCGTCTCAACACGGGATGACCCGCAGGAAGTGGGCGGGCACCCGTGGGACGGATGTGACGTCACACGCCTGCCTTCAGAGCGGCAATGCTCTGTTATTTAAACTGCATGCCGGCGCTCGGCACGGTGGCGTAGTAACAGTTAGTGCCACGTGTCGGGACCCTGGTGAGTACGTAATTCACATTTGGCCCTCTGAACTGAGGCTGTCTGATATATGTGAGACTGGCTATTTTTGTCTTGATGACTGACTTTAACCTTTTGGACCCATATAGTGGCTGATGTGCCGGTCCCATGAGGGACACATTAATGTGGCATTGGATGTGGATGGGTGTCTGAACTCTGCGGCGGATATGCCGGTTTACTGGAAGACATCATAATTTTTCTCCAATTCTCCTGATGATTAATTGAAACGCGTTGAGAATTACAAGTTTTCGTTGATTTGACATCGGAGTTGTCTATGAGGGAATCCGTGGATTATATGTGGAAGCCATAGGACCTCGATACTATGTGGCAACTCCGTTTGTTTACACTTACTGCGGCTAAGGAACACACACCCCTGATGAATTGAATTGAAGACGGGTGAGATTGTTGCCTTTTATTCCCCTATCATATGATACCTGATGAGGGTTACATATTGCCGACTATTCTACTGCCTACTATTTATTGTTGTCTGTGACAGTACAATCCTAATACCAGAGACATAGGATATCACAGCTGGTGACAATTTTTAGGCGCATTTGCGCTATATATGTTTGTTTTGGTCCATATACCTTTTATTATATTTATTATTAAAAGTTATATTTTAGGCGTAATTATTAATTGGTGGATTACCAAGCTATATTACTACGTTGTCCATACGGTATATCCATATCCAGTTGCTTTATTTATACTGTTAAAGTTTTTTAGCATTCAGCCAGACGTATTGTTCTACTGTGTGGTAACTCATGTTTGCTTAACTATTGTTTGGGACCAGACCCTTCGGAGTATTCATTGTAATGTAGCTGTGTATTGCTAATCTAATGTAAATTACCTTAGTAGCCATTGTCGAGTCTGTGACTTGCAGACTCCATGTAGATATCCTCAGTCTTTCTGTAGACATCTTTTGGATGAACATTGTCCATGCAGCTTGAGATTCATCCAATGGGAGAGGCGATCTTGTCCAACCAATCGATGAGGACGCAGTGTATCCAAGTGGAAGGCTGTGACTATAAAAGGGATTTCTTTAAGCCACCAGGGGGTTGTTGATGGATGCTGATGGATCCAGTCTAAGCTCTTAGGAGCTGATTAGAGGATCAGGATATCTAATGGCGTCAATCTAGGGACTCCGGTTCCGGTTGGAGACCATATCCACAGCCTATGAAGAAAGGAAGAAATTCCAGCAACTTCAGGAGAAAGTAGAATTTTCTTAAAAAACAGTTTCTTTATTGGTAATAAAAATATTAATATTCCATCCAAGCAAGACAAAAAATGGAGAGGCAAGACAGAGGAGCTGTTTCCTACGCGTTTCAACCTGAATAGGTCTTAATCATGGAATGATATCCACAGCCTAGGGATTTCGACTTCGGCTGCCAGGATTGTAACATCATACCAGGACTTCCTAAGGAGGACACTCAGATTGGGACAGTTCAGTAACCTGGTACAGACTTTGCAGACCTCACACAGCTTCCTAAATCTGGCATTATTCCTTTCTCGGTGGGTGCCCGCCAAAAGCGGGGTGCTGCTGGATTGGAGTAAATAGCCCTGGAACCTCTGAGGCATGGACATTCTAAATCCCTGGTGAGCCAGCGGAAGGGTGAGACTCTGTTGCCTGTTACATTTGTGTTTTGCTGTTATGTGTTATGTGCCGTTAATTGTTTGGGGATCCAATAAAGTCTAATTATTGTGGTTCCCTCACCCTGTGTTGTCTGAGTAGTGTTACGCCCACAGTTAGAGAGGACGGCGTTCAGTTGGGATGAGCCCTGAGCCACGCTGTCTTTCTAAAGGCGGGGGGTTTTAGTGGACGAGAGCACCCACTGACCCCGTGTCTCCACACCGCCCACCTCACACTCGGCACACATGGCCCCACTAGGCTCCGCCCACCTGGCACTCTGCACACATTACCCCGGTAGGCTACGCCCACCTGGCACTCTGCACACATGGTCCCGATAGGCTCCGCCCACCTGGCACTCTGCACACATGGTCCCACTAGGCTCTGCCCACCCGGCACTCTGCACACATTAACCCTCTAGGTTTCGCGCACCTGGCACTCTGCACACATGATCCCGCTAGGCTCCGCCCACCTGGCACTCTGCACACATGGTCCTGCTAGGCTCCGCCCACCTGGCACTCTGCACACATTACCCCGCTGGGCTCTGCCCACCCGGCACTCTGCACACATTAAGCCGCTAGGCTCCGCCCACCTGGCACTTTGCACACATGATCCCGCTAGGCTCCGCCACATGGCACTCTGCACACATGGTCCCGATAGGCTCCGCCCACCTGGCACTCTGCACGCACTACCCCGTTAGGCTCCGCCCACCTGACACTCTGCACACATGGTCCCGCTAGGCTGCGCCAACCTGGCACTCTGCACACATGGTCCCGCTAGGCTCTGCCCACCCGGCACTCTGCACACATTAACCCGCTAGGCTCCGCCCACCTGGCACTCTGCACACATTACCCCACTAGGCTCCGCCCACCTGGCACTCTGAACACATGGTCCCGCTAGGCTCCGCCCACCTGGCACTCTGCACACATTACCCTGCTAGGCTCCGCCCACCTCACACTCGGCATACATGGCCCCGCTCGGCTTACCTGCGGTGATGAAGTCCAGCCCTCCCGCGCTGTCACTGTCCTCCATGGCCGCCGCTTGTCACATCACCTTCTCTCGCTTCCAACCCAAGATTGTGACTAGCGGTGATGTTACGGGCCACTCGCGATACTTGGCTGTGAAGTAGAGATGAGCGAACCGGTCGCGGTTCGGCTCGAGGTTGGTTCGCCGAACGGACCTCCCGTTCGAGTTCGGTTCGTCGAACGTTCGACGAACCGAACTCGAACTGCATAGGAAACAATGGCAGGCAATCACAAACACAGAAAAACACCTAGAAAACACCCTCAAAGGTGTCCTAAAGGTGACAAACAACTCAAACACATTGGAAAGTGACAAGGACATATACTCATGCGAAAACAAAACAGCTGGACAAGGAAAAAGAGGAGGACACACAGATATAGGCATGGCACGCCCTTCTAAAATCATGTAAAACACCGCAAGGTGACTCCAAGCGGAGTCTCCATTTTTTCCAAAAATTGGGCCACACACACACCCACCCCTTCAGTGGCAGCAGTTGTGCCCCAGTTGTACACTTCACAGCTACATTTGCATCAAGCACATTCAAAAATATGCCATTCTTATCCGTCCCCAGGATGACACCGGGGTAGGTAGCAAAGTCTTTGCTGATCCCAGCTCTGTTCATCTTGGCTTCTTTTAAAAACACATCAAGCAAGGGTTACTCCAAGCGGAGTCTCCCTTTTTTTCCAAAAATTGGGCCACACAGACACCCACCCCATCAGTGGCAGCACTTGGGCCCTAGTTGCAAACAGGATGTTTTGATTTGCATCAAGCACATTCAAAAATACGCCATTCTTATCCGTCCCCAGGATGACACCGGGGTAGGTAGCAAAGTATTTCCTGATCCCAGCTCTGTTCATCTTGGCTTCTTTTAAAAACACATCAAGCAAGGGTTACTCCAAGCGGAGTCTCCCTTTTTTCCAAAAATTGGGCCACACAGACACCCACCCCATCAGTGGCAGCACTTGGGCCCTAGTTGCAAACAGGATGTTTTGATTTGCATCAAGCACATTCAAAAATACGCCATTCTTATCCGTCCCCAGGATGACACCGGGGTAGGTAGCAAAGTCTTTGCTGATCCCAGCTCTGTTCATCTTGGCTTCTTTTAAAAACACATCAAGCAAGGGTTACTCCAAGCGGAGTCTCCCTTTTTTTCCAAAAATTGGGCCACACAGACACCCACCCCATCAGTGGCAGCACTTGGGCCCTAGTTGCAAACAGGATGTTTTGATTTGCATCAAGCACATTCAAAAATACGCCATTCTTATCCGTCCCCAGGATGACACCGGGGTAGGTAGCAAAGTCTTTGCTGATCCCAGCTCTGTTCATCTTGGCTTCTTTTAAAAACACATCAAGCAAGGGTTACTCCAAGCGGAGTCTCCCTTTTTTTCCAAAAATTGGGCCACACAGACACCCACCCCATCAGTGGCAGCACTTGGGCCCTAGTTGCAAACAGGATGTTTTGATTTGCATCAAGCACATTCAAAAATACGCCATTCTTATCCGTCCCCAGGATGACACCGGGGTAGGTAGCAAAGTCTTTCCTGATCCCAGCTCTGTTCATCTTGGCTTCTTTTAAAAACACATCAAGCAAGGGTTACTCCAAGCGGAGTCTCCCTTTTTTTCCAAAAATTGGGCCACACAGACACCCACCCCATCAGTGGCAGCACTTGGGCCCTAGTTGTACACTTCACAGCTACATTTGCATCAATCACATTCAAAAATACCCCATAATTAACCGTCCCCAGGATGACACCGGGGTAGGTAGCAAAGTCTTTGCTGACCCATGACTTGTTCATCTTGGCTTCTTTTAAAAACAATGTAAGCAAGGGTTACTCCAAGCGGAGTCTCCCTTTTTTCCAAAAATTGGGCCACACAGACACCCACCCCATCAGTGGCAGCACTTGGGCCCTAGTTGCAAACAGGATGTTTTGATTTGCATCAAGCACATTCCAAATCCACAAGCATTTACTCTCCCCAGGATGACACAGGGGTAGTAAATTCCTTCTGGATCCATGACTTGTTCATTTTGATGAACGTCAGTCTGTCCACATTGTCACTGGACAGATGCGTGCGCTTATCTGTCAGCACACACCCAGCAGCACTGAATACACGTTCAGAGACAACGCTGGCAGCTGGACACGACAAAATCTCCAAGGCGTAACTGGAGAGCTCTGGCCATTTTTCTATGTTTGAAGCCCAAAAGGAGCAAGGCTCCAGTTGCACAGTCATGGCATCGATGTTCATTTGGAGATACTCCTGTATCATCCTCTCCAGCCGTTGAGTATGTGTCAGACTTGTTGTCTCCGGTGGCCTTGCAAAAGAGGGTCTAAAAAAATTATGAAAAGATTCCATAAAATTGCTGTTACCGGCACCAGATATGGTCCTACTGGTACGGGTAGACTGGTGAAGATGACGAGACCGTCCCATGTTTGTCAAGTTACAACTGGGAGATTCCCTCCCTGCACCTGCACGGTTGTTTGGTGGAAAAGCCGAGCTAAGATCGAGTAACAGCTTCTGCTGATACTCCTGCATACGTGCGTCTCTTTCTATGGCTGGAATTATGTCACAAAATTTGGACTTGTACCGGGGATCTAATAGTGTGGCAATCCAGTAGTCATCATCACTTCTAATTTTGACAATACGACTGTCATGTTGGAGGTAGTGCAACAAAAAGGCACTCATGTGTCTTGCGCAGCCATGCGGACCAAGTCCACGCTGTGTTTGTGGCATAGAGGTGCTACCCGTTCTTTCTTCCTCTGACATCTCCCCCCAACCTCTTTCAACTGAAATTTGACCAAGGTCTCCCTCATCCGCTGAGTCTTCCATGTCCATGGACAGTTCGTCCTCCATTTCTTCATGTTCTCCTGCACCTTGCTCAACATTTCGCCTGCTACTATGCGCCCTTGTCGATCCCTGTTCCCCATGGTCCCATGCCTGCTGCGTTGGTGATGATGAACGTCTGGACCTTGGTGATGTTGTTGTCCCTTGCACATATGAATCCTCCTGTAGTTCCTCCCCTTCATGTTGTCCCACCCCCTGACTCCGAATAGTGTTTAGCGTGTGCTCCAGCATGTAAATGACTGGAATCGTCATGCTGATAATGGCATTGTCAGAGCTAAACATATTCGTCGCCATGTCGAAACTGTGCAGAAGGGTGCATAGGTCCTTGATCTGAGACCACTCCATCAGGGTGATCTGCCCCACCTCTGCATCTCGTTGGCCCAGGCTATACGTCATGACGTATTGCACCAGGGCTCTGCGGTGCTGCCACAGTCGCTGTAACATGTGGAGAGTTGAATTCCAGCGTGTCGCCACATCGCATTTCAGGCGATGAACCGGCAGGCCGAAAGACTTCTGTAGCGATGCAAGTCGCTCAGCTGCGGCGCTTGAACGCCGGAAGTGAGCAGACAGTTTTCGTGCCCTGTTCAGAAAGCCATCTAGGCCGGGATAGTGTGTTAAAAATTGCTGCACGACAAGGTTCAACACGTGAGCCATACAAGGTACGTGTGTCACCTTGCCCAGGCGAAGGGCCGCACCCAGGTTTGCAGCATTGTCGCACACGGCCTTACCAGGCTGCAGGTTGAGTGGAGACAACCATTTATTAAACTCGGACCGCAGAGCTGACCACATCTCCTCAGCTGTGTGACTCTTATTACCAAGACATGTCAAGCTAAAGACCGCCTGATGCCGTTGCGCTCGGCTGCCAGCATAGTAATGAGGCGTGCGTGATTCCTTCTGCGCAGTGAGAACGCTGGTGGCCTGACCAGGCAGGCTTGGGGCGGAGGTGGAGGACCCAGATGAGGTGGAGGAGGCAGAAGCTGTGGCGGAACTTGGACAGACAGAGGATTGACACACAAGTCGTGGGGACGGCAAGACTTGTGCAGCAGACCCTTCACCATCTATCACCATAGTTACCCAGTGCCCAGTCAGCGACATGTAACGTCCCTGTCCATGCTTACTGGTCCAAGTATCGGTGGTGAAATGCACCCGTTCACACACAGAGTTTCTCAAGGAAGCGGTGATGTTGTGTGCGACATGCTGGTGTAGCGCGGGCACACCTTTCTTAGAGAAGTAGTGGCGACTAGGCATCTGGTACTGGGGCACAGCGACAGACATAAGGTCTCTAAAATCCTGTGTGTCCACTAGGCGGAAAGGCAGCATTTCGGTAGCCAACAGCTTACAGAGGGATAGAGTCAACCTCTTAGCTTTGTCATGGGTCGGAGGAAGTGGCCTTTTATTTGACCACATCTGAGGGACAGAGATCTGGCTGCTGTGTGTAGACGGTGTTGAGTAGAGTGTCCCTGGAAAAATGCAGGTTTGTGAGGAAAGTGCAGGCGGAGACATGATGTTGCCTTCATCCAACGTTGGTGCTATCGATGTCTGAGAGAGCTGTACACACTCACTTGTTTCCCCTTCCAAACCAACTGACGACCTTACAAGCAAACTGCTTGTTGTGGTTACAGTGGTGGAAGTTTTGCGTGGAAAAACAGGTGTGACAGCTATCCCCACAGTCCTAGAAGATGAAGAGCGCGCGGATGCACTGGAAGGGGCGGGCGGTGGATGGTTCGCTCCGCTAGCCGGCATTGCAGCACGGTGAGCTTCCCACCGGGACTTATGATATTTATTCATGTGACGATTCATGGAAGAAGTTGTCAAACTGCTGAGGTTTTGACCTCTACTAACAGAATCATGACAAATGTTACATATCACATGAGTTGGGCGATCTTTTTCGATGTGAAAAAAGGCCCAGGCTAGGCAAGGCTTAGAGGCCATGCGACCTGTTGATCCACCCCGAATAATGCTCATAGGCAGAGTGGTGGCTGAGGATGCAGTTGTAGACGTGCTACCAGTGCTCCGACTCTGTCCAGGAAGGCGCAAGGTAACTTCGTCGTCGGTTGCATCCTCCTCCACCGCCTCTGTTGACCTCCTCGAGTGCCTGACTGGGGGTTGACAGTAGGTGGGATCTAGAACGTCATCATCAATTGTTGTGTTCGCACTCCCCTCCCCCTCAGACCGAGCCTCTTCTTGCCCTGACCGAATATTTAAGTTGTCATCCCAATCGGGTATCTGCGTCTCATCTTCATCAGTATGTTCCTCATTGTCTATAACCACAGGTGTTACAGTTTGTGACAAAGGGTCAACATTATGCTCAGAAACTTGGTCCTCACGGCCTGAATCTGAGTCACAAAGGTTCTGGGCATCACTGCAGACCATTTCCTGTTCTGTACTCACTGTAGCTTGGGAGCAGACCTCTGATTCCCAGGCTATAGTGTGACTGAACAGCTCTGCAGACTCAGCCATCTCAGTTCCACCATACTGTGCAGGGCTGATGGAGACTTCAGAGCTGGGAGAAATCAAGTGTGATTGGGATGACAACTCAGAGGAATGGTGTTTTTTGGATGCGGTACTTGAAGTGGCTGAGAGGGCACTTGTTGGACCACTTGAGATCCATTCAAGCATTTTCCTTTTTTGCCCATCATCTACCTTTGTTCCTCTTGTTCGTGTCCGTAAAAAAGGGAGCACATCGGATTGTCCACAATAAGTAGTAGACATCTTACTTTTGCTAGTAGATGGTCTATCTTCAGCAGATGATAATGGAGCTTTGGCACCTTCCCCACTGACAAAACCTTTTTTGCCTTTTCCACCACGCCTCTTCCCCTTTCCACCAGCATCTGTCATTTTGCCACTCATGTTGATTGCGACAAGATTGTGGACTGAAAATGTGGTAGTAAAAATTGAGAGGTGGTGAAGATTGCAGTGGTGGTCTAGCTTTATTAACAGCAGAATAATAAAGAATAAATATCCCTGACAATGTAAGTTAGTTATAATTCGTTGGAGTGTGCAACGCAGGCAGACGTGCTGCAAATGTCTTGGCACTAGTGGGACTATAGCAAAGTCCAATAGCCACGTATAGGATGCCACTAGGTTCACTGAGTGTGTGCTAGTATAATGGCTTAGTTATAATTAGTTGGAGTGTGCAACGCAGGCAGATGCGCTCTGCAAATGTCTTGGCACTAGTAGGACTATAGCAAAGTCCAATAGCCACGTATAGGATGCCACTAGGTACACTGAGTGTGTGCTAGTATAATGGCTTAGTTATAATTAGTTGGAGTGTGCAACGCAGGCAGACGTGCTGCAAATGTCTTGGCACTAGTGGGACTATAGCAAAGTCCAATAGCCACGTATAGGATGCCACTAGGTACACTGAGTGTGTGCTAGTATAATGGCTTAGTTATAATTAGTTGGAATGTGCAACGCAGGCAGACGTGCTGCAAATGTCTTGGCACTAGTGGGACTATAGCAAAGTCCAATAGCCACGTATAGGATGCCACTAGGTACACTGAGTGTGTGCTAGTATAATGGCTTAGTTATAATTAGTTGGAGTGTGCAACGCAGGCAGACGTGCTGCTAATGTCTTGGCACTAGTGGGACTATAGCAAAGTCCAATAGCCACGTATAGGATGCCACTAGGTACACTGAGTGTGTGCTAGTATAATGGCTTAGTTATAATTAGTTGGAGTGTGCAACGCAGGCAGACGTGCTGCAAATGTCTTGGCACTAGTGGGACTATAGCAAAGTCCAATAGCCACGTATAGGATGCCACTAGGTACACTGAGTGTGTGCTAGTATAATGGCTTAGTTATAGTTAGTTGGAGTGTGCAACGCAGGCAGACGTGCTGCAAATGTCTTGGCACTAGTGGGACTATAGCAAAGTCCAATAGCCACGTATAGGATGCCACTAGGTACACTGAGTGTGTGCTAGTATAATGGCTTAGTTATAATTAGTTGGAGTGTGCAACGCAGGCAGACGTGCTGCAAATGTCTTGGCACTAGTGGGACTATAGCAAAGTCCAATAGCCACGTATAGGATGCCACTAGGTACACTGAGTGTGTGCTAGTATAATGGCTTAGTTATAATTAGTTGGAGTGTGCAACGCAGGCAGACGTGCTGCAAATGTCTTGGCACTAGTGGGACTATAGCAAAGTCCAATAGCCACGTATAGGATGCCACTAGGTACACTGAGTGTGTGCTAGTATAATGGCTTAGTTATAATTAGTTGGAGTGTGCAACGCAGGCAGACGTGCTGCAAATGTCTTGGCACTAGTGGGACTATAGCAAAGTCCAATAGCCACGTATAGGATGCCACTAGGTACACTGAGTGTGTGCTAGTATAATGGCTTAGTTATAATTAGTTGGAGTGTGCAACGCAGGCAGACGTGCTGCAAATGTCTTGGCACTTGTGGGACTATAGCAAAGTCCAATAGCCACGTATAGGATGCCACTAGGTACACTGAGTGTGTGCTAGTATAATGGCTTAGTTATAATTAGTTGGAGTGTGCAACGCAGGCAGACGTGCTGCAAATGTCTTGGCACTAGTGGGACTATAGCAAAGTCCAATAGCCACGTATAGGATGCCACTAGGTACACTGAGTGTGTGCTAGTATAATGGCTTAGTTATAATTAGTTGGAGTGTGCAACGCAGGCAGACGTGCTGCAAATGTCTTGGCACTAGTGGGACTATAGCAAAGTCCAATAGCCACGTATAGGATGCCACTAGGTACACTGAGTGTGTGCTAGTATAATGGCTTAGTTATAATTAGTTGGAGTGTGCAACGCAGGCAGACGTGCTGCAAATGTCTTGGCACTAGTGGGACTATAGCAAAGTCCAATAGCCACGTATAGGATGCCACTAGGTACACTGAGTGTTTGCTAGTAAAATTGCTTAGTTTAAAAAACTTGGAGTGTGCAATGCAGGCAGATGTGCTCTGCTAATGTCTTTGCACTAGTGGGACTATAGCAAAGTCCAATAGCCACGTATAGGATGCCACTAGGTACACTGAGTGTTTGCTAGTAAAATTGCTTAGTTTAAAAAACTTGGAGTGTGCAATGCAGGCAGATGTGCTCTGCTAATGTCTTTGCACTAGTGGGACTATAGCAAAGTCCAATAGCCACGTATAGGATGCCACTAGGTACACTGAGTGTGGGCTAGTATAATGGCTTAGTTATAATTCGTTGGAGTGTGCAACGCAGGCAGATGCGCTCTGCAAATGTCTTGGCACTAGTGGGACTATAGCAAAGTCCAATAGCCACGTATAGGATGCCACTAGGTACACTGAGTGTTTGCTAGTAAAATTGCTTAGTTTAAAAAAGTTGTAGTGTGCAATGCAGGCAGACGTGCTCTGCAAATGTCTTTGCACTAGTGGGACTATAGCAAAGTCCAATAGCCACGTATAGGATGCCACTAGGTACACTGAGTGTTTGCTAGTATAATGGCTTACTTAGAATGAGTTGGAGTGTGCAGAGGACAAGAGGGTACAGTGGCAGGATTGTGGTGCTCTGGGTAGAGGAATGGAAGCCTGCCTTTCTATTCCCTCCTAATGGTGAAATGCAGGGAGGAAATCCCTGACCTGGGCTACACAGACGCTGTTGCTGTTTGCAGGACCTGTCACTTATGGCTCTCTGACCCTGCCGCTTTGAGCCCTTAAAAGGACTGCTAGAATGTGCTCTCCCTAAGCTGTCTAACGCTGTGTATGCAGCGCATACAGCTGTATCGGCTATAGGACTCAGGAGGACGGAGCTGCGACACTGATGTCTGACACCAAAGACGCAGAAGGCAGATAATGGCGTTCGTGAAGAAAATGTCCGGTTTTATAATGCAGGGACATGTGACATGCAGATCCTATCACACATGCCGTTGCTTCTCTGGCTCAAAGTCCACTTAGGTGTGTGTGTGTCTGTGATTGGCTGACATGCTGGCCCGCCCCACAAGACGCGCGCGCTTAGGGAAGGAAGACAAGAAAAAAAAAAATGGCGATCGCCATTATAGAAACAGCAGTGATCTGAAGGCGCTGTTCACGCACACTATACACTGAAATGTGATAATAGTTTGATTCACAGAGTGACTTACACTATTACAGCAGAAACCAAGCTAGGATTTAGCTGTTTTTTGGCTGCTAGAACCGTTCTCGAACGTTTCTAGAACTATCGAGCTTTTGCAAAAAGCTCGAGTTCTAGTTCGATCTAGAACATGCCCCAAAATCACTCGAGCCGCGAACTGGAGAACCACGAACCACGAACCGCGCTCAACTCTACTGTGAAGGTCATTGAAGTCAGTGACAGGTGCTGTCAGCAGTGCAGGAGATCAGCGCAGGTAATGTACCTCGCTCCTGACAGCAGCACTTGTCATCCCCTGCAGTGACCTGGGCTGATCTATTGATGTTAGCTCAGGTCACTACATTGCTCTCCCAGCCAATGGGGAACACCCTGCTCTTCATTGACTGGGACAGTGTGGATCGTCATGGGAACCCTTTGGATTACAGCAGACCTGGATTTGTTTTTCGTTCTAATAATTTGGTTAAAGAGGGAATGTGTTGGGCAGTGTTTTTTCAAATAAAAATGTGTTTGTCGTCTATTTTTTTTTATTACTTACTGGGTTGGTGATGTCAGGTATCTGATAGACGCGTGACATCACTAACCCCAGGGCTTGATGCCAGGTGACATTACACATCTGGTGTTAACCCCATATATTACCCCGTTTGCCACCGCACCAGGGCAGGGGATAAACTGGGGCGAAGCACCAGGATTGGCGCATCTAATGGATGCACCACTTCTGGGGCGGCTGCGGCCTGCTATTTTTAAGCTGGGGAGAGTCCATTAACCATGGACCTCCCTAGTCTGAGAATATCAGACCCCAGCTGTCTCCTTTACCTTGGCTGGTGATCCAATTTTGGGGGGACCCCTACGTGTTTTTTTTTTTTAATTATTTATTTAATTTAAAATAACAGCGTGGGGTGCCCTCAGTTATGGAATACCAGCCAAGGTGAAGCTGCCAGCTGTGGTCTGCAGGCTGCAGCCGTCTGCTTTACCCTAGCTGGCTACAAAAATAAGGGGAACCCCACGTCATTTTTTTGGCTAAATAAAAGGCTAAGCACCCCTTAGTGCCACATGAAAGGCACCAAAGGGTGCAAAATTACAAAATGCAGGAGAGTGGGACATTATGTGTCTTTCTGACAATTATAATGACAGAAAAGACTGATATGAAGTGTACAAGCACAAGAAAATCACCAGAGCGCTCTACGCTGTGAAAAGCAGTAGAAAATGGCACTGGAGAAAACATGTGACCGCCTCATGTAGGTTGAAGCTATGGATCTGTACCGCCCTGGGGGCTCGGCTGCTCTCCGCCGAGCCGCTCAGATCCGGGCTCGGGTTGTCGGTGGCTCGAGCGCCTCCAGACCGGGGGCCACGTCGCTCTGGAAAGGGGGAGCGGTTTGGTTGTTTGGTTTGGGGTGGACCGGTTTCATGGCTGGTGCCGCGGTGACCGGTAACAGTTCGTGACGCCACCCACGGGTCGTGGTGAGGTGATGAGCACCACCGCTGCGTTGAGGGTGCGGGGGCTCATCCGGGATCAGTGGTGGGTCACAGCTGGGTGTTGACCCCTCCGTGGGTAGGGAGTTTGTTGGTCCCGGGGCCAGGTGGCAGGAGCTGGGGGTTGCAGGACGCAGGGGCTCGCTTGCAGCATGGTGCCTGATGGCACTGGTGTACTCACGATTAAACCACACAGAGTCAATGGTAAACCAATGACTCCCCAGTGAGGTTGGTGATGTCGCCTTTCTCCTGCACCTTTAAATTTGCTATAGTGACTCCTATGCTTCAGCAACGGTAGTCCGCTCCCTGGCTTTTGGTACCGGAGGAGCCCTTTTGCCCGCAGGCGCTGGCCCTTTGGATCTCTGGCCCTTGGCGGTGGCTCTTATCCGGAATCGGTGGGCTGTTGCCGTCTATCGGGATTTTGGGTGGGAATAAACCCCTGAGGTCCAGACCGCAATCAGTAGATTTGTCTGAGCCCGGTTGCTTCTGGGCTAGAATGGGGTCTGAGGACCCTGCCTGGTGCTCCGGTTGACTTGTTAGCTCCCCGGTTTGGATCCGAAGGGTCACCACCCTCTTCTCGATCCCTACGGTTCCGCAGTTCAGTCCCTGACTGGACTCCTGTAGACAGCCACCACCGTCTGCCTGCCTGACCATTCCAAAGGGTCCTCGGCTTCGTCCTAGGCCCCTGACTCTCAGCTCGCCACTTTTACTCCTCTCACTACTCCTCTCCCCACTCGACTCACTTGTCCTTTCCCTGCCTCAGGCCAGCAGACTCCTCGGAGGGCATGCCTATCTGCCTGGCTCCGCCCACCTGGTGTGCCTTGCTAGACCTGAAGGAGGCGGTCAGGACTTGTTGGCTGCCTGTGCCTCATTGGGGTGGGGGTGTGTGTGGTGTTGTGTGTTGTTACCTGTGACCCCTGGGGGTCCAGGGCATCACAGATCCTGGGTAAATTTATGTATTTTCCCTCCTTCAGTTTTTTTGCAGTACGCAAACAAATGGAAGGCACACGGATGACATACGGACCATGTATGGAACAGAAACGGATGCCACATGGATGCACCCGTAAAAAAACAAACCGTTTTTTGCGGATCGTAAAAACAGATCGGTCGTGTGAATGTAGGCTTATTCTGATCTGCCGTTTATAAACAGCAGGCAGAACTAAGTGAATAGCTCCCCCCAGCGTCATAAAATCTCCGGGGTTTCAGGGAGTAGCTGAGAACCTGGAGATCATGATTTAGGCCGGTTTTTCCGGTCCCCGCTCACGTGATCACCGGTATACACTGTATACCGATGATCACGTTACAGTAAATGACAGCGTCGGTAAAAAATTATTTATCTCCCATCTGGCATGAACAAACATGATAAATCTCCTCCCTGGTCCCCTCCGGTCCCCTGGTGTCGCCAAAGTACCCCCCCGACCCCTCCCTGAAATCCAAGATGGCCGCGCGCACAGAAGCGCGCCGGCTGCATTCACCCTACTCCTCTGATTTTTGTCGCATGTGTCATGACACATGCGACAGAATACTCCTCCCCAAGCTCTGCCAGGTCATCCCCGGTGTCCCACGGTACCTGTGCAGCGTTGATCCCCCGCAGCCCTCTCCTTCAGAATAGACGCTGCCGCATGCACAGAGCGGCTGTCAGCTCAGCTTCCTGTGTTCAGACACAGTGAGTGGTGGTTATGCATCTGTACGCTAAATGGGCAGCACGGTGGCTCAGTGGTTAACACTGCAGTCTTGCAGCGCTGAGGTCCTTGGTTCAATTCCCACCCAGGACACCATCTACAAGGAGTTTGTATGTTCTCCCCGTGATTGCGTGGGTTTCCTCCAGGTACTCTGGTTTCCTCCCACACTCCAAAGACATACAGATAGGGAATTTAGATTGTGAGCCCCAATGGGGACAGTGTTCTAAATGTATGCAAAGCGCTATGGAATTAATAGCGCTATATAAATGAATAAATTATTATTATTACTGCAATGCCCTGCTCATGAGGTAAGGAACATAGTTGATCATCAGAGCTATATATTACATTTCCAAATGGAGGGATTTGATTTTATAGTTGCCCTGCTGAACGACTACCAAACATGAGAGTCCGTTATACGCCACAAGAAAACACATCTAAATAGCGAGCTCTGTTGTTTAGTATTCATTCAGCTGGATGACTGGACTTAAAGGGGTATTCCATCTCCAAGATCCTATCCCTAATATATAGTAGGTGGAATAGCAATAATATCAGCAAATACCAATATTTGGAAATGTAGAATAGTTTTCCTGATTAGGCATGCCCTTACCTCATGAGCAGGGCATTGCAGCTTTGGCAGCAACCATTACGACATGGACTCTGCTGCTGTGGACCCGGGGAGAGTGGGTGCACCCACACTCCTCACATGGAGGGTCTGCACTCCTAGAAAATGGGGAATACGTTCCCTGAACGTGTCCCCCCATATTCTAGACGGTCCAGAGCCGTCGTGGGACCCCCTTATTTTTTTTCTTACAATAAATTGGTGAAAGAGGGAATGTTTTGGGGAGTGTTTTTTCAAATACATTTTTTTTGTCGATTTTTTTTGTTAGTACTGACAGTTTATGATGTCGGGTATCTGATAGACGCCATGACATCACAAACTGCTGGGCTTGATGTCAGGTGACTTTACAGCTAGTATCAACCCCATTTATTACCCCAATTGCCACTGCACCAGGGCACGGTATGAGCTGGGGTGAAGCGCCAGGATTGGCGCATGTAGTGGATGCGCCACGTCTGGGGTGCCTGCGGCCTGGTATTTTTAGGCTGTGAAGGCCCAATAACTATGGACCTTCCCACCCTAAGAATACCAGACCACAGCTGTCCGCCTTACCTTGGCTGGTGATCCAATTTGGGGGGGCCATACTTTTTTTGTAATTATTAATATTTATAAAAGAATTATAAAAAAAAGAGCCTAGGGTGACCTCCACATTGGATCCCCAACCACGGTAAAGCTGCCAGCTGTGGTTTTCAGGCTACAGCCGTCTGCTTTACCCTAGCTGGCTATCAAAAATGGGGGGACCCGTCATTTTTTTTTTAACTATTTTTTAAATAGAAAAAATTAATGGGCTTCCCTGTATTTTGATTGCCAGCCAAGGTAACGCCAGGCAGATGGGGGTGGCAACCCGTAGCTGTCTGCTTTAACTGCGCTGAGAATCAAAAATACCGTGGAGCGCTACGTCATTTTTTAAAGATTTATTTTTACAGCACTGTCATGTCAGGCAATCAAAATACAGGAAAGCCCTTCTTTATTTAGTTATTTAAATAAATAATTAAAAAAAATATATATGGGCTCCCACTGCATTTTTTGTATGGCTAGCTAAGGGTAATTCAAGCAGCTACTGGCTGCCAACCCTCACTACTTGGTGTTATCTTCACTGGCAATGGAAAATCCAGGGAAGCATTTTTTATTTTTTTTGCCAAAAAACTACAAAAAAATGACGTGCGCTTCGCCATATTTTTGTATGCTAGCCAGGTACAGCAGGCAGGTACGGCTGCCCCCAACCCCCAGCTGCCTATTTGTACCCGGTTGGGAACTAAAAATATAGGGAAGCCCTTTTTTTACTTTATTCATGAATTTTATGAAATAATTAAAAAAAACGATGTAGGCTTCGCCCCATTTTTGTGTCCAGCTGGGTACAGCTAGGCAGCTGGGGTTTGGAATCCACAGCACAGGTTAGCCCGAGGTTTCTGGGCCCCTCTGCTGCTAATTGCAGTCCGCAGCCACCCCAGAAAATGGCGCTCTCATAAAAGCGCCATCATCTGGCGCTGTATCCAACTCTTCCAACAGCCCTGAAGCCGGGTGGCTTGTTGGGTAATCATGAGTTAATACTGGCTTTGTTTTACTAGCTAGTATTAAGCCAGAGATTCTTAATGTTAAGCACGTTTGACCCGGCCATTAAGAATCTCTCCAATAATGGGTTAAAAAAAACACCACACAGAAAAAATACTTTAATAGAAATAAATACACAGACACACTTAGAGACTCCATCTTTTTTACCCCCTCTCAGCCCTCCACGATCCTGCTCTTCTGTCTTCTTTCCCCTTCAACACATGCAGCTCTGTCTGCTCCATCAGACAGCACAACTGCATGCGGGAAGACGCTGTGCTCCGTGCAGAAATCACTCTGTGAGAGTGACCACAGGCTCCCGGCTGTAAGAGGTGGCACAGGTTGCCATAGCAACGCTGCTCCGATTACGTGATTCCGTTTCCGGTGCCGCTGCATCCCCATCACCCCTACCAAGCGCGTTGCTATGGCAACGGTGATCTCCGTTATTGACCGGCTGTGTCAGCCGGTCAGGAGCCGGCTTGTGCGGATGCTGGTAACTACGGTAAACATCGGGTGACCAAGAAGCCCTTTCCTTGGTTACCCGATATTTACCTTCGTTACCAGCGTCTGCCGCTCTCACGCTGTCAGTGCCGGCTCCCTGCTTCCTGCACACATAGCCAGACTATACATCAGGTTAAATTAACCCGATGTGTACTCTGGCTAGGAGTGCAGAGAGCCAGCGCCAAGCGGTGTGCGCTGGTAACCAAGGTTAAGATCGGGTTGGTTACCCAATATTTACCTTAGTTACCAGGTGCAACATCGCTTTTACACGTGCTGCTGGCTGGGGGCTGGTCACTGGTTGCTGGTGAGATCTGCCTGTGTGACAGCTCACCAGCAACCCGTGTAGCGACGCTCCAGCGATCCCTGCCAGGTCAGGTTGCTGGTGGGATCGCTGGAGTGTCGCTTAGTGTGACGGTACCTTAAGGGAACAGGGAAGCAGAACAGGGAGTCGACCGTGTGCTAGAGCATGTCGTCGGTACACGGTGATACACAAATGTGCACCGTGTAACAAAGAGATGCAATGACAGGTCCTACATGACGCGTCATAGTCATGTGACCAGTCTGTAGCCAATGAGATAATAGACACGTGACTGGTCACATGGCTATTTTGACGTCACGATAGGTCCTGCATCACTGCTGGTGTTCCCGGAGGACACTGCGATTACCGATGGAAAAGCTGCAGGAGAAAGAGTGCATGATGCATCCCGGGGACAGGTAAGTGTTATGGCAATGTTTATTAACTGTATGTGTACATTTATAATGCGTTTTTATGTGTTTGTGATTGCCTCCCATTGTTTCCTATGGGTTTGAGTAATGAACCGAGCTCGAGCCGAACCGCGACCGGTTTGCTCATCTCTACTTACTATCCCCTGTGAATTTAGTGGGAAGGGACAGGTTTGGCATCGGCTTAGATGAGGACAGTGACGTAGTCTGAATTGCAGTCTGTTTAAACAGAGCTGTGATATCCACAGCTGGAGAGGACTGTTCCACAGCCCTGAAACGTGTCTCCAGCTGTTGAATATATCGCTGTAGTTGCTGAACGTCCGCCATGTCCGGGAGGACTGTTGGCGAAAGTGTACTGTTACGGAGGGGACGATTGAAATAAAAAATAATATAATATCAATTGTCGCCCCACATCCACTGGGCAGGTGTTAATGCCACTAAGGACAGAAGGACGAAATACAGCAACTCAGGAATCCACAAAAGAAACTAAGGAGATGTTGTAAGGGCACACTCCTACGTGTAGCGAGTCCCTGTGAACCTCACAGGTGTACACGCAATGTTTACGTGTATAAGGACACGTCTAAACCAAAGGAAATGCAACAGAAAATTGTCACGTGTGTAAAGACACGACAAACCGAAAGGTAACCCAGTTAGCGTCACTGGGAAACCTGGAACGTAACCACTGAGCCGGTCACGTGCGTACAGGGGCATGTCAGACCATAAAGGCCATCCAGTTAGCGTCACTGGGTACCCAAAGCTGACACACACATACACACAAGTCTGCCACTGCAGACGAGGTGCGTGCGTAGGGGGCACCTTTGTCCAGAAGGACCCTAATCCCTCGCAGTGCCGAGACACAGTTTGTACCCAGATACGAGTACCTGGTACCAGGGCCTGCCCAAAAATCAGATTCACACTCCACATATACACGAGTCTGCCACAGGCACTGTAGACTTACAATGGCGCTGGAACCCACTCACTCCTGACAGCAGGGAAAGCAGCCTTTGCTGTCAGCATACAGAATGACACTCGCGCCCCGAAGGGTGGAGCTACAGACCTTTTATAGCCACCACCCTGGACCAGACCACATGGCATGTGGAAATGGCATTGGCTGCCGCCATACAGGAGCTGCCACGTCATTACTGAAGTCATGACAACCAATCAGCGGCTGCCACTTCATCGCTGATGTCAGTGATAACCAATCAGTGACCTCCTTGTCATCAATGACATTACGCACATGCTCAGTGTGGCTGCAATAGCACTTAAGCTCAGGATGGTATAAAACTCTAGCCAC
Organism: Anomaloglossus baeobatrachus; assembly: GCF_048569485.1. Taxonomy (NCBI): domain Eukaryota; kingdom Metazoa; phylum Chordata; class Amphibia; order Anura; family Aromobatidae; genus Anomaloglossus; species Anomaloglossus baeobatrachus. Next base: position 154,924,025 of record NC_134354.1, on the reverse strand, counting down.
CTGATGCCTCAAGCGACAGCCAGGTGGCGCTGCAGAGTTAACCGATCCCAATGTGGGAGTAAATGACGGGACTAGACCAGTTTGAGGCACACCAGAACCCCGAACCGCAACATAAGCTTTGCTAAGTTATGCTCATCTTTGGCTGCAGAAATAGACCATACATGTTCTCTAGTTCTTCTTCTGAACTGTCGAGTCGTGAGGCCCACACAAATGAGGTTGCAAGAACAAGAAGCTAAATAAATTACCCCTTTTGTACTACACATAATAGCATGAGTGATTTTGAATTCTCTTCTGTCCTCAGAGTCAAATAAATTTTTGGCTCGCTCAGCATTAGGACAAGCTACACGGTCAGAACAGGGTTTACAACCCCATTGGATTTCGGATAAATCCATGATGATTCCTGTGGTGACTGTGTACCAACAAATCCCTCAGACTCTTCGATCTCCGAAAAGTGATGTTTGGATCCAAGGGTAAGTAATGTTTAAACGTATTGTCCATCCTAAGAATACCCCAGTGTTTTCTAAGTGTAGTATGCACATCATCAGAATGTGAGTTGAATGTGGTAATGAATCTCACAATATCTTCTTGGGGTCTTGACACTTTGGTGTTACTCAAAAGTATTTTCTGCTCAGTGGCTTTTTTAGCTGCTTGATAGCCACGGTTGACATCTTTAGGATGGTATCCTCTGGAAAGAAACCTCTTCTTAAGATCCTCAGCTTGTGTTTGGAGCATATTCTCTTGGCACGCAAGAATTATCATTTTGGTATATTCTTGATCACATGTTTAAGGTTAACTGACCTGGCATGTAGAACCAAATTGACGGCTGTTTCTTTTCTGAACAAGTCCGAATGTATAGCACCATCAGATCAACATGGAATTTTACATCCAGAAAGTCAATAGAGCTGGTTCCAATTTTATCGGTAAGTTTCAAATTGATAAAAAAAAATTGTTCAACCCTAGAACGCATACCTGGAGCCTCGCAGGCCTGCTAGGTCATTTGTTTTCTATGGTAGATTGAATTGTTTGCGCGTTCTAGGGTTGAAAGAACTGAGAGTCCTCAGTGGTTGATACCTTTTAATGGCTAACTGAAAAGATGGTAGTAATAGCAAGCTTTCGAGACTACTCACGTCTCTTCATCAGGCTAAGTATAATACAAAATACGAAGAGTCACATATTTATACACAACAGGACATAGAATAGAGCAGTAAATAAGACAAGTTATGTGAAGCATTATCACATTTCAAATTGATCTCATTTTGATTGACAGAAATCATTAAAGATTTCAATTTTTCCCTGTTCCCCTGCCATACAAAAATGATATTGCGATTGATTATTTTTTATAATCCTGATATCCTATATTATATTATTGACCATTTGCAAGCTTCCTATCATCTACCCCACTCTGCTACTATATTATGCCTTTGTAATTTTTCTGATAAAGTTTTTTTAGTTTGTAGCAATATGGCACATATTGTATACTATATATGGCAACTCTTTTTATAATATAGTTTATCAGGCTGCTGATATATTATAATTTATTATATCATCACTGTTTTATCTTTCAGTGTTATTATGGACATTACTGCTAGGGATCATGTTTCAATACCAACATCACATAATGATACTCTTTATCATACCACTTGCCATTGGTAATATTTTGATTCACTACTTTATTTTGTAATTCTGTAATACCTTTATCATGTCAACTTACTGTGCATCTGTATTCAGATCTCTTTTGATATTTCCAAATAATTCCAGTGTAGTATGTTTATAGGTATATATAAGTTTTTAATTAATCTCAACTTTATATACAGTGGAGGAAGAAATATTTTTCTTGGAGTAACTAAAGGATTATGCTGAACATTATCTCTACCTGGAGTATAGATGTTTCTCTGTCCCCAACGACGAACATAATGCTCTACTGTATTTCTACTGTCCCATAAACACAAGAAGCGACAATATTTTGTGACACCTCCTTGCATTCCCATTAGCAGACCAATCACTTTCAAATCTCCACAGATATTCCATTCTTGATACTTATATTGTACAGTTAGGTCCAGAAATATTTGGACAGTGACACAAGTTTTGTTATTTTAGCTGTTTACAAAAACATGTTCAGAAATACAATTATATATATAATATGGACTGAAAGTGCACACTCCCAGCTGCAATATGAGAGTTTTCACATCCAAATCGGAGAAAGGGTTTAGGAATCATAGCTCTGTAACGCATAGCCTCCTCTTTTTCAAGGGACCAAATGTAATTGGACAAGGGACTCTAAGGGCTGCAATTAACTCTGAAGGCGTCTCCCTCATTAACCTGTAATCAATGAAGTAGTTAAAAGGTCTGGGGTTGATTACAGGTGTGTGGTTTTGCATTTGGAAGCTGTTGCTGGGACCAGACAACATGCGGTCTAAGGAACTCTCAATTGAGGTGAAGCAGAACATCCTTAGGCTGAAAGAAAAGAAAAAATCCATCAGAGAGATAGCAGACATGCTTGGAGTACCAAAATCAACAGTCGGGTACATTCTGAGAAAAAAGGAATTGACTGGTGAGCTTGGGAACTCAAAAAAGGCCTGGGCGTCCACGGATGACAACAGTGGTGGATGATCGCCACATACTTTCTTTGGTGAAGAAGAACCCGTTCACAACATCAACTGAAGTCCAGAACACTCTCAGTGAAGTAGGTGTATCTGTCTCTAAGTCAACAGTAAAGAGAATACTCAATGAAAGAAAATACAAAGGGTTCACATCTAGATGCAAACCATTCATCAATTCCAAAAATAGACAGGCCAGAGTTAAATTTGCTGAAAAACATCTCATGAAGCCAGCTCAGTTCCGGAAAAGTATTCTATGGACAGATGAGACAAAGATCAACCTGTACCAGAATGATGGGAAGAAAAACGTTTGGAGAAGAAAGGGAACGGCACATGATCTAAGGCACACCACATCCTCTGTAAAACATGGTGGAGGCAACGTGATGGCATGGGCATGCACGGCTTTCAATGGCATTGGGTCACTTGTGTTTATTGATGACATAACAGCAGACAAGATTAGCCGGATGAATTCTGAAGTGTACCGGGATTTACTTTCAGCCCAGATTCAGCCAAATGCCGCAAAGTTGATCGGATGGCGCTTCATAGTACAGATGGACAATGACCCCAAGCATACAGCCAAAGCTACCCAGGAGTTCATGAGTGCAAAAAAGTGGAACCTTCTGCAATGGCCAAGTCAATCACCAGATCTTAACCCAATTTAGCATGCATTTCACTTGCTCAAATCCAGACGTAAGACGGAAAGACCCACAAACAAGCAAGACCGGAAGGCTGCGGCTGTAAAGGCCTGGCAAAGCATTAAGAAGGAGGAAACCCAGCATTTGGTGATGTCCATGGGTTCCAGACTTAAGGCAGTGATTGCCTCCAAAGGATTCGCAACAAAATATTGAAAATAAAAATATTTTGTTTGGGTTTGGTTTATTTGTCCAATTACTTTTGACCTCCTAAAATGTGGAGTGTTTGTAAAGAAATGTGTACAATTCCTACAATTTATATCAGATATTTTTGTTCAAACCTTCAAATTAAACGTTACAATCTGCACTTGAATTCTGTTGTCGAGATTTCATTTCAAATCCAATGTGGTGGCATGCAGAGCCCCACTCGCGAAAATTGTGTCACTGTCCAAATATTTCTGGACCTTACTGTATATCATCCAAAACAACTGACACATTTTCATAACTTTCCTTTAGATGACATGAGTGAGCAATAGGGATTGATGGTTTCATATTTCCATTGTGGAAGCAACACTGCTTTCTAACTTCTCTTGGTGAGTCAATAAACAATCGCCAATCTGCAACAAAATACTCTTGATTCAGTTCTTCAAAGAGGCCATTCACATTGTTACAGTACACCATTGGTCCATCAACTGTGAAAAATTGTGTTAAAGTGTGTTGGTAAGAACACAATTTGACAACATCATGAAGAAGATTCTTCTGTTTCAACCTAGATGCAAGAAGTTCAGCTTTATCTTTTGACAATGAAATTTTTTTGATGAGATCATTTAATTCATGTTGAGTAAAGTGTTCTGGCTGCTCGGCTGCTCCATCAGGTCATCTTGACTTGACTTGACTCATCTTGACTTGAGGTCTCCATGTCTTTGCTAGTAGCTTCAGCTCTACAGTATAGTCTTCATATTCTTCTTCATTTTCATCAAATCCAGACAGTGGTGGTACAGGAACTGGCAAGGTACCATCATGTGGAACTGGCCTAATCGCAGATTCAAGTTCAGTGTAATTAATCTTATGTTTTTTATTTGTAGAAAAGCCCTTCAGTTCGACAAAACAAATGTAGAGGTAATCACTATGATTTTTGAGTTCTCTCCAAATCATGGGAACAGCAAATGGCATAGCCCCTTTCCTCATATTCAACCAGTCACGAAGACCATTTGTACAACTTGAGCATATCACATGAGGGGCCCAGCATTGAAAATGCAGAAAAAAATGTAATAATAAAAATTCTTCTATCTCAGAAACTTTCTCTGCCAGAGCAAAACTATAGCATATTTTTGGAATCAGCACATCAAACTCCATTAAACAGACATATTATCTTTGCTAATGATTTTTTTTGTGTTGACCAGTGTTATAAGTCGATTAGATCTGGAAAAGAGTCCCCCCAACCTAATAAATCATGTTGGAGAAGAACATTGTGGGAATTTGGAAATTTTTTCCTTTGCAGGCTTGGAAAGGGTTAAGCTACCTCCACAAGGAGGTAATCTGTATAATATCTTACTGAGAGCTGAAGTTTGATTGATGAAAAAATACAACGCGCAAGGAGGTTTAGGTCTGAATGACAAAATTAAGCTTTCAGTTTTTAATTAAATGTTTTCATAATTGTTTTTATCTGGAGTTTGCTAATCTGAAGTTATCCACTTTAAGAAGAGGTGGAATTGTGTCATCCAATGTCAGGAGTAAAGATGAGCAATCCTGATCAACAAAGATTGGAAAATGTTAAAATCATATGATCTTTGGCCAGATCGGATTGGGATTGGACATCTGAACATTTACCTCAAAAGTCGGCAATCTTGCCAAGGCATGTAATGGCATGGCTGTGATTGACCACTTGAATAATATGGAAGCTAAACGGTTAAAGCAGTACACACTTAGTGAGTCTCCCCGCAGTTGAAGCATTACTTTAGGTTCGCTAATTATAACTTATCTATTTTCACTGCTTTCTCTGGCGACTAGTATATCTGATTGAATGCAGTAAGACCCTGCCCCCAAACAGCTTCTGTGATTGGTTGGAATCACAAATGCTTTGTGCGGGTCCCTATTGTGCTATAAAATAAATAAATAAAACAATTGGTGTAGGGTCCCCATTTATTGATACCAGCATAGATAAATCCCAAAGCTACAGACATCAGCCCCCAGCCATGCGCTCATCTTGGCTGTGTATCAAGTTAGGAGGAATCACATGCGTCTTTTTTTTTTTACTTATTTAAATATATAAATAAAAAGAAAATGGCATGCGGTTCCCCCTAATTTTGATATACAGCCATGATAAAGCCCAACAGTTAGGGGCTATAATTCTCAGACTGGGGAATTCCATGATTATTTCCCCCTAGCCTAAAAATAACAGCCAGAATTACAACACTGCACTCTCAAGGGCAAAAATGAAGACTGAACAAGGCTTGTTCTTTGCAAAATTCTTGTAGTTTTATTTTTATTTGGAAATGTGACAGGGGAAGGTTTCGGCCAAAAGGCCTTTCTCACGCCTAGTCACTTCAAGTGGGAAATTTGGCTTTTGTAAAGGTGATTCTGCAAATGCAGGGATATATGTAATAGAGGAAGTCCACCAAAACTATGGCTGGTTTGAGCTCACTGTGAACAATATCTGTTTTATTACCCTAGCTATAGGAGAAAAGGGATAGCATTCAACCATATCCTGGGAAGGAGGCAGTAAGAGATCCCTGTCCACCATTGCATAGTAACCCCTGATGAACAATCCACAGATGGAAATCCCTTTTCTCCTATAGCTAGCACTACGTTACTAACAAGATTCCCCATTCTCTACAAGCTTAAGGTACAGCATATGAAATATTTCCTCAAAATTCATACACACCTCCAGGGACGTGTATCCCCTTTAAAGGGTAATAAAACAGATATTGTTCACTGTGAGCTCAAACCAGCCATAGTTTTGGTGGACTTCCTCTATTACATATATCCCTGCATTTGCAGGATCACCTTTACAAAAGCCAAATTTCCCACTTGAAGTGACTAGGCGTGAGAAAGGCCTTTTGGCCGAAACGTTCCCCTGTCACATTTCCAAATAAAAATAAAACTACAAGAATTTTGCAAAGAACAAGCCTTGTTCAGTCTTCATTTTTGCCCTTGAGAGTACAGTGTTGTAATTCTGACTGTGTTTCTGGACCTTGGTCCTCACATTTGCACCTCAAAACCCCTCCCTTTTGGCCGTGTGCACACCATACATCTTTTTTAAAAATAACAGCCTACAGCTGCTCAGGATTATCGCATCCATTAGATGTGACAATACCAGCACTTTACCGGGCTCTTCCCGAATGCCTTAGTATGATGGCAATTGGTGTAATAAATGGCTAATCGCAGCTGACAGCTGTCACTAAGCACTAGATTTTAAATGGGCGGTGTCTATGAGACCCTCCATTTCTAATCTGTAAGTGAATGTAAATAAAAACAAACACTGAAAAAAAACATGATTTGAAATAAAGTACAAACAAACACCCACCTTTTACCCCCAAAAGACCCAGGTCTGATGTAATGCACATGAGGTCCCAAAGATGATTCCAGCTCTGCTACATCTGAACTAACAGCGTGCAGCAATAAAATATAACTGCACATTGTAATTTCAGGCAGAGCATTAATCAGCAACAGCGATCAGTGGTGACATCACTCCAGTTATTTGCAGTCACAGCTGGAGGGCAATTTATGCTAGCTTCCTGCTGTCTGCCTGAAAGGTTTTTAATCTCAGTACTCCAAGATGGGTCTTCTCTGTACTGTCAGGGGTATGGGAACATAAACCCCAAATTTGTCTCTTATCCACCTTTAGATTTGTTATGTCAATAGTCTAGGAAGCTAATGGCTATGGTTAAACAGTGGTGCTGCACTGTAAAACATATGTTTGCTGTTTTGGAAGCTTTCTGACCTCCCTAAAGGTGTTTTCTCTGTCTTAGGTTTGGCCTAAGCGTAAGTTCACACAGTGCGTTTTTCGCGGTGTTTTTGCGCAGTTTTCGGGTGCGATTTTGCTCAGAAAACTGCATGACTTTGCTTCCCCAGCAAAGTCTATGAGTTTTCATTTTTGCTGTCTGCACACAGCGGTTTTTTTTTCAGCTGCGTTTTTGTGGTGCCACAAAAACGCAGCATGTCAATTATTCCCGCGTTTTTCACTGCGCTTTTCATCGATTGAGTGCAATGGGATGTTGAAAGACTCCATGAGAAACGCAAATAGGTGCGTTTTGGTGCGTTTTAGTGCGTTTCTAAGACCAAAAACGCAGCTATAAACGCAGGAGGTGGGTAGTAAAGTGACATGTACAGGAAGAGGATTCCTTCTGTCAGTAAACACAGAAGCGTGAATCCTCCCAGTACCGTCACCGCCGCTTCCACCTCCGATCCTGTGCATGTATGCTGCCGTGCGGCGCCATGTCTGGGCGGGAGGTGGAAGCGGCTGCGAAAACAAAAGTTAACAGTAGAAAAAAAAGTCATACTCACCTGTCTGCAGACTCCCGGTGCCATGCCCGCTCCCAGATCCTCCTACCGGTACCGCCGCTCCGGGTGTGTGCAGTCTCCCCGGGTACGTATGCTTGCAGGATGCAGGACCTGGCGATGGATCACCTGATGCAGTCACCTGACGCGTCAGCTGATCGTAAGTCTCGGGCTGATGCCGGCGCCCAGCCGGTTATCAGCGGATGCGTCAGGAGACTTCATCCCTGATTACCGGCAGCTGCTGCAGCGATTGGACGGGATCAGACTCCTCCAATCGCTCTAGGAGCTGCCGGTAATCAGCACATAAGTGAGTATTTTTTTTCTTTTTGCACCGATGCATCAGCTGATTGTATAAACGGCTTTTATACAATCAGCTAATGTGTGATGTGCTTCAGCCCCTAGAACCTGACACATCATCTGATCGCTTTGCCCTCCAGCAAACCGATCTGATGATATTGGATCTGGATTGGACGGCGCGGGACCCTTGACTCAGGATTACTGTGGAGGGGGTTTCTTTATTTCAATAAAGATGGAGTCACTAATTGTGTTGTGTTTTATTTCTAATAAAAATATTTTTCTGTGTGTTGTGGTTTTTTTATCTTTACTAGAAATTCATGGTGGTCATGTCTAATATTGGTGTGACACCATGAATTTCGGGCTTAGGGCCAGCTGATAATATACAACTATCCCTAACCCCATTATTACCCAGTGAGCCACCCGGCATCAGGGCAGCTGAAGAGTTGGATACAGCGCCAGAAGATGGCTCTTCTATGAAAGCGCCATTTTCTGGGGTGGCTGCGGACTGCAATTAGCAGCGGGGGTGCCCAGAAAGCATGGGCACCCTGCACTGTGGATTCCAATCCCCAGCTGCCTAGTTGTACCCGACTGGACACAAAAATTAGGCGAAGCTCACGTCATTTTTTTTTTAATTATTTCATGAAATTCATTAAATAATTAAAAAAAAAAGGGCTTCTCTATATTTTTGGTTCCCAGCCGGGTACAAATAGGCAGCTGGGGGTTGGGGGCAGCCTGTACCTGCCTGCTGTACCCGGCTAGCATACAAAAATATGGCGAAGCCCACGTCATTTTATTTTGTTTGGGGGCAAAGAAATCCAGCATACAGTCCTGGATGGAGCATGCTGAGCCTTGTAGTTCTGCAGCTGCTGTCTGCTCTCCTGCATACACTATTGGATGGAGTATGCTGAGCCTTGTAGTTCTGCAGCTGTCTGCTCTCCTGCATACACTAGTGGAGAATGAAGAACATATTGAAGAAGGAAATGACATCAGACCTTTTTTTTTGTTCACTGATAAAAAACGCATAAAGACGCAGTGAGCAAAAACGCAGCAAAAAACGCACCAAATCGCGGCAAAACGCGTGCGTTTTTTGCCGTGTTTATTTGACGCGGGTGCGTTTTTGTGCGGTTTTTGCCACAAAAAAACGCACAAAAACGCAGCGTCAAAAAAACGCAGTGGGTGAACCTAGCCTTATATTGAATCCAATGAGGTTCAAAAGGTTCGACAAACAGTTCAGAGAACATAATGTTTGTTCGGTAAAGCTTGGAGATCTGAACTTTGAAAGGTTCGCTCATCTCTAGACAGTACAAAGTATTATAAAACAAAAACAAAGGGCATTAAAAATTTTGAAGGCTGAGAATATACAAATAACACTTCAGGAGTATAACATTTTCAATATGAAATGTAAAAAAGAAATCAGGCTAGCAAAATTACCTACTGAAATAAAAATCGACAAAGACAATAAAATACACCCCAAGATGTTTAAAAATACATCAATGCCAAAAAAAAGAATGGTATGGGCCCCATAAAAGATTAGACCAGGATAATTATAGAGAACAAGAAAAGGCTGAGATATTAAACAGGCACTTTTCATTGGTGTTTGTCAAGGAACTGACTGTCCCAGAGATCATTCAACAAGGCAAAAATCAAAGTACCCCAAATGTAACTAATTTAACTCAAGAAGAAGTACTCCTGCATCTGAGTAAATTAAACATTGACAAATCCTCTGGGCCAGATGACATTCATCCAAAGATATTGAGGGGATTAAGCTCAGTATTTGACAGACCACATATATTATCTTCTTAGACACTCTTGTAACAGGGTTGGTACTTCAGGATTGGAGAATGACTAACGTCGCACCAATATTTAAGAAAGGTAAGAGAGTGGAAGCGGGAAACTACCACCCGGTAAGTTTGACATCATTACTGTGCAAAGTTTTTGAGGGCATTTTAAAAGATGACTTGCAACGATATATTAGAGAGAATAATATAATAACTGATAACAGTGTGGATTCATGAAAGATAAGTTGTGTCTAACTAACATGTTTGGTTTCTACGAGGAGTTACATGCAAATCTGGATATTGGTAATGCAGCTGATGTGATTTAATTGGACTTTGCAAAGTATTTGATACTGTGCCACATAATAGCTTTGTAATGAAGCTTCAGAAGGAAGGCCTAGGAAAAACTATAAGAAGCTGTGCAAGGAATTGGCTACAAAATAGGAAACAATAGAAGAAGGAATAAATTGTGCAAATATTTTATTTTCAAAAAAGGGGGAACAAAAGGGGTTCAAGTGGAAATGCATAAAATATTGAATAGTTAAAAACAAAACTGGGAGCTGGGTGTGTTCGTATAAAACGCATATTACACGTAGCTATGATTGAATAGGATGGGTACACAGATATAAATAAGAAAAGTATTATAAAGGCTGCAGGCAGAATACTAATTATAGTGTCAGTGCACATCCAAAATGTCTCAAAGAGAAAGTAAACAGTAAAATTCCTGGATATTAAATAATGATTTATTAAGTGTCAGATGCATGAGCAACCTGACATACAAGGCATAATAGCCACCATTCAATATAGGTACCCACCAATAAAGTGCAATTCTTCTAGGTGTCAATAGCAAGAGCCCAGGCAGCCAGGTCCCAGGAAGGAGAGTTCCCCCCTACCCACCAACACGTGTTTTGCTTGTCAGGGAGACAGTGTGCCCCCTTTGCTTCATCAGGGAAGGAGAAAATAGCATATGGATGTGCACTGACACTTTAATTAGTATTTTAAGGATCAGGGGGCACTCACTGCAAGTGAAAGAAAAGGCAATTCTTGCAGCTAAAAAGGAAAGGTTTCTTTCCAGTTAGAGCAGTCAGGTTGTGGAATGCCCTACCACAACTTTCTCAATAAACACAACATTTTCAGTTCAAAATGTTTCAGTGACAAAATGTATAATTGGTGGAGGAAGGTTGAACTAGATGGACCTAGTTCTTTTTTCAATCTATGTGCAGGTGCATCTCAATAAATTAGAATATCATCAAAAAGTTAATTTATTTCAGTAATTCAATACAAAAAGGAAATGCATATATTGTATAGAGTCATTATAAACAGAGCAATCTATTTCAAGTATTTATTTCTGTTAAAGACCAACTGAAAAAATGATTTTAAACTCAGAAATGTTAGCAACTACTGAAAAGTATGTACAGTAAATGCCCTCAATAGTTGGTCGGGGCTCTTTTTGCATGAATTACTGCATCAATGCAGCATGGCATGGACACAATCAGCCTGTGGCAATGCTGAGGTGTTATGGAAGCCCTGGTTGCTTTGGTAGCAGCCTTCAGCTCTTGTGCATTGTTGGGTCTGGTGTCTTTCATCTTCCTCTTGACAAAACCCATAGATTCTCTATGGGGTTTAGGTTAGGCGATTTTGATGTCCAATCAAGCACAGTGATACTGTGGTTATTAAAAAAGGTATTTGTAGTTTTGACATTGTGGACAGGTGTCAAGTCCTGCTGGAAAATGAAATTTCCATCTCCAAAAGCTTTTCGGCAGAGGGAAGCATAAAGTGCTCTAAAATTTCCTAGTTTATAGCTATGCTGACTTTAGTCTTGATAAAATGCAGTGAACCTACACCAGTAGATGACATGGTTTCTAAAACCATCGCTGATTGTGGAAAATTCACACTAGACCTCAAGCAGCTTGGATTGTGGCCTCTCCATTCTTCCTCCAGACTCTGGGACCTTGATTTCCAAATGAAATGCAAAATTTACTTTTCATCTGAAAACAACACTTTGAACCACTGAGCAACAGTAAAGTTTTTTTTCTCCTTGGCCCAGGTAAGACGCTTCAGTCATTGTCTATTGGTCATGAGTGGCTTGACACAAGGAATGCGACACTTGTAGGCCATGTCCTGGATACGTCTGTGTGGGGTGGCTCTTGAAGCACTGACTCCAGCAGTAGTCCACTCCTTGTGAATCTTCCCCAAATTTTTGAATTACCTTTTCTTAACAATCCTTTCAAGACTGCAATTACCCCGGTTGCTTGTGAACCCTTTTCTACCACACTTTTTCCTTCCACTCAAATTTGGATTAATGTGCTTGGATACAGCACTCTATGAACAGCCAGCTTCTCTAGCAATGACCTGTTGTGGCTTACCTTTCTTGTGAAGTGTGACAATGACTGCCTTCTGGACATACTGTATGTTAAGTCAGCAGTCTTCCCCATGATTATGTAGCCTACTGAACGAGATTAAGGAACCATTTTAAACCCTTATGAAGCCTTCGCAGGTTTTTTGTGGTAATTATTGTAATTTTCTGGGATAATGACTTTTGGGTTTTCATTGGTTAAGCCATAATCATCAACATTAACAGAATAAACACTTGAAATAGATCACTCTGTGTGTAATGTCTCTATATAATATATATGTTTCTCTTTTTGTATTGAGTTACTGAAATAATTAAACTTTTTGATGATATTCTAATTTATTGAGATGCACCTGTAACTATGTAACTATGAAACTGCAGTGTTTTCTAAATCTTCCTAAAAGTGTTTTGCAGTCTTCAGGGGGGGTTCTGATTTTCCTTTCTAGCGAACCTATGAGCAGCTTTCACAGAAATTTTGCTGTAAAAATCTGAAGTTGAAAAGAGGATGGCTCCTGTAAATGGATAATGATCCTAATCACACGTCATAATCTACAACAGACTACCTCAAAAGGCACAAGCTGATGATTTTGCAATAGCCCTCACAGTCCCCTGATCTGAACATCATTGAAAATCTGTGGCTAGACCTCAAAAGAGAAGTGCATGCACGACGACCAAATAATCTCATAGAACTGGGAAACTTTTCCAAGCAAGAATGGATGAAAATCCCTTAAACAAGAATTTAAAAGAGTCTTGCTCGCTACAAAAATCATTTACTAGCTATGATACTTGCCAAAGCGGGTGCTACTAGGTCCTAGCCATGCTGGTTGTCCAAACTTTTGCATTGGCCCATTCTTCATTTTTATTAATTTAAAAATGTAAAAGATGAAAACAGTATATATGTATACAAAGTATGTTGTATATATATTATTTTTATATTTTTTTTTTTGGTGGGGGATTAAAATACAAAGGAAATTTTTAATCTTTAACTTTTTGTCTTTAAGAGATCATTTCACCTCATGATAATAGTAATTTCGCCCAGAGGTGCCTAAACTTTGGCATGCCACTTTATATATGCACATACATACTGTATGTGCAACCATGTGTGCTATTATTTTCAGATTATTTGTCTTGTCATGCCTCGCCTGCTGTATAGTTCTCTTTGCCAACATATGACATGATTTTACACATTGTTTGTAGCAGAGAAATAACTTTGACTACTGCATCTTCATAACTGCTGTACCTGTGTAGTGGTTTTGCCTCATTGTGCAGAACGCTGAATATCTCAATAGGAGTTCTGTAGTGTACACAAAGTGCTTTAATTATCATGCTGAGAACAAGATTTCTCTCCTTTGTCAGTACTGAAAGATGCTAAAGAAGAACCAGCACCGCTTTAATTAATCAGTCCCATCTCCAAGACTCCCTTTTAAACACTTCCCTCTCTAACATGAAAAGCTTGAAAGTATAATGATTTTTTAAAAGGAAATCTTTGCTGACTGAAATAACATCTTGAATATCAAAAGATATCTCAGTCCCTAAGGATTGACAATATTCAGTCTGACTATTCGACTTTTCTTGGTCAACACTTCTGTACCTCAATGATCTAAGGAAAAAAAACATTTTACAAAGATGCACAGACTGAACAAAACTGAAAATTGTGAGGAACAACAGTTATCATGGAGAGAGCTGCCAAAGTTAATTTAGTTTATGTTTACCAGTACGCTAGGTGATACAATAAAATTTAAGTGTATAAAACTGATTTTAAAATGTGACCGTATGCTCCACAGAATGTGATATAATTATGTCCTATGATCTGATATAGATCCCTTCAATGATGTTAATATTGCTTTATCTTTACTAATCTCTACAATGTCATTTACCATTTGTAACTATAGATTAACATCAAATTCTATTGAGAAAAAAAGATAAAAAGTCCTCTAAATCACCTTTATGTAAAAAGACAAAATAATGTAATTAACACAATTTATTGTATCAACTTATCATTAGCACCATGCGGTGAGAGGATGGATTTCCTGTACAACTTGAAACATCTTTACTCTATCAATGTACTAGGATCCTGTAATAACAACTGTGTAAAAGCTGCAGTTAACTTAACAAAATGATTGAATTCTTGAGCGAACCATCAATTCTGTTATAGACTAAAAATGAGAGACTTGCAACAGTCATGTTACAATGAAATATCAAAGAGTTAGAAGGTATGACTTTTTGATTCTTCCTCTAGAGTAGAATACAGGCATGTATTTTTCTAATATGGTTTGTTCTATACCAACTATAGTATGAGAAGCTATTGGACTGTTCAAGTGCTATATTTATAAACCCCTAACCAACATGGCAATTTTTCCAGTTTTCTGTTTTTGTGTTTTTTTCTACCCCTTTTTCTAAAGCCAGCTTTACACCTTACAATTAGGTATGCGATCTCGTATGCGATGTGACACGCCCAGGTCGCATATGCGATCTAATGAGATTGCACGTAGGTCGTTCATTTGCTGTCACATGAGCGTTAGTAGTCTATGTTAAATTGATCAATTTTGTGTGCGATCCTTTAAGCCCGCTACACACGCTTCAATATATCTCACAATCCGTCGTTGGGGTCAAGTTGTAAGTGACGCACATCCGGCATCGTTTGTGAGGTATCTGCGTGTGACAGCTAAATGCGATCAGGATTGAACGCAAAACCGTTGATCGCAAACACATCGTATCATTCTCTAGAATTGAGCGTTTTGTTGCACGAACCTAGTGAATTGTAACGTGTGACATCCCTCATACGATTTTGGTGTCTGATGCTATGTGCGCAGGTGTGCGCTCTGCACCGCAGCTTAAAAAAGGTCTGCTTCAGAGCGCAGCTGAAAAGCTGCGTTCTGAAGTGCCTCACAATGTCTGTCATGCACTAATCTCTGTCAGTCCGTCACTATCTCTGTCCCTCACTCTCAGTCCATGTCAGTCTATCCCCCTCTCTCATATACTCACCGATCCCCGATCCCTGGCGCTGCACGGCATTCACACTGCTCCGGCGGCTTTTACTGTTTTGAAAAAGCCGGCCGCCCATTAAACAATTTCGTATTCCCTGCTTTCCCCGCCCACCAGCGCCTATGATTGGTTACAGTGAGACACGCCCCCACTCTGAGTGACAGGTGTCACACTGCACCCAATCACAGCAGCCGGTGGGCGTGTCTATACTGTGTAGTGAAATAAATAATTAAATAATTAAAAAAAACGGCGTGTGGTTCCCCCCATTTTTAAAACCAGCCAGATAAAGCCATACGGCTGAAGGCTGGTATTCTCAGGATGGGGAGCTCCACGTTATGGGGAGCCCCCCACCCTAACAATATCAGCCAACAGCCGCCCAGAATTGCCGCATACATTATATGCGACAGTTCTGGGACTGTACCCGGCTCTTCCCGATTTACCCTGGTGCGTTGGCAAATCGGGGTAATAAGGAGTTAATGGCAGCCCATAGCTGCCAATAAGTCCTAGATTAATCATGTTAAGCGTCTATGAGACACCCTCCATGATTAATCTGTAAGTTACAGTAAATAAACACACACCCGAAAAATCCTTTATTAGAAATAAAAACACACACATATACCCTGGTTCACCACTTTAATCAGCCCCAAAAAGCCCTCCTTGTCCGGCGTAATCCAGGATGATCCAGCGTCGCTTCCACCGCAGCAGCATGGAGGTGACCGGAGCCGCAGCAGACACAGCCGCTCCGGTCACCTCCACACAGCAACTGAAGACAGCCGTGCGATCAGCTGCTGTCACTGAGGTTACCCGCGGCCACCGGTGGATGCAGCGGTGGCCGCGGGTAACCTCAGTGACAGCTCAGCTGATCGCGCGGCTGTGTTCATTTGCTGTGTGGAGGTGACCGGAGCGGCTGTGTGTGCTGCAGCTCCGGTCACCTCCATGCAGCAGCGCTGGATGCGTCGCTGGATCATCCTGGATTACGCCGGACAAGGAGGGCTTTTTGGGGCTGATTAAAGTGGTGAACCAGGGTATATGTGTGTGTTTTTATTTCTAATAAAGGATTTTTTTCTGGTGTGTGTTTATTTACTGTAACTTACAGATTAATCATGGAGGGTGTCTCATAGACGCCTGACATGATTAATCTAGGATTTAGTGGCAGCTATGGGCTGCCAATAACTCCTTATTACCCCGATTTGCCAACGCACCAGGGTAAATCGGGAAGAGCCGGGTACAGTCCCAGAACTGTCGCATATAATGTATGCGGCAATTCTGGGCGGCTGTTGGCTGATATTGTTAGGGTGGGGGGCTCCCCATAACGTGGAGCTCCCCATCCTGAGAATACCAGCCTTCAGCCGTATGGCTTTATCTGGCTGGTTTTAAAAATGGGGGGAACCGCACGCCGTTTTTTTTAATTATTTAATTATTTATTTCACTACACAGTATAGACACGCCCACCGGCTGCTGTGATTGGGTGCAGTGTGACACCTGTCACTCAGAGTGGGGGCGTGTCTCACTGTAACCAATCATAGGCGCTGGTGGGCGGGGAAAGCAGGGAATACGAAATTGTTTAATGAGCGGCCGGCTTTTTCAAAACAGTAAAAGCCGCCGGAGCAGTGAGAACGCCGTGCAGCGCCGGGGATCGGGGATCAGTGAGTATGAGAGAGGGCTGCTAACTTCAGTTACTCAGGAGATTAGCGGTCACCGGTGAGTCTTCACTGGTGACCGCTAATCAGGACACGGCACAGACAGAGCCGCAGCATCACAATGAAGTCGGGTGAAGTTCACCCGAGTTCATTCTGACAGTGCGGCTCTGTCTGTGTCTGCTGTTATCTGCCATTCAGCTCTGCTACATGGCTGTCTGTGTCTGCTGTCAGCGGCCATGTAGCAGAGCTGAATGGCAGATGACATAGTAAAAACGCATCCCTACACATTACACACGCTTGGCAAGTCAATAAATAAAAAAAAAAAAAAGGTGCTCAATGCATACGTCACAGAACACATGATCTAAAGGATCGCACATAACATTGATCAATTTAACATAGACTACTAACGCTCGTGTGACAGCAAATGAACGACCAACGTGAAATCTCATAAGATCGCATATGCAACCTGGGCGTGTCACATCGCAAATGCGATTGTACAACTAATTGCAACGTGTAAAGTGGGCTTTAGATCATGTGTTCTGTGACGTATGCATTGGGCACCTTTTTTTTTTTTAATTTATTGACTTGCCAAGCGTGTGTAATGTGTAGGGATGCGTTTTTACTATGTCATCTGCCGTTCAGCTCTGCTACATGGCCGCTGACAGCAGACACAGACAGCCATGTAGCAACGGTGAATGGCAGATGACAGCAGACGCAGACAGAGCCGCACTGTCAGAATGAACTCGGGTGAACTTCACCCGACTTCATTGTCATGCTGCGGCTCTGTCTGTGTCGCGTCCCGATTAGCGGTCACCAGTGAAGACTCACCGGTGACCGCTAATCTCCTGAGTAACTGAATTGAGCAGCCCTCTCTCATATACTCACCGATCCCCGATCCCCGGCGCTGCACGGCATTCACACTGCTGCGGCGGCTTTTACTGTTTTGAAAAAGCCGGCCGCCCATTAAACAATCTCGTATTCCCTGCTTACCCCGCCCACCGGCGCCTATGATTGGTTACAGTGAGACACGCCCCCACGCTGAGTGACAGGTGTCACACTGCACCCAATCACAGCAGCCGGTGGGCGTGTCTATACTGTGTAGTGAAATAAATAATTAAATAATTTAAAAAAACGGCGTGCGGTTCCCCCCAATTTTAAAACCAGCCAGATAAAGCCATACGGCTGAAGGCTGGTATTCTCAGGATGGGGAGCTCCACGTTATGGGGAGCCCCTCAGCCTAACAATATCAGCCAACAGCCGCCCAGAATTGCCACATACATTATATGCGACAGTTCTGGGGCTGTACCCGGCTCTTCCCGATTTACCCTGGTGCGTTGGCAAATCGGGGTAATAAGGAGTTATTGGCAGCCCATAGCTGCCAATAAGTCCTAGATTAATCATGTCAGGCGTCTATGAGACACCTTCCATGATTATTCTGTAAATTACAGTAAATAAACACACACGCCCGAAAAAATCCTTTATTGGAAATAAAAAACACACACACATTCCCTGGTTCACCACTTTAATCAGCC
The DNA here is from genome assembly GCF_048569485.1 of Anomaloglossus baeobatrachus. Lineage (NCBI taxonomy): Eukaryota > Metazoa > Chordata > Amphibia > Anura > Aromobatidae > Anomaloglossus > Anomaloglossus baeobatrachus. The sequence goes on along the minus strand of NC_134354.1, from coordinate 154,905,714 downwards.
CCAAAAAGCCCTCCATGTCCGGCGGAAGCCAGGATGCTCCAGCGTCGCTTCCAGCTGTGCTGCATGGAGGTGACCGGAGCTGCAGCAGACACAGCCACTCCTGTCACCTCCACACAGCAACTGAAGACAGCCGCGCGATCGGCTGAGCTGTCACTGAGGTTACACGCTGTCACTGGATCCAGCGGTGGCCGTGGGTAACCTCAGTGACAGATCAGCTGATCGCGCTACTCACCTCAGTTGCTGACTGGAGCTGACCGGAGCGGCGGTGAGTAGCGCGATCAGCTGATCTGTCACTGAGGTTACCCGCGGCCACCGCTGGATCCAGTGACAGCGGGTAACCTCAGTGACAGATCAGCTGATCGCGCGGCTGTCTTCATTACCTGCGTGGAGGTGACCGGAGCGGGAGCTCCCCATCCTGAGAATACCAGCCTTCAGCCGTATGGCTTTATCTGGCTGGTTTTAAAATTGGGGGGGACCGCACGCCATTTTTTTTAATTATTTAATTATTTATTTCACTACACAGTATAGACACGCCAACCGGCTGCTGTGATTGGGTGCAGTGTGACACCTGTCACTCAGCGTGGGGGCGTGTCTCACTGTAACCAATCATAGGCGCCGGTGGGCCGAGTAAGCAGGGAATACGAGATTGTGTAATGGGCGGCCGGCTTTTTCAAAACAGTAAAAGCCGCCTCAGCAGTGTGAATGCCGTGCAGCGCCGGGGATCGGCGATCGGTGAGTATATGAGAGAGGGGGATAGACTGACATGGACAGAGAGAGAGGGACAGAGATAGTGACGGACTGACAGAGATTAGTGACTGACAGACATTGTGAGGCGCTTCAGAATGCAGCTTTTCAGCTGCGCTCTGAAGCAGACCTTTCTTAAGCTGCGGTGCAGAGCGCACACCTGCGCACATAGCATCAGACACCAAAATCGTATGAGGGATGTCACACATTACAATTGACTAGGTTCGTGCAACAAAACGTCCAATGTATGAGGAATAAACGACGTGTATGCGATCACCGTATTTTCGTTCAATATCGATCGCATGTAGGTTTCACACGCAAATACCTCACGAACGATGCCGGATGTGCGTCACTTACAACTTGACCCCGACGACGGATTGAAAGATTTATTGAAGTGTGTAAAGCAGGCTTAAGAGCCATAAATTTCCATTTCCGTCAACATAAAGGGATTAGTGCTTGTTTTATGCAGGGTGATTGAATTGAATGACACAAGTATTTTTACTATTCAACATACAGAAAGCTTTGAAAATAAAAATCCAAGCATCATGTAATTTTGCCTTTACAGTGTTAATTGTGCTGTAAAAATAACCTAGCACAATTTTTCTCCAGGTCATGCGATGCCAAATATGTAGAATTTTCTTTTAAGTGATTAATTTTTTGGGGGGAAATTTGTATACATTTTTTTCATGCTTGTGTTGACAATTTCCAAGATATAAAGATTTCATTGTTCTGTCTATAGAACTGTGGCGGGGCTTTTATTTTTTGCATGGCAAGCTGATATTTTTATTGTTACCATTTTTGCTAGATATGATTTTTGGTCGCTTCTTATTGCATTTTGATTGTGGTTTTGCATCAGAAAAAAAACCCTCAATTCAGGAATAATTTTTTTTTCTATACTGCACTTAATGATCAGGCTGATTAATTTTAAATTTTGATAGATCACACTTTTAAGGACACAATAACAAATTTTCTCTTTAGTGTTTAAAATTAGTGATGTACTAAAAAGCTCGGGTGCTCGAGGCTCGGGCCGAGCATCCCAAGATACTCGTGTACTCGGCCCGAGCACCGAGCCCAATGTTATCCTATGGGAGACCCGAGTATTTTTATGAAATGACCCCCCGGCAGCATGTAGAAACCCTAAAAATGTCACAAAAGTCTCAGAAGAGTGCTCAAATGACATGGCAACTGCATGAGGAAGACCCCTTGAAGCATTTATCACTCAAAAGTCACAGCTGTGAACAATTTTGTCCGCGTTTTACGCCATTTTTACGGACTCACCAGAAAACCTTCAAAAATGACACCAAAATGAATTTTCATGGCGGAAATGTTAAGGGCACATACCCAATAGTGAGATAGAGCTGGTGTATGTTACGTTTGGAGATTACATGAAAGATTTTTTCGTGAAAACATTGTGTGGCACTCCGATGTCCCTGAGAAGAGACGTACATGAAGGCCTCTTGAGTCTAATGTGCCCATTTTGAGGAAGTGAGTCTTTGTAGTATTTTCCTTTGCCAGGGCAGTCCAAAATTGTGAGGTTCACCAATGCCCCTGCATACAGACGTGCATGAGGGCCTGTAAACCAAAAGTGCCCATTGTAAGTTAGTGGGTCTATTTTAGTATAGCCCTTTGGCAGGGCAGCCAAAAATTGGGAGTCTCCACATTGTCCCTGGATAGAGACGTGCATGATGGCCTGTAAACCAGAAGTGCCCATTGTAAGGAAGTGGGTCTATTGTAGTATAGCCCTTTGGCAGGGCAGCCAAAAATTGGGAGGCTCCACATTGTCCCTGGATAGAGACCTGTTAGGTTCTTAGTGCGTCCGTGCTTGCATTTAAAAACCGCACGTGTGTGCCTGTTGGTGGCAGCGTTCAGGTGCACTTGTGTGCGTTTTGAACAAACTTGGATATAACGCACAAGTCTAGTGAATACACATCAGCACAGCATTGCAAAATGCGCAAGGGCGTTGGCAATGAACAAGGAAGTGGACGTGATGGTGGTGCAGGCAGAAACCGAGGTCGTGTGCAAGCTCTAATTTTGCCACAACAAAGGGCCACATCTACTCGCTCGCTCATCCTGTCCCAAATTCTTGGGGACCGCAGCAGTACACCGCTCTTGAACCAAGACCAGTGTCAACAGGTTGTTAGTTCGATAGCGGATAATGCTTCCAGTCAGATTGGCACCACCACAAACACTGTCTTCCACACGGTCAAGTGTCAGTAGCCGTGATACTGCACCGCACGTTTCAGAACCTGATCCTCTTTCCTACCACCAGGCCGAGTACACGTCCACGGACACTCGGAAGAGCTGTTCACGTTTCCATTCACACATTCTGGCCTCTCGCCAGCTCCTCTTGAAGTGAGTCATGACGAGATTGTATGTACAGATGCCCAAATATTTGAGCAGCCACATTCTCACGAAGTTGGCAATGTGTCTCAACAAGGGGTGGACGATGATGAGACACAATTGTCAGGAAGTCAGGAGGAGGAGCAGGGTGCGGAAGAGGAAGACGACGTGGTGGATGATCCAGTAACTGACCCAACCTGGCAGGAGGATATGCAGAGCGAGGACAGCAGTGCACAGGGGGAGGCAGGCATAGCATCCCAACAGGCAGTAAGAAGCAGGGTGGTGGCCCCAGGCAGAAGTCAGGCAACCGTTCCCCGGAACAACAACACGACACAAGGTGTCTGTACAAATGTTAGGTCTTCCCGAGTCTGGCAGTTTTTTAAGTTGGCTACAGATGATTCTAAAAAGGCCATTTGCAACACCTGCCATGCCAGCATCAGCAGGGGTACCAAAACTAGCAGCATGACCACCACCAGCATGATCAGGCACATGTCAGCCAAGCACCCGACTTTGTGGAATGTACAACAGAGTCGAGGAGCAGTGCTTGCTGATGTCACTGCTGCATCTTCACTTGTTGTGCATGCGAGCCAATCCCCTGTCCATGCTGTCCGCGAAATAGCCTCCTCCGGCCCTGCACCTGCAGTTGCCCACGCAGAAATAACACCATCATCAAGCACGTCCTTGTCCCAGCGTAGCGTTCAGTTATCCATTCAGCAAACCTTTGAACGCAGGCGCAAATACACTGCCAACGCCCCACATGCCACACTTCTAAATGCTAACATTTCGCGACTGCTTGCGCTGGAAATGTTGCCTTTTAGGCTGGTGGAGACAGAAGCATTCCGCGACCTGATGGTGGCAGCTGTCCCACGTTACTCGGTCCCCAGCCGCCACTATTTCTCCCGGTGGGCCGTCCCCGCATTGCATAACCACGTGTCACAAAACATCACACGTGCCCTGAACAATGCTGTTTCAGCCAAAGTCCACCTAACCACAGACACGTGGACAAGTGCTTGTGGGCAAGGCCGTTACATCCCGTTGACGGCACACTGGGTTAATATTGTGGAAGCTGGGACCCAGTCTGAGCGAGGGACGGAACACGTCCTTCCCACACCAAGGTTTGCAGGCCCTACCTCAGTCAGGGTTTCACCTACACTCTACAGCTCCGGAATGTCATGCTCCTCAGCCTCCTCCTCCTCCTGCGCATCCTCATCCACTTTACCCTCCACACCAGTCCCAAGCTGGAAGCACTGCAGCACTGCCTCGGCGAAGCGGCAACAGGCTGTGCTGAAGCTAATCTGCATAGGTGACAAACCCCACAATGCAGAAGAGGTGTGGACAGCTCTGAAACAGCAGGCAGATCACTGGCTCACACCTCTGAACCTAAAGCCAGGAAAGGTCGTGTGTGACAATGGCCGGAACCTGGTGGCGGCTTTGAGGCGAGGCCAGCTGACACATGTTCCATGTGTGGCCCATGTGCTCAACCTCGTGGTTCAGCGGTTTCTAAAGTCATACCCAGAGCTGTCTGATCTGCTGGTAAAAGTTCGCCACCTGTCTGCACATTTTTGAAAGTCACCTACTGCTTCAGCCGGCCTTGCCGGCTTTCTGCGCCATTTGCATCTTCCGGCTCACAGACTCGTGTGTGATGTCCCCACGCGTTGGAATTAGACTCTGCACATGTTGGTCAGGATATGTAAGCAGAAGAGGGCAGTTGTTGAGTACCTGCATCACCTAAGCCGTCGGGAAATGGGTCAAACTCCACACATAACACCTGAGGAGTGGAGATAGATGTCCGACCTATGTACCATCCGCCAAAACTTTGAGGACTCCACCAAGATGGTGAGCGGTGATGACGACATTATTAGCGTCACCATACTGCTTCTCTGCCTTCTAAAATGGTCTCTGCTCAAAAACAAACATGATGCATTGCAGGCGGAGCGCGATGAGTTGGAGCAAGAAACAGTAGTGGGTGTGGGTGATAACACACAGCCCAGCCTCGTCTCATCACAACGTGCAGTGGAGGACTATGACGAGGAGGAGGATGAAGACATGGAGCAACTCTCCGGCCAAATTGAGGATATGCAATGCAGTCATATCCTCGGTTCAGGGTGGCTGGCCAGAGGACAGGGTAGATGATGAGGAGGAGGAGGAGGAGGAGGAGGACAGCATGTTCAGTCATCATGTTGGTCAGGATACTGAAGTGATGGCTGTTAAGAGTCTGGCGCACATGGCTGACTTTATGGTAAGCTGCCTGTCTCGTGACCCTCGCGTTAAGAACATCTTGGCCGACAATCATTACTGGTTGGTAACACTGTTAGACCCACGCTATAAGGAGAACTTTATGTCTCTTATTCCCGAGGCGGAGAGGTCAGGCAAAATGCAGCAGTTCCAGAAGGCCATACTCACGGAAGTAGGCAAAGCATTCCCCTCACAAAACGCTAGCGGCATAGGTCAAGAATCAGTGGACAACCAAGGCGTACAGCCGAGAGGGGCACAAGTCCAATCCGCCAGAGGTAGGGGAACAGTCTTTAAGATGTGGGACAGTTTTCTCAGCCCCTCACATACCACAGCCCCTGAGGTGCGGGGTAGTGCCACAAGAAATTTTAAGTTTGCCCAGATGCTCAAGGAGTACCTTGCAGATCGAACAACTGTACTCCGACATTCCTCTGTGCCTTACAATTATTGGGTATCCAAGGTGGACACGTGGCATGAATTGGCTCTCTATGCCTTGGAAGTCCTGGCCTGCCCTGCCGCTAGCGTTTTGTCAGAGCGTGTTTTTAGTGCCGCAGGTGGAATCATTACAGATAAACGCACCCGCCTGTCAACTGAAAATGCTGACAGCCTGACTCTGATCAAGATGAACAAGGGTTGGATTGGGCCAGACTTCACCAGCAACTGACAGCAGAATTTAAAGTTTGTAACGGGAATTTGCCATGTACCTCCACTCACCCATGGGTACACACTTCTGGACTTTGGCTAATCGCTGGACTGGTCCTCCTTCTCCTCATGCGCCACCATGATGACCGTTACAATAGTTAGGCCGTTGTTTCAGGTATACCCCCAGTGGTAAATTTTTTCTCCCATTCTTTCAGAATGGGCATTACAACGACAGGAGACCCGCTCCTTTGCAATGGGAACAATGTTTTGAGGCCCTCATGTACGTCTCTATCCAGGGACAATGTGGAGCCTCCCAATTTTTGGCTGCCCTGCCAAAGGGCTATACTACAATAGACCCACTTCCTTACAATGGGCACTTCAGGTTTACAGGCCCTCATGCATGTCTCTATCCAGGGACAATGTGGAACCTCCAAATTTTTGGCTGCCCTGCCTAAGGGCTATACTACAATAGACCCACTTCCTTACAATGGGCACTTTAGGTTTACAGGCCATCATGCACGTCTAAATCCAGGGACAATGTGGAGCCTGATGCTTCCACCGACTGCCACACACGTGCGGTTTTTAAATGCAAGCACGGACGGAATAAGAACCTAACAGGTTTTTAGGAGCGACAATTACTGAGAAGTTTGACACTATCAGACACTGCTGACTGACGTGTATTATGCATTAGACTTGTGCGTTATATACTAGTTTGTGCAAAACGTGCACCTGTACGCTGCCACCGACAGGCACACACGTGCGGTTTTTAAACGCAAGCACGGATGCAATAAGAACCTAACAGGTTTTTAGGAGCGACAATTACTGAGAAGTTTGACACTATCAGACACTGCTGACGTGTATTATTCACTAGACTTGTGCGTTATTTACTAGTTTGTGAAAAACGCACACAAGTGCACCTGTACACTGCCACCGACAGCCACACACGTGCGGTTTTTAAATGCAAGCACGGACGCAATAAGAACCTAACAGGTTTTTAGGAGCGACAATTACTGAGAAGTTTGACACTATCAGACACTGCTGACTGACGTGTATTATTCACTAGACTTGTGCGTTATATACTAGTTTGTGCAAAACGCACACAGGTGCACCTGTACGCTGCCACCGACAGGCACAGACGTGCGGTTTTTAAATGCACGCACGGACGCAATAAGAACCTAACAGGTTTTTAGGAGTGACAATTACTGAGACGTTTGACACTATCAGACACTGCTGACGTGCATTATTCACTAGACTTGTGCGTTATATACTAGTTTGTGAAAAACGCACACAAGTACACCTGTACACTGCCACCGACAGCCACACACGTGCGGTTTTTAAATGCAAGCACGGACGCAATAAGAACCTAACAGGTTTTTAGGAGTGACAATTACTGAGACGTTTGACACTATCAGACACTGCTGACGTGTATTATTCACTAGACTTGTGCGTTATATACTAGTTTGTGAAAAACGCACACAAGTGCACCTGTACACTGCCACCGATAGCCACACACGTGCGGTTTTTAAATGCAAGCACGGACGCAATAAGAACCTAACAGGTTTTTAGGAGTGACAATTACTGAGAAGTTTGACACTATCAGACACTGCTGACGTGTATTATTCACTAGACTTGTGCGTTATATACTAGTTTGTGAAAAACGCACACAAGTGCACCTGTACGCTGCCACCGACAGCCACACACATGCGGTTTTTAAATCAAGCACGGACGCAATAAGAACTTAACAGGTTTTTAGGAGCGACAATTACTGAGAAGTTTGACACTATCAGACACTGCTGACTGACGTGTATTATGCACTAGACTTGTGCGTTATATACTAGTTTGTGCAAACCGTGTACCTGTACGCTGCCACTGACAGGCACACACGTGCGGTTGTTTAATGCACGCACGGACGCACTAAGAACCTAACAGCTTTTTAGGAGCGACAATTACTGAGAAGTCTGACACTATCAGGACTGTTTTAGACTGTGTACACCAGCCCCAGATATGATGAAGGCTGGTATACGGTCACCACTAGGAATGGCTATATACCCTGCCTGCCTGCCTGTATACAGCTACAATAGTCCTGAGAAGGACTCTTCTGGTCACTAGCCTGTATTCTGACCTGGCTATACCCTGCCTGCCCTGCCTGTATACAGCAACAATAGTCCTGAGAAGGACTCTGCTCCTGTACTCCGACCTGGCTATACCCTGCCTGCCCTGCCTGTATACAGCAACAATAGTCCTGAGAAGGACTCTGCTCCTGTACTCCGACCTGGCTATACCCTGCCTGCCTGTATACAACTACAATAGTCCTGAGACGGACTTCTGGTCACACTGTTTGCAGCCCTGCTACGGAAATAACTATAAAGGGCCACAAACCTATCCCTGAAGCAGCAACACTCTCCCTGCACTGACTGTCTGGATGGCTGTGTGCAGAGCACAGCACGCCCGCCGGTATAAAGGCTCGGTCACACTTTGCAGGCCGGCCAATCACTGCAATTCCACAACTAACAGGGCTGTGGCATTGCAGTGGTCTGCCAGCCAATCCCTGCATGAGGGCTGGCTCTCAAAAGAGCGCCAACATGCAGGGATGAAGACCACGAGTACAGCACGAGTATCGCGAGATTACTCGGTCCCCGCCGAGTAGACCGAGTACAGTGATACTCGTGCGAGTACCGAGTAGTGACAAGCGTACTCGCTCAACACTATTTAAAATGTCTTACTTATTGGGTATATCAAATTTATTATAGTTCTTATTGTCTTATGTTGTGCGTGTGTGTGTGCCATGTGAAAAAATGTTGTTTTTTCCCTTGTTTGTCTTTTTATGTGGTTTCAACACAATTGTGTCCTGTCCGTCCCTGGGGCAGGGGGTAATTAAATCTGGACTGGACAGGAAGAGGGCCAGGATGGAGACTCAGGTCTCTCCACCATTAGGAGCATCTCTGAGAATAGGGATAGCATTTCACCCCTTAGCTTAAAGGGCGACTTAGGAGCCCCAGATCTCAGTTATCCCAAAATCATCATGACATAAATGCTGACCCAACTTAATATACCAGTTGCTACACTGTGGAGGCAAATGCAAACCTTGTCTCTCCATGTGGCTAAATTAAAGGGGGCAATACAGCAATAAACACAATTGGCCACAATCTGTTCTGGTCGCTGGATAATCAGAATCAAAATTTCCCCTCCCAGAACAATTTTCAAGGGAGCTCAGCTGGTTTGTTGCTTTCATAGAAGCATGTAAGTGTTACTTCCATCTACATCCCCACTCTTCTGGTAGTGAGTAGAGATGAGCGATGTTCGAATCGAACCATTCGCCAATTTCAAATTTGAGTTGTTTTGGGCGGTGTTCGAGTCGTTCGACGAACTCGAATGATTTGCTTCACGTTCGACAGTTCGAGTTAACGTTCGATAACGGTTTGATCACCAAAAGCGTGGCTTTTCACAGTAAAGCTATATGCACACGCTATGTATTTGCATCCCTTTTGCGTCCCCAGCACAATCCCTCTCTCTTTCCTACTCACCGATCAGCTGCACGGCTGTCACAAAGCTCCGGCGGCTTTTCCTCTTTTGAAAATGGTTGCCGCTCATTATTCAATCTGGTATCCCCTGCTTTCCCCGCCCACTGGCGCCCATGATTGGTTGCAGTCAGACACGCCCCCCACACTGAGTGACAGCTGTATCACTGCAACCAATCACAGCTGCCGGCGGGCGGGTCTATGTCCTGCAGTAAAATAAATAAATAATTACAAAAAAAAACAAAAAACCTGCGGTTCCCACCAATTTTAGTACCAGCCAAGATAAAGCTACACAGCTGGAGGCTTGTATAGTCAGGATGGGAAGCGCCACGTTATGGGGAACCCACCACTCTAACAATATCAGCCAGCAGCTGCCTGGAATTGCCGCATCCATTAGATGCGACAGTCCCGGGACTCTACCCGGTTTATCCCGAATTGCCCTGGTGCGGTGGCAATCGAGGTAATAAGGTTAGATTAATCATGACAGGCGTCTCCCCAAGATACCTTCCATGATTAACCTGTAAGTGAAAGTAAATAAACACACAACGAAAAATCCTTTATTTGGAATAAAAGACAAAAAAAACACCTCTTTTACCACTTTATTAATCCCCAAACACCTCCAGGTTTGAAGTAATCCACACGACGCTTTCAGCTCTGCTACATCAAGCTGACAGTGAGTGCTGTAGAACACAACTACTCTGTGTCAGCTCCACGCAGCAACTGAAGTGAGCCGCGCTGTCACCGAAAACTTTGATCAGGTAGTGCCTGGGTGTGTGCGAGGATGATGATGGGGGCGGTAGTGCTTATGTGTGCGGTGATGATGATGAGTGCGGTAGTGCCGGGGTGTGTGCGGTGATGATGATGATAAGTGCAGTAGTGCCGGGGTGTGTGTGGAGATAATGATGAGTGCGGTACTGCCGGGGTGTGTGAGGTGATTATGATGAGTGCGGTACTTCCGGGGTGTGTGCGGTGATGAGGATGAGTGCGGTACTGCCAGGGTGTGTGCGGTGAAGATGAGTACGGTACTGCCGGGGTGTGTGCGGTGATGATGATGAGTGCGGAATTGCCGGGGTCTGCACGGGGATGATGATGAGTGCGGTAGTGCCGGGTTGTGTGCGGGGATGATGATGAGTGCGGTAGTGCCGGGGTGTGTGCGGGGATGATGATGTGTGCGGTAGTGTCGGGGTGTGTGCAGGGATGATGATGGGGCGGTACTGACGGGGTGTTTGCGGTGATGATGATGAGTGCGGTAGTGCTGGGGTATGTCCGGGGATGATGGGTGCGGTAGTGTCAAGGTGTGTGCGCAGGGATGCTGATGGGGGCGGTAGTGCCTGCGTGTCTCTCTCTCTCTTCTCTCACTCTTCCCTTTCTCTTCTCTCTCTCACTCTCTTCTCTCTCTCTTCCTCTCTCTTTCTTTCTCTTTTTCTTTTTCTCTCTCTCTTCTATGTCTCTCTCCTCTCTCTCTTCTATGTCTCTCTCCTCTCTCTCCTCTCTCTCTCCTCTCTCTCTCCTCCCTCCCCTCTCTCTTCTCTCTCTCTTCTCTCTCTCCTCTCTCTCTTCTCTCTCTCCTCTTTCTCTCCTCTCTCTCAACTCTCTGCTTTCTCCCTTCTCTCTCTCTTCTCTCTCTCTCTCTTTCAAATTCAAATTCAAATATGCTTTATTGGCAGGACCAAAATAAATTTAGTGTTGCCAAAGCAAGAGAAATACAGTAAGTGTGGTTGCAGGGGATCAGGATTATGGGGAGTTGGGGGCATATTTTGGGCTCTGAAAGTTCTTTTAGGGGCCTTATGTTCCCCTCAGCTTATGACATCTGGTGACATATTGGGCGGCGATCTCCACCATTTATTCTCCTTTCCCCAGTAGGAAGCGGAGTTTCATCTCCTCGTCCATGGATGGAAAGTCCGGGGTATGAGTGGTAAGTTTCTGGAAGTGGGACGCCCTCACTGCTGAGTATTTGTTACACCACAGTAGGAAATGCGCCTCGTCCTCCAGAACCCCCTGTTGGCAGTGCTGGCACAGTCTGTTCTCTCGTGGCTTGTATGTTTATCGGTGCTTCCCTGTTTCCACCTCTAGGCTGTGGGCACTCAGTCTGTACAGGCTCAATGTCTGCCTGTCTTTGGGGTGGCGTAACCTTTCCAGATATGGGGCCAGAGTGTAGTCACTCTGCAGTGACCGGTAGATGGTGAGTTTCTGGGAGTTCTCTAATTCACTCTACCAATCCTCTATGTATTGCATCTTGCAGCTCTCTGAGATCTCTTTTATTTGGACTTTTGTCAGGGTGTGTTGCTGACTTTGGCTGTACTGGCTGCCACAGTTCCTGGCTTGCTCTGAGCTCTGGCTCAGCAGGGCTTTATGATGGTAGGAGCTGGGGTTGCTGTTCTGTATATGTGCTTGGTGTGATAGCGCCCTCTTGTATACTGAGCCATAAGGGGAATCGGCCCAGCTCTGCCCGACAGGCTATGTTTGTGGTGTGCAGTGAACTTGGAGGAGATATTTACAGAACTCCATGTGGAAGACTTGGGTTGGGCTGGAATTCCACTTTGTGTGGTCTGGGTAGGTCACTGGGCCCCCTACCTCGCTGCCATACAGCAGTATAGGGGTAATGATGCTGTCAAATATCTTGAGCCAGACTCTCACAGGTGATTTGAGGTGGTACAGCTGTCTTCTAATGGCGTAGAATGTTCTGCATGATTTTCCTTTCAGGGCTTCTGCTTCTTGCTTGAGGCTCCCGTTATTGCTTATGGCCAGACCGAGGTAGGTATAGTTGCTGGTCTTCTCCAGCGTGGAGCCATTTAATGTGAAGGAGAGAGTGGATATTTTATTCTGGTTCCTCTTCTGAAACACCATGACTTTGGTCTTCTTTTGGTTGATAGGAAGCGCCCATGTGGTGCTGAATGTTTCCAGTACTGCCAGGCTATCTTGGAGGCCTCTTTTGGTTGTGGAGAGTAGCAGGAGGTCGTCTGCGTACAGCAGGAACTTCCCCTCTCGGTCATGCAGACTGAGGCCTGGAGTGGGGGAGGACTCTAGAGCTGTTGGTAGTCCATTAATATAGATGTTGAATAGAGTTGGGCTCAGGCTGCAGCCCTGTCTGACCCCACGGCCCTGTGGGAAGAAAGCCGTCGTCTTCCCATTCACCTTCACGCTGCACCGGTTATCAGTGTATGAGCTCTTGATCATGTCGTAGTTTATGCCACCTATTCCGCTCTCCAGAAGTTTCAGGAACAGGCCAGGGTGCCAAACTGAGTAAAATGCCTTCTTAAAGTCCACAAAGAATGCAAATATTTTCCCCTTTTTTTTGCTGTGGACGTGGGTCTTGATGAGGCTTTGCAGGGTATAGATGTGATCGGTGGTGCGGTGGTTTGGCATGAACCCAGCTTGGCTTCTGCTGAGGATGTCACCCTGGGTGAGGAAGGTGATAATCCTTTTATTAATGATGCTGTGAAACAGTTTTCCCAGAATGCGGTTGACACAGATCCCTCTGTAGTTTGCTGGATCATGTCGGTCTCCATTCTTGTAGATGGGCGTTATTAGACCTTGATTCCAGCTTTGAGGGAAGTAGCCGGCACTCAGGACGTGGGTGAATAGTTTAGCCAGTGCTGCATGAGTGTCTAGAGAACTGTATTTGATCATCTCTGGCAGGATGCCGTCACTGCCCCCGGCCTTCTTACATTTTAGCAGTTTGATTCTGTCTTTTATTACCAGAACACTGATTGGTATATTCAGAGGATTTTGAAAGTCCTTGATTGTCTCCTCCATGTCCCTCAGTTTAGTCGTTAGATGCTCCTGGTCTTCGGTTAGGTCTTCTTCTGGGATATTCTTGTATATGCCCTTGAAGTAGCTGTGCCAGATGTTGCCACTTTGAATGTGTAGGGTGCTTTGCTCGGGATTTGTACCGATATCGCTCCATGTCTCCCAGAATAAGTTGAACTGGAGGGAGTCTTCGAGCTGCTGCACTTTGTGGGAGATGTGCTTTTGTTTTTTCTCTTTGAGTGTTCCCTAGTATTGCCTCTGTAGGGTGTCATGGACCGCTCTTAGCTCCTTGTTGTCGGTGTCTCTGTGTTTTTGATTTGAGGCTACCCTTAGGGAGTTGCGCAGTGCTTTGCATTCTTTGTCAAACCATTTTTGGCCTTGTTTATTTGTAGGTCTCTTGGAGTTGGTTCTTCTGAGGTCTGCTAGCTCTGCCATGGCATATAGGATGTTATTAAAGTCGTTTACTGCCTGGTTGACCCCTTGCTGGTTTGATGTCTAGGATTTTGTGTGAAATTTTAGAAGCAGCTCTTTAATCTCTGTTCTGTTGGTCATGTTGGTGTATTTAATGGTTAACTGTTTGGGCCACTTGAAGGATGGTGGCAAGTTGTGGAAACAGCTCAACTGGGGCTTTTGTGTGGGTGACTAGTTTGTGGATCTCTAGTGTCTGGTTGTGGTCTGACATGTGGGTGTCGGGGGTGACTATGAAGGCATTTATGTTTGCTGAGTCTATGTCTGTTATGGCATAATCCACTACACTGCTGCCCATGTGGGAGTTTAGTGTAAAGGGGGCTTTACACGCTACGATATAGTTAATGTCTTATCGTCGGGGTCATGTCGTTAGTGACGCACATCCGGTGCCATTAACGGTATTCCAGCGTGTAACACTTACCAGCGACTTTAATCGTCCTCCAAAGTGGTGAAAATCGTTCACCATGGAGAGGTCATCCTAAAACCAAAAATTGTTAATGGTTGTTTATAGATGTTGTTCCTCGTTCCTGCGGCAGCACACATCGCTGTGTGTGACACCGCAGGAGCGAGGAACCTCACATTACCTGCGTCCCACCCACAATGAGGAATGAAGAAGGTGGGCGGGATGTTCGTCCCGACCATCTCCGCCCCTCTGCTTTGATTGGCCGGCCACTTAGTGACGTCGTGGTGACGTCGCCGTGACGTGGAAAGCACCTCCCCCATGAGGGAGGGATTGTTCGGCAGTCACAGCAACACCGCCAACCAGGTAAGTGCGTGTGACGCTGCCGTAGCGATAATGTTCGCTGCGGCAGCGATCACACGATATCGCATGCACGACGGGGGCGGGTGCTTTTGCGTACGATATCGCTAGCAATTGCTAGAAATATCGTAGCGTGTAAAGGCCGCTTAAATCTCCCTAATGAGTCACCCCTGGTGCGCCCGTTCAGTATATACAGCTCCAAGCTCCGGCACAAGTTTAGCAGTGTTCTGCCGCTTTTATTCACCACTCTGTCGTAGCTGTTTCTGTTGTCTGTACTGAGTCTCTGTAAGAGGGCTCATCTCCAAGGATGTATGCATTTCCATCAATTGACAGGTAGTCCTTCTCTGTACCTGTCCTGACGTTCAGGTCTCCACAGATGAAACCTTACCTTTGGACTGGAATTGGGCAACCTCCCTCTGAAGTTCCTCATAGATGTCCTACTTAAATTATGGGGATTCTGATGGAGGGATGTAGGCTGCGCAGAGGTTGATGTCCTGCTGAGAGGAAAGGGAGCTAGCTGATTATCCTCATCCAGATATGGCTTTCCCCTCTTTTTATTGCCTTGATATGTTCTTGGATCTCCTCCTTGTACCACATTAGTATGCCCCCTGAGCAGCGGCACTGTTTGATGTTCTTGTTTTTCTGGACGGAGACAGAAAATTCCCTGTATCCAATGGGTGCGAAAGATTCCTTCTCTTCCTGGGCCCATATCTCCAGGAGGATCTGGATGTCAATGTTCTTTTGCCTTTGTTTGAAGTCTGGGTCATTTGTCTTGGACCCAAAAGCTGAGGCATTCAGTCCTTGAATGTTCCAGCTGCTGATAACTAAGGATGTCATATTTAGTCGATATACCTTATAATGAGAAAGGATAGATTTTCATAGGACATAACTGGATTTAGTGGTGGGTTTGACTGGCATATTTTAGTAGTGTCCAAAGAGTTTGCTGCACAATGTGTTGAGCAATGTCCTTATTTCTGCCATGTTGCTGCCCTCTGTTTCTTTGTATTGCCATTGTAAGGCAAGTGGTCTTGTGTACTTCTGCCATCTCTGTGGACTCTTTCCAGGGATCTCTGTGGGTTGCTATCTATTTGGTGCGTGTCTTGATTGTGGTCTTGGAGGTCTGTTTAGAACTATGTCCTTTAGCTCTTTTGCTAGATGGCTGACTCCTTGTTTATTGAGGTGTGTGTCGTCGTAGTGGTGATGGAGCGTTATTTCAGAGTGTCTTGCCAGCTGTATGTTTGGTGTTGAGGTAATACTGGTGGCCAGCTCTGAGTTGATTTTGTGGGTTATTTCTTGGTGTATATCTTTCCTTGGAAGCAGAGCAGACAGGATTATTTTGGTTCTGGGGAATTTTTGCTGGGCTGCTATTGCGAGTTTTGATAGGTCCTCTGTGACTGTCTCTTGGTGGATTTTGTTTGTGCCGGAGTGTAGTATGACGTGTGTGGGCTCAGTGAAATATGGGTTACTGATCACCTTCTCTGCTTGTGGGATCGTTGAGCAGTGACATTTTATAACCCGAGCCCTCGGAAACAGTTTCTTAGTTTCCAGGTATTTCCCGTTTGAGTCTATTATTAGGACTATGTCAGGATCTAGTGTTTTATTTGGGCCATTTGTTTTCTGTGTGTTGGGTCTTTGCGTGTTAGTTGCCGTTGTTTGTTGTGATGATGGGTCAGCATTTTCGTTGCTGAGGTTGATGGTAGGGGTTTCCTTTGGATTGTTGGGTCCAGGGGTGTTGGATACCCTGATTTGCTGTGCTGGTGGGGCTGTGTAGTTATTGCTGGGTTTGCGTGTAGAGTCCGTGTGGCTGCGGTTGTCGCAGGTCTGTGATAAATCTGGCATCGGGGTAGTTTGTGCAGGCATTTGTTTTGGGGGAGTGCTTATACTTTGAGGTGCCCTCTCTATTTTTTGTTGTAGGGTTTAGGATTTTATCTGTGTTATTTCTTCTTTAAGGTATGCATTTTCTTCCTGCAGCCCTTGAAGTGACCTTTGCAATTCCCACAGGTCTGTTTTCATCCTTGATATTTCCCCCCTCAGTTGGTCATTTGCATTTTTCTCACCTTGGCTTCTTTGAAATTCTTCTTCAAATTGAATAAACTCGCTTTCTAATTGGGACAAGCAGTCTCTGAGTATACCCCTGGGGGGTTCTGATGGTTGGGATGTAGATGGGGCTCGGGGGTGGCTGGAGATTCTGTCTGCTGTGGTCTGGTCACTTGTGATTATGCTTCCTTTCTTCCTTATGGTTTTCACTTGGTTTTTAATGTGCTGGAATTGTTGATGAAATTCCTCCATTTTTTGTTCCGTTCCTTGGACCATGATAGTTCCATTTCTATAAATATTTATGGAGAGATTAAAGGTCTCAGCGTCCTCCTCATCCTTTACTCTAATTTGCTTGCCCCTGCTAATGCCCCGCCTTTTGATGTTCTTGTAATATTTGCTGAGAGTCTGGTCCCAGGCTTCATGGTGCCCTGAGTAGAATAACAGATTTGTTTTTCCCCCTGTTCATTAAAGTCTATTAGTAATGTCTCTGGGTTTTTCTTGATAGTGTCCATTTTTATGATTTTTCTAGCTTCCTTGGATCTGGCATTATCAGGGAAGGTTATCACTAATGTGTCAGGCCCCCTGCTAGCGCCCGTTGCTTTCTCCAGGTCTCCTGCATTGACTACAGTGCAATTCCTGAGTTGTTTCATTTTAAAGGCCTTTCTTTTATATCTTCTAAAGCGTAATATACGATCAATTCTTATTTTAGCAGTGTATTAGCATGGAGCCCTTACCTTGGGGATGCGCTGTGCTGGTAAAGTTTGATGGTGGTCTCTTTGCTGGGCTTCCACTAGGCAATCTTGTCCTGCTTTTGCATCTTTGTATTATTTTTTCTTGTGATTTTTCTTGTCAATGCTTAACATCCTTAAAATTTTTGTCCGGTGTGCTTAGTATTCCATCATATCTGTAGATTTCCGTATTATGTCCTCCAATCTGCTCATTATAAGGTATAATCTCTGGTTCTATCAGTAGCTCATCTAAGGCGGGCTTTGCACACTACGACATCGCAGGCGCGATGTCGGTGGGGTCAAATTGAAAGTGACGCACATCCGGCATCGCATGCGACATCGTTGTGTGTAAAGCCTAGATGATACGATTAACGAGCGCAAAACCATCGTAATCGTATCATCGGTGCAGCGTCGGCGTAATCCATAATTACACTGACGCGACGGTCCGCTGTTGTTCCTCGCTGCTGCGGCAGCACACATCGCTGTGTGTGAAGTCGCAGGAGCGAGGAACATCTCCTACCGGCGTCACTGCAGCTTCCGTAGGATATGCGGAAGGAAGGAGGTGGGCGGGATGTTTACGGCCTGCTGCCTGCCGTGTGACGTCGCTATGACGCCGCACGACCTGCCCCCTTAGGAAGGAGGCGGGTCGCCGGCAAGGACGACGGTCGCAGGGCAGGTGAGTGCATGTGAAGCTGGCGTAGCGATAATTTTCGCTAGGCCAGCTATCACACGATATCGTACCTGCGACGGGGGCGGCGACTATTGCGTGCGACATCGCAGCATCGGCTTGCGATGTCACAACGTGCAAAGCCGCCCTTACAGTGTCCTGCTCCTTCAGTGTCCACTCCTTCTCTTCTGTCTCTCTCCTATCTCTCTCTTCTCTCTCTCTGTCATCTCTCTCTCTCCTCTCTCTCTCCTCTCTCTCATCTCTCTCTCCACTCTCTTGTCTCTCTCTCTCTTTTCTCCCTTCACTCTCTCTCTCTTCTCTCTTTCTCCTCTTTCTCTCCTCTCTCTCCTCTCTCTCCTCTCTTCTCATTTCTCTTTCTCTCTTCTCTCTCTCTCCTCTCTCCCCTTCATTCTCTTCTCTCTCTCTCTCTCTCCTCTCCTATTTTCTCTCTTCTCTTTCTCATTTCTCTCTTCTTCTCTCTCAACCTCTCTTTATCTCTCTCCTCTCTTCTCTCCTCTCTTCTCTCTCTTCTCTCTCTCCTCTCTTTCTCTTCTATCTTCTTTCTCTTCTCTCTCTCCTCTCTCTCTTTTTCTCTCCTCTTTCTCCTCTCTCTCTTCTCTCTCTCCTCTCTCTTCGCTTTCTTCTCTCTCTCCTCAGTCTCTCCTCTCTCTCTCTTCTTTCTCTTCTCTCTTGTCTCTCTCTCCTCACTCTCTCCTCTTTCACTCCTCTCTCTCTTTCTTCTCCCCCTCTCTTCTCTCTCTCTCTCCTCTCTTCTCTTTTCTCTCTCTTCCTCTCTCCTCTCTTCCCTCTCTTCTCTCTCTCTTCTCTCTCCTCTCTCTTCTCCTCTCTCTCCTCCCACTCTCTCCTCTCTCTCTTATCTCTCTCTTCTCTCTCTACTTCTCTCCTCTCTCTCCTCTCTCCTCTCCCTCTTCTCTCTCTCCTCCCTTTTATATCTCTCCTCTCTCTTTCTTTCTCGTCGCTCTCACTCTCGCTCCTCTATCTCTCTCCTATCTCTATTCTCTCTCC